>NC_082695.1:61828729-62480872 GCF_949987515.2 Delphinus delphis
GAAAAGACAGCCTGCTCAATAAGTGATGCTGGGAAAACTGGACAGCTACATGGAAAAGAATGAAATTAGAACACTCCCTAACACTATACACAAAAATAAACTCAAAATGGATTAAAGACCTAAATGTAAGGCCAGACACTGTAAAACCCTTAGAGGAAAATATAGGCAGAACACTCTTTGACATAAATCACAGCAAGATCTTTTTTGACCCACCTCTTAGAGAAATGGAAATAAAAACAAAAATTAAAAAATGGGACATAATGAAACTTAAAAGCTTTTGCACAGCAAAGGAAACCTTAAGCAAGACAAAAACACAACCCTTAGAATAGGAAAAAATATTTTCAAATGAAGCAACTGACAAAGGATTAATCTCCAAAATATACAAGCAGTTCATGCAGCTCAATATCAAAAAAACAAACAAACAACCCAATCCAAAAATGGACAGAAGACCTAAATAGACATTTCTCCAGAGAACATATACAGATTGCCAACAAACACATGGAAGGATGCGCAATATCACTAATCATTATAGAAATGCAAAGGTATCACCTCACACCAGTCAGAATGGCCATCATCAAAAAATCTACAAACCATAAATGCTGGAGAGGGTGTGGAGAAAAGGGAACCCTCTTGCACTGTTGGTGGGAATGTAAATTAATACAGCCACTAAGGAGAACAATATGGAGGTTCCTTAAGAAACTAAAAATAGAACTACCATATGACCCAGCAATCTCACTACTGGGCATATACCCTGAGAAAACCATAATTCAAAAGAGTCATGTACCACAATGTCCATTGAGCTCTATTTAGAACAGCCAAGACGTGGAAGCAACCTAAATGTCCATCAACAGATGAATGGATAAAGAAGATGTGGCACATATATACAATGGAATATTACTCAACCATAAAAAGAAATGAAATTGAATTATTTGTAGTGAGGTGGATGGACCTAGAGTCTGTCATACAGAGTGAAGTAAGTCAGAAAGAGTAAAACAAATACCGTATGATAACACATATATATGGAATCTAAAAAGAAAAAAAAAAATGGTTCTGAAGAACCCAGGGTCAGGATAGGAATAAAGATGCAGACGTAGAGAATGGACTTGAGGACACATGGAGGGGGAAGCATAAGCTTGGACAAAGTGAGCGAGTGGCATGGACAGCTAGTGGGAAGCAGCTACATAGCACAGGGAGATTAGCTCTGTGCTTTGCGACCACCTAGAGGAGTGCTATAGGGAGGGTGAGAGGGAGACGCAAGAGGTAGAGGATATGGGGATATATGTATACGTACAGCTGATTCACTTTGTTATACAGCAGAAACTAACACAACAATGTAAAGCAATTATACTCCAATAAAGATGTTAAAAAAAATAGACATCCTCTAGCCTTCCTTATTCAAAGACCCTCTCCACATGACAAGGAAGGTGACCACCATAGGCTCTATCACACCTCCCCTCCCCCCAGCCAAGCAACCTCAAGGAGAGAGAAGATTTCTCTCTCCCAGTGTCCATAGACAAATCCCAGGCTCTGACCATACTTCAGTCCTCACAGATGAAACCAATCACTGTTTCCAAGAATGTGGGTTCCACAGTTAGCCTTTGTCATGACAAGCCTTGTCATGACAATTAGCCCAAATCATGAGCCCTTGCCTGTGGCCAGGTACCCGGATGATATCTCCAGTGCCAACAAACAGCCTAGGTCCATAAACACATAATAGAAGAGAGCCAGAAAGCTCCTACTACTCTACCTGAGTTTCTCTTTAGGATCAAATATTTTGCACCTTATAATTTTAGAATAAATGTCCAGAGTGTCATCAGATTCACCAGAAATAATGATTGATAAATTACAGAAAATAAAACACATGCCAAACGGAGACATATTTCCTTAAGTGAAACAAGTTGTATTTTGAAAGACCCTCTGGAAAATCCCCAACACAGAGCCTGATTCCCCCTGACACTTCCACGCAAAAGTCTTCTCCTTCTCCAGGGAAGTAAATTTAGATCAATGGTTGTCATTGTCTATTGTTCTTCCATAAGGTCCACCAAGGCCACTGTGACCCTTCCAAAAAACCGATTGCACATGTGCAGTGAGACAGAAAGCATGAAGCATCTGCAAACCTACCACTCAGTGTCCCTTTTGTTTAGAAGTCATGCTGGCTATGTTTCTAAAAAGAAATCATGGAAAACTTGTCTATCAGTGTTTCAAATAAAAATAAAAGAAGGTTGTGTTTGGATGTCGTCTTCAACCCCTAACGTCTGCCCTGAGGGCCATAATAAAAGAATTCAAAACATTCTCACCCCTTCCCCCAGGAATAGTCGGTCAAGGGACAACACTGGCTTCAGGGCAGGCCCTGGACAAGCCTCTGTCCTCTCCTTCACTATGGAGTGAGCTCTTTTTAAACCTGAGAGCGCATTCTGATTGCTGGCAAGCCCCAGGGAAGGGGGGAAGGACAGGGCAGCAACAGCAGGCATTAAAACTAACAGGGAAAGTGTTAGTTTTAGTTAGTAAGTGAAACCCCTTGACCAACCTCAGATACTTGGGTTCTCAAAATTCCCATTCATTACAACCAAGGAATTAAAAGAGGACTTGCCTAGGAGGGCTTCCCCAGTTTGGGCTGACCCATAAACAAGGAAAGTTCCGAAACTACAGACCTTTTAGTTTCATTTGACTGCCTGCAAAATTATAGGATGATTTGTTACCTAAGACTCATGATCCAATATTCCTGTATTAGAATGCCACGCTTCAGGGAGAAAGTGTAGCTGGTGTTGGGCACAGGCCCAGACAATGACGAAGTGCATTATTGTCATTTGCAAGTGTTCCTTGCAGGGACATTTCTCTCAGGAACCTTGTGGAAGGAAGACAGAGTGGGCATAAACAATCTAGATGTTCTCCTCAAATAGTTAATGTCTAACAAGTCATTCATTCCTGCCACTGCATGGCGGCCACAGTGCAGAACTTGGAAGATGTAAAGATGAAAGACAATTCAAAGTTATTTCACAGATGGAACAATGGACTGAAATGAACAAGAGAAAATTTAATGTGAAGTCTTGCATTTCAGTTGTGAAAATTCAAATCATACTATTATGCAGAAGGAAGAGCACCTTCATACCCCTCTGCCCACACTTTCTCAGGCTTCCCCTAAGAAGAAGAAATAGCAATCCTATTGGTGACATTTCAGGATGTAGAGTAGCCCATGTCACTATGGTACAAAGATCAAGGTTACTGAGAGTCCCCATGTACCAGCTCCTGATCAGACCCCATTTGGAGCAGTGCTCAGCTCTAACCCTGCTTACAGGGACACCACTTAAATAGTGAAGGATCTAGAAAGTAACTGTTGGGTTTAGAAAACAGAAGACTTGGGGGTGGTAAGGAGGATGTGGGGAATAAGACAGTTTTTGTATCAGCCTTAGTTCTTGGCAATAATAAAAATCAACTCTGGGTTAGGCAAGAAAGAACCTATTGGTAAACAACAGAAATGACTGGAAGGCTTGGGAACTAGGCTTGGAAAAGAGACTGAAACAGAGAGACTGGGCAGCAAGTGATGCAGCCAACGTGCTGCAGGAAAGAAAGTGGGACTGGAGAAGATGGTCACATTCCAGGTCTCAGGTGAGTCCCTGGGACTGCCACCAAGTGCCGGTTCTTGGCTTCATGCAGGAAAGAATTCAAGAGCAAGCCATAGTAAAGTGAAAGGCTTATTCAGGGAAATGCACACTCCATAGACAGTGTGGGCCATCTCGGAAGGCAAGATGCCCCAGGGGATGGGATTGTCAGTTTTTATAGGGTTGGGTAATTTCATAGGCTAACCAGTGAGAGGATTATTCCAACTATTTTGGGGAAGGGGCGCGGATGTCCAGGAATTGGGCCCTCCACCCACTTTTTGGCCTTTTATGATAGTCCTCGGAACTGTCATGGCACCAGTGAGTGTGTTATTTAGCTTGCTGATGTCACTTAGCTTGAGCGTATACTGAGGCTCAAGGTCTAGTGGAAGTCAATTCGTCCGCCATCTTGGACCTAGTTAGTTCTAACCAGTTTATGTTGTGTCCTCCACGGCTATGTCACTATTTTAAAGGTTGTGCCCTGCCCCTTTCCTGTCTCAAATGCAGCCCCAGGGGACAGTCTAGTTGGGACAGCAATGTTGGCACTACTGGTTCCACTGCTGCCTTCTCTGAACTCTTACCTCCACTACAATTGCTCAGTAATCAATGACTCATTGCTGCATATTGCAGCACTTCCTCCAGGTTCACAGTCCAGAGTGAGATCCTCCAACTAACCCAGCCTTGGTCACAGACTGATCTAGAGCTGCCAAGGTCCTGGAGAGGACTTGGCACATTTCAGATACCATGTTGGGAAAGAAAGAAACTTCCCCTAACTCCCAGTCTCCCACTAAGTCCCACAACCTGGGGAATTCTCCCAGAGAAGAGACTGAGAGGCAGCCAAAAACAAACCACCACAGGCTAACTATAAATATCTTCAAAGTCTGCAAGGCTAGGTTTATTCAACATGGCCCTGAGGACAGAGCTGGGATCAGGGGAAGCAGATTTCAGCTCAGATAAAGGAAAGCCTCCCTCACACTGAGAACTGCCCAGACACAAGCAAAGCCATCTCCTGAGAGACAGCCATCCATACCTCAACTTGCTAGAGCAATTTAGAGCCGACCTCTTCCACTCAGCACATCCTTCTACACATCTCTTCTTGCACCCCAGTTTTCTCACTTGTTAGAGTGCAAGCTTCCTTGAAAAAAGAGACTGATTGATTGTACCTACCTTTGTGTCCCACAGCATCTGTTGAGTATAGCACACTTAGAGAAACTGAACAAAAGTTGGTCACATCAAAATAAGCAGCCCTTTTCCTGCAGGATCCCACTGTGTGACCCTGAGAGAGGTGCCTGTCATCTCCAAACCTCAATGTCAACTGGTGGTCAGGAATTCTTTTTCCAGCCACATGGCCAGCAAGATACTCAGCAAAATATCTCCATACAGCATATCATTAAAAGGGTGGATTTTTAAAAGATGCATCCGAGCTGGTGGGAAAGGAAGAGAATTCCCCAGAGACTAGAAGGATTAAAAAAGGCATATCCAGAGGGTTAAGAAAGCACTGGAGCTGGGGTTTACCAGATATCTGCAGATCCCTGGGACTTAAGGCACATGGGGGTCGAGGGGAAGAGGGGGATGAAAGCCTGGGGGGAAAGCAGGGTGGGGGTCATATTAGACATGCCTGCATAAAAGGATGACACCCTCCTGGATGAGCCAGGACAGTTATGTGCCTGCCTGGGCCTTGGCTCTAGATGGAGTCGGGGGGCAGGTGTGTGGGGGGGAAATACAGTTTTTTAAAAAGAGAGAGAAAGAATTCTTAATAAGCTCACAGGCACATGGAATGGCCACAGGGGGTCTGGGCAGCTACAGCCCCCAGAGCAGTCATTCCAGGTACAACAGCTTCATTGATTTTTCACCAGTTTATGATAGAAAATTATGTATGTTGTGACTTAAAAAATGTTGAGAAGCACTGAATTAAGAAAACTAGGATACAGGCCTATATCCCCAAGAAAGAGACCATAGGATATTTTTCTGAAGAATATCCTCAACCCAAGAGGAAATATCTAAAGACACTGGCAGTGCAACAGTCCACTCATATTATCCTATAGTGAAAACCAAAGTTAGCAAGTCCTACCCACACAGTGGGGCTTTAAATTCCCTTTTTAATCCAGCAGACAACCAAGCATCACTAGATTTTTTAGGAAATCACCTATTATGAAAGACAGACTAAAACAAACAGATTTTCTTAAAAAGCAATGTGGAAGAAACAGAAAGCTATGCAGGGAGAAAAACACTTGAAACATAATGCTATCATTGATAACCTCAGAGAGACTTTTTTTTTTTTTTTAATTTCGGCTGCATTTGGTCTTAGTTGCAGTACCTGGGATCTTTGTTGCGGCGTGTGGGATCTTTAGTTGCAGTATGTGGGCTTCTTAGTTGCGGCATGCAGGCTCTTAGTTGAGGCATGCATGTGGGATCTGTTCCCAAACCACAGATCAAACCCGGGCCCCCTGCATTGGGAGCACAGAATCTTACCCACTGGGCCACCAGGGAAGTCCCAAGAGGTTTTTTAAAGTTAGAGTAATCATGAAGTAAGAACAGGAAACTACAAAAAGTAATTTGGGGGGAACAATAAAATGTTTCTGGGTATTAAAAATATAACTGTAGAATTGAAAATTTGAATATTAAATTTGGAAGATATTGTTGAAGAACTCTTCCAGAAAGTAAAGCAAAATGACAAAGATGGAAAACAGCAGAGAAAGATAATAAAATTAGAAGATGAGTTTAGGAAGCTGATATCCATGTAAAGGAATTCCAGTTTATTCTGATAAACAGAAAATTATCAATGAAAAGAGTCAAGAAAATTTCCCAGAAGTGAAGAACATATTTTCTAGACTGAATGGGCCTACCAAACACCCAGAGTAATACATGATAATAGAGCCACAATAAGGCACAAAATTCAGGACACTGAGGACAAAGAGAAGATGCTTAGGGTGGGGGTGGGGAGGTGGGAAACGAGTTACTTACAAAGTAATAACAATCAGAATGTCATCGGGATTCTCAGCTAAAAGCTAAAGACAATGGAGGAGTTCCCTCAAAATTCTGAAAGAAAATGACTTCAACCTAAAATTCTCTTTTTTAAGTCATATTAACTAAATGTGAAAGTAAAACAAAGATATTTTATATGCAAAAATCTGAAAATAATTTACCCTTTGTGTACCCTTTCTGCAATAATTGCTGAGAAATATGAGCCAAGAGCACAAAGGATTGATTGATGTGAGAAAGAGAAGACATGGGACCCAGGCAAAAAGTCAAGGGAAACTGCTAGGTAACTGGAGGGAAGCTATCAAGACAGCAGGTGTAGACACAGCTAGGCAAGCAACCAGTCCCAGTTAGAGCAGGACGGAAGACAACTGGAAAGATATTGTCCAGGTAATGGGATTTTTGGAACAAGAATGTTGTTGAATACATGGAGATCAGATATTCACCAAGGGGGACAGGGTGGGTTTGGTTTCAATTAGTGACAAATACATAAAAAATGAAGCACATAAAAAGGAAAAAAAAAAATTTTAACCATACAGAACACAAAAAGTACAAGAAGGGCTTCCCTGGTGGCGCAGTGGTTGAGAGTCCACCTGCCGATGCAGGGGACACGGGTTCGTGCCCCGGTCCAGGAAGATCCCACATGCCGCGGAGCGGCTGGGCCCGTGAGCCATGACCGCTGAGCCTGCGCGTCCGGAGCCTGTGCTCCGCAGCGAGAGAGGTCACAGCAGTGAGAGGCCCGCGTACCAAAAAAAAAAAAAAAAAATTAGTAAAACAGCTTCACTCATATGTCTGGTGCCCTAACTGGAATAGCTGGCAAGGCTGGGGTCTGACTAAGCCTCCCTCTGTTTACATGGTCTTTGTCCCTTCTGTGGTCCAGCCCAAGCTCCTTTAAATGGCAGCTGGCTTCCAAAGGAGAAAAAGCAGAAGTTGACAGTGCTCCTAAAGTTTAAGGTTGGCAGTCACAGTGTGTCACTTCCACCATATTCTATGGGTAAACGCAAGCCACATAACCAATACCATCTCTTAATAGGGATGTCTCTATGATGCAGGGATAAGAAGAATTTTTGCAGACAAGAGACTGCAGTACTATATCAGAGGATTTAAGCATTAACAGGTTTTTAAAAGGTACATTTCATAAGAAAGGACAAGAAATAAGAAGGGAAATATAAAATAAATAAAGGGTTGATTTCATAAAAGTACCACTTCTCCAAAAATCAATATATAAAGCTCATGTAGTTCCATTTTGAATACCAACGGTTATTGTTTAATTGGATAATTAATTTTTAATTAGATAATTAAAATTTTAATTGGATAATAAAGTTTACAAGCCAGGAAGAAAGCCCTAACCAGAAACTAAATTTGCTGGCACCTTGATCTTGGGCTTCCTAGCTTCCAGAGCCATGAGAAATAAATTTCTGTTGTTTAAGCCATCCAGTCTATGGTATTTTGTTGTGGCAGCCTGAGCATATTAAAACACAATATATATTGAATAAGGACAAAGAACACATTCTTATCTAAGATTGAGGATATAGAAGCTATAAAAGAAAAAATAGGTATATATGGTCATGAAAAATTGCAAAAAAAACATGAGCTATTTGAACAGTAAAAGATCCCACAAAAAAAAATAGTAAACAATAGCCCAAGGAAAAATATTTCTAATGTGTATGATATAAAATTAATACTCAAAATATGGAAACAGAGCTCACAAATGTCATAAGAAAATGACAGTCATCACAGAAAAGTGGACAAATCAAATTAATTTAAAAAATCCACAGAGGAGCAAATCCAAATGGCCAGCAACATGATAAGATGTTCAAACTCACTATCAGGCATGGAAATAAATGTTACATAATAACTAAAAATCACTGTATCCCTTTCTGATGAGCAAAAAAATCAAAAGCTGAAACTCTTACTCCTGATATGGACACAGAGAAACAGTATTCTCCTACATTGCTGGTTGAAATGTAAAGTATCACAACAATTTTTGATAGCCATCTAGTGCTATCACTAAAATTGAAAACGCTTATGCTCTTTGACCTAACAATCCCACTTCTGGAAATCCATCCTATAGAAATAAAATCACTAGACATAAGGACATATATTCTAGGGCATTTGTTGCAGCATTGTTCACAGTGGAAAAGAAAATGGAATCAAATAGACTGAGGGCTAACTAAGCCTACCAGACTGCCCACAGTAGTCAGCCCACCACAACAAAAGGACCCACACAGCCCACATAGGGAGAATAGATCTGGTGATGAGAGGCGAGTGAACTCCTGGGATGCATAGGACATCCCCTACAAAAGGCCACTTCTACAAGGTTGGGAAACATAACCAACCTACCAGATACATAAAAATAAAAACAGCAAGTTAGGCAAAATGAGGTGACAGAGGAACACGTTCCAAATGAAAGAACAAGACAAAGCCACAGAAGAAGAACTAAGTGAAGGAGAGATAGGCAATCTACCCAAGAAAGAGTATAGGGTAATGATTGTAAAGATGATCAAAGAACTCAGGAGAAGAATGGACCACAGAGTGAGGAGTTAGATGTTTTTAACAGAGTTAGAAAATAGAAAGAACAACCAGACAGAAATGAAGAATACAATAACTGAAATAAAAATTACACTAGAAGAAATCAGCAGTAAACTAAATGATACAGAGAAATGGACAAGCAAGCTGGAAGACAGAGTAGTGGAAATCACTGATGTTGAACAGAAAAAAAGAAAAAAGAATGGAAAGAAATAAGGAAAGTTTAAGAGATGTCTGGAACAACTTCTAGCACATTAATATTCACATTATAGGGATCCCAGGAGAAGAGAGAGAGAAAGGTGCTGAGAACATATTTGGAAACACAATAGCTGGAAACTTCCCTAATATGAGAAAGGAAGAGACATCCAAATCCAGAAAGCAAAGAGAGTCCCAAAGAGGATCAACACAAAGAGAACCACACAAAGACACACTGTAAATTAAAATGGCAAAAATTAAAGATAAAGAGAGAATATTCAAAGCAGCAGGGGAAAAGCAACAAGTTACATACAAGGGAACTCCCATACAGCTATGAGCTGACTTTTCAGCAGAAACTGCAGGCAAGAAGGAAGTGGCACAATATATTTAAAGTGATGAAAGGAAAAACCTACAACCAAGAATACTCTACACAGCAAGGCTCTCATTTGGATTGGAGGGAGAGCTCAAAAGTTTTACAGACAAGCAAAAGATAAAATAATTTAGCGACACCAAACCAGCTTAACAAGATATGTTAAAGGAACTTCTCTATGAAAAAAACAAAAAAAAACCCATAATTAGAAAATTGCAAAAGGAAAAAGCTCATCAGTAAAGGCAAATATACAATAAAGGTAGTCAATCATCCATGCACAAAGCTAGCAGAAAAGTTAAAAGAAAAAAGTAGTAAAATCATCTATCCACAATAAACAGTTGAAACACAAAACAATTAGATGTAAAACATGACATCAAAACCAGTAATCATGAGAGCAGGAGAGTACAAATGCAGGGCTGTTAAAATGTAATTGAAGTTAAGAGATCAGCAACTTAAAACAATCACATATATATAGAGATTGCTATATATAAATGTCATGGTAACCACAAAACAAAAATCTGTAATAGATACACACAGGAAAAAAACCAAAAAGAATTGAAACGTAACACTAAAGATAGTCATCAAATCACAAGGGAAGATAACAGAAGAAGAAAAAAGGAAGATGAAAGAACTACAAAAATAATCAAAAACCAATTAACAAAGTGAAAATAAGAATATAAATATCAATAATTATTTTAAATGTAAAATGCTCCAGTCAAAAGACATAGAGTGGCTGAATGGATACAAAAATAAGACACATATATATGCTGCCTATAAGAGACTCACTTCAGATTAAAAGACACATACAACTGAAAGTGAGGGGGTGGAAAAAGGTATTTCATGTAAATGGAAATCAAAAGAAAGAGGGTTAGCAATTCTTATATGTGACAAAACAGACTTTAAAATAAAGACTATTACAAGAGACAAAGAAGGACATTACATACTGATCAGGGGATCAATCCAAAAAGAAGATATAACAATTATAAATACATAAGCACCCAACATAGGAGCACCTAAATACATAAAGCAAATATTAACAGACATAAAAGGAGAAATTGATGGTAACACAACAATAGTGGGAGACTTTAACACCCCACTTACATCAATGGATAGATCATCCAGAAAGAAAATCAATAAGAACACTGGCCTTAAATGACACATTAGACAAGATAGACTTGATAGATAGATAGATAGATAGATAGATAGATAGATAGATAGATAGATGAAAGATGATAGAACAGTCCATGAAAAAGCAGCAAAATACACATTCCTTTCATTTCCATGTTCCACTGCACATAGAACAGTCTCCAGGATAGATTACATGACAGGCCACAAAACAAGTCTCAATAAACTCTAAACTTAAGAAAATTAAAATGATATCAAGCAACTTTTCCAACCAAAAGACTGGAAATTAACTACAAGGAAAAGAAAACTACAAAAAAAACAGAAACATGTGGAAGTTAAACAATATGCTACTGAACAACCAGTGGATCACTGAAGAAATTAAACTTTTAAAAATACCTAGAGACAAATGGAAATGAAAACACAATGATCCAAAAATCTATGGGATTCAGGGACTTCCCTGGTGGTGCAGTGGTTAAGAATCCACCTGCCAATGCAGGGGACATGGTTTCAGCCCTTATCCAGGAAGATCCCACATGCCACAGAGCAACTAAGCCTGTGCGCCACAACTACTGAGCCTGCGCTCTAGAGCTCGCGAGCCACACTACTGAAGCCCATGTACCGCAACTACTGAGTCCACGTGCCACAACTACTGGAGCCCGTGCTCTGCAACAAAAGAAGCCACTGCAATAAGAAGCCCACACACCACAGCAAAGAGTAGTCCCCACTCAATGCAATTAGAGAAAGCCCACACATGGCAACAAAGACCCAATGCAGCCATAAATAAATAAATATATATATATATATATATATATATTAAAAAATAAATCTACGGGATTCAGCAAAAGCAGTTCTAAGAGAGAAGTTTTATAGTGATACAAGCCTACCTCAGAAAGAAAAAATATCAAATAAACAACATAAAGGTAAAATAAAAGAACTAGAAAAAGAACAAACAAAACCCAAATTTAGTAGAAGGAAAGAAATCATAAAGATCAGAACAGAAATAAATAAAATAGAGATTTAAAAAAATAAAAATATCAGTAAAATAAGAGCTGATTTTTTAAACATATTATTTATTTAGTTGCACCAGATCTTACTTGCAGCAGGCAGGCTCCTTAGTTGTGATTCACCAGATCCTTAGTTGTGGCATGTGAACTCTTAGTTGTGGCATGCATGTGGGATCTATAGTTCCCTGACCAGGGATTGAACCTGGGTCCCCTGCATTGTGAGTGCGGAGTCTTAACCACTGCATGACCAGGGAGGTCCCACTAAGAGCTGATTTTTGAGAAGATAAACAAAATTGATAAAACTTTAGCCAGATTCATCAAGATAAAAAGAGAGAGGGCCCAAATCAATAAAATCAGAAATGAAAAAGGAGAAGTTACAACTGACACCCAGAAATACAAAGAATCATCAGACTATGACAAACAACTATATGCCAATAAAATGGACAACCTGGAAGAAATGGACAAATTCCTAGAACTTACAATCTCCAAAGACTGAACCAAGAAGAAATAGGAAATATCAACAGAACAATTACCAGTAAAGAAATTGAATCACTAATTTAAAAAAAAAAACTCCCCAAAACAAAGTCCAGGAAGAGATGGCCTCACAGGTGAATTCTACCAAATATGCAGGTAAGAGTTAACACCTATCCTTCTCAAACTATTCCCAAAAATTACAGAGGAAGGAATGCTTCCAAACTCCTTCTATGAGGCCAGCACCACCCTAATACCAAAACTAGACAAAGGTTTCACAAAAAAGAAAATTACAAGCCAATATCACTGACGAACATAGATGCTAAAATCCTCAACAAAATATTAGCAAACTGAACCCAACAATACATTAAGTGGATCACACACCATAATCAAGTTGGATTTATCACAGGGATGCGAGGACTTTTCAATATTTGCAAATCAATCAACGTGATACACCATGTTAACAAACTTAAGAATAAAAACCATATGATCATCTTAATAGATGCAGAAAAAGCTAAAAAGCTTTTGACAAAATTCAACATCTACTTATGAAAAAAACTCTCCAGAAAGTGGGCATAGAGGGAACATACCTCAACATAATAAAGGCCGTGTATGACAAACCTGCAGCTAACATCATACTCAATGGTGAAAAGCTGAAAGTATTTCCTCTAAGACCAGGAACAAGACAAGGATGCACACTCTTGTCGCTTTTACTTAGCATAGTATTGGAAGTCCCAGCCACATCAATCAGACAAGAAAAAGAAATAAAAGGAGGGAATTTCCTGGCAGTCCAGTGGTTAGGACTCCACACTTTCACTGTCATGGGCCCAGGTTCAATCTCTGGTCAGGGAACTAAGATCCCGCAAGCTGCGCAGCATGGCAAAAAAAAAAAAAAGAGAGAGAGAGAGAGAGTAAAGGAATTCATATTGTAAAACTGTCACTCTTACTATACACAGAAAATCCTAAAGACACCACCAGAAAACTAGTAGAGCTCACCAATGAATTTGGTAAATTTGCAGGATACAAAATTAATATGCATTAATATACATTAATCTGTTGCATTTCTATACACTAATAATGAACCATCAGAAAGTGAAATTAAGGAAGCAATTCCATTTACAATCCCATCAAAAAGAATAAAATACCTAGGAATAAATATAACTAATGTTTGTACTCAGAAAACTATAAGACACTGATGAAAGAAATTGAAGATGATATGAACAGTTGGAAAGATACACTGTGTTCATGGACTGGAAGAAATAATATTGCTAAAATGACAATGCAATCTATGCATTGTCTACATATCTACAGATTCAATGTAATCCCTATCAAAATACCAATGGCATTTTTCACAGAACTAGAATAAATAATTTTAAAATTTGTATGGAAACATAAAAGACCCCTGATAGCCAAAGCAATCTTGAGAAAGAAAAAGAAAAACAGAGCTGGAGGAATCAGGCTTCCTGACTTCAGACTATACTATAAAGCTACAGTAATCAAAACAGTATGATACAGGCACAAAGACAGACTTATAGACCAAAGGAACAGGATAGAAATCCCAGAAATAAACCCACGCACCTATGGTCAATTCATCTATGACAAAGGAGGCAAGAACATACAATGGACAAAAGACAGTCTCTTCAGTAAATCATGCTGGGAAAACTGGACAGCTACATGTAAAAAAATGAAATTAAAACATTCTTTAACATCATACACAAAAATAAATTCAAAATGGATTAAAGACCTAAATGTAAGACCAGATACTATAAAACTCCTAGAGGAAAACATAGGCAGAACACTCCTTGACATAAATTGCAGCAATAGCTTTTTGGATCCACCTCCTAGAGTAATGAAAATAAAAACAAAAATAAACAAATGGACCTAATTAAACTTACAAGCTTTTCCACAGCAAAGGAAACCATAAACAAACCAAAAAGACAACCCACAGAATGGGAGAAAATATTTGCAAATGATATGACTGATAAGGGGTTAATACCCCCGAAATATAAATAGCTCATGCAGCTCAACATCTAAAAACCAAACAACCCAATTAAAAAATGGGCAGAAGACATGAATAGACATTTTTTTCAAAGAAGATATACAGATGGCCAAGAGGCACATGAAAAGATGCTCAGTACTAGTAATTATCAGAGAAATGCAAATCAAAACCACAAAGAGATATTACTTCACACCTGCCAGAATGGCTGTCATGAAAAAGATCACAAATAACAAGTGTTGATGAGGATGTGGAGAAAAGGAAACCCTTGTATACTGTGGGTGGGAATGTAAATTGGTGCAGCCACTGTGGAAAACAGTATGGACATTCCTCAAAGAACTAAAAATAGAAATACAATATAATCCAGGAATTCCACTCCTGGGTATATATCTGAAGAAAACAAAAATATTAATTCAAAGAGACATAAGCACTCTAATGTTCATAGCAGCATTACTTACAATAGCCCAGATATGGAAGCAACCTAAGTGTCCATCAACATATAAATGGATAATGAAGAGGTGATGTATATATATACACACACATATATATATAATTATATATATGTGTGTGTATACACACACACACACACATACATACATATATACAATGGAATACCACTCAGCCATAAAAAAGAATGAAATTTTGCCATTTGCAGCAATGTGGTTGGACTTTGAGGGTATTATGCTAAGTGAAATAAGACAGAGAAAGGCAAATACTGTATGATATCACTTATACATGGAATCTAAAAAAATAAAACAAACTAGTCAATAAAATAAAAAAGTAACAGACTCACAGATATAGAGAACAAAATAGTGGTTACCAGTGTGAAGAGGGAAGGGGGAGGGGTGCAATAGGGGTAGGGGATTAAAATAAAATGTTGTTATGGGATTATATGAAATCATGTGTGTGAAACTTCTGTAAATTGTGAAGTGCTATAGAATTTAAAATATCTTTCATTCAATAAAAAACATTTTATTAAAAAATGAAATAAACAATGAGTGAATATAACAAAAAAGAAACAAACTCACAGATATAGAGAACAAATTAGTAGTTACCAGTGGGGAGAGGAAAGAAGGGAGGGGAAAGATAGGAGAACGGGATTAAAAGGTACAAACTACTATGTATAAAATAAACAAGATACAAGGATATATTGTACAGCACAGGGAATATAGCCAATATTTTACAATAACCATAAATGGAGTATAACCTTTAAAGGTTGTGAATCACTATGTTATACACCTGAAACTTATACAATATTGTAAACCAACTATAACTCAATTAAAAAAAAAAAGAAAGAAGAAAAGAAAGCATGGTTAGGTAATAAAACCGAGCAGTCAATTGGTCATAACTTGATTCCTTTTAATAAATTAGAACAAAAATGCTGTATATGTAATTGTTTGTATTTGAATGTATGTATATATAAGAATATGCATTTATTTTTACATATATATTATATACACACACGTATATGTCATTCCATAATATGAAGAAATATGGCAGGGTGATGAATAGTAGCTATAAACATGGGTTACCTGATTGTGGGTGCAGGACACTGATGTGGAAGGGGGAAGGGAGGAAAGGGGGAAAGAAGAGCAAACTGACCAAGAAAAATGGGGGAAAAACTGCACACAGATAAGCATATATATAAATCATATTTTTTCAGCTATTAAATCTGTGTTTGCAAGAGGTTAGATGTCCAAGGATGTAAATTAAAAGTTTTTTTTTTTTTTCAAAGCACTAGAGCAGTCACCAGGACCCTGCAGCCTGGGCTGTGGGACAGAAGCAGCAGTTTTACAAAGTCTCTCCCTGCACTGCAATTACAACAAGAACTGGCAAATCAAAACTCACGGTGAGATACCACCTCAAGTCTGTTAGAATGGTCATTACCAAAAAGACAAGAGATATCCAGTGTTGGCGAGGATGCGGAGAAAAGGGAACCCTCATGCACTATTGGTGGGAATGTAAATTGGTGCAGGCACTATGGAAATAGCATGGAGGTTCCTCAAAAATTTAAAAATAGAACCACCATATGATCCAGCTGGGTATATATCTGAAGGAAATGAAATCACTATCTCGAAGAAACATCTGCATCCCTACATCCATTGCAGCATTAGTCACAATAGCCAACATATGGAACCAACCTAAGTGTCCATTGACGGATGAACTGATAAAGAAAATGTGGTGTATATATACAATGAAATATTATCCAACCACAAAAATGAAGGAAATCCTGCCATTTTCAATAACATGAATGAATCTTGAGGGCATTATACTAAGTGAAATAAGTCAGACAGAGAAAGACAAATACTGTATGTTCTCACTTATATGTGGAGTCTTAAAAAACAAAATTCAGAGAAACAGAAAGTAGATTGATGGCTACCAGAAATGAGTGGGGAAATAGGTAAAGGTGATCAAAAGGTATAAATTACCAGTTATAAGATAAATAAGTCATGGAGTTGTAATGTACAGCCTGGTGACTACATTTAACAATATTGTGTTGTATATCTGAAGGTTGCCAAGAGAGTAGATTTTAAATGTTCTCACACCAAAAAAAAAAAAAAAGTAACTATGAGGTGATGGATATGTTAATCAACCTTATTGTGGTAACCAATTTGCAATATATACGTATATAAAATTACTATGTTGTACACCTTAAACTTGCACAATGTTATATGTCAATTATATCTCAATAAAGTTGCAGGGGAAAAAAGAACTTTGATAAGATCTGTGCTTTCAGGGACACAGCCTTGAGCAGACACTCTTCAGCCACCAGCTGGCCTTGATCCCAGAGTCAGGTGACCCAAGTGGTGAGGTCAAAATCACACCAGAAACCAAAATCAAAGCAACCCCACCCCATGCTCACCCCTGACTCCCAAACCCTTAGAAAGCATAGCCTCAGCATTCAACAGCGTGATCTCTCCCCATTTCTCTGATGCCCTGTAGTGTGTGGCAAGAGCATGGGTGTTACGGGCCAGACGATACACTACCTGTGTCCCTGGGTGCATTCCTTATCTTCTCTGAAACTCTGCTTCTTCATCTGTATAATGGGACTGTTGCTATCAGCGCTGTTGTGAGAATTTGATTATAAATACGGAACATTCAGAACAAAGTTGGCACTTACTAAAATAAAGAGTTGCTGATTCTCTTGTGATAGTTAATATTGTCATCATTTGGGGACAGGCTCGTGGCACTGGCCATGATGGGTAAATCAGGATGTGTAACTTTCCTTGTGAGCAAAGAAATATAAGGGTTTTTCCAGCTTGCAAATGACCTCTCAAAATAACCTGGATTTCCATCAAGTGCTGTTGGAAGTGTGATCTGGTATGAACTTTGGGAAAGTAATGAGGTGCAATATAGTATATGACTAAAGAATGGGCCTGAAGCTCGTAAGCCTAGCCTGCCTACGATTAAGGGAAACTGGTCCTTTCTGGTAGTGCCACTCCTAAGAATCTGTCCCAAAGGACTTGTGCACCAACATGTTCATTTTAGACCTATTTATAATAACTTAAAAGTGGAGGGCTTCCCTGGCGGCGCAGTGGTTGAGAGTCCGCCTGCCGATGCAGGGGACACGGGTTCGTGCCCTGGTCTGGGAAGATCCCACATGCCACGGAGCGGCTGGGCCCGTGAGCCATGGCTGCTGAGCCTGCGTGTCCGGAGACTGTGCCCTGCAACGGGAGAGGCCACAGCAGTGAGAGGCCCGCGTACCGCAAAAAAAAAAAAAAAAATTAAAAAAAAAAAGTGGAAACACCTCAAATATCCAAAAAACAGGCCCATTTGTTGACTAAAATAGGCATATACTTTTGACAGGATGTTATGCAGCCATATAACATGATGCTTACAGGAGGAGCTTCAAGATGGCGGAAGAGTAAGACGTGGAGATCACCTTCCTCCCCACAAGTACATCAGAAATACATCTGCATGTGGAACAACTCCTACAGAACACCCACTGAACGCTGGCAGAAGACCTCAGACTTCCCAAAAGCCAAGAAACTCCCCCATGTACCTGGGTAAGGCAAAAGAAAAACAAACAAAAAAAAAAAACAGAGACAAAAGAATAGGGATGGGACCTGCACCAGCGGGAGGGAGCTGTAAAGGAAGAAACGTTTCCACACACTAGGAAACCCCTTCACTGGTGGAGACGGGGAAGGTGGGAGGGGGGAGCTTCGGAACCGCGGAGGAGAGTGCAGCCACAGGGGTGCAGAGGGCAAAGCGGGGAGATTCCCGCACAGAGGATCGGTGCCGACTGGCACTCACCAGCCCAAGAGGCTTGTCTGCTCACCCGCCAGGGCGGGCGGGGGCTGGGACCTGAGGCTCGGGCTTCGGTCAGATCCCAGGGAGAGGACTGGGGTTGGCGGCATGAACACAGCCTGAAGGGGGCTAGTGCACCACGGCTAGCTGGGAGGGAGTCCGGGAAAAAGTCTGGAGCTGCCAAAGAGGCAAGAGACTTTTTCTTGACTCTTTGTTTCCTGGTGCGCGAGGAGAGGGGATTAAGAGCGCCACTCAAAGGAACTCCAGAGACGGGCGCGAGCCACGACTATCAGCACGGACCCCAGAGACGGGCATGAGATGCTAAGGCTGCTGCTGCAGCCACCAAGAAGCCTGTGTGCAAGCACAGGTCACTATCCACACCTCCCCTCCCGGGAGCCTGTGCAGCCCACCACTGCCAGGGTCCCGTGATGCAGGGACAACTTGCCGGGAGAACGCACGGCGTGCCTCAGGCTGGTGCAACGTCACGCCGGCGTCCGCCGCCGCAGGCTCGCCCTGAATCGTGCCCCTCCCTCCCCCCAGCTTGAGTGAGCCAGAGCCCCCAAATCAGCTGCTCCTTTAACCCCGTCATGTCTGAGCGAAGAAGAGACGCTCTCAGGCGACCTACACGCAGAGGCGTGGCCCAATCCAAAGCTGAGCCCCAGGAGCTGTGCGAACAAAGAAGAGAAAGGGAAATCTCTCTCAGCAGCCTCAGGAGCAGTGGATTAAATCTCCACAGTCAACTTGATATACCCTGCATCTGTGGAATACCTGAATAGACAACGAATCATCCCAAAATGAGGAGCTGGACTTTGGGAGCAAAGATATATAATTTTTTCCCCTTTTTCTCTTTTTGTGAGTGTGTATGTGTATGCTTCTGTGTGTGATTTTGTCTGTATAGCTGTGCTTTTACCATTTGTCCTAGGGTTTGGTCTGTTTTTTGTTTTTTGGGGTTCTTTTTTAGTATAGATTTTAGAGCTTATTATCATTGGTGGATTTGTTTTTTACTTTGCTTGCTCTCTTCTTTCTTTCTTTTTTTTATTACTTTAAAAAAATTTTAATAACTATTTTTTATTTTAATAACTTTTTTATATTATTTTATCTTCTTTCTTTCTTTCTTTCTCCTTCCTTCCTTTCTTTCTTCTTTCTTTCTTTCTTTCTCTCTCTTTCTTTCTTTCTTTCTTTCTTTCTTTCTTTCTTTCTTTCTTTCTTTCTTTCTTTCTTTCTTTCTTTCTTTCTTTCTTTCTTTCTTTTTCTCCCTTTTATTCTAAGACGTGTGGATGACAGGCTCTAGGTGCTCCAGCCAGGCATCACGGCTGTGGCTCTGAGTTGGAAGACCCAAGTTCAGGACACTTGTCTATAAAAGACCTCCCAGCTCCACATAATATCAAACAGCGAAAATCTCCCAGAGATCGCCATCTCAACGCCAAGACCCAGCTCCACTCAACGACCAGCCAGCTACAGTGCTGGACACCCTATGCTAAACAACTAGCAAGACAGGACCACGACCACACCCATTAGCAGAGAGGCTGCCTAAAATAATAAGGCCACAGACACCCCAAAACACACTACCAGACGTGGACCTGCCCACCAGAAAGACAAGATCCAGCCTCATCCACCAGAATACAGGCACTAGTCTCCTCCACCAGGAAGCCTACACAACCCACTGAACCAACCTTAGCCACTACAGACAGACACCAAAAACAATGGGAACTACAAACCTGCAGCCTGTGAAAAGGAGACCCCAAACACAGTAAGTTAAACAAAATGAGAAGACAGAAAAATAGCAGATGAAGGAGCAAGGCAAAAACCCACCAGACCTAACAAATGAAGAGGAACTAGGCAGTCTACCTGAAAAAGAATTCAGAATAATGATAGTAAACATGATCCAAAATCTTGGAAATAGAATGGAGAAAATACAAGAAACCTTTAACAAGGACCTAGAGGAACTAAAGAGCAAACAAATGGTGATGAACAACACAATAAATGAAATTAAAAATTCTCTAGAAGGGATCAGTAGCAGAATAACTGAGACAGAAGAACAGATAAGTGACCTGGAAGATAAAATAGTGGAAATAACTACTGCAGAGCAGAATAAAGAAAAAAGAATGAAAAGAATTGTGGACAGTCTCAGAGACCTCTGAAACAGCATTAAATGAAACAACATTCAAATTATGGGGGTCCCAGAAGAAGAAGAGAAAAAGAAAGGGACTGAGAAAATATTTGAAGAGATTATAGTTGAAAAATTCCCTAACATGGGAAAGGAAATAGTTAATCAAGTCCAGGAAGCACAGAGTCCCATAAAGGATAACTCCAAGGAGAAACATGCCAAGACACATATTAATCAAACTAGCAAAAATTAAATACATAGAAAAAGTGTTAAAAGCAGCAAGGGAAAAACAACAAATAACACGCAAGGGAATTCCCTTAAGGTTAACAGCTGACCTATCAGCAGAAACTCTGCAAGCCAGAAGGGAGTGGCAGGACATATTTAAAGTGATGAAGGAGAAAAACCTACAACCAAGATTACTCTACACAGCAAGGATCTCATTTAGGTTTGATGGAGAAATTAAAACCTTTACAGACAAGCAAAAGCTAAGAGAATTCAGCACCACCAAACCAGGTTTACAACAAATTCTAAAGGAACTTCTCTAGGCAGGAGACACAAGAGAAGGAAAAGACCTACAATACGAAACCAAAAACAATTAAGAAAATGGGAATAAGAATATACATATCAATAATTACTTTAAATGTAAATGGATTAAATGCTCCAACCTAAAGACATAGACTGGCTGAATGGATACAAAAACAAGACCTATATATATGCTATCTACAAGAGACCCACTTCAGGCCTAGGGACACATACAGACTGAAAGTGAGGGGATGGAAAAATATATTCCATGCAAATGGAAATCAAAAGAAAGCTGGAGTAGCAATTCTCATATCAGACAAAATAGACTTTAAAACAAAGACTATTACAAGAGACAAGGACACTACATAATGATCAAGGGATCAATCCAAGAAGAAGATATAACAATTGTAAATATTTATGCACCAAAATTAGGAGCACCTCAATACAAAAGGCAAATACTAGCATCCATAAAAGGGGAAATTGACAGTAACACAACCATAGTAGGGGACTTTAACACCCCACTTTCACCAATGAACAGACCATCCAAAATGAAAATAAATAAGGAAACACAGCTTTAAATGATACATTAAACAAGATGGACCTAGTTGATATTTATAGGACATTCCATCCAAAAACAACAGAATACACATTCTTCTCAAGTGCTCATGGAACATTCTCCAGGATAGATCATATCCTGGGTCACAAATCAAGCCTTGGCGAATTCTATCAAACATTTAGAGAAGAGCTAACACCTATCCTTCTAAAACTCTTCCAAAATATAGCAGAGGGAGGAACACTCACAAACTCATTCTACAAGGCCACCATCACTCTGATACCAAAACCAGACAAAGATGTCACAAAGAAAGAAAACTACAGGCCAATATCACTGATGAACATAGATGCAAAAATCCTCAACAATATACTAACAAACAGAATCCAACAGCACATTAACAGGATCATACATCATGATCAAGTGGGGTTTATCCTAGGAATGCAAGGATTCTTCAATATATGCAAATCAATCAATGTGATACACCATATTAACATATTGAAGGAGAAAAACCATATGACCATCTCAACAGATGCAGAGAAAGCTTTCAACAAAATTCAACACCCATTTATGATAAAAAAAAAAACCCTCCAGAAAGTAGGCATAGAGGGAACTTTCCTCAATATAATAAAGGCCATATATGGCAAACCCACAGCCAACATCATCCTCAATGGTGAAAAACTCAAACCATTTCCACTAAGATCAGGAACAAGACAAGGTTGCCCACTCTCACCACTCTTATTCAACATAGTTTTGGAAGTTTTAGCCACAGCAATCAGAGAAGAAAAAGAAATAAAAGGAATCCAAATTGGAAAAGAAGTAAAACTGTCACTGTTTGCAGATGACACGATACTCTACATAGAGAATCCTAAAGATGCTACCAGAAAACTACTAGAGCTAATCAATGAATTTGGTAAAGTAGCAGCATACAAAATTAATGCACAGAAATCTCTGGCATTCCTATATACTAATGATGAAAAATCTGAAAGTGAAATTAACAGTCCCATTTACCATTGCAACAAAAAGAATAAAATAACTAGGAATAAACCTACCTAAGGAGACAAAAGACCTGTATGCAGAAAATTATAAGACAGTGATGAAAGAAATTAAAGATTATACAAATAGCTGGAGAAATACACCATGTTCTTGGATTGGAAGAATCAACATTGTGAAAATGACTCTACTCCCCAAAGCAATCTACAAATTCAATGCAATCCCTATCAAACTACCACTGGCATTTTTCACAGAACTAGAACAAAAAATTTCACAATGTGTATGGAAACACAAAAGACCCCAAATAGCCAAAGCAATCTTGAGAACGAAAAATGGAGCTGGAGGAATCAGGCTCCCTGACTTCAGACTATACTACAAAGCTACAGTAATCAAGACAGTATGGTACTGGCACAAAAACAGAAATATAGATCAATGGAACAGGATACAAAGCCCAAAGATAAACCCACGCACATATGGTCACCTTATCCTTGATAAAGGAGGAAAGAATATACAGTAGAGAAAAGACAGCCTCTTCACTAAATGGTGCTGGGAAAACTGGACAGCTACATGCAAAGGAATGAAATTAGAACACTCCCTAACACCATACACAAAGAGAAACTCAAAATGGATTAAAGACCTAAATGTAAGGCCAGACACTATCATACCCTTAGAGGAAAATATAGGCATAACACTCTTTGACATAAATCACAGCAAGATCCTTTTTGGCCCACCTCCTAGAGAAATGGAAATAAAAACAAAAATAAACAAATGGGACCTAATGAAACTTCAAAGCTTTTGCACAGCAAAGGAAACCATAAACAATACGAAAAGACAACCCTCAGAATGGGAGAAAAATATTTGCAAATGAAGCAACTGACAAAGGATTAATCTCCAAAATTTACAGGCAGCTCATGCAGCTCAATATCCAAAAAACAAACAACCCAGTCAAAAGTGGGCAGAAGACTTAAATATACATTTCTCCAAAGAAGATATACAGATTGCCAACAAACACATGAAAGAATGTTCAAAATCATTAGTCATCAGAGAACTGAAAATAAAAACTGCAATGAGATATCATCTCACACAGGTCAGAATGGCCATCATCAAAAATCTACAAACAGGGCTTCCCTGGTGGTGCAGTGGTTGGGAGTCCGCCTGCCGATGCAGGGGACACGGGTTCGTGCCCCAGTCCCGGAGGATCCCACATGCCGCGGAGCGTCTGGGCCCGTGAGCCATGGCCGTTGAGCCTGCGCGTCCGGAGCCTGTGCTCCGCAACGGGAGAGGCCACAACAGTGCAGAGGCCCACGTACAAAAATAAAATAAAATAAAATAAAATAAAACCTACAAACAGTAAATGCTGGAGAGGGTGTGGAGAAAAGGGAACCCTCTTGCACTGTTAGTATGAATATAAATTGATACAGCCACTATGGAGAACATTGTGGAGGGTCCTTAAGAAACTAAAAATAGAACTACCATATGACCCAGCAATCCCACTGCTGGGCATATACCCTGAGAAAACCATAATTCAAAAAGAGTCATGTGCCACAATGTTCATTGCAGCTCTATTTACAATAGCCAGGACATGGTGGCAACCTAAGTGTCCATCAACAGATGAATGGATAAAGAAGATGTGGCACATATATACAATGGAATATTACTCAGCCATAAAAAGAAACGAAATTGAGTTACTTGTACTGATGTGGATGGACCTAGAGTCTGTCATACAGAGTGCAGTAAGTCAGAAAGCGAAAAAGAAATACCGTATGCTAACACATATATATGGAATCTAAAAAAAATGGTCATGAAGAACCTAGGAGCAAGACGGGAATATAATCACCGACCTACTAGAGAATGGACTTGTGGATATGGGAGGGGGAAGGGTAAGCTGTGACAAAGTGAGAGAGTGGCATGGACATATATACACTACCAAACGTAAAATAGATAGCTAGTGGGAAGCAGCCGCATAGCACAGGGAGATCAGCTCGGTGATTTTTGACCACCTAGTGGGGTGGGATAGGGAGGGTGGGAGGGAGGGAGACGCAAGAGAGAAGAGATATGGGGACACATGTATATGTATAACTTTGTTATAAAGCAGAAATTAACACACCATTGTAAAGCAATTATACCCCAATAAGGATGTTAAAAAAATTTTTTAATAAAATAAAATGATGCTTACAAATTTTTGTGTCATAGGAAAATCCTATTTGTGTAGGGTTAAGTTTTTTTAAAGCAGTATAGCAAAGAATATATACTATTTGATCTCAAGTATATAAAGAAAAAATGGAGGTAAAAAGAAAGAGCTGAAAGAGAACATCCCAAATATTCCCAGTGGGTAGTAAATTTACAGATTATTTTCTTCAATCTCTTTATCATTTTCTGTACTTTTCATAATTTCTGCAGTGGGCATGCAGCACCCTGATGACTGGGGAGGAAAAACGAATATTTAAGAATGAAAACAAAAGCTGGTAAGATATTTCATTGAGCAGTAGCTGCACTTTGTCATTGGAGGTCCTCTTGACAAATACAAGCCCCTCACCCTCGGATCTTGACTTTCCACCCTCCTACATTGCCTTTTCTGCCTGGGGGAAAGCTGCGTCCCTCATGCCATCCAGGAATCAGGTAGGGACCCCTCATGTCCCAGAGCAGGGATGTCTCAGGCTGTGGACAGGAGTGGCGGCGAGCTGAGGCCAAACACCATCAGAGAACTCTGAGTCCATTGCTCTGAGCAGGGAGAGCCTCCCAGAAGGGAGAATGTTGAGAGCTCTTTGGAAGGAGGGGGAAATGTTTGTGGGGAAATCAGATAGGTGAAAAATTTAAAAAGAAGGAGTGAATCAACTCCAAAGCATCCTCCTCCTGCTTTTTTAAATTTGATGGAGGGTGCTGGTGTGTAAAAACTTCACAGTTAATGAGAAGAGACTGCACTCAGAGGACCTACCCAGATGTGGAGGGGTGGGTGGTACAAGGGAAAAGATGGCCCTGAGCTGAGTGAAATCTGCAACTTAGAACTGGTGACATTTAGCTATACACCCTCTATCTTCCCTTTCGGTTTTACTCCCCTACTTTAACCCCCTTCCTCCTCTCCTCTGATTGTTTTAATCCACCTGGAGTCCCACCCCAGGAGAGAATAGGAAGTGCAAAGGCCATGCATTCTCTTCCCAAGGTCACTGCTAGCTGCTGAAGCTGAACTTAGCCGAGTGAAAAGAAGTAGTTGTTTTTTTCAGGTTTGGTTTCCAGGGGAGGACTTTGGCACCTATGCCTTTCAAAGGTTCCCTGGGAAGTGAGGGTAGTGCCCAGGGCAGAGAGAACTGGCCTCTCTCACCCTCGCTGTGCAGTTCCAGGTCCTGCCCACTCCCACCCTCAGCTCTACGGTGGATCTGGTGAAGGGTTAATGGAAAGTGAGGGTGTCTTTGGCCCTGGCACCTCCCCTGCAGTGTTTACTACTCCTGCTCCCAACCTCTCCTGTCTTGACTTCTGTTCCCATAATTCCCCCTCTGGTGAGTTCCTATAAGGAGGAGAGGCCCTTCCATGGTGATTCATGGAATCAGAAGGTTCCTTCAGGTACATTTAATCCATGGCCATGGTTTTACAGAGGAGAAAAGGGAGTCACAGAGGACCAAAGTTATAACAAATGATGGCACTGCTCTTTGAGACTCAGGTCCTTCCCAATAAACACCCCATTTTTCCAAGGAAGGGAGAGGTTAAGCAGGGCCCAGTAGTTCCTGATGCCACTAACCTCTCCCCACATGGTCCTAGCACCTACCCTCCCCTTCTACCTCATGCCTACCCTGCGTGACTGAATGACTTAGTACAATTGCACTTGCTTACTCATTTCTAATCACATCCTAGGATCTCATGTCCTCATGATGGTAAATAAAAGTGAACAGAAGAAGTTGCCTAATGACCTGGAACATCAAGTTTATACCTTTCCCAAATCAGAATTAACTTGGTCTAAATCTAGTCAAGTCAGAACCAAGCATTAGCAGATGGCCTGTCCACTTGGCCATTTTCCCCAGTCTCTTAAGGCATAGTGAGTCATTCTCAGGGGCTGGCTTAGCCAAGATGAGTCAGCATCTCCTGTTTGTGTACATGGTCATTACTTTCTCTTTAGAAAAAAAAGCCCTTGTCTATAGGTGCAATGGGCATTTCAAGATGAAAAGCATTGATTAAAAAATTTCTCCTCTTCAAAAGACATCACCAGTTTTATACAGTGTCTGAAAACCCACCATTCAAGATATTTCTCAAATCAATGACCCTTTATAGAATGTTAGATGAGGCCAGAATAGCATTTTACTAAGTGATAGTCAGTACATCTCAGTGGTTAAGAATTCAGTTTCTGGACTGAGTTCCACTTCTGCTAAGATGAGTAAGCTCTTACTATACCAACGTTACTAAAGACAACAACTATAAACTCTGAACCAAAAAAAAAAAAATAGCAAAAACAAAAAAGCCTACCTGAAGACCCTGGAGAATATACAAAGCAGGCAGAGGGAAAGTGATACTTGGAAGAAGGGAATCATATGAGGTGAGTCTCCTGTTTTTAATGACTTAGCCTGAAAGCAAGCTACAGTCAATATCCTGAGGGGTGGCTAAACCTGGTAGAAAACCCACAGTCCTTCTGATCTGAAGAACCAGGGAACAGAGTTTATGGCAACCATAGCTGCTGGAGAATTAGGCGGAAAGGAGAGAAACAGAGAGAAGTTTCAAATTTCATGTGTAAACTCTGCCCAATTTTCTGCCTGACCCCTAATCACCCACATACAG
Source organism: Delphinus delphis (assembly GCF_949987515.2). Taxonomy (NCBI): domain Eukaryota; kingdom Metazoa; phylum Chordata; class Mammalia; order Artiodactyla; family Delphinidae; genus Delphinus; species Delphinus delphis. The sequence continues at coordinate 61,856,176 of NC_082695.1, forward strand.
GACAGAATTTAAGCAGCCCAGCTAAGGATAAGACAACTGAACTGAAATTAGAGATGGCTCCCCAAAAAACAGAGTTTACAGTTTGAGTCCAACCAAGTTAATTGTTTGTTAAAGCAAAAATTTAAAACTCTTTGGGAATACAACAAATCCAGCCTCCACAACATAAGAATCACAATATCTGGGACACAACTCAAAATCTCTTGGTATATGAAGAAACAGGAAAATATGACTCATTCTCAAGGGAAAAGAAAATCAACAAAAACCAATCTCAAGGCAAAGATGTTTAGATAATTAGAAAATTACTTTAAAGCAGCAATTTTTACTATGCTAAATGATGAAAATATTGTAAGTCTCAGCAGATAAATAAAAACTAGTTTAAAAAGAATCAATGATTACCATCACATCAAAAAGAGTAAAATACCTAGAAATAAATCTACCTATGGAGGCAAAAGACCTGTACTCCGAAAACTATAAGATGCTGATGAAAGGAATCAAAGATGGCAAAAACAGATGGAAAGATATACCAAGTTCTTGGATTGGAAGACTCAATATTTTCAAAATGACTATACTACCCAAAGCAATTTACAGGTTCAATGCAATCCCTATCAAATTACCAATGGCATTTTTCACAGAACTAGAATAAAAAATCTTAAAATTGGTATGGAAATACAAAAGACCCTGAATAGCCAAAGCAATCTTGAGAAAGAAAAACAGAGCTGGAGAAACCAGGCTCCCTGACTTCAGACTGTATATTAAGCTACAGTAATCAAAAGAGTATGGTACTGGCACAAAGACAGACTTATACATCAATGGAATAGAAATCCCAGAAATAAACCCATGCACATATGGTCAATTAATTTATGACAAAGGAAGCAAGAACATACAATGGAGAAAAAACAGTCTCTTCAATAAATGGTGCTGGGAAAACTGGACAGCTAATGTAAAAAAAATGAAATTAGAACATTTTCTAACATCATACATGAAAATAAACTCAAAATGGATTAAAGACCTAAATGTAAGGCCAGATACTATAAAACACCTACAGCAAAACATAGGCAGAACACTCTTTGACATAAATTACAGTAATAGCTTTTTGGATCCACCTCCTAGAGTAATGAAAATAAAAATAAACAAATGGGACCTAATGAAACTTAAAAGCTTTTGCACAGCAAAGGAAACCATAAATAAAATGAAAAGACAACCTGAAAGAATGGGAGAAAATATTTGCAAATGATGCTACCAACAAGTGATTAATCTCCAAAATATACAAACAGCTCATGCAGCTCAATATCAAAAAAACAAACAACCCAATCAAAAAAAAAATGGGAGGAAGATCTAAATAGAGATTTCTCCAAAGATGACACACAGATCGCCAAAAAACACAGGAAAAGATGCTCAACATCGCTAATTATTAGAGAAATGCAAATTAAAACTACAAGGAGGTATCACTTCACATTGGTCAGAAAGGCCATCAACAAAAAGTCTACAAACAATAAATGCTAGAGAGAGAATGGAGAAAAGGGAGCCCTTCTACACTGTTGATAGGAATGTAAATTCGTACAGCCATTATGGAGAATGGTATGGAGTTTCCTTAAAAAAACTAAAATTAGAGCTACCATATGATCCAGCAATTCCACTCTTGGGCATATATCCAGAAAAGATGAAAGCTCTAATTTGAAAAGATACATGCTTTGGAGGAGGAACCAAGATGGTGGAGTAGAAGGACATGCTCTCACTCCCTCTTGCGAGAACACCAGAATCACAACTAGCTGCTGGACAATCATCAACAGGAAGACACTGGAACTCACCAAAAAATATACCCCACATTCAGAGACAAAGGAGAAGCCACAATGAGACCGTAGGAGGGGGGCAATCACAGTAAAATCAAATCCTAAAACTGGAGGGTGGGAAACTCACAGACTGGCAAACACTTATGCCACAGAAGTCCCCACTGGAGTGAAGGTTCTGAGCCCCATGTCAGGCTTTAAACATGGGGGTCCAACAACAGGAGGAGGAATTCCTAGAGAATCAGACTTTGAAGCCTAGTGGGAATTGATTGCAGGACTTCGACAGGACTAGGGGAAACAGAGACTCCAATTTTGGAGGTCACACACAAAGTAGTGTGTGCATCAAGACCCAGGGGAAGGAGCAGTGACCCCAGGGGAGACTGAACCAGACCTACCTGCTAGTGTTGGAGGGTCTGCTGCAGAGGCGGGGTGTGGCTCTGTTTCACTGTGGAGACAAGGACACTGGCAGCAGAAGTTCTGGGAAGTACTCCTTGGCATGAGCCCTCCCAGAGTCTGTCATTAGACCCACCAAAGAGTCCAGGTAGGCTCCAGTGTTGGGTTGCCTCAGGACAAACAACCAATAGGGAGGGAAGATAGGCAACCTTCCAGAAAAAGAATTCAGAATAATGATAGTGAAGATGACCCAGGAACTCGGAAAAAGAATGGAGGCAAAGATCAAGAAGATGCAAGAAATGTTTAACAAAGACCTAGAAGAATTAAATAACAAACAAACAGAGATGAACAATACAATAACTGAAATGAAAATTATACTAGAATGAATCAATAGCAGAATAACTGAGACAGAAGAATGGATAGGTGACCGGGAAGACAGAATTGTGGAATTCACTGCCACAGAACAGAATAAAGAAAAAAGAATGAAAAGAAATGAAGACAGCCTAAGCGACCTCTGGGACAACATTAAACGCAACAGCATTTGCATTATAGGGGTCCCAGAAGGAGAAGAGAGAGAGAAAGGACCAGAGAGAATATGTGAAGAGACTATAGTTGAAAACTTCCCTAACATGGGAAAGGAAATAGCCACCCAATTCCAGGAAGCACAGCGAGCCCCACAGGATAAACCCAAGGAGAAACACACTGATACACATAGTAATCAAATTGACAAAAATTAAAGACAAAGAAAAATTATTGAAAGCAGCAAGGGAAAGATGATAAATAACATACAAGGGAACTCCCATAAGGTTAACAGCTCATTTCTCAGCAGAAATTCTACAAGCCAGAAGGGAGTGGCATGATATACTTAAAGTGATGAAAGGGAAGAAACTACAAGCAAGATTACTCTACCCGGCAGGATCTCATTCAGATTCGATGGAGAAATCAAAAGCTTTACAGACAAGCAAAAGCTAAGAGAATTCAGCACCACCAAACCAGCTCTACAACAAATGCTAAAGGAACTTCTCTAAGTGAAATCACAAGAGAAGAAAAGGACCTACAAAAACAAACCCAAAACAATTAAGAAAATGGTCATAGGAGCATACATATTGATAATTACATTAAACGTGAATGGATTAAATGCTCCAACCAAAAGACACAGGCTTGCTGAATGGATACAAAAACAAGACCCATATATATGCTGTCTACAAGAGACCCACTTCAGACCCAGGGACACATACAGACTGAAAGTGAGGGAATGGAAAAAGATATTCCATGCAAATGGAAATCAAAAGAAAGCTGGAGTAGCAATTCTCATATCAGAGAAAATAGACTTTAAAACAAAGACTATTACAAGAGACAAAGAAGGACACTACATAATGATCAAGGGATCGATCCAAGAAGAAATAACAATTGTAAATATTTATGCACCCAACATAGGGGCACCTCAATACATAAGGTAAATACTAACAGCCATAAAAGGGGAAATCGACAGTAACACAATCATAGTAGGGGAATTTAGCACCCCACTTTCACCAATGGACTGATCATCCAAAATGAAAATAAATAAGGAAACACAAGCTTGAAATGACACATTAAAGAAGATGGACTTAATTGATATTTATAGAACATTCCATCCAAAGACAACAGAATACACATTCTTCTCAAGTGCTCATGGAACATTCTCCAACATAGATCATATCTTGGGTGACAAATCAAGCCTTGGTAAATTTAAGAAAATTGATATCGTATCAAGTATCTTTTCCGACCACAACACTATGAGACTAGATATAAATTACAGGAAAAGATCTGTAAAAAATACAAACACATGGAGGCTAAACAATACACTACTTAATAACGAAGTGATCACTGAAGAAATCAAAGAGGAAATCAAAAAATACCTAGAAACAAATGACAATGGAGACACGATGACCCAAAACCTATGGGATGCAGCAAAAGCAGTTCTAAGAGGAAAGTTTATAGCAATACAATCCTACCTTAAGAAAAAAGAAACATCTCAAATAAACAAGCTGATCTTGAACCTAAAGCAATTAGAGAAAGAAGAACAAAAAAACCCCAAAGTTAGCAGAAGAAAAGAAATCATAAAGATCAGATCCAAAATAAATGAAAAAGAAATGAAGGAAACATAGCAAAGATCAATAAAACTAAAAACTGGTTCTTTCAGAAGATAAACAAAATTGATAAACCATTAGCCACACTCATCAAGAAAAAAAGGGAGAAGACTCAAATCAATAGAATTAGAAATGAAACAGGAGAAGTAACAACTGACACTGCAGAAATACAAAGGATCATGAGAGATTACTACAAGCAACTATATGCCAATAAAATGTACAACCTGGAAGAAATGGACAACTTCTTATAAATGCACAACCTGCCGAGACTGAACCAAGAAGAAATAGAAAATATGAACAGACCAATCACAAGCACTGAAATTGAAACTGTGATTAAAAATCTTCCAACAAACAAAAGCCCAGGACCAGATGGCTTCAGAAGCGAATTCTATCAAACATTTAGAGAAGAGCTAACACCTATCTTTCTCAAACTCTTCCAAGATATAGCACAGGGAGGAACACTCCCAAACTCATTCTACAAGGCCACCATCACCCTGATACCAAAACCAGACAAAGGTGTCAAAAGAAAGAAAACTACAGGCGAGTATCACTGATGAACATAGATGCAAAAATCCTCAACAAAATACTAGCAAACAGAATCCAACAGCATATTAAAAGGATCGTACACCATGATCAAGTGGGGTTTAGTCCAGGAATGCAAGGATTCTTTGATATACATAAATCAATCAACGTGATACACCATATTAAAAAATTGAAGGAGAAAAAACACATGACCATCGCAATAGATGCAGAGAAAGCTTTCAACAAAATTCAACACCCATTTATGATAAAAACCCTGCAGAAAGTAGGCATAGAGAGAACTTTCCTCAACATAATAAAGGCCATATATGACAAACCCACAGCCTACATCGTCCTCAATGGTGAAAAACTGAAAGCATTTCCTCTAAGATCAGGAACATGGTTGCCCACTCTCACCACTCTTATTCAACATAGTTTTGGAAGTTTTAGCCACAGCAGTCAGAGAAGAAAAAGAAATAAAAGGAATCCAAATCGGAAAATAAGCATTTAAGCTGTCACCCTTTGCAGATGACATGATACTATACATAGAGAATCCTAAAGATGTTACCAGCAAACTACTAAAGCTAATCAATGAATTTGGTAAAGTAGCAGCATACAAAATTAATGCACAGAAATCTCTGGCATTCCTATACACTAATGATGAAAAATCTGAAAGTGAAATCAAGAAAACACTCCCATTTACCATTGCAACAAAAAGAATAAAATATCTAGGAATAAACCTACCTAAGGAGACAAAAGACCTGTATGCAGAAAATTATAAGACACTGATGAAAGAAGTTAAAGATAATACAAATAGATGGAGAGATATACCATGTTCTTGGATTGGAAGAATCAACATTGTGAAAATGACTCTACTACCCAAAGCAATCTACAGATTCAATGCATCCCTGTCAAACTACCACTGGCATTTTTCACAGAACTAGAACAAAAAATTTCACAATTTGTATGGAAATACAAAACACCCCGAATAGCCAAAGCAATCTTGAGAACGAAAAATGGAGCTGGAGGAATCAGGCTCCCTGACTTCAGACTATACTACAAAGCTACAGTAATCAAGACAGTATGGTACTTGAACAAAAACAGAAACATAGATCAATGGAACAGGATAGAAAGCCCAAAGATACACCCATGCACATATGGTCACCTTGTCTTTGATAAAGGAGGCAAGAATTTACAGTGGAGAAAAGACAGCCTCTTCAATAAGTGGTGCTGGGAAAACTGGACAGGTACATGTAAAAGTACGAAATTAGAACACTCCCTAACACCATACACAAAAATAAACTCAAAACGGATTTGAGACCTAAATATAAGACCGGACACTATGAAACTCTTAGAGGAAAACATAGGAAGAACACTCTTTGACATAAGTGACAGCAAGATCTTTTTTGACCCACTTCCTAGAGTAATGAAAATAAAAAAAATAATAAACTAATGGAACCTAATGAAACTTCAAAGCTTTTGCATAGCGAAGGAAACCATAAACAAGATCAAAAGACAACCCTCAGAATGTGAGAAAATATTTGCAAACGAATCAACGGACAAAGGTTTAATACCCAAAATATATAAACAACTCATGCAGCTCAATATTAAAGAAACAAACAACCCAATCCAAAACTAGGCAGAAGATCTAAATAGATATTTCTCCAAAGAAGATATACAGATGGCCAAGAAGCACATTGAAAGCTGCTCAACATCACTAATTATTAGAGAAATGCAAATCAAAACTACAATGAGATATCACCTCACACCAGTTAGAATGGCCATCATCAGAAACTCTACAAACAACAAATGCTGGAAAGGGTGCAGAGAAAAGGGAACCCTCCTGCACTGTTGGTGGGAATGTAAATTGATACAGCCAGTATGGAGAATAGTATGGAGGGTCCTTAAAAAACTAAAAATAGAATTACCATATGATCCAACAATCTCACTACTGGGCATATACCCAGGGAAAAACATAATTGAAAAAGACACATGCACCCCAGTGTTCATTGCAGCACTCTTTACAATATCCAGGTCATGGAAGCAACCTAAATGCCCACCGACAGACGAATGGATGAAGAAGATGTGGTATATATATACAATGGAATATTATTCAGCCATAAAAAAGGAATGAAATTGAGTCATTTGTTGAGACATGGACAGATCTAGAGACTGTCATACAGAGTAAAGTTAGTCAGAAAGAGAAAAACAAATATTGTATATTAACTCATGTATGTGGAACCTAGAAAAATGGTACAGAAGAGCCAGTTTGCAGGGAAGAAGTTGAGACACAGATGTAGAGAACAGATGTATGGACACCAAGGGGGGAAAACCGCGGTGGGGCGGGGATGGTGGTGTGCTGAATTGGGCGATTGGGATTGACATGGATACACTGATGTGTATAAAATTGATGACTAATAAGAACCTGCAGTATAAACAAACAAACAAACAAACAAAACAACTAATACTAAACTTTCTTTGGGTTATTTGTATGGAAATATGTTAATATAAATGTTTCAGACATTACATGAAATTTCTAAAAATCTTATATGTTCTGGTATAATGTTATGTCATAATTCTAGTTATTACTTCAAAATGTATATCTCAGAAATAACTAAATTTCCGTGTCAATTGCATCATTATAAACTTTCATCAAATCTTTAACTGTTGTCATTTTTAAGTCTTTTGTCATTTACAGACAGTTCTGTGTGTACTCTGATGCTTTTGCAAAAATGTTCCTATAAAAGTGTTTCATCTTCAAGGAATTCATGGAAAAGACTCTGACAAGTACAGGTTTCTGGTAACTGACTATACTGCTGAACTGAATGAATAAGCATTTTCAGAACTCTAATGGGAAACTGATGAACTCATAAAAGTGTTAACAAAAGATCAAGATAAAAAAATTAATTACATGGGACTGAGTGAACTGATGAGGATGATTATAATTTTTGTGACTTTCTGTTTGAATAAAAAAAAAATCCCACAAGGACTCAGAGGCAAAAAATAAACAAATCAATTTTCACTGCAAAGTAAAGGAGCTGTTACAGTGAAGAAGAAAAAAAGAAAAGATACATGTACCCCAATGTTCATAGCAGCACTATTTATGATAGCCAAGACATGGAAGCAACCTAAATGTCCATCAACAGATGAATGGATAAAGAAGATGTGGTACATATATACAATGGAACATTACTCAGCCATAAAAAAGAATGAAATAATGCTATTTGGAGCAACATGGATGGACCTAGAGATTATCATACTAAGAGAAGTAAGTCAGAGAAAGACAAATATCATATGATATCACTTATATGTGGAATGTAAAAAAGTGATTCCACATATGAACTTATTTACAAAAGAGAAACAGACCCACAGACAAAGAAAATAAACTTACAGTTACCAAAGGGGGAGAGGGATAAATTGGGAGTTTGGGATTAAAACATATACACTAGTATACATAAATAGATAATCAACAAGAACCTACTCTGTAGCACAGGGAGCTCTACTCAATATTCTGTAACAACCTATATCAGAAAAGAATCTGAAAAAGAATAGATATATAACTGAAAAAAATAAAAACAGTGTAAACAGAAAAAATAAAACCTTTGTTCTTAAAATAAAAGAATCAATGGAAATTCTAGAACTGAAAAATGCAATATCTAAAATTTTAAAATTAATTTTATGGACTTATCAACAGAATGAAGAAAACAGAGGAAAGAGTCAGTGAATTTAAAGAGAGATCAACATAAAATATCCAATGTGAAGAGTAGAGAGAAAAGTGATAGAGCCTGTAGGATAATATCAAGAGACTTAACACACATGCAATTGGAGTCCTAGAAAGAGAAGAGAGATGAAATAGGGTAGAAGAAAATATTTGAAGAAATAATGACCAAATAATCCCCAAATTTGGTGAAGGACATAAATTTGCACACCTAAGAATCTTACAAACCTCAAGCAGGTTAACTAAAATAAAACCATGTCCAAGAACATTAGAGTCAACCTGCTGGAAATCAGTGATAAGGAGAAAATCTTGAAAGCGCACAGAGAAAAGCAACATATTACAAAGAGGGCAATAATGATTCAAATGACTGCTGATATCTCATGTCAGAAAGAGTGGAGGCCAGTAGACACTGGATGAACATCTTGAAAGTGCTGAAAGAAAAAAAAAAAACTGTCAGCCTGGAATTCTATATCCAGCAAAAAATATACATCAAATATTCAGACAAAATCAAGATTTTTTCATATAAAAGAAAACTAAAAGAATTTGTCACCAGCAGAGCTGCACTAAAGAAATGCTAAAGGAAGTTCTTCAGGCTGAAGAGAAATTATACCAGATGAAAATATGGATCTTTAGGAAGGAATTAAGAGCATCAAAAATCACGAATATCTATAAAAGACTTCTTAAACTTTCTTTCAAACATATTTGACTATTCAAAGCAAAAATTATAACACTGCCTTGTATTTATAACTTTTGTAGCTGTCATATGTCATATAAAGGAAATCTTATATGTCAGATGTCACATAAAAGAAATGGGGGGGGGCTTCCCTGGTGGCGCAGTGGTTGAGAGTCCGCCTGCCGATGCAGGGGACACGAGTTCGTGCTCCGGTCTGGGAAGATCCCACATGCCGCAGAGCAGCTGGGCCTGTGAGCCACGGCCGCTGAGCCTGCGCGTCCGGAGCCTGTGCTCCACAATGGGAGAGGCCACAACAGTGAGAGGCCTGTGTGCCGAAAAAAAAAAAGAAAGAAAAGAAATGGGGGGGGGATAATTGTTGTTTACTACAACAAAATAATTCTGCAAGGAAGAGACTTGTATGTATATTTTTGCCAACTTTTGTAGGAACATCTAAAATATGTAGAATTGCTGGATAAGAGAATTGCAATCTTGATTGCATAATTGCAATCTTGATTGCATAATTGCAATCTTGATTGATTATGTCAAACTGTCTCCCAAAAGATGACTGGTTGATATATCTACCAGTATTATTGATAGCCCATTTACCTACCCTCAATAACCAAAGGTTTTAATCTAGCTTTAAAATGTTTGCCAATCTAATAGGTGAAACATGGTAACTCATTTTTAATTTAATCTCTTATCTTTTAGTTACCATTGTTTGTCAGCCATTTTTATTTCTTTTCTGAGAACTGTCCTATATCTTATTAATATGTGAAACAAAGGAAACTAGTCTTTATCTACTATGCGCTGCAAATATTTCCCCTCACACTGTCATCTGCCTTTTGACCTCTTTTTCATACAAAATATTTAAATTTTCAGATAGTCAAGGTTAAAGTGAAGTTCTTAAAAGGTGAAATTTATGAAAATTTCATTTTATGGTTTCTAAGGTTTTGTCCAAACTTAGAAAGATCTCTACTTCATGACTCATTTTGAAATCACCCATGTTTCCTTCTAACATATTTATTATTTCAATTTTTACCTTTACATAATTGTACTAAGAGGAAAATAGATTAAGAATTAAGGACAATAAATGAAATAGAGGGTAAAAAATAGAAATAATCAATGAAACTAAGAGCTGGTTCTTTGAAAAGATAAACAAAATTGATAAACCTTTAGCCAGATTTATCAAGATAAAAAGAGAGAGGGCTTAAATCAATAAAATCAGAAATTAAAAAGACATTACAACTGACACCACAGAAATATAAATGATCATAAGCAACTATCACAAACAACTATACACCAACAAAATGGGCAATGTAAAAGAAACAAATTCTAAGACAAATTCCTAGAAATGTATGATCTCCCAAGACTGAACCAGGAAGAAACAGAAAATATGAACAGACCAATTAGCAGTAATGAAATTGAATCAGTTATTGTTTTTTTTAAAAAAACTCCCAGTAAACAAAAGTCCAGGACCAGACAGTTTCACAGTTGAATTCTACCAAATATTTAGAGAAGAGTTAACATCTATCCTTCTCAAACTACTCAAAAATACTGCAGAGGAAGGAACACTTTTAAACTCATTCTGCAAGGCCAGCATCACCCCAATACCAAAACCAGACAAAGATATCAAAAAAACAAAAGTTACAGGCCAATATTACTGATGAATATAGATGCAAAAGTTCTCAACAAAATATTAGCAAACCAAATCCAACAATACATTAAAAGGATCATAAACCATGATCAAGTGGGATTTATTACAGGGATGCAAGGATTTTTCAATATATGCAAATCAATCAATGTGATACACCACATCAATGAACTGAAGAATAAAATTATATGATCATTTCAATAGATGCAAAGAAAGGTAAAAAGCTTTTGAGTGGATAAATTCAGCATCCATTTATGATAAAAAAAACTCTCCAGAAAGTGGGCATAGAGTAAACATACCTCAATGTAATAAAGGCCATATATGACAAACCCACAGCTAACACCATACTCAATGGTGAAAAGCTAAAAGCATTTCCTCTTAGATCAAGAACAAGACAAAGATGCCCACTCTGGCCACTTCTATTCAAAATAGTATTGGAAGTCCTAGCCAGAGCAATCAGATAAGAAAAAGAAATGAAAGGAATCCAAATTTGAAAAGAAGAAGTAAAACTGTCATTGCTTACAGATGACATGATACTATACATAGAAAATCCTAAAGATGCAACCAGAAAACTACTAGAGCTAATCAATGAACTTGGTAAAGTCGCAGGATACAAAATTAATATACAGAAATCTGTTGCATTTCTATACACTAACAATGAACTATCAGAAAGAGAAATTAAGGAAACAATCCCACTTACCATTGCATCAAAAAGAATTAAATACCTAGGAATAAACATACCTAAGGAGGTAAAAGAACTATAAGATGCTGATAAAAAAAATTAAAGACAACACAAACAGATAGAAAGATATACTGTGTTCATGGATTGGAAGCATTAATATTGTTAAAATGACCATACTACCCAATGCAATCTACAATCCTTATCAAAACACCAATGTCATTTTTCACAGAGCTAGAACAAATAATTTTTAAAATCTGTATGGAGGGGCTTCCCCAGTGGCACAGTGGTTGAGAGTCCGCCTGCTGATGCAGGGGACACGGGTTCGTGCCCCGGTCCGGGAAGATCCCACATGCCACGGAGTGGCTGGGCCCGTGAGCCATGGCCACTGAGCCTGTGCATCCGGAGCCTGTGCTCCGCAACGGGACAGGCCACAACAGTGAGAGGCCCGCATACCACAAAAAAAAAACAAAAGAATTAAGGACTATATCCAGCTTTATTTTTTTTATCTAAATGGCTCAACTGGTTTTCCCAGCATCGATTATTAAAGAATTGATTTCTCTCCAGTGATTTGAAATATATGAAATATTTTATTATATGTGCTGTGTTCCCTCTGCTTTGCAGGTGGTTTATGAACTCTCTGCTTTGTTTCATCAATCAGCAATGTCTCTCTGAGGAAGGGGAGATTTTAGAAATATAGAGAGGAAGAGACATGTCTGAAATTTTGGAGTTCAAGGCCAGGGAGGAAGCACAGCTTTGGGGTCAGGAGTGCTGTTGGAGCTGCTGGGAAGGAGCAGCAGGTGGAAGGGGAAGATTTGGGGAGCACTAGGCATGCAGAACAGGACAAAGATAGGTGTCTAAGTTACACAATGATATTTTTAAAAGCAATAGTGTTTCCTCCCAAAATGACCAAAACTAACAATGGACACTTGTCCAAGTTCTCAGAGGACCTGCTTTAATGAACAGTAAATGGGTTTGTTAATCAGTTCACCAAATGTTTCTAAAGCACTTGAAATCATTTTGACCTCTCATAGGTATCTATTTTCCACTATTATCTTCTGTTTCACTCTTTTTTTTTTTTTTTTTTTTTTTTTTTGCAGTACGCGGGCCTCTCACTGTTGTGGCCTCTCCTGTTGCAGAGCACAGGCTACGGACGTGCAGGCTCAGTGGCCATGGCTCACGGGCGCAGCCGCTCCGCAGCATGTGGGATCTTCCCAGACCGGGGCACGAACCCGTGTCCCCTGCACCGGCAGGCGGACTCTCAACCACTGCACCACCAGGGAAGCCCTGTTTCACTCTTGGAAGCAGGCTGTTGTTTCATCAGAATCTGAATATGTGTGTATTCTACATATGCAGGATCCAAAACAAAAAGTTTATAGCAGGCCATTCTGAAGATCAGTTGGGTTCCTCCTACGAGCCAGGCCCTGGACGTTATCCCTCGTAAACCTTACACTGTGGCCCTTGCAGCAGCAGCAGCAGCAGCAGCAGCAGGAGAGCCACTATTATCACATGTTATGTAGAAAATCAGGAGTATACAAAGTCCCACTGTAGTTAGTGGCAAAGCTGGTGCTCAACCACAGCATCATCTGCTGCAGAAGCTGTGTTCCCAATGGGAACACACTGCCTTTCCCCCGTGGTCTAGAGGGCAAAGGTAGGAAATGACACAGAAAGAGGAAAATAACCAGGTTTTCCAGAGAAGAGGAAATGGAAAGAAGACACAGAAAGGAACAACTAGACCCCACAGAAAGGAACAACCAGCCCCCCATCTTCATTCAGAGCTAGCTGTAGGATGTGGCCTCATTTACCCTGACAAAATGACAGAGGAACTTGGGCTTTCTGTCCCTTCTCCCAGTGTGGTGAGAGCTGGGGTCCCACCAACCCGCACCCACACTCCAGCTCCTCACATCATGCCCTCCTCTCTGGAAGCCTTGCAGCCGACCCTGTCCCGTGTTCCCTGAATTGGGCCCTTACTCAGCTGGGGTGGGCAGGGAATGAGCTGGTGCTAAGGAATGAGAAACTCCTATCAGCCTGTAACCCTGAGCCCTTTGACTGGAAATTCCTGCATGTTCTGCTTACCTTTCCTGCTTGCCTCTATATTTTCACCCACCACCGCTCCTGAGGTTTACACCCTGGTTACATTGACCTAGGAACCAGCTGGGAATTCTTTTCACCAGATTAAACCTGATTAAGAGTCTTAGGTTGCAGAGAGGGCCCTTAAGGTCCCCGGAAACAATCGTGGTTTCATGTTCCAACTCTTCCTTACCTTCTCCCAGGCATTCACACAGGGTGACCACAAACAGTTGTGCAGGTTGTATATTGCACAGTCTTACTGGGCATGTAAAGCACAGTGACCCCTGATTCACATACTTTCACTGTTTGTTCAACTCTGAGGATTCTGGCATTGACTTATACTCACCCTCAGAGACTGTGTACATACACTCCAATACCCTCTGCCGGTGACTCCTGGGAAATTCATAGTACAGGATGTGTCTAAACAAATGGCTACATATCTGGTTTGCCAGGGACAGCCCAGTTGATGACTATCGTACTGATGGCCCCAACAGTTTAGCAATTGTCCCAGACAAAAGTATCCCAGTTTGGATAATAAATTATACAGTCACCCTAAATATAAACCACAAATGGGCCAGCCCAGAGAGACAGGGAGAAGGCAGCAACAGCTTATTGTCCAATAACAAAAACATAAATGTGAAGAACAAAGTCCCTCCCATCAGGAAACTTTCACAAGCCTCTTAGATAGCCTCTTCCACCAGAGGGCAGAACAGCAGAAGCAAGAAGAACTACAATCCTGCAGTCTGTGGAACAAAAACCACACTCACAGAAAGATAGACAAGATGAAAAGGCAGAGGGCTATGTACCAGATGAAGGAACAAGATAAAAACCCAGAAAAACAACTAAATGAAGTGGAGATAGGCAACTTTCCAGAAAAAGAATTCAGAATAATAATAGTGAAGATGATCCAGGACCTCGGAAAAAGAATGGACGCAAAGATCAAGAAGATGCAAGAAATGTTTAAAAAAGACTTAGAATAATTAAAGAACAAACAAACAGAGATGAACAATACAATAACTGAAATGAAAACTACACTAGAAGGAATCAATAGCAGAATAACTGAGACAGAAGAACGGATAAGTGACCTGGAAGACAGAATGCTGGAATTCACTGCCACAGAACAGAATAAAGAAAAAAGAATGAAAAGCAATGAAGACAAGTGCACATGGAGCATTCTCCAGGGTAGATCCCATCTTGGGTCAAAAATCAAGCTTCAGTAAATTTAAGAAAATTGAAATCATATCAAGCATCTTTTCTGACCACAACGCTCTGAGATTAGAAATCAATTACAGGGAAAAAAACTTAAAAAACACAAACACACGCAGGCTAAACAATATGTTACTAAATAACCAAGAGATCAATGAAGAAATCAGAGGAAATCAAAAAATACCCAGAGACAAATTACAACAAAAACTCAATGACGCAAAACGTATGGGATGCAGCAAAATCAGTTCTAAGAGGGAAGTTTATAGCTATACAAGCCTACCTCAAGAAACAAGAAAAATCTCAAATAAACAATCCAACCTTACACTTAAAGGAACTAGAGAAAGAAGAACAAACAAAATCCAAAGTTAGCAGAAGGAAAGAAATCATAAAGATCAGAACAGAAATAAATGAAATAGAAACAAAGAAAACAATAGCAAATATCAATAAAACTAAAAGTTGGTTCTTTGAGAACACATACAAAGTTGATAAACCATTAGCCAGAATCATCAAAGAAAAGAGGGAGAGGACTCAAATCAATACAATTAGAAATGAAAAAGGAGAAGTTACAACAGACACCGCAGAAATACAAAGCATCCGAAGAGACTACTACAAGCAACTCTATGCCAATAAAATGGACAACCTGGAAGAAATGGACAAATTCTTAGAAAGGTATAAACTTCCAAGACTGAACCAGGAAGAAATAGAAAATATGAACAGACCAATCACAAGTAATGAAATTGAAACTGTGATTTAAAATCTTCCAACAAACAAAAGTCCATGACCACATGGCTTCACAGGAGAATTCTATCAAACATTTAGAGAAGAGCTAACAGCCATCCTTCTCAAACTCTTCCAAAAAATTGCAGAGGAAGGAGCACTCCCAAACTCATTCTATGAGGCCAACATCACCCTGATACCAAAACCAGACAAAGATGTCACAAAGAAAGAAAACTACAGGCCAATATCACTGATGAACATAGATGCAAAAATCCTCAACAAAATACTAGCAAACAGAAATCCAACAACACTTTAAAAGGATCATACACCGGGCTTCCCTGGTGGCGCAGTGGTTGGGAGTCCGCCTGCCGATGCAGGGGACACGGGTTTGTGCCCCGGTCCGGGAAGATCCCACATGCTGTGGAGCGGCTGGGCCCGTGAGCCATGGCCGCTGGGCCTGCACGTCTGGAGCCTGTGCTCTGCAACAGGAGAGGCCACAGCAGTGAGGGGCCCACGTACAGCAAAAAAAAAAAAAAAAAAAAAAAAAAAGGATCATACACCATGATCAAGTGGGATTTATCCCAGGGATGAAAGGATTCTTCAATATACGCTTTTGACAAAATTCAACACCCATTTATGATAAAATCTCTCCAGAAAGTGGGCATAGAAGGAACCTACCTCAACATAATAAAGGCCATATACGACAAACCCACAGCAAATAACATTCTCAATGGTGAAAAACTGAAAGCATTTCCTCTAAGACCAGGAACAAGACAAGGATGTCCACTCTCGCCACTATTATTCAACAAAGTTTTGGAAGTCAAAGATATAAAAGGAATACAAATTGGGAAAGAAGAAGTAAAACTGTCACTGTTTGCAGATGACATGATACTATACATAGAGAATCCTAAAGATGCTACCAGAAAACTACTAGAGCTAATCAATGAATTTGGTAAAGTTTCAGGATACAAAATTAATGCACAGAAATCTCTTGCATTCCTATACACTAATGATGAAAAATCTGAAAGAGAAATTAAGGAAACACTCCCATTTACCATTGCAACAAAAAGAGTAAAATACCTAGGAATAAACCTATGTAGAGAGACAAAAGACCTGTATGCAGAAAACTATAAGACACTGATGAAAGAAATTAAAGATGATACAAACAGATGGAGAGATATACCATGTTCTTCGATTGGAAGAGTCAATATTATGAAAATGACTATACTACCCAAAGCAATCTACAGATTCAATGCAATCCCTATCAAATTACCTATGGCATTTTTTATAGAACTAGAACAAAAATCTTAAAATTTGTATGGAGACACAAAAGACCCCAAGTAGGGCTCCCTGGTGGCGCAGTGGTTGAGAGTCTGCCTGCCGATGCAGGGGACACGAGTTCATGCTCCATTCTGGGAAGATCCCACATGCCACGGAGTGGCTAGGCCCATGAGCCATGGCTGCTGAGCCTGTGTGTCCGGAGCCTGTGTTCCGCAATGGGAGAGACCACAACAGTGAGAGGCCCATGTACCGCAACAAAAACAAAAAATGAAAAAAAAGACCCCGAGTAGCCAAAGCAGTCTTGAGGGAAGAAAACGGAGCTGGAGGAATCAGACTCCCTGATTTCGGACTACATTACAAAGCTACAGTAATCAAGTCAATATGGTACTGGCACAAAAACAGAAATATAGATCAATGGAACAGGATAGAAAGCCCAGAGCTAAACCCACACACCTATGGTCAACTAACCTATGACAAAGGAGGCAAGGCTATAAAATGGAGAAAAGACAGTCTCTTCAATAAGTGGTGCTGGGAAAACTGGACAGCTACATGTAAAGGAATGAAATTGGAACACTCCCTAACACCATACACAAAAATAAACTCAAAATGGATTAGAGACCTAAATATGAGACTGGACACTATAAAACTCTTAGAGGAAAACATAGGAAGAACACTCTTTGACGTAAATCACAGCAGTATCTTTTTTGATCCACCTCCTAGAGTAATGGAAATAAAAACAAACAAACAAAACAAAACAAAAAAAGTGAAGAACCACTCAAATGAGAAGCTACTATGTGTATGTACATCTATAAGTTATGCATATATGTATATGTGTTATCATATATACATATACATAGATATAACGTGTGTGCATGTGTGTGTATACAGTCCTCCTGCTCCTCCTCAAGCCCTGTTGTGATGTGTGGATGGACAACAGCTCTTCCTGCACCATCTGTCCACACTTGGCCCTGATTTACGTCTTTCTGGTCCTGAGGCACTGGGACCTGACACAGGGCAACAGGAGAGGGTCCCATCAGGCTTCCAGCTGCTGCTGCCCCATCTGCCTCTTCGGAAACTCCTTTCCCAGATCTCCTACTCTGTCTTGCCTGCTTCCAACCACCCTGGGCCTTGTCCGCACCCCCCCCCACGTCAATCAGCCCTCTAATTAGCCCTTGAGCCAAGCTCTGCCGCCCCCTTTGGCCTTTGAGGCTGGGCTAGGAGGCTCACTGGCCAGCCTCATGGAGCAGAGTCACATCTTGTCACAATAGGTCCTTGACAGAGGACTTGTGTCAGCATCCTGGCCCATGATCATGGGCAGAGACTCAGTAGGACTTTGCAAGCATCTGATTTTGAAGTCTTTGGAGACCTGAAGACTCCTGGCTTTGAGCTCAGCCATGAACAGGAAAGCTGATAACTCCAATGAGGGGAGAAACCAAAGTCCAAAGATAGGCTATATTTTCACTTGTTCAGACACTTTAGCTTAGGCACTCAGCTCTTCAGAAAGTGTGAATGATAGATTAAAATCTAAACCTGTTCTTTAAGAGCAAGGAGCTCACACTACCAGAGGATGGGCATCCCACAAGCATTTCCTGAGTGTACCATGTCTTGTAAAAATAACAAGGGAAAACAGGTGTATTTTATATTAAGTAATTAGATAACCATGGTCTTGAGGTCCTGTGTGCTAGATGTTGAAGAAGAAAAAAAATGAAAAAAGATGGCCTCTGCTTTTGGGGAGTATCATAAAATGGGGCAGACGGGCTTAAAAAAAAAAAAAAGAGGTTTGCAGCACCATAGATGGACCTAGAAAATATTATACTTAGTGAAGTCAGACAGATACTATGATATCACTTATATGTGGAAACTAAAAAATAATATAAATGAACCAGTATACAAAACAAAAACAAACTCACAGACATAGAAAACAAACTTATGGTTACCAAAGGGGAGAGGGAGGGTGGGAGTGACAAATGAGGAGTATGGTATTAACAGACACAAACTAATATACATAAAATAGATAAGAAACAAGGATTTACTGATAGCACAGGGAATTATATCAATATCTTGTAATAACCTATATTGGAATATAATCTGAAAACAATAACTGAATCACCATGCTGTACACCTGAAACTAACACAATATTATAAATTAACTACACTTCAATTTTTTAATATTTTTTAAAAAAATTTAAAAACTGTGCTGGCTTAAAATTATTTCTGTCTTTTCATATCATTATGAAACTAATCACCGGTGTTCAGAAAACAAAATGCCCATAGAAAGATAAAGCAAAAATTTTAATCCCAAAGACACAAAGAAATATTCTAATATTCATTTGGTTAGCCTAAATAATAAATATTAGATTGAAAAAAGGAGAATATGTCAAACCAGGGAGATAAGAGCTCTTATAAGGAAAGCAAAGGGTGCTAAGAAAGGGGCGCAAAGGAGGGGCTGTAAACTATGGTTGAGGTAATAAGACCCACACAGACACAGACAAAAATAGTGTTATGATAGAGGGTAAAATGTATGATTCAATTAAGCAAGCACTTATGATGCACTGGTATGCAGACATTGTGAAAATCAATCTGAAATACAATAAAAAATCCAAATGTCATCAAAGACTCAGGTCTTTTCTATCCTTCCACTTTGTTCTCCACATGTTGGCTTTTCATGCTAGTAGTTAGGGCCTTATAATCACAAAGTGGCTACCACAGCTCCAGACATCACATCCTAATACTAGGAAAAAAAGAGATGAGGGTTAAAGACTTTCTCTTCACTAGTTTTTCTCTTTTTATCCAGGAATCAAAAACTTTCCCAGAAGTTCCTCACCAGACTTTCTGTTGTGTTTCATTTGTCAGAAATGGGCTATGAGGCAAAAGCAGAGGGAGAAGAAAGGATGATAAATATCTGGTAAAGTAGTTTAGAATTGCCATGGGCTAGGCATATTGTCAACTGAAAAAAAAATGGGATTCTATTGGCAGAATACTAACATTCATCTGGTCCAGCCCTCCTTCTGGGTACATGAAAGATTGTAGTCTCCTGCCTTCTTGAAGTTACGTGTGGCCAGATGACAGTTCTTGCCAATGAAGTGAAGAATTTAATTTCTAGAACTTGGGTCTCTGTTCCTCTGTATCGGGAAACCCTGAAGCCTAGTGTTGAGGTGTAGGTATCATAAGACGGTTGACTCTGTCAACCTCATCTCTGAGTGATGTCTATGCCAGGCAGAGTACCCCACCACCAGCTCACAGTGGTCAATAGGGTAGAGCAAGCGGGAAGTAAACATTCGTTGCTTTAAGCCCCTAAGATGCAGGGACTATTAGTTACCACATATAACCTAGCTCATCTTTGAGGCATGATTGATGCAGAAATTGATACTAGAAGTGGGGAGCTTCCTTTAAAAAAAAAAGCAATCCTAATATTATGTGCCATTGGCTTAGCAGTTTGGTGGTAAATAGGCTGAAAAACTGATACTGGAGACTGGAAAGATGGTCAGTTTTTAACGGTGATAACGTGGTAGACAGATCATATACCTAATATACTTGTTGCTCTAGGAAAAGAGGTTTTAAAAAATTAGAGCATTAGTAGAGTGTGTGTTCATTGTCAAGGTCAAGGTATTACTAGGAAGATATGAACTCAGGAAAGAACTGGCCAGATTACAAGCAGAAATGAAAGGAAATGAGAAAGTCCCAATGCAGGTCTTTGCAGGGTTGGAGAGGACAGCTTCTCACTTCTCACTCCAAAGAGCAAAAGATAAGGATGAGAGAACTTTTTAAAATATAGTTATTCAATTGTTCACTTATACCAGTATAGATTCATATTTATTCTACTGTATGGATTATAACCTAATACTATTGTTATTTATTTTGTTCAAATTTATTTTAGCTTTGGACATTAAGAGTTCCTTCAATTTGTCCCCATCCTTTATTTTAGCACTTCCTTAGTTTCTGGTACTACCAGATGACCCAGACACATCTTGTATTTCCCCTGCCCTGGAATCAACTGCTTCTCTCAAGGATCCCTGATTCCTTATATTGGAGAGTTTTATTTAGAAACGAAGATATGGACACTAGGTGTGCCTGTTGATTCAGGGGTATCATGGTGTCTAGACCGCTACTATCCCAGGCACACACACACATTCATTTTTATCTATCTGTATATATACATTTTAAACCAAGATTTCATACTTTTACCTCCAATTCCAATCCAATGTTACAAGATTCATTCTAGCATTCCCCCTTTCTTAATTATAACTTTTTTCTCCAGCAGAGAGAAATCTGGCTCTCATTATCTACATTAAATCTACTTATTTGTTCAATCTTAGTGTACACATAAGTAGTTTCAGAATCTCTAACCCATATCCCTATGAGAAATTTACTAACTGGAGTACAGTGTCTATGTAGAGTTCTTTGTCTTTAACCTTATTGAGTCAAAACTGTTTTCCAAAGTAATTTAAGCTAGTTCTTTATTCTCTCCAGCGGGTTAGGTTATTCTTCTGTAACATATTTAGATGCCTTGTTGTGGCTTATATTCCATTTTGGGTTCTGCCCCCATATCCTCATTGACTTTTTAAATTACATACAGTAAAATTCATTCTTTGCAGTGTATAATTCTATGCATTTTGTCAAATGCATAGAGTCACGTGTTCACCAACACAGTCACTATACTAAACGGTTCCATCATCATGAAATCCCTCCATGCAGTTCCATTGTAGTCAACCACTTCCTGAACCCCTACCCTTGGCAACCACTGATCTGTTTTCCATTCCTATAGTTTTGCCTATTCCAGAATATCATATAAATGGAATCATTCAATATGTACCCTTTTGAGTCTGTCTTCTTTCACGTAGCAAAATGCATTTAATCCATCCATGCTGTTGTGTGAATCAGTAGTTTGTTCCTTGTTACCTCTGAGTAGCACTCTCTTGTATGCATGTGCAATACTTTATCATTCACTGATTGAAGGACATCTGGTTGTTTATAGTTTGGGGTGAGTATGAATACAGGTGCTATAAACGTTTTCACACAGGCTTTTTGTAAACATAAATTTTCATCCCATTTGGGTGAATACCTAGTAGTGGAATTGCTGGGTCATATGGTAAGTGTATTTTTAACCTTTTAAGAAACTGACAAACTGCCAAAGTGGCCTTACCATTTTGCATTCCCACCAGTGAAGTATAAGTGTCCAGCTGTTCTTCTGATCATCAGCATCTGGTATTGTCAGTTTTGTTTATTTTAGTCATTCTAAAAGACGGGTAGTGCTAACTCATTATGAATTTAATTTGCATTTCCCTAATGACAAATGATGTTGAGCATAATCTCATGTACTTACTGGCCATGTGTGTATCTTCTTTGGTGAAGTATCCGTTCAAATCTTCTCATTTGGAGTTGATGATGATGATCATCATCGTCATGATCATGATCATTATGATTACCATCTTCTTATTGTTGACCTTTGAGAGTTCTCTGTGCATTCTGGCTATAGAGCCTCTGTTAGAGATGTGCTTTCCAAATATTTTCTCCTAGTCTGTAGCTTATCTTTTCATCCCCTTGACAGTGTCTTTTGGAGAGCAAATGTTTTTAATTTTAACAAAATCCAATTTATCAATTTTTTAACATATCCTTTTGGTGTTGCACCTAAATACTCTTTGCCTAACCCAAAGTTACAGAGACTTTTTTCTATGTTTCCTCATAGAAATTTTATAGTTTTACATTTAGATCTATGATGTATTTTTAGTTAATTTTTGTATAAGGTGTGAGCTATGGGTCAAGGTTCTATTTACGTGTGTATGTATGTATGCGGACATACAACTGTTCCAACAGCATTTGCTGAAAAGACTATCCTCTCTCCATTAAATTACCTTATCACTTTTGTCAAAAATCAGTTGCCTATTTATTTTTCTGGACTCTCTACCCTGTTTCATTGATCTTTGTAGCTATCATTACACTAGTACCACATTATCTTAATTTCTACAGTTTTATATTTGGTCTTGAACTCAGATAATGATAGTCCTTATAACTTGTTCTCTTTTTCAAAACAAAACCTTGGCTATTCTAGTTCCTTTGTCTTTCCATATAAATTTTAGAATCTGCTTATAGAGATCTACCAAAAAGAGCCCATTGATATTTTGATTAAGATTGTGTTGAATTTATAGATTAATTTGGGGAGAATTGACCTGACTTCTTAACAATAATGAAACTTTTGAACAATGAAACAGTATATCTCTCCACGTATTTAAGTCTTGTTTGAAACACTCTGATCAGTGTGTCACAGTTTTCAGCATACAGATCTGGCATGTGTTTTTTTCTTTTTAGGTTTTTATGTAAGTACTTGTTGGGGGTTCTTTTATGTTATTGTAAATGATTCTGGAATTTTTTAATTTAAAATTCCAACTATTCATTGTTACTATATATAAGTATAATTGATTTCAGTATATTGGCCTTTTATACCGTGACCTTTCTAATCTCACTTATTAGTTTTGGGAGGGGTATTTTGGTCCATTTTTAAAAATTTTCTATGTAAGTAACCATGTTGTTTGCTAATAGAGACAGTTTATTTCTTCCTTTCCAACTTGTGTATCTTTTATTTCTTTTTCTTGTCTTATTAGACTGACTAGGACTTGTAGTATAAGGTTGAGCAGGAGTGGTTAAAAGACATGCTTGCCTTCTTCCAGTCTCAGGGGGAAAGCATTCAGTCTTTCACTGTTAAGTATGATGTTAGCTATAGTTCTTTTGTAGATGCTCTTTATCAGGTTAGGGAACTTTCCTTCTATTCTTAGTTTGCTGAAAGTTATCATGAATTAGTGTCGAATTTTGTCAAAAGCTTTTTCTGCATTTATTGAAATAATCATATGATTTTCCTCTTTAGTCTGTTACTTTAGTGAATAACATTGATTGATTTTTCAAAGTTGAACAAGCCTTGCATTCCTAAAATAACCCACACTTGGTTGTGATGTATTATCCCTTTTGTATATCGCTGAGTTCAATTTGCTAACACTTTTGTTTTAGAATTGTTTGTGCATGAGGGATATCGATCTGTAGTTTTTGTTTCTTGTAGTGTCTTTTTCTGGCATTAGAGTAATACTGACCTCATAAAATGAGTTGGGAAATGTGTGCTCCTCTTCCCTTTTCTGAAAGAGATTATGAATTGGGATTAGCTCTTTGTTAAATATTGGTAGAATTCACCAAACCATCTGCGCCTAGAGTTTTCTTTGTTGGAAGGTTTTAAACTATGAATCTAATTAGCTTGATATAGTATTATTCAGATTATCTATTTCTTCTAAAGTAAGTTTTGATAGTTCATGTATTTCAAGGAATTGGTTCATTTCATCCAAGTTGTTGAATTTACAGGCATAGAATTATTCATAATATCCTCTTGTTTTTTTTTTAACATCTGTGAATTCTCTAGTAAGGTCCCTTTTTCATTCCTGAATTAACTAAACAGTACTTTCAACAGCTCAAATTAAAATAATTTTGAACCCATATCATGTGCCAGGAGCTATGCTAGACACTGCCCCAGATATATGGAAGAAGGGCTTCCGGGAAGGGTTTACAGTCCAGTTGAGTACTGTGTATTTACACCTCGGCTCTCGGCCTCAAGCCTACATTTCTACACTCTGCTCTAGGTGCTGAGGCTGGGACTCTGCAAACCACATTTCTCAGACACACTTGCTAGCTGATGGAAGGCACTAGAGAGAGGTTAGAAGATGGGAGGAGGGCTTCCAGTTCCTGTTAGTATTGCTCCAGCGCCTTGCAAAATCTCTAGGTCCAGCCTTCAGCTTCTTTTAGCAATCCAACCTGCAGAACCCCCTCAGAGGTACAGCATCAGCCAGCCGTGTCTCTGCCGCTCCTCAGCCTGTAGTCTGAGCATCAGGCACACGGTGCCCCCTTCATCCATCTGACCAGCAGCTGTGCAGGGGCCCTGCTTCTAATCTCCGACTGCTCAGTAACCTCACCTCTTCCTTTCTCCCCACCCGGCCCCCCCAACCTTAGGAGTGGTAGCTACTTCCTGTAGTTACTAATATCTGGGCTATGTCAGAATCTCCTATTTTCTCTTTCATCCTTCAATTTTCTGTATTACCAGCTACCTATATCCAGTCCCCCTCCATGTTCAGCACTTCGCAGGGGTTTCATTTTTCTGGCTGGATCCTTACGTTAAGGAAACAAGAGGTACACAGGAAGTGACAAGTGGCCATGGAAGGGGAACGTATCGGGTGGTCAGAGGTTAGCCAAGATAGTCAAAGAGGAAGGCAAAGGAGAAACTCTCACAAAGGCCCCACTCCCCACAGGAGCCTCTCGTTTCAATCCCTGCTACCATCTGTATGCCTGGCCTCCATCTAAAACCTTGGCCTAAGCACAGACGTGCCTCTTTCCTATGGCTCCTCTCAGCATAGGGAAATAGGCTGGCCTTTTCTTATTGAGACTGTATTATCAAAAAATACAAACAGCTAAAAATGAATTATATTCATCAATTCTAGGATGTACTTGTTTTTACACTTTAACATTTCTGAGATCAGGATACATGTTGCACTCAGTGGCATCTTATAAAAAGCTAGAAATTTTTTTCTCTCTTAGTGGTATATAAAACAAAGGTGCATCTTTCAATGACATTTTAGAGTTTATGGAATAAATTATTCTGCAAAGTTTAGTCTTCTGGAGTTATAGCAAATATCTGTGGCAGAGATAGGTAACTATCCATCAACATCTGTTCCCTCTTCCCTGGTAATAAAATTTTAACTTGACCATATGGTTACCTAGTAGTGACCACATTTCAAGGCCTCCCTTGCAGTAGGTGTGGTTGTATGACTAAGTTTGGGCCAATGGGATGTGAGTGGATGTGATGTGTACAATCTTTGGATCCTGGATAAAGAAAAGGCGAGCCTTAGACAAGACTTAGAGTTTCTATCTTTCCCCTTCACACAAGCTAGACCTTGAACAAGCCAGCTTCAACCTTGAAGGCATTAACAACCCCCTGGGGGGAAGGCTAGCAGAGTGATGATATGAAGGGACCTAGATCCCTGAATGACCATGAGAAGTAAGGCCACCTGCCAGTATAAACAGCTCACCTTGGGACTGATACACGGGAGAGAAGTCACCTTCTATTTTTTTTCTTAATCCATTATATTTGGGAATCGCTTTTTTTCCCCAGTAGATTAACCTTTATCTGAACTAAAACACCTCCTCCTACTCAAGGATTGGCTCATCCTTGCCAGCCCCCAACCTGGCCACTTTTTTGTTCAGTTTCCCGATTATCTCCTTGCAACAGATACTGAGATTCTGCCCCTGTAGCAGGATATTTTAATCTGGCATTTTGACGTTCTGAGCATTTTGACATGCTTGTCTGGGTTGATTTGCTTAATAATTTTACTATTTCCCATTTATGCTGCTTGGTAATGTAACCATTGTCAATAATGATTACATTTTGGAGACGATTTTTTCCTTCCATCAATAATCCCCACTTCAAAACCTATATGGCCACAGTAAAACAGCTTCACCAGGATGAAAACCCATCCTGGCACACTAAACATGTGGGAAGGGAAAGAGAGAGGGAAGGAAAGATAGAAGGAGGGAGGGAGAGGGGAGGAGGGAGAGAGGGAGTGAAGGAAGCAAAAGAACAGCAGATTTTTCAAAGGGACAGCGGCCACAGGAAAGGGTCCTGCATCTTCCCTGTCCACTTCTCTGTTTCCCGTCCTGAAGAATCATCCGAGTGGTTCCTCTCTTGGTTTTCCACATGACTAAACCCCACGGGTCTCATCTAATCATACTTAGAGCCGCCTGGCTGCCTCTCCCCAGTTCCTCCATCACCCGCAGAGCCCGGCAGGGGTGCCGACCTGGGCACACCACCCACCCCCTCTCACCTTCCTTCCTCCACACCCACGCCAAGCAGGGGTCTCACCAGTGGCCTGGCTGAGTGCGGGGCTGCCTGGTGGCTCCATACTTCATAGCATGGAAGGTTCCTTCCAACTCCTGGCCTCCTTGATGTGCATCATCCTGATGGGTGAGTCTCCCACTCTGCTCTCTGGTGCATTTTCAGAACAGAATAGATTCTCACAAAATTTTAGGTACGGTCTTCTCTCCCTGTGCTCAGGGCAGCTGGGTTGCCAGGGCCTCCAGGCCTGTGGGGAAGGGAGAGCTGCACTTTGGGAGGCTGTGGTGACAGAAGCCAGAAGTTCAAGTCCAGGCTTTGCCTTGGGCTCCTGGTGACTTGAGGCAGTGCCTGGACTCCTCTGGGCCTCAGTGTCTCTACCTGTAGAAAGGCCTCCCACCCAGGCCTTTGCTGTGAGGATCCAGGGGCATAACGGGCCAGCTCTGGGGAGGACAGCGCAGGCTCTGACAGACTGGGGGTGGTGTTGTCATCCAAGTGCTTTGCTTCTTAATGGGCACAGCCCCGGGAAAGAGGGGAGAGCACATGGCTGTTTGGGGTAAGGGTGGGGTGACTTCACTTGGGGAGTAGGGCAAGGGATCGAGGGCACCCTGACCGCCCAGCAGGAACCCCAAGAAGTGAGTGGGAACCCTTTGCTGCAGGCTTAAGTATCAATGTCACTTCACTTAAGGTCACTTAGCTCAAGGAGTCGGTGTCCCTGGGAACAGTATTTCTCAAAAGGTGGTCATGGACCATCTGCATCAGAATCCCTGGAGTGGCGTGCATTTGTTAACACGTTCTGGGACTTCCCTGGCGGTCCAGTGGTTAAGACTTTGCCTTCCAATGCAGAGAGTGCGGGTTCGATCCCTGGTCGGGGAGCTAAGACCCCACATGCCTCGCGGCAAAAAAACCAAAACTTAAAACAGAAGCAGTATTGTAACAAATTCAGTAAAGACTTTAAAAATGGTCCACATCAAGAAAAAAAAAAAAAAAAAGCAGGTTCTCCAGCTCCACCCCAGATCTGCAGAATCAGAATATGTCAGGAGCAGGGCCCAGGAATCTGTATGTTCAACCATCTTGGGTGATTCTGATGCACGATGCAGTCGAGGGCCACTGGGATAATGACAGACAACCTTCATGAGCCCCTCTGTCCAGGCCCCAATCCTCTCCTCGACCCCGCTCAGCCTGAGACATCCTCACGACTGTGTTCCTGGACTTGGCATCCAGGCCTCCATGTGCACAACCATTGGCCATCACGTGCCACATGGTGACAGCACTGACATCATGGTGTTCCAAGCTGTTAGTCAATCTTCCTTGGGTGGGGTCCTGTCTCCACGACTGGATTATAAACTCCCGCTCCTCAGGCCTTTGATCCTTCCTCTCTAGCATTTTATAAACTCCCTCTCCTCAGGCCTTTGATCCTTCCTCTCCAGCATTCAACACAGAGTAGAGTTCTGTTCGGGACTGAGTACTAACAGCAAGTGCCTGCATAGCTCTTATTAAGTGCTGGGCCCTTTAATTAGCAATTCACGCAAGCATCATAATCCTATGGGAAAGGAACTATTATATTCCCTTTTCACAGATGAGAAAACTGAGGCACCAAGAGGTTCAGTGGGCGGTGCAGGGTGAAACTGGGATTTGAACTTGGGGGTATGTGGCTCAAGACGGGAACACGCCACCACCTCCTGACCCCATACTGCCTACTGTCCCACCCACAGAGCCCTGTGGTGGGGGCTGATAGGGGAGGGGTTTCCTTTTCCCAAGTTGACTTAACTCAGCCATGTTTCTGGATGATTTCGGGTTGGGTCCCGCGTAGAGGGTGGGGCTGGAAGAGGTGACCCTGCCCACACCTGGGGCAGACAGGAGAACAGGTCAGACAAGGCTGTGAATCCTGGCTCTGCTATTTCCTAACTATGTGGCCCTGAGCAGGTTACCTAACTTCTCTGAGCCTCGGTAAATGCGGGTCCCCATCACCTCGTGGCTGCTTGAAGGAGAATTAGATCATGGGTGGAAGGCTCCCAGCACAGTCCTGGCGCTCAGCGGTTGTGCAGTAAATGGTAATGAAACGTTGCTCAAGTCACATAACTTCAAGGGACACTAGGTTTGGGGTTTTTTTGTTTTGGTTTGGCTTATTTCTCCTGCTAAGAGTCAGCAGCTATGAATCAGTGAAAGACAAAAAAAAATTTACGGGAAGCATGAGCTGTCACATGTACAAGTACAAAACCCAGACCACACAAATGCTCCAGCTGCATGTCACGACTCCCCGAGGAGGTGGGGCACACGTGGGAGCTCTGCAGCTGGGTCGGCGAGGGGACCCCCTCTTCTCGTGACCGGCAGCTGCTTCACCGCTGAGACCAAGAGCTCTTAAACTAGGGTGAGCAGCGTCCCTCTTTCTGAAATCCCTCTGCAGCCTCTCCATGTGGCAGCGGGCCTGGAAGCGGCCGGAGCCCAAGGGGCCTGAGAGCAAGGTGGCCACAGGTCACGGTCCCATCCCTGTCACACCTCTGAGCACAGGGCCCAGGGCTGGCCTTTGGCAAAAGTGAAGTGGAGGAATTCATCCAGGAAACCCCCCTCTTCCACTTTCCGTGACTTCTCCCTCACACAGGCGTCCCCCCCGCCCAGCACCCTGGGGCAGCCCCTCATCTCCCAGGGGCCCTCACACTCTCTTTTGTCTTTCCTTTCTGTCTCCCCCCAGATCTGCTTTTAGAAAGCGGGAGGTGAGGGGTGGTGGGAAGAGCAGTAGTCTGGGAACTCTGGCCACTGAGTGACCTTGGTCCCCACATCTCTGATGAGCTGGGGCGGCAATCACAGCAGCTGTCATCCTCGAGGACTGTCGTGCCAGGCTTTTAACGCCCAGCTCATTTACTCTTCCCCACAACCCTGCAAAGTGGGGGCCCTTTTCCCTGTTTCAGGGAGGCTCGGCGAGGTCAGGGCACTTCTGGGTGTCACAGGCTGATGTGAACTGGAGTCTCCTGAGTGCCAGCCCAGCCCTTGCCATCGCCTACACCTACGTGCAGTGGGTGGTGAGCCTGGGGCAAAGCTTGGGGCTCAGAGGAACTTACTTGGCTAGCTCTGAACCACTGCAAAAAAACAAACTGAGGAGGCAAGACAATTCACAGCAGTCACCCAAGGACATGGGGCGCTTATCTGGGACGCGGGGAAAGGTCAGGGACTGCTGCCGTGGGCCCAAAAGGAAATGGAGGCTGAATGAGCCGGGACACTTCTGCCCCTGCTGGCTCCTGCGGCCAGCAGCTGGGACCCAGAAGTCCTACCCGGGAGGAGGAGGGGTGCAGGAAGCTAGAGCACGGCAGGGACAGGTGGAATCAGAACTCCCAAGAGCAGCGCACTGCGAGGACACTGCCCCCGGGCAGGCTCCCCCCGCGGCTCTGCATCTCTGTCAGCCCAGGCGACAGGGGCCAGCTCCACAACCAAGTGGCCAGAGAGGCAAGGGTTAAAGGGGAAACAGGACAACCCGAGGGCAGAAGGGGAACAATCAGGCCTTTCCCTGACTTGCGTCTCCCAGCTCCCTGGAGCCTGTGGGGTCTGCTTCTCACCGATGGATGGAATTCCTGGTTCCGCTTCCTCCTCTCCCCTCTGGTCTCTGCCCCATTCTCACTTTTTCTCCCCCTGATAACCTGTCTGGACTATATGCAGGCCCAGAAGGAAGAATTACTGAGAGCAAACTGAGGTGCGGGAGGGAATCGGATGAAAGGCAACTGCCCAGCTCGAGCCACACACCTAACTGGGGAGGTCCGGTGGCCAAGATGAACATCTGTCTTTGCCCCAAAACACCCTCTCCTGACCCTTCAGGCGCCGCAATGCCCAAGAAGTCACCCCTGGAGTCATTCGCTGAGAACACCCCTACTAACATGCCCAGGTATCCCCAAGGAGGGTAGCCCCTTACAGACAGCTGGGCTCATCAGACTGGCTGCCCGTTAGCTGATAATGTCAGCCCTCCTAGGGGGTGGGGAGCAGATCTCTGAGGGGCTCCACCTCTGAGGGCCACAAGTCTAGCCCTCCACGAGGCATCGTCTGTCCGTGGTAAGCACCTGCCTGGCATCATCCTTCTCCCCCTCAATGTCCATGCTTGTTTCCTCCAGAAACCTGTCACAAAAATCCCACCCCAGCAGACCTAATTCTTGTTAAAGCGCCACTCTCTGAGGACACCCCCATTGGCCATTATCCCATCACAGCCGCCACCACTGGCTTGCTTTCCTATCTGTGGTCCATGGACAGCGACTGCCGCATGCTCAGATACAAAATCATAAACAGTTTTCTCGCTAGTTAACATAAATGCCATCACACAGAACGCACTGCACATGAGCTACAGAGAGGCTCCCATGCACATCCCTGCCTCCTTCCTCACCAAGGAACTGGTGGGAATCTGGTTTAGCTGCAGGCAAAGCCAAGGCCTCTATTTCTGATCCATCCAGATGCCACTTCTGCCCATCCAGGTTCTGCAGATGTTTCTACTGCCGAGTTCTCGTCCCACCCTGACACCACTGGGACAGGGCTTTGGGATGATAGGTCCAGGGTGAGTTAACTACCCCTCGGTTGACTCGTGATTATGATTACGTGGAAGCTGGTACCCAGTGCTACAGCCCCAGCCCTCCCTCCATGTGCATCATCACCGCAGGGGGCATGAGGGAGCAATGTGGAGAGTTTAGTAAATGGCTGCACAGGACCATCAAGAGTGGATGCCTCTTTCCGCGTAGCTGAGTTTTCTCAACAGCCAATGGCTTACTTTAAGTACCTAAAAGCCTTTCAGTTAATTTTATATTGACATATTTCTCAAATGCTTGCCAGGCTTCCTTGTCATTTTTATCCAATTATCATTTTTGGACACAGACTTTTAGATTTAAAATTCTCCTTAGTAAGCATCTAGAGACATCATTTGACAGATGAGCCCACTGAGGCCAGAGAGCTATGCGGACTCACCTATGGTCACAAAGTCAGGGCCAGTCTAGTCAGGGCTACAACCCCAGACAGACGCCTGAGACCCCATGCGAGGGGCACGCCTCTCATGGCAATGAACCTTTCCAAGGTGACTCAGGTCATCCCCGCGAGC
Organism: Delphinus delphis; assembly: GCF_949987515.2. NCBI lineage: Eukaryota > Metazoa > Chordata > Mammalia > Artiodactyla > Delphinidae > Delphinus > Delphinus delphis. Next base: position 61,887,920 of record NC_082695.1, read on the forward strand.
AATGTTTCACTGGCCTGCTGCAGTGTCATGATGCCTCAAGGCCCTCTGCACTTACCCCTCCTCTAAAGTGTCCCTTTTGTGCTGTACTTTTATCATTTCTGTCCTGATCGTCACATTATTTTTACTGAAACTGCCTCCCTGACTGAATGCTGATTATATCACCCCTTGCTGCTTTCAATGGACTACAAACAGAAGACACTTTCTAGCTTTTCAACCTGTATTTCCCAAATCTGGGGAGCTACTTAAACAAACTCGTTAGAATCATGTATAAATGAAAAACAAACAATGGCTGGGCAATGGACAGGCTGTAAACACACTGAGGCAGCCACGGATTGTCACCATAGCTGTATCCCCAACACTCAGCACAGTATCGAGCACAAGACAGACCCTCAATAAACACCTATTGAGTGAATAAGTACATGAATCAATGACTAGCTTTCAGGTGAGTTAAGGGCAAGGCCTGCGCTATTGCATGATGTGTAGTCTAAGGTGCCAAGTTGAGCCACAGATGGTGCAGTTTCCGGCATCAATTTCCTGGCCCCCACCCCCACCCCGTATCGCCTTGAGCTGTCCGTCCAGAGCCCTTCTCCTTGCCCATCACTGGTTAGCACCACCCCCATGCTCCCTCCTGGTCCCACTCTCTTTGCACGGCCAGTGAAGGAGGGAACTAACATCACTGAGCATTTGCTGAGTGTCAGCACTGTCCGGTTGACCTTCACGTGTGACTTCATTCCATCCTCAATCCTCAATCCTATGAGGAAAGTACTATGTACCCCATTTTGCAGCAGAGGAGCCTGAGACCTGGGACATTAAGCAACTCGCCCAAAGATCTCCCTGTAAGTGGATGAGTCTAGAACAGTGCCAGGCACAGACTGGGTGCTTGATACAAGTGAGAATGTCACCCATGTCCAGCCGTACCAAAGCTGGAATGCTCTTCACCATGCCCAGTGGCCCACCATTGAGAGGAGGGATTTCGGACAAGGGGAAGAATGTGGGCCTCCTGTTGACCCCCGGAGGTTGATAGACATGAAGCAGGAAGAGTAGAGACCCTATCAAAAGGAGCTGTGGTTCCAGTTCAGGGGGCTATCCCTGCCCTGTCCTAAGAGACATGCAGGAGCTGCCAGAGGGAATAGTAAATGTCCCAGGAGGCTGGGGAGCTTGGGTTCCTGCCAAAGCACATGCATTTGCTCCCTGGGTAATTCCTATTGGGACTTCCCACATTCACCTCAAGTCCCCTGGGTGAACTCAACCAAAGGTCTCTGTGTAAAAGTGAGTCCAGGTGCCCGCCTCTTGGAACACCATGCAGCAGACAAACAGGAAACACAAGTCTCCCCCTAATGGGAGCCAAGACTGTCACACTTGGTGAAAGGGCCTGTGTGTGCCCTCTCTCCTCCCAGAGCAGAACCCAGCCAGGGAGGGAAGGGCCCGGACCTGTCATTTGTACCACACATCAGATGCTCCCAATCTAGGCTGTCATCCTCGAGCAGCAGAGTCCAGGGACAAGGTCTGAACATGACCCACCTATTGTCGAAATTCAGCCTCTGTTCACTGGTGCCGGATTAAACCTCCCTGGGGGACTCTGCTCTAGGAGACAGAGTTTTGAGTGAAGTAGGAAGAAATAGCATTATTGCTTTGCCAGGCAAAGGGGGCCACAGTGGGCTAATGCCCTCAAAACTGTGTGTCCCGCCCTGGAGGGGGTAGTGAGGAGTCTGACAGTGTTCAAGGAGCAGGGTGTGATCAGCTCGTGGACACTCTTCTGATTGGTTGGCGGTGAGGTCATCAGGAGTCAGCATCATCAACCTTCCAGCTGGTCTGGGGTCTCCCTGCTTGTGGGCAGCATACAGTTAACTTCTCCCACCTGGTGGCAGTTTCAGTATCTGCAAAACAGCTCAAAGGACTTGGCTCAGAATACTACCTATGGTCTTTGAGGAAGAACTAGAGGTCCTTGAATTTGTTTCCTGGCTAAAGTATAATTATTTTGTGTTGCTTGACTGTTTTTCTTTCTTTCTGCATTTTCTCACTTTTCTGATTAAATTGATTCTTTGACTACGGTTTTTCTACAGATGAAAGGCAGGCGGAGGACATGGGTGGGGCTCTGTTCCGGGAAGACCTCATAGGGTCCTGCTCAGTTACACTCCGAGGGGAAGCCTTGGCTCTGCCTGGTTGGCCAAATGACGTTGCCAAGGCCCTCAGGCTCTCTGAGCCTCAGATCCCCTTTCCGGAAGGGGGGCTAATGACAGCACCCCATGGATTGTTTCGCTTATGGAAACAATCCCAAAGCACCATGTACTCTGACACCCTTATCCTCTCACGCCCTGCAACCTCTATGCTGATGTCCGTACTTCCATTTTACCCTTTGCCTAGAATGCCTTTAGCCTACTTCAGGGCTTAGCAAATCCCACTCCTTTCTCAAGGCTCTGCTGAGGCGGCAGCTCCTTTCTCATGGGGCTTTCAATCAACCCCTGCCCACCCACCCTTCCTGCCAGCCCGGGCACCCTCCCTTCTGCTCTCTCTCAGCAATTCAATTCAACATCAACTACTATGTGGCAGGCACGTGCTAGGCAACAGCTGCACAAATATGACCCCCACACATGTTCCCTGCCCTCCCAGAGCTTCTGGGTGCCTGGACGAGACATACAGTTGAACAGGCAATGCCCATACAGAGGAAGCACTTCTGCCAGCCCTGGGGCATGGGGAAGGGGTGCCAGACCCAGGCTTAGGGCTCAGTGAAGGCCTCCCGCTGTAGGATGACTCAGCTGAGGCCCGGGGACGACTAGGAGGGAGCTGGTGAGTGAAAGGGGCCAGGAACCATGTTCAGACAGAGGGAACATTGTTCATGTCCCTCATTAGAGCACCTGGCAGGCTTTAGTGTAACTACGGGTTCCCAGATCTGTCACCCTTACTGAGCTGTGAGCTCCAACAGGCTGATAAATTATTCTCTTGCTCTTTGTAGCCCTGGCTCTAATCCCAGTGCCTGGCTTCCAGTGGGGAATGTGTCCGATCAATGATGGCCAATTGATGAATGCACAACAGTAAACAACCCCTGGGGAGTCAGTGCCTGGCTCTGCGATGCCTGAAAAATGCAGGAGGTCAGAGGAGGCTGAGGTCACAGAGGGTGGGAACGCAGGAGAACTGAGGCAGGGGCTGGGCCTCAAGACTGGGAGATGCTTTCTGCAGCTAGAAGTACTGACTGAACGAGAAAAACCTTCAGGAAGGGTTTCTCAAATCTGGAACTAGGCCCTTTGATTATTAACAACTGAACAAACGAGCTCTTACTAGGGAAATATGTCAAGTCCCCCGCTTGGGTTCAAAAGCGTACTTCCACTTGTCCGGAAGAAAGGAGATTTGGCTTAGAAACAGACTGTGTGGGGAAAAAAAAAAAGAACCTCGTGGTTTTATTTCATTGCAAGCGCGGCACGATCCCAAATTGAGGTTTTCTATGAGGCACAGCTCACACAACCCAATTCATACCCCACTCTACCTGGCCTGGAACACACACCTGGAGCCCCCGGGGTCAGGACACTATACTGCAAGGAAAGTACCAAGCTGGTAGTGAGGATGGAGAGGGGCAGGTGAAGGACTAGGACCTCTGACAGAGAAGGGAAGGCTTACTGGGTCCAGGATAGCCATGATGGGATCCCGGGAGGGCCGTCACAGGGAAGGAAGACGAAGGCTCCAAAGAGCGATGGGCCGTCACGTGAGGGGCAGGAAACATTGGTTCTGAGCAGAAGGGATGCCTTGACCTGTAGATTACTCATAGATGGTATGGGTTCCCTGGAGGAGGGTCTGCCAGCTGTGGGCTGCGGAGATTCCCGCCCAAGAAACAAGTGTGGCTAGCCCACAGAGCAAAGAGCACTGGACTTGGAGTCATGTGATGTGAAGCATGTGAAAGAACCTGGTGAATTGCAAAGCCCTTTGGAAATATAGGGGCTGGTATATTATTCCCTGTAAAGATCCCTTTCCTGAACTCTACCTGGGCACTAGAGGCTAAGCCTGTCCCTCCCTTCTGGAGGAGGCTCCCAGGCCCCCTGACCTGAGCCTCCCAGCACTGACACCCATCCACCCACCCCATTCACCCCACCTCCAGAGAAGCACACATCTGCAACAAGACAGGCGGTGACTCTCTAGCCCTCTGTAAGCTGCAGGCAGAGTGCAGCTTCCAGACCTTAGCTCAACCATACTTCAGAGGCTCACAACATGGGAGGTGAGGAAAGTTGAGCCCAGAGGCACTTGTGCAAAGCAAGGAGGCAGCATAACGGTCCACCCCTCCCTCAGCTCCCTGTCTGGGCACTGGCCTTTTGGGAAACCCGCTTGGGTTGACTGTAGAGGAATCTCAGCCACCAACTCAACACACCAGCTTCAAAACATACCACCGCCTCCCAAGGCCTCAGTTTCCCCTCTGTCAATGGGAGTGTTGCTCTGCTTGGATAACCCCAAGTTTCCATGCCCTAGTGCACTAGAGTGCCACAGTGAGGTCAGGCAGTCCTAAGGTTGAACATCAGCTTTGCCTCATCCTAGCTGTGTGACCTCAGGCCTCAAACTCTCTGTGCCTCGGTTTATAACATGTAACCCGGGAATAACTCTGCTTACCTCTAGGATCATTTGTGAGAACTAAAAGAGATACCACCAGGAACTTGCTCAACACAGAGCTGCACAGTAAGTGCCTTTATTATTGTCGCCATCTGGGGCAGGGGTCGGGGGGTGGTCTTGGGACTGTACTGTAACCATGGGATCCCAGGGCTTATCTGCAGCAGGGCAAGTTTTGATGGGAAAGAGGTTGGGGTCACTGGGCCTGTAAGTGAGGTGGGACCACCCTGAGTGAGGCAAATAGTCCCAGGGAAATGGGGGGAGAGTCCAGACACCTACAAAGTCACGGCAGTCAAAGTCCCAAGAGATGCTTCTCGAGTCCTGGGGTGGTTTTCCAGACTCCCCCCACCCCCGAGGGCAGGGAGGGCGCTTCCCAAGTCCTGAGGTTTCCAGGCCCCCCGAGGGCACGGGCAGGGTTGCCGCATGCCGCCTGCCTCTCGCCCGCCCGCCCGCAGGTGCGCCGGCGCAGCGCTGGTCTATGAAGTTGCCGGCCGAGGTGAGTGCGGCGGCGGGCGAGGCGGCAGTGCTGCCTTGCACCTTCACACACCCGCACCGCCACTACGACGGGCCGCTCACGGCCATCTGGCGGGCGGGCGAGCCATACACGGGCCCGCAGGTGTTCCGGTGCGCGGCGGCGCGGAGCAGCGAGCTCTGCCAGACGGCGCTTAGCCTGCACGGCCGCTTCCGGCTGCTCGGCAACCCGCGCCGCAACGACCTGTCGCTGCGCGTCGAGCGCCTAGCGCTGGCCGACGACGGCCGCTACTTCTGCCGCGTCGAGTTTGCCGGCGACGTCCACGAGCGCTACGAGAGCCGCCACGGCGTCCGGCTCCGCGTGACCGGTGAGCGCGCCGCCCGCCTCCTCGGAGCGCGTCCGAGGGCTCCCTAGGTGCGGGCTCTGTGCTGGGATGGGAAGGGGTACAACAGGCACACCCCTTTCTCTAGAGCAGGGGGTCTCACACCCGGCGATGGCTTCGGGCCACCCGGGAAGTTGTTAAAAAATGCCGCGGAATCCTGGCCCCAGGAAGGGCTGGGGGCGGCCTGGGTTGGGCCTTGTAATGAAGCTCGTAGAGAGTGAATATGCCCGAACAGCTCTCAGACTAGGGGGGAGAAAAACAAGGAGCGGTCACCTTAAATATGGCAAGGACTGCAGTGGGCTGTGTGCACAGAGGGGGTGCACAGGGAGCCCGCCAAGTGCCCGGCGCTTCTCTAGACCCTGTGGTGTAAAGATGTGGGAATCAGGATCCTAGAGCCGTGGTTCTCAACCCTGGCTGAGCATTGGAATGACCTGAGGAGCTTTGTAAAAATCCCGGAGCCCCCCTGTGGGGGACCCAGGCGTTCTGGGTTGAGTTTGACGCTGCCAAGAAGCTCCCATGTGCCCTTGGGCTGGCTGGGCCGCCTCTCTGAGTGCATTTCAGTTTCTTTGCGCTTGTCCGCCCCAGTCCCACAGTCCCAACAATTCAGTGAATCGTCTCAAGTCTAGGTACTGGTGAGGCTGTCTGGGAGTGAGAGGTGCCCTTGAAATCACTCCAGCAGACTGCCCCCAGTCGTGTGCTACCGCAATAGTAACGACGTTTAGAGAGCACTTGCCCAGGTACCCCACTTGTCAAATCTTCTCAACAGCCCCGTAACGTAAGTGATCCCCATTTTACATGTGAAGAAACTAAGGCACAGAGCGGCGGAATAACTTGCCTAAGGTCACACCGGTACTGGGACCCAGGCATAGTGGCGCCCGAGTGCCTCTTCCTTCCTCTCCGTATCACCTGCTCCCCCGCCCCTTCTCCAACGCTCTGGGCCAAGGGGACGGGGCGGCTGCCCCTTGCCCTTGCCTTGCCCTTTGCCTGCCGCTGCTCTGACCACACTTCGCTTCCTCCCGCTCCTCCTGGGCCATCGCCCGCAGCCGCCCCACGGATCGTCAACATCTCGGTGCTGCCCGGCCCGGCGCACACCTTCCACGCGCTCTGCACGGCTGAAGGGGAGCCGCCGCCCACCCTCGCCTGGTCCGGCCCAGCGCTGGGCAACGGCTCGGCCTCCGTGCCGAGCCCAGGTCAAGATCACGGCCATCAGGTGACCGCCGAGCTGCCCGCGCTGGCCCACGACGGCCGCTACACGTGCGCGGCCTCCAACAGCCTGGGCCGCGCCGAAGCCAGTGTCTACTTGTTCCGTTTCCACGGTGCCTCCAGGGCCTCAGCAATCGCCCTCCCGCTCGGCGCGCTTGGTCTCAAGGTGCTTCTGCTGCTCGGCGTTCTGGCCGCCCGCGCCGCAGCCCGCCGCCGCCTAGGTGGGTGCGCCCCAGGCCAGGATGGGTGCGAGGGGCGGCCAGGGCTCTCCTCCAGGCTGACCACCTGGCATGACACAAGCAGAACATCACTTATGCACCTGTGCATCATCTCACTTTCCTCTCCCTGCATCAAGCCCAGGAGGTGGGAACCAGCGTGAGCCCATTTTACAATCAGGAAGCTGAGGCCAGAGAGGTTAGGGAACTTACCTCTAGCCTAGAGTCACAGAGATGTAGACCCAGACGATATAGCTCTGAGCCCACCTCTTTACCAGCACCCCATTAATGACTCATCCAGAAGGGTTCCGACCACACACAGGCTTTCCCAAATAGCACCATTTCATTCGGTCACAATGTGCTGCATAGGTGCTAGGAATACAGAGATGAATAGGACATGGTTCCTGATGAGTGTGTGCTGAGGAGTAAGCAGATAATTGCAGTCTGCAGAGAGAAGTGCTACCAGCCCACGTACTAAGGAAGCCCAGAGAGTGTGGGCCTCTCTCTGATGGGGCATCCAGACGGGGGCCGGGAGGGAAGGCTTTACACAAGGGGAGGCTAAATCAAAAGCTATAAGCAGGTGCGAGCTAGGAAAACAAGGAGCTAATAGTACTCCTAGCAGACGGAACAGCATGTGTAAAAGAGTGGAAGCTCGAACTAGCAGGCCGTCTTCAGACAGCTGCCGTCACCCCTCCCTACTGTCACTAAGCTGGATGGGAAATTTGCTCTGGGCCCCGGAGAGGAGACTTCCCAGAGCCTCTGACCACCCAGGTGAGTAGCACCAGCCTCAAGCTCTCCTGGGATGAAATCCAAAATTCGTCACAGTTGCTCTGGCTACCGTCTTTGCTGGGGCCACACTGGCTTTCCGGCAGCGTCTTCAAACCCACCAAGCATTCTGTGCTTCAGGGGCCTCAGAGAAGCAGGTCCTCCTGCTAAGTCGGCTCCTCACTCCCTGTCCTCCCCGGTGATTCATCATCTTTCAGGTCACTTCTTCGCATCCTGCTGGCTAGCTTTTCCCTCCAGACCACTCTCCTCATGGGGCGGGCTGGACAGCGGGGCTTGTAGCCCAGAGGCTACCATGGAGATTCATGCCTCCTCTCTCTCTGTCCCTCACACAGAGTACCCAGTCACCCAGGACGCCTCCCCGCGGTAAGTCAGCTCGCCCACCCCCACCCTGCCCCCCTGTAGTCCACCCCTGGCCAAGGGGTGCAGGCTCCTCATGGAGGGCAGCCTGAGAAGGAAGAATGGGCAAAGGGCTGGGGCTGGGGTCCCAGCCCTGATCAGGGTCCAGGCCCTCCCTGCAGCCTTCCCCCCTACTTCAGTCCACCAAGCCTGGCAGCCAGACCGGGCCACGCTGACCTGCTCGCCATGTTCCCAGCACTGACTGTGGGCCTCACACTGGCCTATCTTCCGGACCAGCTGCCTGGTGTCCGTGGTGCTGAAGGGTCATTTTTCTGGGTCTGCCTTATCTCTGCACCTAGCTGTGATCCCTGGAGGCTGCATTTCCTCTCATAGTGCCCAGCATTCTAGAACAGATCCACACAAAATCCACCATTAGGCAATGATTCTCCCAGACACCCTGCTGAAGGCTTTGCAAGCAGAATGTCATTAGAGGTTCTGAGGGCTTGGTTGAGGGCTCACAGACTCAGCTAGGAAGCATTGACCTTGCCCCCCTCTTGGTGTCTGTCCAAGTGAAGGCCTGTGTAGAAGAAGAAAGCATCCAATTCCAAGACCTTGTCCGAGATGCTTGGGGGAGGCAGGCGGGGGATGACAGCCTTCTCTAGGACCCTTTAGACAAGCCCGGGCACTCCCGTAGCGCCGTTCCCACCCAGGCACAGCTCAGTGAATGGTTTAAGCAGACAAGTGGCCCCATCTGAACAGGAGTGGAGGCCAGGAGACCTTTAAGGGCTGTTGACCAAGGCTGCAGCTGGCTAGGTTGCTTGGCTGAAGATGGCAATAGAGAGGGTGGGGAGATGGGGCAGACAGAGGCAGGGATGGCCAGAGTGGGCAGCACAAGCAAGGGAGGGAGCCAGCAGGTCTGGAGCTGGCGCCCCGGGTGCCACCTACTGAGCTGAAGATGGGGGGTGGTGTGTGGTGAGGATCACACGAGCTCTGTGGACTGTTTATGTTTGAGAGGCCACGAGGATGTCCCGGAAGTCAGGAAAGCGGTTAGGGTTAGCAGGAGGCCCGACCCGGAGGTCAGGACCCCAGAGATGGTTTTTGAAGCCACAGATGAGATCCCTTTGAGAAGACAGAGACTCTGGGATGCTGTCACCCAGGTGGTCCCCTCCCTGGTCTGCAAGTTCTGCCGCTGCCCTGCCTCCAACCTTCGGTTAGTCTCCAGGCCTTGTTGGATGCAGGCCCCCGAATTCCCTCTCGTCCCTCCTTCCGCCCCTTCCTGGGCTATGGTTTGGGCAGTCAGAGACCCCTCCTGTTTGGGTTGTCAGCCAACTTTCTCCTGTCCACAGGCCCCAAGCTCAGGAGTCCAATTATGAAAATTTGGGCCAGATGAGTCCTCAGGGTCCACCAGCAGCCGTGTGTTCACCTTGAGGAGCCCATTGGCCACTGGCATCCCCTGGACACCATGAGGAATGAAAGCCAACATGTGGCTTGGCTGGGATGGCCCTTCCTGGCTCCCAGGCACCTTGGCAGCCCTAGCCTGGCAGCACCCTGAGGTCAGGACCCTACTCACAGAGGCTCAGAGGTCTCCTACGTGGACTTCTGTCTCCAAGCCCCAGAGATATTTCTGTCAACAGGGCAGCATTTTACACGCATGCGCACGTGTGTGTGTGTGTGTGTGTGTGCCTGCACTCGCACATGAGCCCAGGTGACACTTCTGCAAACTCGTCTTGCCTTTGCTTACCTAGAACACTATAGTAAAGCAGGCAGGACCCTGGTCAGAGGGGTCTCCAGGCCCAGGCTCCATCCTCGTTCTGTCACCGACTTGCTGTGTGGACCAAGGCACTTTTTTCCATTCTTTGGGTCTCTGTTCGTCCACTGTTGAACACCAACAGTAACAGTCTTCTCTGCTGGCTTCGGGCTGTCAAGGTCTGAGGAAGTAGTGGATGTGAAGGGACTTGGGGCAGTACAAAGCTGTCTACAGGTGTGAGCAGTGTTACAGGCTCCTCCTTGCAGAGCGACCTTGGGACATCTAAACTTGGACAAGCATAGCACCCACACCGGCCTCGCTGGGAGTAAGGATTCCGGAGGGCAAGTCTGGGTCTGGGCTGTGCCACCCTGTGGTTCCAGGAACATCAAATCAGCAACAAGGAGAAGCCCGGTATCCCTGGCCCCTGGGGTCTCCTCTGTGACTGTCCCACACTCTGCCCTCCTCTTACCCCATCGGCTCTCTGCACAGCCTTCAGCTGGGAACTCTGGGAAAAAGGAACAAAACACCCATCATCTCAAAGCATGTGGAATCCACTGTTCTTAAGGAACAAACTCTGGGAGGTGTGAGCGCAAGTCTGGGCCAAGGGTGTCCGTGGATAAAGCAGCTGCAGCCCTGACCTCTCTACCACCTGCCTCTTCTCTGGATGTGCACTGGCCAAAAGCACCGGCCATTTCCCATTTGCCCGAGGTTGCCAGGCTGACTGCAGGGTGCTGCCTTCCATCCTCACACTTGATTGGTTTAGCTCCTGCAGTCTTTGGGGGCAGGGAGAGGGGGAGGAGGCATGCTTGGGACCCAGGCGAGCTGGCAAAAGGGCCACAGAGATATGGGCCTTCAATGGGAACAGACTTTCTTCCCTCCACAACTTTTCCAGACGCTGCAGTGGTAAATTGGAGTCACCTACAGTGAGAATGGGGTCCTCTCTGATGCTTTCCGGGGAAAGGCATGAAGGCTGAAGGATCTTCACAAGTTAATAAGCAGGGTGGTGGGTTACAAGGCTCCTCACTGGAGCCTTCGCCAGAGCAAGGGGGTGATGGCGGCTCATGGTTAACTTGGGATCCATCCAGGAGGCTGTCTGAGTTGTTAAGAGGTCAATGGAGTTGGCATTTGTACCTCTTTGTGCAGGGATACTTTGGGGACCTCCATCAAGAGTCCTGTATCGTCAGGGAAAGGCACGGGTGATGTGTCTTATACCATCCGCTTGGTCTTTGAGGCCAGTTCCACAGCCAAGAAAAAGTGATAGGAATTACTTCTTATGCATCATTTTGTGCTAGCAGCTGGCCAGGTGTTTGGGGATATAGAAATGAATAAGGCTGGCCTAGGTCGTGCTGCAGTAACAAAGCCAAATCACACTGGCCGAGAACAATTAGGGTTTCTTCTCTCCATAGCTGCATGCCCGGCACAGATCGGCAAAGAGCTGTGCACACTGTACTTACTCAGGGACCCAGGCTCCCGGGGATCCACCCTCTCTAATGTGGATTGCTGGGCTGGAGATACAAAGAAAGCTCTAGAGGGTCTTCCACTTGGGATCATAGTTCACTGGCCAGAACTAGCCACATGCCCCACTCTCCTGGAGGGGCTGGGCAGCGTGACCCTTCACTGCACCTGGAAGAAGGGAAGCCGGAGCATTTGGGAACAGCCCTGACAACTCCACAGGAGGACTCTCCAGGGGTTCTCACGCTCGTGAGCAACACAGACTAGTAAGTGGGAAATCACGTGAGGGCATCAGTCTGCTGGGAGTGCTGTGGAGCACATACAAAGGGGTGAGTGACCCAGTCTTCGGAAGGCTTCCTGGAGAAGGGGACATGGAGATGGTACACACTGGCCACACAAATGGGGGAGAATGGAGGTTGGGCGGTAAGAAAAAAAAGTCATTCTAAGCAGAAGGGTCGTTCTGAGCAAAGGCCAGGAGGTGGGACACAGGGTGCTGTCTAAGCAGTTGAAAGTTGCTGGAGCACCAGGGTAGAGACAGGTGTGGCTGGAGCCGAGGCCACAGCATGGAGGCTCCTGGGTGTGGAGGGCTCGGCCCCAGCAGGGATGAGCAGCTGGAGGGAGTCAGGGCGCCCTGCACTGCCTGCACGGCTGCTTTCACTGTCTGACCACTGCTCTGCCCCAGACCCACAACACCTTGGGGCTGGGGTTTCCACCTTCCGACCCTGGACTCTCAGAGCAGCATTTCCCAGGTGAGTTCCAAGGATCACCTGTATCAGGAACACCTGGGACGCTTGCTCAACTCCCCATCCTCAGCACCACCTGGACCACCTGAACCACAGGCTCTGAAGGCAGGGTCTTTAGACAAATTATCCAGGGGATTTTGTCCCTAACTTTGTATTATGATCATTTTTCAAATACACACACACAGCTGAAAAAGCAAGACGATCACCCAGGTACCCACCACCTACATTCAACACTTACTAACATTTTGCCCTATTAGCTTAATGCACAAGTGTGTGTATATGTTTATGTGTGTGTGTGTTTGGCCGAACCACTGAGAGTAAACTGCAGACATCACAGTACTTTACCCTGTGTCTCCTGACAAGAGCATTCTCCTGCATAACCTCAAGGCCGTTATCACATTTGAGAAAATTAACAATTATTCAATAATATCATCGTACAGCCCACATTCATATTTCCCCAACTGTCCTTTTTTAGCTTGTTGTTTCCAACCAGGGTCCAGTCGACTCCAGGTGATTTTTAAGCAAGATAGGTTGGAGACTCCCTCTGAGTCAGCCTGACTTGTAAGGGTGCTGGCTGCCAACCCGGTGGTCCTTCCTGCGGAGTTTGCACTCTGGGATAGGGCTTCCTGCGGGCTGAAGCAGCAGCATTCCTCTCTGCTGCAGGGTTTCGGACACAGAGATGGACCGTGGGGAGGCACAGTTCAGGAGGGACAGGCACAGTTCCTCTACCAATTTGCTCACAGTGCCCAGGCAGCCTCCTGCTCAGCCTCCGGATAAAGCAACTGCTAGGGGGAGAAGGGGAAGGTGGTGAGGGGACCGCACTTGACCATCATCAGACCCCCTGGGCTCACCTCAGAGCCAGGGAGTCCTTCCCAACTCTCCCCTCTCAGAGCACCCAGGTGCCATCGGTGGCAAGCAAGGACCAAGCCACAGGCGGCAGGCTCGGTCAGCACAGTGTCCTGGGCCTGAGAAGTGACCTAGGAGATTTGGTGTTTTGGAGACAGGACTTGGCAGTGTGGTGCAGGGGAGAGTGCTCTGCGGACATGAGAGGGGCTTCTGACACCCTGCAGCTTCCCTCTGTTCCCAGCCGCCCACCAGGCTGCTCCTGGAGGTAAGCAGCGGGAGGAAGGGCGACTACTGCCCAGGTCCACCAAGAGCCTAGCACACCTTCCCTGCCCTCAAGGAGCTCATGTCCTAAATTTTAAATTGAGATGTAGCTGCATGAGAACCGTCCACGAGATAATATACGATGAAGGTAGGCCTGCCTGGGGACAGAAATGACACTGAGTGGGGCTGAGTTTTTACATATATACATATGCCCCCTCACCAGACTGGATGACAGAGCCAGGTGAAGGCAGGGCTCAGCCAGCCACAGGGCCTTCAGGCCAGGGACCTTACAGACCATGAGTTGGGGTCCTGAGCTTTGTCCCACCTCCAGCCTGGCACTTAGGTCCAGTTCCATGCCCTCCACAACAATACCCCTCATGTTCTGGGGGCCCCTGTGATCGTCAAAGTTCCTTCCCTTCCATGATCCCAGGCAGTTCTCACTAAAAACCCAGGAGACAGGCAAGGCTGCAATTATCCTCATTTTAAAATGAGGTAAAAGTCTCAGGGAGGAAAGTGACCTGGCCAGGGTCACACGTGCTTGTGACAGAACAGCTCTGGTCCCAGCTCCTTCCACACGCATGCCTCCTTTTCCTTCCCAGGTTCTCACATGCCTTTCCTCCTCTCCTGTGCCCCTTCCTCTTTGTCATAGTTTATGAGCTAAAGGGAGAAAACACAGTCTGCCAATACAAGGATACAGAATTATTTGGGATTGGAACTCCCTGGTTTTCCAGAGTTTGGGCCGCCAGACCTTCTCTGTCCCCAACTCCCACATGCCAGTGAACTCAGAGGGGCCACAGGGCTAAAGATTTCCCTGGGAGAGGCCCTGTGGGGACACTCACCTCCACACCTCCACCAGAGGCTGCTGGCTGTGACCTCAGGTGGAAGAGCAGAGAGATGGGGTGGGGAAGGGGAAGGGGGGAGGAAGAGGAAGTGAAGGGAGGGAAGGTACAGAGAGGGGCCTTAAGAAAGGTTAAGGAGGACGTGTCAGGGAGCAGGTCAACTAGAGCAGGCTGAGAGAGTCCAAGGTAAGTCTGGCCCAAGCCACAAATTTAGGTCATTATTAAAATATGGTGTCCAGGAGAGAGATCAGGTTGGCCCCTCTGACCAATAGGCAGGGAATGTGGGTCTGTCTCCTAAAAGGGTTTAGGCTAGCAAAGGAAGACCAAGAGGGAAGAGGGCTGTCTTCAGAAGAGAAGCAGGTTTTGGAGGAAGATCTTGGCTCCCTATCCTTAGGTGAAGGATTCTCATTTGCCCCATGGTGACATGGACCACTTTGGAGCTGCATTTCTTTGGGCGTTTCCCAGCAAGGAAGCCCACCTGTCTAGAGACAGGTAACCCGATTCCTACACTAGTAGGAGGTGGGACAACTTGCCTCTAAGCCACTTTCCAAAATCCTGTGATTCTGTCTGGAGAAGGAAGCCAAACCCAGACAAGGGCACAAGGGTTGGGGAGACACACAGGGCGCTGTCCCAGGGAAATCCCAACTGATGTAATCCCAAATCAAATGTGCGGGCCCTCTCACCATACTTTGGCCCATTCAAGATGTGTCTTAATGTAATGGAAATGAACACTAAGGAAGAACTCCCTGGCATTCCAACATGAAGTGATTTCTGGAGCAGACTGTGACCAAGCTCAGGTTGCACTGACCTCCCTGGCAGCTTGGCTGCCCTCCCAGAGGCGCCCTGCCCCCACCCAGGAACTCAGGCAGTGGAAGCCTTAGTGCAGCTTCACGTACCTTCTCCTGCTAGGATCACAAGCACATTACAGACCTCAGGGCTCTCCTGAACTCTCTGGGGTCACGAGGTGGTCCCCGTCTATGCCAATTCTTAAGCCCCCAAGTTTTAAGTTCTCTTTGAAACTAGGGGCCTCACCGATTGTGGTGAAATATCACAGAATATAGATTCTACCCATTACAAGCTTTATAATTTCACATTTTTCTTTTTGTGATTTTTGGATGAAAAGACCTGCCAACCAACTTGCCCAAAATGAGATGTCTACCACACGTAAATTAAATTTGAATCTAGTTTATTTGCAGAATTTTACTTAACCAATTCTCATTTCTTCCTGTGTTTCATCACTATATAAAAACTCATCCTTTGTACAAGTAAAATGCCAACAATGAATAAGAAGTGAATATTGCACATTTAATGACCAAAATAACTTGTTTTTAAAGGCCACACTAGGCATGTGGGGAGGAAAAAAGAGTTGAACACATTTAAGATGTATTTGCTGCCACTTGAGTGATTTAAGCCATTGAAAGAAAAATAAATCCTAAACCTCAGTGCTTGGGAGATATTACATCATAATGAACAACATTCCTTAGTGGTTTCATTACCCCAAAGTAGGGTCAGTAGTTTTTTTTTTCAAGTTATTGTCATCAGAAATCAGCAACCTATCTAGACTGAAGGAAACTTCAACTACCGCTTCTATAGGACACATGATGCCTCTATAATGTGAGAGGGTCACCACAGACCAGGATCATCACAGACCAGGACAAGGTCAGTGTTAGTGCCTGGCTGGATGCCAAGAACTTTACCCAGCACAACCCAGATGCAAATGGAAGATGACAGGAGGGAACTTTTTTTTTTAAAGCATCATGCTTATTTGCAGCATCGTACTCTCCACTTTGCTTAATAAGACAAAGTTAACTAAGCAGAAAATTTTTCAGCTCTAAATAAAATTTTACTAGCTCAGAATAAGGAGTAAAGTTGGTCCAAAATGCAGAGCAGACAGTTTTGAAGGATAAGTGCAAAGTGCCTTATTGTTAGACCTGCGACTGATGATAAACCGAGCTCTGGAGCTTGACTCACCACTGACTGAATGTGCCAACCAGAGGGCACAGCTGCTGAGAGCTGATGCTGCCCACACGTCCAGGGGAGCAAGCTTTGCTGCGTGACCCACACTAGTGTGGCCAACCCCCAAAGCAGAGGCCAGGCTGAGGGCACACGACCTAAGGAGGCACACTCTCTCGGAGCCAGCAGGCAAGTACCACCTTATATGTGTGCCCTGGGTGCCTCATTTGTTCTACCCAAGTCCTGACCCTACTGTTTCTGGGCATGGCCCTCTTCTAATAACGTGGGCTAATTTGGGCAGTTTTCCCAAAGGGCAGCCCTGGCAGACATCATGGGGGCAAAGGACTAACTAAAGGCACTAGGCATTTCGTTTGACAAAGGCTGAGGGCTGGGCGGACGGGCAGGGTCAGAGGTGTGATGAGGTATGAAAATTTCCAAAGGTCTGAAGGTCTGTCAGGAGGGGGCAGGAGAACAGCTCCAGCAGAACTATGGCCAGCGTTACCAGGAAGCCAGTTTTAGCCCAGTATAAAGCAGAACTACAACCAAGCTCACCAATGGCCACTTGGGCTTGTCCATGAGGAGCGGAACTAGCAGCCACAGGAAAGGGCAGAGGAGAGGCTGGAGGATCAGGGCTGGGATCCCTGCTGAGTGGGAGATGGGACCAGATGAGCTTTAATGCCTCTACTGACTTCAAAAGTCATGATTCTATAACATCTGCTTCATGCTCCAGAAATTATTCATTTCAGGTTTAAAAATCCAATAGAGGGACTTCCCTGGCGGCGCAATGGTTAAGAATCCGCCTGCCAATGCAGGGGACACAGGTTTGAGCCCTGGCCCAGGAAGATCCCACATGCCGCGGAGCAACTAAGCCCATGAGCCACAACTACTGATCCTGTGCTCTAGAGACCGTGTGCCGCAACTACTGAGCCCGTGCTCCGCAACAAGAGAAGCCTCCGCAGTGAGAAGGCCACGCACCGTGACGAAGAGTAGCCCCCATTCGCCACAACCAGAGAAAGATCGTGCGTGCCAACGAAGACCCAACGCAGCCAAAAATTAATTAATTAATTAAGTTTAAAAAATCCAGTAGAAAACTGTGTCTCACCTTCACTCGAAAGGAAGAAAGGGCATGGACACTCTCACTTGCACAACGTGGATACACTGACTGGGAGGAAGGGGGTTGGCACTTGGTTAAAGAGAGGGTGGGCTGCTCAGGGGTTTTCATTTTCTGGACCCAGCTTCCCCCACCTCGAAGAACTGAGAGACTCAGGCAACCTCGAGGAGGCAGACGTGACTGTGTCAACAGGCTGATCGTGAAACCACCAGCGACTTGTGCCAGGAGCTTCAGGAACATGGAGGGTGGGCCCTGGCCCCATTAGGCTGGGCAGACGCATCAGCAGAACCTCCCTCCCTGGCATCTGTGCCTGCAGCTTTCTGCAGAGTTAGGAAGGGGAGCCAGGAGATCAGGGGGTCGAGTGTGCCTCTCTGGCCCATCCTGTGTGAACTGCAGAAAGAAGAGTGGAGAAGAGAAGAGGTGCTTTTCATCAAGCCCAGGAAGCTGCTCTGCATCCCCATCTGAACCGGAAGCCACTGCTGGCCACGTATGGGGAAAGTCTGCACTAGTGCACCTTCAACGAAGCTCCAGCACATAGGTGCCTTGGTCTTACTGACCCAGGTATCAACATGCAGCACTGCTAACTGTCTCTGAAACATGCCCTGCGCTCTCTGGAGGTGACTATTTTGCCAACAAAAGTTCATTATTCCTGAAAGCCAGTGGGCAGACCGGTCTATTCTTTCCCAGGAGGCTACAGCAACATTGCCACCTTCTGAACTATCTTAGTGTCGTTAAAGCAATTTCTTAGCCCAGAGCCTCTCATAGGAACCTATGTGGTGAGTAAACCTTCCACTGTTAAGTGTGAGAGGAAGTACTTTTACCAACCATCTCTGATGATCAAGTTACAGTGTCAAAAAAAAAGATGACATCAGGCATAAAAAAATCTGCATCAACTTTAACAACTGAAATACTTTACAAGATAGTGTGATATCCCTAAAAATCGGATTCTTACCAGCTACAACCAAAGATTGATTTATTTTTTATAATTTTTACAGAGCAAATACATTATAAATATTATAAACCTTCAAAAATTAAGATTAAACAGAATTTTCTTTAAATGTATGTACTGTCACTCAAAAATTTCATTCTAGGATACCAATAATTACATCCTCCTCAAAGAAAACAGCACACAGAATATTTCCTGTCATAAAATCTTTGTTGCCAAATCAGCCATGGAACTGTCCACAGCTTCTAAAACGTGTTAACAAGGAAAGCTCTGAGATGCATCCCTCAGAGATGGACACTTAGTGGCCTACAGAACTTGAAGGCTAACAGGGATGATCTTTACCAGAGCATTTCCGTGGGACAGAACTGTTCTGTCCAACTAAAAAGATTCAAAATAAAGAACAGCTCCTACACACTTCCAAATGTTGGGAGAAGCACCGCAAAAGGATATTTGGAAAGAGATTATCACTCAGTTAATCTATACCCCAAATCCCCCTGCTAAAAGCTCTCAGTGACTAAGACATTTTTATGTAAATAGCCTCGGGCTATAGATAGCCTGCAAGCAAAAAACACCTTAGGCCAGCTGGACAAACAAATCAATTTTGAGCCAACAGAATTATGAATATGATGACAGAAGTCAAGGTGCGAATTCCAGGGGGTAGGGGGGACATGACAAGAGCAAGCAGATGGCAGCAAAACACGGCAACACTGCAGACAGGCTTTGGTAAAGAACAAACTGTTAACAACAGAAGGCACGTGACGATTAAAAAAAAGCCAAATTTCAGTCAAGTCTCCTGACCTGACCCAGTTTCCACCGACCAGTGTTTCAGCAGGTTTGCTAGCTTCATTTGAGTTTAAATCTGGAGTGATAAAGCAAGCAGGAAACAGACAGTCAAGTTCTCTGTCTCTGTCTCTCAACAGCAGGACCTTCAGATATCAAACTTGCTGTCTGGAAAGAGCTGCAAATTTACATGTCTACAGGGGCCAAATAAGACGTGAATGAAGGAGCGGGCTGGGGTATGACCAAAGGGAACGTACGTCTACAGTGCACTGGAGAGAGGAAGCCCTGTCTACACTCTCAGCCACGGAGATCAAACAAAACACATCTGTGCACGACATGCTCCCCACAGACCACCAGCATGCGCCCCCAATGTAGACAAATGGCTCCTTCTCTATGAGGACACATGGCTGTATGGAAATGGACTTGTCACCATCTCTACTGTCCACTATAATCAGGATCAAGTGGTCACATTTTACACAACGACTCACTTTGATTCAGCATTCTTATCTCCCTTCTGAGAGAAAAATATAATAATTTAAGCTGGTATATTTCCCCACATTTGAGAAATGCAGAAATTTTCAAAGCTTTTTTACTTTGAAGGAACACAATTGGGATTCAAAAGTGAGGGTTCAACCCGATTCCCAAAGTAGTTATATCTGGCACAGGAGTCTTGACATTTAAATGAAACAGGAAAAGACAGAAGTGGAGACATACGAAAGCACCCCACCTGGGGTCTCATGAGATGACTGGATATTCGGCAACTGAGAGTGGCTCTCTACCCAAGGAGAGCTCCGTAAGTTCTCTTGTTGGATGAACATAAAAATTACAAAGTCCCTGGAACATTTTAAGAGCTAAGGAAACACACACATACACATGTGCACATGCACAACAATTATCTAGTGCCCACCAACTTGCATCTCAGTCAACTAATTCATTGGCCAAACTGCAGTGAAATTGAGCAAAGTTATTTGTGCAACAGCAAAGTTAAATGTAAACATAAACAGCAACAGGTTTATCAAGAGCCTCAGTGTTACTATCGTATGTTGTCCAAATAATGCAATTCTGGATAGAGACAGTTCACAAGAAGAGCCAGGAAGCTTTTCCCATCTTGGAGGCAATGGCCAGGACGCTTTATAAATTGTGTGGCTTGCAATATCTGATCTTGGTATTCAATGTACTGCTTACTTGACGTCAAGGATTCAAGAGCATTCAGAGCCTAAAAGACATGGAAGGCAAGAGGGTTAACCACGTGGATGCATATAACATGATTCCCGCAGGTGTAGCACACCTGCCGACGTCATCAGGTGCAACTGTGAGCCTCCAGGGAAGCTACAGAACTGGAACTAGAGGTCTCAAAGGCAGGCACTGATCAACCACAATTAGAAGGAGGCCGGCAACCCAAGCCTCTCTGGCGTCTGCCGCCTTCCACATCCAGCCTTCCCTCTTCCTGGCCTGTGCTGTTTCCCAACCCCTCCCCGCAGAGAGCCACTGCTGCAGCCAGGCTGTCTTCCTGCTTTGTCCTCCTCGCCCCAGTGCCAGCACTGCAGCCCTCCCCGCCAGATCATCTACTGCCTCTCTTCCTGGAGACTCAACCGGAAACCACGGGCATCAGCTTTAATTTGCAGTTGGGTTTGTTCTCAGATTACAAAGTAATGTCGTACTAAACCGTGTAACTAGAAATTCAGAAGGAACCAGTGGCTAAGTGCTGCCGAGGGTGAATGATAAGGTTGTTCTATCAGCCAACAAACACAACGGACAGATCAAGTTCCTCTGGCTTCCGCCCAACAGAATTGACATATTCCCATGCTTCTCTTCGGGAATAAAGAAAGAAAAACATTCTTTACTTCCATAACTTTAATTTTTCCTCCCTTCATACTGAGAGAAGAGAAGAGAAAAAGACTGTATTTAGAGAAAACAAACAAAAAATCAGAACAACGGTTCTTGGCGGGTAGGGAGTTTTGTTTTCCAGCTATACGAGCTCACCCACCCCTAGCATTCTGAGTGTGAACTGTGAAGTGTCTCTCATTTACGGGGACCACTGCACTAGAGGATATAGATTAAAAGATGGAATTTGCTTGGCTCAGTATATAAGGAGGGAGAAGATTTTTTGAGGATGGTAAATGAACAGGCAGCTTAGAAATAAATTACCAAGTGGTTTAAGACAGAAGTTTTGGGGTTGAAAATCAACAATGGAAGGGATTTTGGTACCAAGCTAACTGCTGTATGAACGGAGTTAATCTAAGAACAAGAATCAGTGGGAACAGGCACTCCCACTAACCATAGCGTCCATATGTCTCTCTCTTCCTCTCTCTCCCCTTTCTTTTTTAAAAAGAACAGTCTACTTTGACAGTTTGCCTAAGAATAATCATTTTATACAAAGTTGACTTCTTTCCAGTCTGAAAACCCTGATGACAAGTATGTCATCACTTAAGTCTAAATGAAGGCCGGCAAAGGCTGGCAAGGACTGGGCAACCTGCTGGCCGCAGCTAAAGCAAAGCTATGCTCCAGGTGCTGGCGGGCACAGGAGAGCAGACTTCTCAAATGCAGACTGAAATGCATGGCACTGACTTCACAACCGCCCCCTGGGACACTCATCTGCCCACTTGTGACAGCTCTTATACAACATTAGGGATGCAAATGGTGGCTGTCTAATCAGCCGGTGACAAGTATCGGGTACTGTAAAAACCAAGATGCCTGTGAAGAACCTGCTGATTTTTTCGCTACATCTTTGCTCTTAATACCGAGATATCACACTGTACATGGCTGGCTCAGACATGACAATGCCGCAAAAGACAAGAGCTGAGGGGTCTAAGCATTTACCGTGTACAGAGACAGTACTGCAGAGCAACAACAGCGTGACACTGGACCCGGACAGGCCCAGTGAATCCCAGCCCCAGCCCTCAGGGGCTGTGTGATTTGGGACAAATTACTTAGTCTCCTTCTGTCTCCATTTCCTCATCCACAAAACCAGGATAATAAAAGTTCGTATTGTATAGGGTTGTTATGAGAATTAGAAGAGTTAAAATTTTAACTCGTTAACATCAGTAAGCACTCAAGAATGCCAGCCATCGTTTTATATTATAAACCTTTGTACCTGGCCAGCCTGTTTATGGGTGAAAATAGTTATGGGGATGGGGGACCACTGCCATGTAGCCTTCCATATTTTTAGAACAAACTATTTTTCACAGCTACCATTTTGTCCATGTCAGCCAACACTGGTCCACCCCCAGACTCACAAAACAGAACCACCGCCTGGGCTCCAAGTTAAAGCCCAGCTAACCTCTATCGGTCTCAACTGTAGTCTCATCTTCTGTGCCTGTCCCCAGCCCCAGCTTGTGACGGGTCAGCACACAGTCATGTCATCAGAGCCAAATTCGATCCTAGACTGGCTTGCCCATGGCCTTGCTACTTCTACAAGGGTAGTAATAGGGCTCTGGGCAAGTTCCTACAAAAACTGGTTGACAATCCGAGGCAGATACACACGTTAACCATTTTCCAGTTAGTAGAGCCCGCCAGACAGTATGCTGTGCTGCTGCCGATCATCATCACCAGGTCATCACGTGTAAAGACTACAGGTACCACCTCCCTCCTCCTGTGGAAAACTTCTAGCCCTTAACCACAAAGCTTTTCACTGACCTGCTGAGCTTTCAGGGTCAGATGTAATTCAGAGCTCGGCTTCAAACGGATCTGATCCTTGGCGGGAACCTGAACTGAAAGAAAGGCAGCCATGCCTCGGGCAGCCACTCGGAACCTTAAGTGTTAGGGAGGGATTAGAAGAAGTAAATGACTATTAAAGTAAGCATTTTAAAATAAATACCATATTTTCTATTAAAAAATAAGATGAACACATCTCCAGACCTACTGTGGTTGTTAGCCTCTTCAGGAAAACTGTAAATATGATCAAGGAGTCTTTATCTGCCCTTCCATTATCACCACCCAAACAATGAAAACATAATTCAGTCTCAGGAATGAAAGTGTTGGCAAAGATACAGAATAACTGGAACTCTCAGTCACGGCTGGTGGGAATGTTAAAAATGGTGCAGGTGCTATGGAGAACAGTTTGGCAGCTCCTCAAGAAGTTAAATATAGAGTAACCATGTGACCCAACAATTCCAAAAGAACCGAAAACAGGTGTTCTAACAAAAACTCGTAAATAACTTTCACAGCAGCACTATTCACAATAGCCAAAGAGTGGATACAACCCAAATGTCTATCAACTGATGAATGGAAAAACAAAATGTGGTGTGTCCATACAACGGAATATTATTCAATCATAAGAAGGAAATAAGTACCAGTGCATGCTAAAATATGGATGAGCCTTGAAACTTTATGGGAAGTGAAAGAAGCCAGACACAAGAGGCCACGTATTACATGACTCCATTTATATGAGATGCCCAGAACAGGATATACATAAAGTCAGGAATCCATCAGTGGTTGCCAGAGACTTGGGGAAGAGGGAAATAGGGAGTGACTGCCTAGTAGCTTAGTAGCTATTTCCTTTTGGGATGAAGAAAATGTTCCAGAACAAAATAGTGGTGATGGCTGCACCAACATTGTGAATGTACTAAATGCCACTGAACTGTACATTTTATCATTTTTTTTTCTGGCCACACCGCGCGGCATGCGGGATCTTAGTTCCCCGACTAGGGAACGAACCCACGCCCCCTGCAGTGCAAGCACGGAGTCTTAACCACTGGACTGCCAGGAAAGTCCCTGAATTGTATATTTTAAAAGGGTTAATTAGCATGATAATTTTATGTGACGTGTATTTTACAATTTAAGTGAATCAAATCACACAGTCCTGCTAAATTCTACCACAAACAAAGGAGTATGATGTTAACTGGTTTGGATTGGGTGGCTCCCAAAGCTGCAGCAGGCTATTCCATAAGAATGCTGACATCAGAACAGTAAGAATTCCTTTCAAACCAGATAAGGCCTTTAAAAGAAAACCGTGATGCAAATAGTCTTAGGAGATAAACTGGGGCTAGTAGCAAATTCTCTCACACCTTGGAATTTTTAGCGACAAAAACCTGAATGTATTTCTCATTACTTATCCCTCTAATCAGTTAACTTCTACTGCTAGACCGAGTCCCTCATGGGACCTGGGTTTCCCTGACAAAGTGCTGGCAGTGAAGCAGCTGACCGGGGTATTTTAACCTAACCTTGCACACCGTCACTGGCTCAAAGACAAAAAGCAATGTGTAGTGTGGTCAGGTTACCAAGTCAAAATACAATGAGACACTGCTAAAAAAATTCTTTGAACATAAAAGTTGTTTTAAAACGGAAAAAATAAACACCCTTTTTAAAATGTAAAGATGTAATCAGGCTCTGATTGTTTTCTTCTTAATCACTGGGAGGACCCTAGCTCAGCTCCTAAATAGAAAATCTACCAAGTATCACACCCCCCAGGTATGTGCAGGTGTCTGTGGCCCGTTTAGAAAAGCAAGAGCAGGTGCTTCCTCACCTGTTAGACAAGGGCGACTTCCGGCCCAGCCCAATTGCCCTGAGAATCCCTGAACTGAGCCTCTCCTCAGCCAGCAGGCTCTGACGGGCCTGAAGCATGAGCAGAATTCGAATGACAGACTCCGTCAAGACCGGGTCATTCTGCTCGGTCTGAACCAGGGACAGCTGCAGGACTTGGTGCCACCACAAAAACAGCTTTGCTTCTTCCTGCATAGAGCTGGGGGCGGAGAGGGGGGAGGAAAACCAAATTCAGAGTAGATTCTTTCCACTCTCATTTAACTGAAAGTCCACACATGAGTTTTAAGTGTAAGGGACATTTAGTACTTTAAAAGCTTAGGCTGACAGGTAATGCTGTTAATAAAGTATTTGGACAATAAAGGAACAGCTGACATTTATTGCCCCTTCTACATGCCAGACAGCATATTTGAGCTCGACGTCCTTTCACTTAATCAAGTGAGCTAAACGTTGTTGCCCCTACTTAACGGATATGGAAGCTAAAGGTGGTGCTTCAAAATACCTGTCTTAGGAAATAAAACGCCTGCTCAGAAAATCGGCCCATGCAAGGAAAATCTTTCTAAAATAGGTGTCACTGTACCTCATAGCCTTGTTTGTTTCTTATGTATCACTCGGGTCTGTGCACTTAAGTGGACATTAACTTAAACCCAAATTCAAGCTATCCCAATCCCATGGGTCGGTCGGCTGTAGGCAACCGGAGGGCCAATATACCTTGGATACACCTGTTCCAACCACTGGCTTAAGAGAAGCAGCACTTTCATTTCGTTCCTTAGCGTCTGCTCACTATTTAGACACTGAAGCAAGTAGACATAGAGAGTCAAGTAGCTGCCGAGGGACAGGCACTCCTGCAGAAACTCTTCAATGGTGAGCTCGGGAACTTGAAGGGACACCAGAATGGGGCCCCAGCCTAAATTCTGATTGAGGGAGCCTAAGAAAAGAACACCAAGAGGTAGAGAAAGGTAAGAGCAAGAATCAAACTATTTAACTACTCTAATGAACCTTTTCACTTTGAAAGCTTCAGTTCGAGAAAACACCACTCACATTGACCCTGGAGGGCCTGACAATGCCTCATGGCTTGGACTGGAAGCCCTCACTCTAAATGCCTTTGTCCTGGCTGCCAGTGCAGAGGGTATCATGAAGTCAGGTATCATGGCTGCATTTTCATAAATCACCTCTTTCACCATATTATGATCATTAAAATCTCATGTAGACACCGCCTCTCCCAGTTATCTAAGAGTTTTAACTTTACCTAATACCATTTTTAAGTATGTTATGAATACTTATGCTTTTCCGAGGGGTATTATTATTACTCTATCCTTCATAAGCATTTTTTAATTATCAAAGTTTAGTTTGACTCGTATCTTGACAGAAATTCTTGAAAATGTTTCACAAATTGAAAAAACAAATTTGATTTTAGCAACAAACAGTAAATAACTTTGGAGCAAGAGTGTTATCCTAATGGTTCTCAATTCTTTGGGGGGAATGGGAGCAGGGTGACATGGTGACACACATAGCACGTTCCACAGGGGGACATGGGAACATGGATTATTCACGTGTTGTCAAGAAAGGGCATGGGCAGGTTGCAGGCACTTCCTAGCATTCTCACTCCAGTACCCTTCGTTCTCCCCTATTGTGTGCACGATGATGTATATCTGGGTAACAGAGTCGAGAAGTACTGCTCTGAGCAATTCTTTTTACCCAGATCAGGCTGCTTCCAGAATCTGAGAATTTAGAGGTAGGAAATAAGAAGACAAAGCGGGAGTGGGGGGCGGGAGGGGAGGTGGGAAGAGAACTCCATAATAGTTTAAAACACATGACAAAATGCAATAAGAGGACATATGAAAAACTTTAACAAGTGACAAAATAGAGAAAATTAATACAGTGGATCATTATTATAAAGATTCTGGTATATAGCATTTGTTTTTAGGACTATGACTAGGCCTATGACATAAACAATTTGCCTGCCATAAAAGGATTGGTCTGACACTCCAAAACCCACATAAAATGAATTAGAGGTTCCCTCCCTTGAAACATGATGGTACCAACATGGGCCAAAATTTCTCATGCTAACTGCACATCTTTATGAAGAAAACAAACTATATTCTGAAACATCAACAACATTTACAGAGATATTAGAACAGTACAATCCCTCAACAGGAAGGGTCTGGAAAGGTATCTCCTTCAGACAAAGCTTTAATCTTCTTTGGAAAAGATGGGTCTACTGAGAGCCTGACATGACGGTCCTCTTACCCTCTTTGAAGTAAGCAGTGATGCAGGCTTCCGTCGTCTCGGCCATGTGGCGGACGGAAGCCAGGCTCTGGCAGGCGGCTGTTAACAGGGGCAGAACCACCAGCCCATGCACTTTCTGCCCAATCCAGGTCTGGATACTGCCTCGGAGGAACTCTGCTGTTGGGATAGTTGCATTGTTCATCATCATTAGGACTTCCATAAAGAGGCTGCTGAGGGCCATGTGGCGGGTCTGGCTGTCCAGATCTGAAGGGGAACAAAGCCAACACGTTTGCAAAAGGCTGCTGGTATGACGATGTGAATGTGATAAAGGGAACAATGGTGCTTCAAACTAGCTGCTCTCCAGGGGCCAGAAGGAAAATCCTTCTGTGTTTAGCTTTTAAGGATAGGATGTGGCACATACATACTTTGTAAGAGCAAAGCAGGAACTACTGCGAGATTCCTGGTTACAGCGTGTGACCAAGTGATACTTTAATAAATAGACAAAATACATAGATCTCAGGAGTCATTTGGTAAACTAATTAGAAACAGTACCTCCACCCCTACCAATGCCAAAGTTGTAAATAATTCTAGAATGATTTACACACAATGAAGGTTATTATTTAAAACTAAATATAAAAGTAAGGAAAGGAAAAACCTTTTTACAGACTCCTAACAGCAGCTCTTTTATTTCTTTGTTTTTTAAATAAGAAAAATGGACAGACTGGGTCTTTCCAAAATATTAAAAGGTGAAAAAAAGAATACAACACAAGAAAAAGAGCAAATTCATTTTAAAAGAGAACTGCAAATAAGTGACTGAGGTAGATTCCTTCTTCACATCCAAGAACAGAAAATATTTTTCACTGAGGGTGTGTTGAGGTAACTATTCATCAGGCATAATTTTTGAATTGTACACTTTATTTTTATTTGTTTTTTCTTTTCTGGCTGTGCCGTGCAGCTTGCGGGATTTTAGTTTCCCGACCAGGGATTGAACCCGCGGCCCTCGGCAGTCAAACTGCAGGGCCTTAGCCACTGGACAGCCAGGGAATTCCCTTCATCAGGCATAATTTTTGCCAACTATTTCTAATTCTCCTTGAGTTGGGTTCATTGTTTTAAGGGAACAGAATTGTGGCTTTCTCACCTCAAGGCTTTGGTATTTATGTCAACGCGAGTGGGGAGGTCTTATCACACCCATCAAACCAAATTCACCCACTTGCACAGTGTACAATAAACCCTAACTTAATGTTATCATAAGATATACTGATTATCAAGCAAGGAATTTTTAAAGCACTATATGTGTGTGAATCTACTTTTTTATGTATAAATATTCTTGGTAATAAAGGCCTTATCTCTGAATTCCAGGTGAATAAATTTTTTTTCTGATTTTTAAAAAAATTTTATTTTGTTATTGAAGTACAGTTGATTTACAATGCTGTGTTAATTACTGCTATACAGCAAAGTAACTCAGTTATACATATATACATATATATATATACTTTTTTTCATATTCTTTTCCATTATGGTTTGCCACGGGATATTGAATTTAGTTCCCTGTACTACAGAGTAGGACCTTGTTGTTTATCCATTCTATATATAACAGTTTGCATCTGTGAATAGTGATTTTAATCTATCTTTTAGTTATGATTCATGGGAACAAAAAATGATTGCAATAAGCCTCCTAATAGAGCGCAGCCTCTCCCCTTCCCATTCATCATCAACACAGCCAACAAATGTTGTTCTTAAAAACCAGAACTGATCCCATCACTCTTCTGATTAAGATCTTTCTAGAACGCCCTTCACTCCTTTGCCTGGCTATTATTCAATCTTCATGGCCCAGTACATATGACCAACTCTAAATCAATTTCTCCAGTATTGCCTGCTAATTCTTCTTTCTTTTTTTTAACTAGTTTGCATATCCCAAGCTGAGTGATATGCAAACGAGTAGATGATGTCAAACATTTAAAAATGGTTGTACCAATTTACTCTGTGATCAGCAGGATATGAGAGTTAACACTGATCCACATCCTCACCAACATCTGGTACTGAAAACTTTTTAATTTTAGCTATTCTGGTGGATGTGATAGAGTATGCCATCAAGTTCTTAATTTGCATTTCCCTAAATATTAACAAGGTTTAGCATGTTTTCATATGTTTATTGGTTATTTGAATATTCTCTTTTGTAGAATGTCAATTTAAGGGTCTTGTTCATTTTTTTCACTGGATTGTCTTTTTCTTCCTTATTTTATCCAGTGTGACGATCTTAGTCATTCATAGTTAATGTAATTACTGATGTGAGTGGGTCTAAATCTACTATCTTACTATATGCTTCCAATTTCTCCCTCCAATTCTACATTCCTTTTTCTCTCTTCAATATTCTTTTAACATTTTCATAGTGGTTATCTTACAAATTACAACATGCATTCTTGATTTTTCAAAGTCTGATGTTAACTGGTTCCCAGACAATGCTAATTTCCTATTACCTTCCCTACTGTTACCATAACCCAACAACACATTACTATTACTGTTTTATAGAGTCAGATTTCATTTAGATTTTCCTATACATTTACCAGTTTCATTGTTCACCCTTAGTCTCCTCCTATTTATCTTCTCTTTATTATCTCTTTCTTTCTAAGCAGATTTTGGTTATATTTTGTGGTTCTTTTTATAATTTCTTAAGCTCAGTGTTTATCTAATTAATTTTCAGCTTTTAGAAATTTTAATATAAACATTTAAGGCCATGAAATTAAGTTTCACTTTAGCTGAATCCCACAAGTTTTGATGCTCTATTTTTTTAATACAGTTCTAAATATTTTAAATTTCTGTTGTTATTGTTCCTTTGGTCATCAGTTATTTAAAAATTTGCTTCTGGGCTTCCCTGGTGGCGCAGTGGTTGAGAGTCCGCCTGCCGATGCAGGGCACACAGGTTCGTGCCCTGGCCCGGGAAGATCCCACATGCCGCGGAGCGGCTGGGCCCGTGAGCCATGGCCGCTGAGCCTGCGCGTCCGGAGCCTGTGCTCCGCAACGGGAGGGGCCACAACAGTGAGAGGCCCGCGTACCGCAAAAAAAAAAAAAAAAAAAAAAAAAAAATTTGCTTCTTAATTTCCAATGTATAGTTTTTTCCCTCCTGGTTATATTTTGTTACTGATTTTTAAGTTCATTGCACTGCGGTTAGAATGTGTGGTCTATCTGATACCAGTCCTCTGGGATTGATTGAGATGTGCTTTAACCCTAGTAATGGGTCAAGTTTCTTAACTGTTCAATGTGAGACTGATATGGTGTGCATTCTGGACTTAACAGGGTATATTATTCTCTACATACTCATTACATCCAGCTGTGCTATTCAGACATCCTATAGTCTTACTGATTTTCTGTCTACCTGATCCATCAGTTACTGTGAGACATGGGTCAAAATCCCTCACTGTGAGCAAATTTGACATTTCTCTTCCTAGTTCTGTCAATTTTCACCTTATGCATTTTCTTCCTGGTGAATTGAACCTTGTATCAATTTCCAACGACTCTCTTCATTTTTAATAATGCTTTTTTCTTATTTATGTAAGTAATATGTGTTTTTTATGTATATATGTGTTTTTCATGCAACTTCAGGGCAGGAACACACACAAGAGATTGTCTGGCTTGCTAATGCTTTCTGCCTTACAGTCCTATCTGTCTCATACTGATATAGCTGTACCAGCTTTCTATTTTAATATCTAATGTGACTGCCTTGTAGAAAGCTTTCTATATCCTATGCTTTAGATATACTTCTTATAAACAGCTTAAAACTGGATGTTGGGGCTTCCCTTGTGGTGCAGTGGTTGGGACACCACCTGCCAGTGCAGGGGACACAGGTTCGAGCCCTGGACCAGGAGGATCCCACAGGCCACGGAGCAACTAAGCCCGTGTGCCACAACTAAAATAAAATTTTAAAAAATAAATACATAAAAAACTGGATGTTGTTGATTATTAATCCAGTCTGACAATCTTCATCTTTTAACCTGAGCATCAGTCCATTTACATTTACCGATATATTTAAATTTTATCTTTTTATTTTGGCTATTTTTCTTACCTTCTCCATGTTTCTTGCCTTCTTTGGATTGAACAAAATTTGGCCAATCCTTTTTTTTTTTAATTTAATTAATTAATTTATTTTTTGGCTGCAATGGGTTCTCATTGCTGTGTGCGGGCTTTCTCTAGTTGTGGAGAGCGGGGGCTACTCTTCATTGCGGTGCATGGGCTTCTCATTGTGGTGGCCTCTTTTGCTGCAGAGCATGGGCTCTAGGCGCGCAGGCTTCAGTAGTTGTGGCACGTGGGCTCAGTAGTTGTGGCTCGCAGGCTCTAGAGCAGAGGCTCACTAGTTGTGGCACATGGGCTTAGCTGCTCCGTGGCATGTGGGATCTTCCTGGACCAAGGATCAAACCCGTGTCCCCTGCACTGGCAGATGGATTCTTAACCACTGTGCCACCAGGGAAGTCCTGGCCAATCCTTATCTCCTTCTACTAACTTAGAACTTACATATTTTATTTCTATTCTTTTGGTGAATTGCTTAGAATTTTTACCATTCATATTCTATGAAGACATAAATTTAATCAATCTCTTGACCCCCCTCAAACAATATTAAAACCTTAGAATGCTTTTAACTCAACCTCCTTCTTAACTTACATATATTTGTGGTCATATAATTTAATGTTAGCTTTTGCTTTTTAAACCCCTAAATGATGATTACCGTAGTTTTATACAGGCAGTTTTTGTTTATATTTACCCACATTTCACTACTTTCTCTGCTTACTTTTCCTTCTTGCAATTCAAGCCTTTCACTTGTGATCACTCTTCTTCTACCTAAAGAACATGCTTTATTTAGTACTTCCTTTAGTGATGTCCACTGGGACAAACACGCTCAGGTTTCAAGAAAAACATCTTTATTTCACCCTCATCTTTGAAAGATGGTTCTTCTTAGTTTGCAATCGCAGGTTACAAGTCATCTCCTCACAGCACATTGAAGGTGTTATTCCACTATCTTACAGCTTCCTCTGTTGCCAATGAGAAGCCGGCTGTCCTTGTAAATGTTGAATGTTGTTCCTTTGACCCCGGTGCATCTGCACTTTCACTACAGTGTGTACAGGGGTGAATTTCTTTCTATCTACCCTGCTTGGGATTTGCTGGGTTTAATGAATCTAAGGATTGTTGTCTTCCTTTCTCAGGGCAGGTTCATTTCTAACTCATCCTTACCCTGAGTATGCCATCCTGTGTGGTAATGCACAGGAGGTCCTTTCAGGCTACCATCTTAGGCAGGCCCTGGGCTTTATCATCTCCCCTAATCTAAGGAGTGTCAGCAAAAGCCTTCAAGGTAAAAGCCAGCCTCAGTACTCCATCTACTTTTATGGGTTCCTCCTTTTACTTAGTTTCTGACTTCTGAGATTTTCTGCCACCTTGTCAATACGTTTAATTTTTGGTTTCTCAAAAACATTTTATCCAGCATCCTTAGTTGTTTTCAGCAGGAGAGGCAATCAGGATGTCCAGTCCACCAAACTGCTAGGAGCACAGGTTCTCATATGAAGTTTCTTTACAAGCCTACAGGTGATTCTGAAGTGCCCTCCCAGTTAGGAGCCAAAACATCCAGGAATGCTGCTTGATGGATGGTCTCTGGTTATATCCTAATCACTATATCTAGTCACCTAACTTAGCCCTCAGTCCAGTTAACCTCTCACCAGCAACTGACAGTGTCTATGCCTCCTCAAGTTCTTACCATTCATGCCACCCCACCCTGGCCAGTGCTGAGATGACAAGTGTCTCTATGGTCCAGTCATCTCTCTGACCACTGCTTCTCTGCAAACAGGAATGACAGTGTCCCGACCATCTTCCTGATCTCAAGATGCCTTATACACAGCAGGAATTCATTTACTGAGTGAATACATGACTCCACCATAGTCACTTACCAGGTGGTTTAAAAACAATGATATCATCCAAGAGCTTACACATTTCCTGTTCAAGGACTGCTAACGTGATTTTTCCATTTTGTTCCAGGGAGCTGAGGAATTGTACCATCTGGTGAGTGAAGGCTCGGCATTTTGGAACTGCATCCTGACAATAAAAAAAGATCATTCAAATGAATCCATGCATGCAGTGTTAACTGGATATTCCCTGGGAGCACAGCACTGCACTGGGAGAGGACAGAGCAGTGAGTCATATGAGGACAGACCCTGTGTTGGGGAAATAAAAATCTTTGGTAATACTTAGACCAGAACCCATGTTCTCCCAAATCCCAGTAGTAGTTTTTACTACATTAATAACAACATTAACTACACACTAAGTACTTGCCAGGAACTTTTCCAAAAACTTTTATGTTCATTTTCTGATCTAATCCTCACAACACTTTGAAGGCAAGGTATTATTATTTCCAATTCAGGTGAGAAAACCAAGGTCAGAATGGCAGTGAGTTGGGGATTTGAGTTTGTCAGACCTCAAACTCATGCTCATAACTTGCTGCCATTCTGCTGCCCAATGACATTCAAATCAGTAAACCCACAGCTCACTGTCAGCCCTCAATCCTTTTCACCTCGTTAGCATGTGACACTGCTAGTAGGTAAAGGCTTACCAGAAGAAATAAACGAAACTGAAAGACCCAAGAGGCCAAAATGATATACATCCTCCAACTTTTTCTATTGAGCCATTCGCAGGATTCGAGACAGTCCTCAGTAGCACTTATACTACTAGCAGCCCTAAAGAACACTCTGCCTTCTAAAGGACCCACTTAACTCACAAGATGTTTCTGGCTGTCAGTAGGAACGGAAAGACCTGCAGACACTTTTAGGAGCTTCACAATTAACTCAGCAGAAGATTCCTTTGCCAGGATGATGGATGGCTGGTAATGGCTGCTGAAATAACCTAGCACACTCTGATATGACACAACATCCACAAGATGCCACGAGAGTGAGCTTGTCTGTCCAAGGAGAGTAAGTAGAGGAGAATCCTAAAAATGAAACACACATTCCTTTAGTTCCAGAGCTCCCATTTTTTCCAGAAATACGCACCTCCCAAGTTAGGAGGACTCGTGAAAGTAATAACCAAAGTTTTGGCAAAACACATTAAGATTTATAAGTATTCAGAACCCAATTTTCAAAGGAACTCTATGATCTGGTGGTAGAACAAGCAATTAAGGAGATGTAAATTGAAATTGATTTTTATATTTGGTGTGGTTCCCTTAGACTATGAACTATATAAGAAAATCAGACACTGGGCTTCCCTGGTGGCACAGTGGTTGAGAGTCCACCTGCCGATGCAGAGGACACGGGTTCGTGCCCCGGTCCAGGAAGATCCCACATGCCGTGGAGCGGCTGGGCCCGTCAGCCATGGCCTCTGAGCCCGCGTGTCTGGAGCCTGTGCTCCGCAACGGGAGAGGCCACAACAGTGAGAGGCCCGCGTACCGCAAAAAAAAAGAAAATCAGACACCTAGTTGAAGGCACATCCCGTATGCCATGCATATATTCACACTGAAAGAGGCACGAGGGAAACAACTTAAAAACCACAACTTCATAGAGAGTGAGGATCTAGAGAGCCCTGCCAAGTCTTTATCACAGGCTCTCCAAACTTACTGTTTGATCCACCAGTTGATCTTCCTTTGCCAACAAAATCATCATGAAAAGGAGGCAGACAATCATGCTCCGGGTCTCTGGGTGGGGACTGGGATTCCAGGCATCAGACAGCACACTGATCCAGTTGACTTCACAGAGGACAGACCCCAAAAACAAGAAGCAGCTCTTGGGGCTTCCTCGTTCCACCTAAAAGGAAACAATGTTTTTAGCTATATATCCTAAAAATGTATAGAAACCAATGTTTTCTAAATTATATATCTTTTAAATTATACTTTTTTCCCAGATTATAAAAATCATTCATAACCCTTCTGCCCTCAGAAATTTAGATTATAATATTTTTCCTTCCATGTTCAATGTATGGCACACCTTTCAGCTTGTTTGGAGTTCATTATTTATTCCACTAATTCTTTTTTTTTTTTTTTTTGATTTTGATTTTTGGCTGCGTTGGGTCTTTGTGGCTCCGTGCGGGCTTTCTCTAGTTGCGGTGAGTGGGGGCTACTCTTCGTCGCCGTGCATGGGCTTTTCATTGCGGTGTCTTCTCTTGTTGCAGAGCACGGGCTCTAGGCGCACAGGCTTCAGTAGTTGTGGCACGCAGGCTCAGTAGCTGTGGCTCGCGGGCTCTAGAACACTGGCTCGGTAGTTGTGGAGCATGGGCTTAGCTGCTCCGCAGCATGTGGGATCTTCCCAGACCAGGGATCGAACCTGTGTCCTGTGCATTGGCAGGCGATTCTTAACCACTGCACCACCAGGGAAGTCCCTATTCCACTAATTCTTAACAGGAAAGGAATGATCTTCCCTAGCTCCAGCCAGGGTGGCAAATCCCTGCCACAGTAAGTCACTGGTGCTCAAGGGAGCCTACCACAGTCCTCAGATGTGCTGGGCAAGACAAAGGTGATATATCTACTAGTCACTGGTTCCCAAAGCCGAGCGTGCATCAGAACCACCTGGAGGACTTGCGTGGGATGGGGGTTGGGGGGGTACCCATAGAATTTTTAATGCCCTGCATCTGGAGTAGGAACAGGAATTTGTCTTCCTAACAAGTTCCCAGGTGGTACTGATGTTGCTGGCCCTAGGACCATACTTTGAGACCTACTATATTAGCACATATAATTTTTATATGGCCTTTTTTGTATAATGTTGTGTTATAAATATATCCCCATATCATTAGTCTCTATAATTTTTGATGACTACATAATGTTTAATTATCCCATTTAAAATATAGCAGGGATGGGGGGCAAATGTATTTTAAAGTATATAATCAATATCAAAGTTATCTCTTATAAGCCTATTTCAAGTCTGTTTAAAATAAAACATGGCTAGCTATAAATTTTTCCTTTAAAAAGAAGATTAAAAAGCTCAACTCCATTTATAAAATCGCAATCAGTGGAATTTGATGATTCATGTCTTCCAATTAGTACCATCATTATATCATGCTATTTGCTCATTTTCCCTTTTAGAAAATGATTCTTCATCCTCCTTTATAATTTGTTCTCTATCTTCACCCTCAACCCCCTCACAAACATACTTTACTTTGCCAGCAAGACTCATGCAACAGAAAGGTTCCCAGCTTCTGGGCCAGGTAAAGTCATCTATCATTAGACTAAAACTCCTAGAGATACAAAGTCTATAGCATCCCTTTATAGACCATTCTATTTAATCTGTCATATAGCTAAAGCTGCGCTCTTACTTAAACACTCTCTTACAGCTCGTTAAACAAAGGTTCAATTCCATATTCATAATGATGATGAATACCTACTTTGTGCCTGTCTCATAGTCTAAACCTAGCTATAAAATCATTCTTAACTTTGTATTTCACTAAGATGACTGTCCTCAGCTTTCCTTAGAGCTCAGCTACAGAGGAGTGGCTGACAAGAGCAGCAGTGGGTGGGGTCTCCACTTACAGCACTAAAAGACTGCAGTACATTTTACTAATTGTCATAAATAACTATGGATCTGCAGTAATTAAAGCACTTAGGGACTTCCCTGGTGGCTCAGTGGTTGGGAATCTGCCTGCCAATGCAGGCGACACGGGTTTGAGCCCTGGTCCGGGAAGATCCCACATGCCGCGGAACAACTAAGTCCATGTACCACAACTACTGAGCCTGCGCTCTAGAGCCCACGTGCCACAACTACTGAAGCCCATGTTCCTAGAGCCCGTGCTCTGCAACAAGAGAAGCCACTGCAATGAGAAGCCCGTGCACCACAGTGAAGAGTAGCCCCCGCTTGCATCAACTGGAGAAAGCCCACACACAGCAACGAAGACCCAATGCAGCCAAAAATAAGCAAATAAATAATAATTTTTTTAAAAAAAAAAAGCACTTAAAGTATCTCAATAATAAATGTGAATTAGGTTATGAGTAAACACAAATGAACTGGTGACTATGAACAAATAAACTGAAATGATCATAAAAAGCTAAGACAAGATTAAAGGGTTTTTTAAAACAAAAACTTAAGAACAACAGAAATGCCTGACTGGTATGCAAGCGACACTACTGTACCCGTTTTCTGACTATTGCTTCTACTGCAAAAACTCCCGCACACTTAGTGGGACTTTTTCCAGGCCATTTCAGGTCTTTTATATGATTATGATGCATTCCTGGTTGTTACAATGTACTTCTGTCCCCTACAACCTAATATCCCCTTACATAACTGCTTAAAGAAACTAATGGTTTGAGTACCAATTTACATTCTACTTTAATAGAACATTTAACAAGAAGCAGTTTTAATGATACTATCCTAGAAAAACATGCATTCACAGAAACGCCAAGATTGAGTGTGACAAAGTGATTAAACTATGTATTCACATGACAATATCACCGAAGACTAGGGGATGACTGTCATATTACAGACAAAAATCTTTCTCTGGGTTTTCTGTAAATGCTGTCCAGTCATCTACTAACACAGTGAAACGATGTCCATAGGATGCTGCTTTACACAAGCACTGTCTGGGCGATACAGAATTCGGGCAGGGTCCACATTGTCACCCACTGCAACTGGGCCTAAAACCCACAGTGAACAGGTTGCTCCCAAGAAGCCAGGCTGTGACATAGAGAGTGAAGGGTTTACCTTGAAGAAGGCCTCCATGAGCATCTGGTCAGGATGCAGGTCCCTCCATGGGAGTTTCTGGTAGGCACTGTGAAAAGCATACAGAATGAACTCTGGCATTTTGGGTGCTGTACATGCTTCACAATAATGTATCAGGTGTAACCGAAGGGGTCCGTCATCACCAGGCAAGAGCTTATCTAAAATTGAAAAAGAAAATATAGCTGAAGACTTTTTGGTTTATCTTTAAAACAAGTAAAAAATTAACACAAAACACAAATTTGAACTAAAAGTCTAAAAACCTAACGTTCTCAATAATTACCCAGTTTCAAAGATTTTCACGTACCAGGGAAAAAAGTGATGGCAGAGCAATAATAAAGAACGGTAATTTACTTACCAGGGCGACTGGAAGGAGCAGCTGGTGTGAGGGAGATAGCAGGCGTGAACAGTTTTTCTCTAAAACTCCTAAATATATGACTTTTTAACTCAAATACACTTCCACAACCACAACCAACTCTAGGCATCCCTTCAGTCTGTTGCCTTCAGCATAAATTCAGTCTCATGCATTTGACACCTCATTCACTTGGCACCTTGGAGAAATCGAATGTTCCTCAAAAGGAAATGTTCCAGGGACTTCCCTGGTGGTGCAGTGGTTAAGAATCCGCCAGCCGGGCTTCCCTGGTGGCGCAGTGGTTGAGAGTCCGCCTGCCAATTCAGGGGACACGGGTTCGTGCCCCGGTCCGGGAAGATCCCACATGGCGCGGAGCAGCTAGGCCCGTGAGCCATGGCCGCTGAGCCTGCGCGTCCGGAGCCTGTGCTCCGCAGTGGGAGAGGCCACAACAGTCAGAGGCCTGCATACCACAAAAAAAGAAAAAAGAATCCGCCTGCCAATGCAGGAGACACAGGTTCGATCCCTGGTCTGGGAAGATCCCACATGCCGCGGAGCAACTAAGCCAGTGTGCCACAACTACTGAGGCTGCGCTCTAGAGCCCGCAAGCCACAACTACTGAAGCCCACATGCCTAGAGCCCGTGCTCCGCAACGAGAGAAGCCACCGCAGTGAGAAGCCCATGCGCCGCAACGAAGAGTAGCCCCCACTCGCCGCAAGTACAGAAAGCTCACGCACAACAACGAAGACCCAACACAACCTAAATAAATAAATTTATTTAAAAAAAAAAAGGAAATGTTCCAAATGACTAAATCTTAACCCTTGGTGCAGTAAAACTAGACTGTTAACTGTCATTCAAGTAAGTCACTCTAAAACAAATTTCACATTCTTCTGTGACCTGAATCACTCAGTATTATCCTCACGGGTATCAATTACTTTAGTGCCCTCAGGAGCATTTAGTCTGAAACAAATATTTTCAGACTTTCTGGCTCTAAGCAAAGGAATGGAATTTGGTCAAAGAAGAGAGAGCCACATACAACGAGAGCAGCAACCTGATGGGAGTTTCTCAACACTGACTTTTGAAAAATGACTAATGAGCATCAACACACGATAAGTCGACTTATCACTGCTAACATTCCTGTGCCCTCAATCCCCAGTCCTCAGGAAACAGTAACGTATGTTTTTAACAACCTTTTAAGACAGGGGTGAAGAGTAGCATTTGTTTAAATATGGATAAAAAAGATAGTTTTGTTTAAATTAGGATGGATACGTAGGAGAAGATGTCTAGGAGGTAATCTCTTAGGACCAGACCGAGCGTCTCTAGTCCCAGCCCAGACACAAATAAGTTCTGTGACCTCAGATGAATTCATTTTGCTTTCCAGGTCCTCATTTTTTCTCATCAATAAAAACAGAGAGCTGAATCAGACGATCTCACTAAAAGGCTATAATTTAATACTTCTTCATCTTGCTGTGCACAGTTCTTCTGTTTCCTCTCTCTGAATTGAGTTGCCAATTCTTAATGTTATCTGTGTACTCTCCTATTCCTAGGCCACTTTTTTATTTGATATACACGGGCCTGTGAGA
Organism: Delphinus delphis; assembly: GCF_949987515.2. NCBI lineage: Eukaryota > Metazoa > Chordata > Mammalia > Artiodactyla > Delphinidae > Delphinus > Delphinus delphis. The sequence goes on from NC_082695.1 coordinate 61,926,882, forward strand.
GTGCCTGCCCTTTTATACTAAGAAACTAAATAACAGCCTTTGTGACAATAATTTTATGCTGAAATATTTGTCTCACTATAAATGTGTTGTGGATGGTAATATGCAGCTAGAAGTCTACCTTTCCAAAAAAAGAAAAAAAAAAAAGTGAGTGCTATTAGGATTTCATGTGTTACTCACTGAACCAATACTTTTATCAAGTAGACAACTCAGAGTACGGCACTGTCCTAAGTCTTGGGTTGGGGAGAGATAAAAAGAAGAATGTTTCTGTGCCTAGAGTTTATATCTTATAACAGCGGCGGTGGGGGGAGGGGAACCGAGAGGAGATCAGATATGTAAAAAGTCAATCAAAAATACTAGATGGGGGGCTTCCCTGGTGGCGCAGTGGTTGAGAGTCCGCCTGGCGATGCAGGGGACACAGGTTCGTGCCTCGGTCTGGGAGGATCCCACATGCTGCAGAACGGCTGGGCCCGTGAGCCATGGCCGCTGGGCCTGCGCGTCTGGAGCCTGTGTTCCGCGACGGGAGAGGCCACAGCAGTGAGAAGCCCGTGTATCACCAAAAAAAAAAAAAAAAAAAACAACAAATACTAGATGGGGACTTCCCTGGTGGTCCAGTGGTAAAGAATCCACCTTCCAATCAGGGGACGTGGGTTCGATCCCTGGTCAGGGAACTAAGATCCCACATGCCGCGGGGCAACAGGAGAACAACTAAGCCCGTGTGCTCTAGAGCCCGTGCGCCACAACAAGAGAGCCCATGAGCACCGCAGCTACTGAGCCCGTGTGCTCTGGAGCCCGTGCACCTCAACTAGTGAGAAGCCCACGCACCGCAACAAAAGATCCCGCATGGTGCAACTAAGACCCGACGCAGCCAAATAAATAAATAAATATTTAAAAAAAAAAAACAAACAACTCTGGATGAGGTACATCCAGACAACGGTATATTATTCAGCACTAAGAAGAAATGAGCTATCAAGTCATGAAAGACATGGAGGAACCTAAGTGCATATGCTAAGCAAAAGAAGCCCATCTGGAAAGCTGCATAATGAATGATTCTAACTATATGACATTCTAGAAAAGCTAAGACTATGCAGAAAGTAAAAGAAATCAGTGGTTGCCAAAGGCTGGGGTGGGGGAGGGATGAATAGACAGAGCACAAAGGATATTTAGGGCAGTGAAACTACTCTGTATGATACTCTGTAGACACACATCGTTATACATTTATCCAAACCCAGAGAATGTACAAGCCCCAGCATGAATCCTAATGTAAACTATGGACTTTGGGTAATAATGTGTCAGTGTAGGTTCATCGGCTATAACAAATGTACCACTCCGGTGGGGGATGGTGATAGTGGGTGGGGAGGGGGTTATGCATGAGGAGCAGGGAGGAAAGGGTATACGGAAACTCTCTGTGTTTTCTGCTCAGTTTTGCTGTGAACCTAAAACTACACTAAAGAAAAGTCTATTTTTGTATATATATAAAATATTGGATGATACATTGTTTTATATTATAACATATATATTATTGCTATATATATTTATACATATTATTATAATATATAGTCTATTATCTGATATGCTATCTACTATATATATTGTATATAAAATACTGGATGACATATTGTTAACTCCAGGACTCAGTGCCACATAAACACATGGTAGCCACGGGGGTGCGCCACTCAGATCTCCCTTCAAACAGAACTTGCCACAGATCAGGGCACAGCACCTTTAGCACCTGAGTCGAGGCCATCCTCCTCCCAGGTAGCCCTCAGCCAACAACTAAGCACTGACCTGGCTGCTTCCGCCCAAGGTAGGATCCTCAAAAAAGAATGTTGGCACTAGAACTCCCTAACCAGCTGGCCAATACTTTCTCAGCGCTGCCCTGCAGGCTGAGACTCTTCCTACTCTCCTTTCACGGGTGTTAGGCCTGCACCAGGGTCTGAAGGCTTTCTCTGCCCACCCTTATTCCTCTCCCTCTTATTTTCACAGGCAGTACCCCAAATAAATCTCAGCATTCTGGCTCCATCATGGCGTCTGCTTCCCAAGGATTCAAACTACAACAATGTGCTATAAAGATTTAGAGGCAGGAGAGAAATGTATGCACATGAACAGATATGCAGGAGAATATAAAGGGCCCGAGGCTTCATCCAGGTAGTGGAATCAGCATAAGCAAAGAAGTGGCAGAGGGAAGATCCAAGGACTTTTAGGGAACACTGAGTAGAGCAGTATGGCTGAATGGAATGCTTCCATAAAAAAAACATCACATAATGTTGAAGTGCTCTGAGCCAGACACATTTGAATGCTGAGCTAAAACATTATTACATTTAAAAGTTTCTGAATAAGAATATAATAGCATACAAACAGAATTTTTGGAAAATCAATCTAGTAAATAGGCAGGAACAGAAATGAGATAGGAAGGACAGTTAGGAGGCTATTGCAAGAATCTGGGTTGGGTGGACCTAATATCCTTACAAGCCTCCCAATACAAAACATTTAGATACACTAAGTAAAATACAACAACTCTGAAAATGCACAGCTACATACATTCAGTGGAAGAAAAGAGGTCAGAGAGACTAGGAAAGCAGAGTATTAAACTGATGCGGAAGCCTCAGTTGCCCTGGGGCTGTTTGCTTATGTGGGGTTTTCAACAGCACAAGGAAACAGAAAACAAGATTTTCTAAGGACTACACCCTCACTGAAAGGGCAGATAAGGGGGGAGGGGAACGGATCTTCTCTGCCTTAGCCTGGACTGGGAGTCAGGGAGGCAAGAAAGCTGATTGTGGTAATTGAGTATGGGGTTTGATTTCATGTATCTGTGTAGTGTGAGAAACCCAAAGCCAAGGAATTACACAGAGCCAAATGGCAACAAATGCAGATCTTCTCTGGAGGCATACACCCTCATCCTAGTCCTCATGGAATTTCCACAGATAAAGTCTCTCTAAATACGGGCTCACAATAGAAAATTACAAAATACACAAGGAAACAAGCCTCTGAAGGAACATCAAACAGAAGCATGAGCCACCCCCGAACAGAAACTTGAGATGACGGAATTGCTGCATACAGCTCATAAAGGAAAGTAAGCATGTTTAAACATTTTAAAATAATAAAAATTGAAATTTTAAATTAAAGAAAGAAGATGCTATCAAAAAGGATCGGATAGGGACTTCCCTGGTGGCGCAGTGGTTAAGAATCCACATGCCAATGCAGGGGACAGGGGTTCGAGCCCTGGTCCGGGGAAGATCCCACATGCTGCAGAGCAACTAAGCCCGCGAGCCACAACTACTGAGCCTGTGTGCTACAACTATTGAAGCCCACACGCCTAGAGCCTGTGCTCCACAACAAAGATGAGCCACCGCAATGAGAAGTCAGTGCACCACAATGAAGAGTAGCCCCTGCTTGCCACAACTAGAGAAAGACCACACACAGAGCAATGAAGACCCAACACAATCAAAAATAAATAAATAAATATTTTTTTAAAAAATAAATAAATATGTTTTAAAAGGATCTGGATAAATTTTATAAACAAACATTACTTCTAGAAACTGAAATGAAAAATTCAATGGATTTTTTTTTAAAGCAGACTAGACATAGCTGAAGAGATGGAGTAAGCTGGAAGAGAGATCTCAAGAATTTGCCCAGGGGAATTCCCCGGCAGTCCAGTGGTTAGGACTCTGCACTTTCACCGCCAAGTGTGCGGGTTCAATCCCTGGTCGGGGAACTAATATCCCACAATCCACTCGGTGTGGTCAAAAAAAAAAGAATTTGCCCAAAATGAAGCAGAAGAAAACACACCAAAAAAGTGAAAAGTCACAGAAGATAGAATAAGGTTCACCATGGGGGAAAGACAATATTTGAAAAGAGAAAGCCATAACTGATGACACTCAGCACTACCTCCCCAAAAAGATAAGAGGTTACACACTTCACACTAAATAATTGTACGGGTGATCTTTCTTTGGTCAAAGATGACAGCCTACCACATAAAGTAAAAGTAAATAAAGTAGAAAAGCAGAGGCAAAAGATTAACTGAATTACTTAAGGAAAAGTGAAAACTAACCAGAGACATGATATAACATCTTCCTACCTTTAAAACTCTCGTGCAATGAGTCAATGCAATCAGTGAACAACTGCACGATGCTTGAGGCCACCACAGCATCACTCTCCAGCCAGGGGTAATGTCGTTGGCTGCTTTAAATAAAAGAAACACACACTTAGAAAGGAAACACTATGATTAAATTACTGTACGTCCCAGAGTCTGGGGTTTGCCTAAGTTCTAGAAAACTCTGTGTTATGTAGCCCTAAGACACATTTAGAGCACTTTAAAAACTGTAAATTCCTGGAGGTGAATTGTAGCTTTTAATATCAATCATATAATTTTATTTACTTTCCTTCCTAACATTTATTCAATGTAATTAAGTTTCAGAAGTGTGCTATCTAAATAACTATTAAATTAACACCCTTTACAACACATCCAATTTATGCCCGTAAACCCATCCCTTGTGTATCTTGGTTACATTTCGAATGCCTTAGAAGACAGTTTTCTCTACCTAAAGCATGGGGGGTGAAAAGACATGTAAAAAAAGATGGTCAAAAATGAACAGAGAGGAAATAACCAAAGGAAAAACTCTTTATATGAAATTTTTACTTTCTGAATCTGGTATAGAAAGTTCAATATAAAAATAAATTCCATTAGTTCTTCCTGGAAATAGACAGGAAGCCTAAATTATGGTAAGCAGTCTCACGGTCACCACAAAATCCTGAAGCTTGTGGATTGTCTAAGGATAGCCCTCTGGAAAAGCAAAGACCCAGAACTTTTTCTGTTTTCCTCAATGGGCTCTTGAAGCAGCCTGGATGATACAAACAATCTGGACATGGTGGTCAAAGCTCTACCCTGGTCCCAGTCTAGCCCTCACCAGCTGTGGGATTTGAGCAAGACATTCAAGTTTTCTGAATCTCAGGATCAGATTAATTCACACTTATGAAAACACTTTAAATACTGTGATATATACTGTGTAATTCTTACAGAACTCTGGACATCTACCTTTTGTTTGTATGCTTTTAGAGGAAAAAAGACTCGTAAGGCAACTCCTTGCATTTGGACAGCTCAACACCTCTGTTTTAAATGCTTGTGAAATAATGCTTTCATTTAGTTGCAGAGTTCATGTTAAAAGAGCAATTCCCACCCAGTAATCTGAAAGCCAACTTAGTTCCAAAAACATAACTGATACTAGGTAAAATCAAGTTTGCCTCATATTTTGCAGTGTTATATTATCAAAACCTAATTCAGGAGAACAACATCCGTTTTTCTGAAATTAAATACCAACCTCATTCAACTTCTTTATTGTGGAAAACTGGAAATGAGTGTCCAGTTTTGCTTCAAAATCAATAGGTCTGATCAATCAGACTAACAATTCCACAAACAGAAAATGTCTTAAGTTTACTTTGTAAAGAAGCGTTCTCTAAATTTAAAATCAGATCTGTGAATCATCAGCTGGACCAAAACATCATCAGAACTTTAAGTCTATAAATTTCAAAGAAATTTGAATATCAGAAAAACTATTTACCTTTCATTGTCCTCTAAAACCAGTATCCATGGCTTAAAGAGCTGGACGATTACTGAATGTAGGGATCTTAGCACTAAAACAAAGCAAAATTTTTAGAGACAAGAAACAAGCCCATCAAATGGAGATGGCCAACAGGCACATGAAAAAATGCTCAACATTGCTAATCATCAGGGAAATGCAAATCAAAACCACAATGAGATATCACCTCACACCTGTCACAATGGCTATCAGCAAAAAGAACACAAATAGCAAATGTTGGCGAAGATGTGAAGAAAAGGGAACCCTTCTACACTGTTGGTGGGAATGTAAATTGGTGCAGCCACTGTGGAAAACAGTATGGAGGTTTCTCAAAAAACTAAAAATAGAACTACCATATGATCCAGCTATTCCACTCCTGGGTGTATATCCAAAAAAAACAACAGCACTGGGCTTCCCTGGTGGCGCAGTGGTTGAGAGTCTGCCTGCCGATGAAAGGAACATGGGTTCGTGCCCAGGTCCGGGAGGATCCCACATGCCGCGGAGCGGCTGGGCCCGTCCATGAGCCATGGCCACTGAGCCTGCGCGTCCGGAGCCTGTGCTCCGCAACGGGAGAGGCCACAACAGTGAGAGGCCCGCGTACCGCAAAAAAAAAAACAAAAAAACAAAAAGCACTAATTCGAAAAGATACTATGCACCCCAATGTTCATAGCAGCATTATTTAAAATTGCCAGGATATGGAAGCAACCTAGGTGTCCATCAACAGATGAATGGATAAAGAAGATGTGGCATACACACACACACACACACACACACACATACACACACACACATATACACACAATAAAAAAGAATGAAAATTTTCCATATGCAGCAACATATGGAGGGTTTGGAGGGCATTATGCTAAGTGAAATAAGTCAGACTGAGAAAGACAAATACTATATGATACCATTTATATGTGGAATCTAAAAAATAAACCAGTGACTATAACAAAAAAGAAGCAGACTCACAGATATAGGGAACAAACTAGTGGTTACCGTGGGGAGAGGGAAGGGGGAGGGGCAATATAAGGGTAGGGGATTAAGAGGTACAAACTATTAGGTATAAAATAAGCTATAGAGATATATTGTACAACACAGGGAATATAGCCAATATTTTATAATAACTATAAATGGAGTATAACCTTTAAAAATTGTGAGTCACTATATTATACACCTGTTACTTATATAATATTGTACATCAACTATACTTCAATTAAGAAAAAGAAAAATTAAGTCCACCCTTTGTCAAGATCATTGATAACTATATAGAAAATCTTCTTCTTATCATCTGTATATTCATAAACCTATGGTGATATACAAACAACATATTTAATATAACTAAACATGTTTCAGTTTTCATTTGCTGCAATGAAATTTCTTAAATTGAAGAAGTTTTATTATAACACAATATCATGGACAATTTTATAACATGCATTTTTTAAAAATAAAAACTTAAACATTCTTAATGTGATAAATAATAGGAAGAAAGAGCTGGAGCCTGAAACCTATCTCTTTGTACTTCACCTTACAAAGGAGAGGCAGAAACAAGTTGAAGCAAGCACCCACTGGTAAGTGAATATAGGTATGACACATATATGGGTTCACACTTGTACTGTGTATTTCCTATTTCTTCTTCATGACACTCAGATATACAGATTTATCACCAAGTTTTAAATCTCTTAATGTGTCTATTCAAGTCTCTTCTAATGGAAGGTCAGAACACCTAAGCTCCATGTTGCACTAAAGGCATATTACCTGTTTTGCTGCTGGCAGATGGATCTTGGGCCAAGCAGGCCATTTCTGAGTCAAGCAGTCTTTTTACAAGGTAGCCCAAGAGTGTCTTCATATCTGCCATGTAAGGACTCCATTTTGAGAATAAACCAAAACTTTTAAAGTCCAACGTGGATAACCGAAGCTTATAAAAAAAGTTTGAGAGCCACTGTATAGTCTCCATTACCTGGAAAAGAATGACCAGTTTAAAAAATGCTTACTGAATATCTACTTTCAGTAGAATACTACAGTAGACTGTGACGGAGGGCTTTGACTTTGTAATCGAGTTGCAGAGGTATATAGCATATGAAAAGTAAATCAGCAGATTTCAAACTCCTTTTCTAAAGCAAAGGAACCATTTTTTCAACTAAATTCATGTGGACCCACATCATATAAAATTGATGAAGCTGAGAGCTCTGTGGGACACTGCGCGAAAACCTGTTCGAAGGAGCCGGTGAAGCAGGAGGGTTAAGGCGGGGAGGCGAGGTACACACAGGGGCTGGTGCTGGGCTGTTCCTGAACAGAGAGGCCAGAATCAGATCTGAGGCATGAGAGAAAGCTGATCCAGCCACAGGAGGCGGGTGGGGGTAGAGGGAATGGGAGATGTCTGACAAAGGAAAACACAGGGCTCTTAAAGATAAAAGGTGCTTTGTTAGATATAAATTTTAAATGTGTTCCAGTTGTTTAAAAAACATATAGGGCTTCCCTGGTGGCGCAGTAGTTAAGAATCCTCCCACCAATGCAGGGGACACAGGTTCGAGCCCTGGTCCGGGAAGATCCCACATGCCACAGAGAAACTAAGCCCGTGCTCCACAACTACTGAAGCCTGTGTGCCACAGAGCCCTCAGGCTGCAACTACTGAACCTGCGTGCCGCAACTACTGAAGCCTGCGCACCTAGAGCCCGTGCTCCGCAACAAGAGAAGCCACCGCAACGAGAAGCCCACACACCGCAAGGAAGAGTAACCCCCGCTCGCTGCAACTTAGAGAAAGCCCAAGCGTGCAACAAAGACCCAATGCAGCCAAGAAAAAAAAAATTTTTTTAATAAATTAATTTAAAAAAAAAAACTACAAAGGAAATGGAAAAGAAATGCACAAAAACTTCAGAGACCAAGAGCTACACACCTGCTTGTCTGACAAGAGAACATCCGGAGAGCTTTGAAGCACCGAGGTCTCAGCAGAAGCTGCCCCCTGCTGGCAGCCTGGGGCGCAGCAGCCCAGGGCTCTTAGGGTGGCTTTCCAACACTCAGGGCTCAGCAGCTGCTCAGCAGAGCCTTACCAGGCAGGGACAGAGGACAGTAAGTCAGCATCCTTCACAAACTAACTTTCAATTTGAATCAAAGAACACATGTACTTTACAAATGAATGAGTATTAAATAAAAATCCAAAACAAATTCATAAAGATCTGTGGTGCAATGTTCATTGCAGCTCTATTTACAATAGCCAGGACATGGAAGTAACCTGTCCTGAATGGATAAAGAAGATGTGGCACATATATACAATGCAATATTACTCAGCCATAAAAAGGAATGAAATTGAGTTATTTGTAGTGATGTAGATGGACCTAGAGTCTGTCATACAGAGTGAAGTAAGTCAGAAAGAGAAAAACAAATACCGTATGCTAACACATATATATGAAATCTAAAAAAAAAAAAAAAGGTCATGAAGAGCCTAGGCGCAAGATGGGAATAAAGACGCAGACCTACTAGAAAATGGACTTGAGGACATGGGGAGGGGGAAGGGTAAGCTGGGACAAAGTGAGAGAGTGGTAGTGTATATATGACATACGTACACTACCAAATGTAAAATAGATAGCTAGTGGGAAGCAGTCGCATAGCACAGGGAGATCAGCTCGGTGCTTTGTGACCAGCTAGAAGGGTGGGATAGGGAGGGTGGGAGAGAGGGAGATGCAACAGGGAAGAGATATGGGGATATATGTATATGTATAACTGATTGACTTCGTTATAAAGCAGAAACCAACACACCATTGTAAAGCAATTATACTCCAATAAAAACGTTAAAAAAAAAAAAAAAGATCTGTGGTGAAGAGACCAAAGTTAAGAGAACCTATTGAAAGATCTGTCCACATGAACACTTGACTTTCCGTACTCTTGGTAACCCTACTGGTAGTGAGCACAGCCGAGCCATCTGAGCTGGAATCTGGGGGTGGGGAGGGGACTCCCACCTACCACCCCCTGACTGGGGAATGGTAAAGGTGCCATTTTCCTGGCTGGACAATGTGAGAGAGACAACAAAGGACCCATGGTGCAGAATGCAACTGCAGAGTCTAGGCTCTGTTCAAAAGGAGTCTCTTACTCGCCCCTAAAAGTCCACTCCTACACCAGGCAAAACCTAATGCGACACAGAAACACTATGCAAAAGTAGAGACTACCAACCAGCACTCTGCTACCTGCAAAACTGACTTCCCAGAGGACAGGAATTATACGCCCTCAGGTCCTTTCCCCCCAGAGGTGGCACAAGGATCAACTAGGACAACAGTGGCTCATAGGGGCTGGTCTAAGGGGAAGGATGATGAGGTCAGCTGCACTAGTGGGTGGGAGGTACCTAGGGGACAGTGAAGGGTCTGTGTCCCAATAGCTACTGCGGTCTGGATCTTAGGGCAGAGGCCTAGAACACAGCTACAGGTGTGGAGTCATGCATGCCTAGAAGATGTCAGTGAAGCCAGGGAAAACTGCAATGGGCTCACCCACAGCAAATCAGACGAGTAAAGGATGAAGCCCTGGGAACACCGATATGGTGGCCAGGGAGGGATGGAAACCAGGAGGCTGGAGGTTATGGAATCTGACAGAGATGGTAGTGTTTTCTTAAGCCTGTAACTGAACTACTTTTCCTGGGAAATAAAATTTTCCTGCTAAATCCAAGTCAATGGTTGCCTATATAAACAATTTATAATCTCTTTAAAAGGTTTCAGGGAAAAAACCCACAATATATGCTTAACCAGTTTTGAAAATTTAGGGCAAAACTTAGCTATGCAAATATGCATTAAAAATTATACAAGTAGGGCTTCCCTGGTGGCGCAGTGGTTGAGAGTCCGCCTGCTGATGCAGGGGACACGGGTTCGTGCCCCGGTCCGGGAAGATCCCACATGCCGCAGAGCGGCTAGGCCCGTGAGCCATGGCTGCTGAGGCTGCGCGTCCGGAGCCTGTGCTCCGCAACGGGAGAAGCCACAACAGTGAGAGGCCCGAGTACCGCAAAAAAAAAAAAAAAATTATACAAGTACATTTCCCTACCACCATTCTCCACGCACCCCGCAACTTGCCTCTATAGGAAACAATGAATGTTTTGTAGTGCTTTGAAAATGAGACCATACATTTCAGTATTCTTCAGGTAGTCCAATACATAAGATCATTAACTTATTCATTACACTATTTCTATGATGTAACACAAAGATTTGACATAAAGCAAAATTTAGTTTTCCATTACATCTATAAACAGTATGAAGTTTACATGAAAAAAAGTAAACACTATCTCATTTTTCAAATTTCAATAAAATTCCTGCCTAGTGAAATTTCAAAAATAAAAAAGCCTACACTCTTTATTTCTCCTCTGATCTCCAACACTGATGGAAAACTGCAGGAGGGGGACAGAAACAGTGGGAATTTGGAAAATTTAATGCTGCTCTCTTTCTCTTGGATAATATAAATACAGCATATCATTATACAGGGATAAAATTCATTTGCAAAAAACAAGAGTCAAAAAATTAGGGGGGAAAAAGACTAAATTTATCCACCATTTTGGAATTATAGAGAAACCAACCGGCATATTAAGCATACTGTAAAGGAGCAACTTCCTCCTCTTCCCAAATCTATAGTCACCAGGGTAAGCAGGCCCACCCCAGTTCAGGACAGCTGCAAAGTCAAGGTAAACAGGTGGGTGCACGACTCCAACCCCAATGTCTAAGAGCTGTCTTGCCCAATTAGGGTCCATTCTGACATTCAGGACAATAACTGACCATTTTTACAGATAGCAACCTTTTGGGCATTGTTCATTGAGCACTTTGGGTGAAGATTAGTGATTCTAAACTCCTGCATACTTGCATTATTTTTACATTTTTGGATGACATCTGTAGAATGGTATATGTCATATTAAACATTCACTGTGATCTAATCAGTCACAATTAAGGCACTTACTTTGCATCAGCAGCCTCAGAATGTCACTGTACTGGTCAGGGAACTGGTAGAGAAGAAGGTAAGTCCAGTGCTTACAGAAAAGATTAAATGGCATCAAAATATCTTCATCTGGTTCAAGGCCCCAGGCAGTAAGTGCCAAATGAATGGATTCCAGAAGCCTGGTACGATCAGACAGAGGAGGTTTAGTGGCGTTTAACCATTGCTTAAGATCGAACTAAAAAGAAAAGGAAATAAGAAGTTTTATTTATACTAGAAAATTAATTGAAATAGAGCAAATTGTGTGCAAATTTAGTTTGAAAGTCAAAGCTTACCTAGCATTTAGCTTTTTATAAAGATTCAAACTAAAATTTATATACTTAAAAGAATCTAGGCAGTTCAGTAACTGACGGTACCATTATGCCTCCATCTATACTTCAGTCTCTGGGATTGCAGAGGCAGTTTTCTGAGCCCTGCATACTTTTTTGCAATTTAAAAATCTTGTTGGTAAGTTTTCCCTACAACACAAGGATCAGAACTTTGTAGTTCTTCTTCACTGGTCATGGTGCCACAAACAAGCGGCCACTTTATGGAACTATCTCCATCTAATGGCCATGTTTCAAAGAGTGCATCAGTTAGTGAAAATTCAGAGTATTGATATCACCTTCCAGAATCCCAAACTATAAAACATGGTCTCCCCCATTACAAACTGATATCAGTCTCCAGGTCCTAAAAAATGCCCAGGTTTTATGACTCATAGATGTCAGAGAAGTACAACTGAAGGCAAAATAGCTAAGGCTCTGAAATTCTCAACTGGTTAAGTAAATTCATTGCCTTGGTCTGAGTTAATATTCTATTAGGAATAAAACAAAGGCAATTTGCTTAGATTGGGCTTATTCTAAATATGAGAGACTCTGACATGTTACAACTCAATTATCAAACACAATTAAGGCATACATTCAAAAGAAGAATGTACTAAATTATTACTATGAATATTTCAAAACTGTATGAAGTTTTTAAAGAGAGTTTGGGAGCTGGTCCTTTTTATACTACATGAGTAAGACTCTCCTATATAACAGAATCAGCGCCCCCAGAAGCAGCAGCTCTGGGATGCTATTTGAAGATGATATCAAATGAGAAAACGGCCTGTCAGTCTCCAGTCCACCTGGAGACACAGCTCCGAGGGAGCTGGGAAACAACAGCAGTATCTACATTTCAATGACAACATCAGGACTGAATGACAGCTCACCTTGGTCAGCAGCATGAAAATCATATCACTGTTGTCCTCACTCAGAAACTTCACCACTTTCTCATACAGCTGTATGAACTCCGCAGGCGTAGCGTTGGGAGTAAAGAAAGGTGACAAGAGAGAGCAGAGCCTTCTGTTCTTCAGAATGGTCTGAAGGACTTTTCTGCATTCTGATTTAGTGCCACTTATAAACACCTTGAAAGAATTAAAAAGGGAAAATGTCACTATATTCTCCCCTCCCCAACTTTTACTTAAGCACCCAAGTTTTAAGGAATAGTACATAAGGCAAATAGAATTTTTTCTAAATAAGAATAAGAAACAATCAAAAGAAATGTAAAATCAACATCGATAAACCTGTCACTTCCAATGTAAGTGATATTAAATATTCTGGATAATCCATTCATTTCATTTGGACACACCAAAGAAAATGTTTAAAAGATTAAAATATTGGGATAATCTGAATCTGGAAATTTGCAATGTACCCACCATGACTGCTAAGTATTCAAAGTGATTCTGCATTACGTCAAGAAAAAAAACCTTCTAGGTTACACATTTTATTGAGATGTGCTTTTAATACTTTTCAAAAGCTAATTTTTACAACTAATATACACTCAAGATAACCTCACCTTCTTATAACTTGGTTCTAATGTTTAAAAGTACTAGAGTATAAGTGAATATTTAAATAACCTCAGAGTCAGGAAAGCTTTGATAAGCTTGACCAGAGGCAGAAATAATAAAGGACAAGACTGATAGATTTGAATATATAAAATTTTTACTTCAATAAGGCAAAAATCATCATAAAATTAAAGAAAAATGACAAAGGAGAAAAATTATACCACATTCCAGATACCAGGTTAGCACTCTGAGGAGCTCTTTCAAAACAAGAAACTCACCAGCAGAAAACGTGCAAAGGACAATACCAGAAAAATCACACACAAAAATTATTAAACAGCCAATAATCATTTGCAAAGTCAGGCAATTGAACAAGTACTTAAAGAAATACAACTTAAAATAATCACAAAGTACTACTTCCCCTATTAGATTAGCAAGATTTATAAAGAATGGTCATTCCTAATGTTAGTTCTAATATGGAGAATAATAAACTCAAACCCTGCTATTATAATGTAAATAGGTACAAACTTCCCAGGAGGAGAGTATAACAATATACATCAAATGCTAATCCTTTTGACATAGCAATCATACTTCTAGGAAATTATTCTAGGAAAAATAGCACAATAATTTCACAAAGGTATGTAAGAATATTTAGCTCAGGCTTACTGTAGCAAAACAACCAACCTACATAAATATTCATCCAGAGGGCACTGGCTCAATACATTACAATATATCTATACCATGGAACACTATATATTAAATACCATGATATAGGTCTGTATTTATTATCAAGAATAATGTCTAAAACATGAGTTTGAATGAAAAAAGCAGGTTATAAAACAGCATGTGCTAGTTATTAACTGTGTATTTTTACATATACACACATAAACTAATAGACATAGATACACAAGACAACCTATAATGAAATGTTAGCTATGTAACCAATATCTCCAGGAGATGAGGACTGTGAGAAATTTTTCTTTATACTTTTTTTCTAACATCTTTATTGAAGTGTAATTGCTTTACAGTGTTGTGATAGTTTCTGCTATATAACAAAGTGAATCAGCTATATACATATGTAAACCCCCATATGTCCTCCCTCTTGCAAATCCCTCCCACCCTCCCTACCCCACCCCTCTAGGTGGTCGCAAAGCACAGAGTTGATCTCCCTGTGCTATGAAGCTGCTTCCCACTAGCTATCTATTTTGCATTTGGTAGTGTATATATGCCAATGCTACTCTCTCACTTTGTCCCAGCTTACTATTCCCCCTCCCCGTGTCCTCAAGTCCATTCTCTATGCCTGTGTCTTTATTCCTGTCCTGCCCTTAGATTCATCAGAACCATTTTTTTTTTTTTTAGATTCTATATGTGTTAGCATATGGTATTTGTTTTTCTCTTTCTGACTGACTTTACTCTGTATGACAGACTCTAGGTCCATCCACCTCACTACAAATATCTCAATTTCATTTCTTTTTATGGCTGAGTAATATTCTACTGTATATATGGGCCACAGCTTCTTTATCCATTCATCTGTCAATGGACACTTAGGTTGCTTCCATGTGCCGGCTACTGTAAATAGTGCTGCGATGAACATTGTGGCACATGATTCTTTTTGAAATATGCTTTTCTCAGGGTATATGCCCAGTAGTGGGATTGCTGGGTCATATGGTAGTTCTCTTTTTAGTTTTTTAAGGAACCTCTATACTGTTCTCCATAGTGGCTGTATCAATTTACATTCCCAACAACAGTACAAGAGGGTTCCCTTTTCTCCACACCCTCTCCAGCATTTACTGTTTGTAGATTTTTTGATGATGGCCATTCTAACTGGTGTGAGGTGATACCTCATTGTAGTTTTGATTTGCATTTCTCTACTGATTAGTGATGTTGAGCATCTTTTCATGTGTTTGTTGGCAATCTGTATATCTTCTTTGGAGAAATGTCTATTTAGGTCTTCTGCCCATTTTTGGATTGGGTTGTTTGTTTTTTTGATATTGATCTGCATGTATATTTTAGAGATAATCCTTTGTCAGTTGCTTCATTTGCAAATACTTTCTCCCATTCTGAGGGTTGTCTTTTCGTTTTTATGGTTTCCTTTGCTGCGTAAAAGCTTTAAGTTTCATTAGGTTCCATTTGTTTATTTTTGTTTCTATTTCCATTTCTCTAGGAGGTGGGTCAAAAAGGATCTTGCTGTGATTTATGTCATAGAGTGTTCTACGTATGTTTTACTCTAAGAGTTTTATAGTATCTGGCCTTACATTTAGGTCTTTAATCTATTTTGAGTTTATTTTTGTGTATGGTGTTAGGAAGTTTTCCAATTTCATTCTTTTACATGTAGCTGTTTTCCCAACACCACTTATTGAAGAGGCTGTCTTTTCTCCATTGTATACTCTTGCCTCCTTTATCAAAAATAAGGTGACCATATGTGTGTGGGTTTATCTCTGGGCTTTCTATCCTGTTCCACTGATCTATATTTCTGTTTTTGTGCCAGTACCATACTGTCTTGATTAGTGTAGCTTTGTACTATAGTCTGAAGTCAGGGAGCCTGATTCCTCCAGCTCCATTTTTCTTTCTCAAGATTGTTTTGGCTATTCGGGGTCTTTTGTGTTTCCATACAAATTGTGAAATTTTTTGTTGTAGTTCAGTGAAAAATGCCATTGGTAGTTTGATAGGGAATGCACTGAATCTGCAGATTGCTTTGGGTAGTAGAGTCATTTTCACAGTGTTGATTCTTCTAATTCAAGAACATAGTATATCTCTCCATCTGTTTGTATAATCTTTAGTTTCTTTCATCAGTGTCTTATAGTTCTCTGCATAAAGGTCTTTTGTCTCCTTAGCTAGGTTTATTCCTAGGTATTTTATTCTTTTTGTTGCAATGGTAAATGGGAGTGTTTCCATAATTTCTCTTTCAGATTTTTCATCATCAGTGTATAGGAATCAAAGGGATTTCTGTGCATTAATTTTGTATCCTGCTACTCTACCAAATTCATTGATTAGCTCTAGCAGTTTTCTGGTAGCATCTTTAGGATTCTCTATGTATAAGTATCATGTCATCTGCAAACAGTGACACCTTTACTTCTTTTCTGATTTGGATTCATTTATTTATTTTTCTTCTCTGATTGCTGTGGCTAACACTTCCCAAACTATGTTGAATAATAATGGTGAGAGTGGGCAACCTTGTCTTGTTCTTGATCTTAGAGGAAATGGTTTCAGTTTTTCACCATTAAGAACGATGTTGGGGCTTCCCTGGTGGCGCAGTGGTTGAGAGACTGCCTGCTGATGCAGGGGACGTGGGTTCGTGCCCCAGTCCGGGAGGATCCCACATGCCGCAGAGCGGCTGGGCCCGTGAGTCATGGCCACTGAGCCTGCGCATCCGGAGCCTGTGCTCTGCAGCGGGAGAGGCCGCAGCAGTGAGAGGCCCGCATACCGCAAAAAAAAAAAAAAAATGTTGGCTGTGGGTTTGTCCTATATGGTCTTTATTATGCTGAGCTAGGTTCCCTCTATGCCTACTTTCTGAAGAGTTTTTACCATAAATGGGTGTTGAATTTTGTCAAAAGCTTTTCCTGCATCTATTGAGATTATTATATGGTTTTTATCCTTCAATTTGTTAATATGGTGTATCACATTGATTGATTTGCATATATTGAAGAATCCTTGCATTACTGGGATAAACTCCACTTGATCATGGTGTTTGATCCTTTTAATGTGCTGTTGAATTCTGTTTGCTAATATTTTGTTGAGGATTTCTACACCTATGTTCAGAGATATTGGCCTGCAGTTTTCCTTTTTTTTTTTTTTTTTTTGTGGTACGCGGGCCTCTCACTGTTGCGGCCTCTCCCGTTGCGGAGCACAGGCACCGGACGCACAGGCTCAGTGGCCATGGCTCACAGGCCCAGCTGCTCCACGGCATGTGGGATCCTCTCGGACCGGGGCACGAACCCGCGTCCCCTGCGTCAGCAGGCGGACTCTCAACCACTGCGCCACCAGGGAAGCCCCTGCAGTTTTCCTTTTATGCAACATCTTTGTCTGGTTTTGGTATCAGGGTGATGGTGGCCTCATAGAATGAGTTTGGGAGTGTTCCTCCTTCTGCTATATTTTGGAAGAGTTTGAGAAGGATAGGTGTTAGATCTTCTCTAAATGTTTGATAGAATTTGTCTGTGAAGCCATCTGGTCCTGGACTTTTGTTTGTTGGAAGATTTTTAATCACAGTTTCAATTTCAGTGCTTGTGATTGATCTGTTTATATTTTCTATTTCTTCCTGGTTCAGTCTCAGAAGGTTGTGCTTTTCTAAGAATTTGTCCATTTCTTCCAGGTTGTCCATTTTATTGGCAGATAGTTGCTTGTAGTAATCTCTCATGATCCTTTGTATTTCTGCAGTGTCAGTTGTTACTTCTCCTTTTTCATTTCTAATTCTACTGATTTGAGTCTTCTCCCTTTTTTCTTGATGAGTCTGGCTAATGGTTTATCAATTTTGTTAATCTTCTCAAAGAACCAGCTTTTAGTTTTATTGATCTTTGCTATTGTTTCCTTCATTTGTTTTTCATGTATTTCTGATCTGATCTTTATGATTTCTTTCCTTCTGCTAACTTTGGGTTTTTTTTGGTTCTTCTTTCTCTGATTGCTTTAGGTGTAAGGTTAGGTTGTTTTGAGATTTTTCTTGTGTCTCAAGGTACCACTGTATTGCTATAAACTTCCCTCTTAGAACTGCTTTTGCTGCATCCCATTGGTTTTAGGTCGTCGTGTTTTTGTTGTCATTTGTCTCTAGGTAATTTTTGATTTCCTCTTTGATTTCTTCAGTGATTGCTTGGTTATTTAGTAGCATATTGTATAGCCTCCCTGTGTTTGTATTTTTTACAGTTTTTTTCCTGTAATTGATATCTAGTCTCAGAGCATTGTGGTCAGAAAAGATACCTGATACGATTTCAATTTTATTAAATTTACCAAGGCTTCATTTGTGACCCAAGATATGGTCTATCCTGGAGAACGTTCCATGAGTACTTGAGAAGAAAGTGTATTCTTTTGTTTTTGGATGGAATGTCCTATAAATATCAATTAAGTCCATCTTCTTTAATGTGTCATTTCAAGCTTGTGTTTCCTTATTTGTTTTCATTTTGGATGATCTGTCCATTGCTGAAAGTTGGGTGTTAAAGTCCCCTACTATGATTGTGTTACTGTTGATTTCCCCTCTTATGGCTGTTAGCATTTGCCTTATGTATTGAGGTGCTACTATGTTGGGTGCATAACTATTTACAATTGTTATATCTTCTTCTTGAATTCATCCCTTGATCATTATGTAATGTCCTTCTTTGTCTCTTGTAATAGTCTTTATTTTAAAGTCTGTTTGGCCTGATATGAGAATTGCTACTCAGCTTTCTTTTGATTTCCATTTGCATGGAGTATCTTTTTCCATCCCCTCACTTTCAGTCTGTATGTGTCCCTAGGTCTGAAGTGGGTCTCTTGTAGACAGCATATGTACAGGTCTTGCTTTTGTATCCATTCATACAGTCTATGTCTTTTGGTTGGAGCATTTAATCCACTTACATTTAAGGTAATTAGCAATATGTATGTTCCTATTATCATTTTCTTAATTGTTCTGGGTTTGTTTTTGTAGGTCTTTTCTTTCTCTTGTGTTTCTTGCCTAGAGAAGTTCCTTTAGCATTTGTTGTAAAGCTGGTTTGGTGGTGCTGAATTCTCTTAGCTTTTGCTTATCTGTAAAGGTTTTAATTTCTCCATCAAATCTGAATGAGATCCTTGCTGGGTGGAGTAATCTTGGTTGTAGGTTTTTCCCTTTCATCACTTTAAATATGTCCTGCCACTCCCTTCTTGCTTGCAGAGTTTCTGCTGAAAGATCTGCTGTTAACCTTATGGGGATTCCCTTGTATGTTATTTGTTGCTCTTCCCTTGCTGCTTTTAATATTTTTTCTTTGTATTTAATTTTTGATAGCTTGATTAATATGTGTCTCGGTGTGTTTCTCTTTGGGTTTATCCTGTATGGGACTCTGTGCTTCCTGGACTTCATTGACTATTTCCTTTCCCATGTTAGGGAAATTTTCAACTATAATCTCGTCAAATATTTTCTCAGACCCTTTCTTTTTCTCTTCTTCTTCTGGGACCCCTATAATTCGAATGTTGGTGCGTTTGATGCTGTCCCAGAGGTCTCTGAGACCGTCCTCAACTCTTTTCATTCTTTTTTCTTTATTCTGTTCCCTGGCAGTTATTTCCACCATTTTATCTTCCAGCTCACTTATCTGTTTGTCTGCCTCAGTTATTCTGTTATTGATTCCTTCTAGAGTATTTTTAACTTCAGTAATTGTGTTGTTCATCATTGATTGTTTGCTCTTTAGTTCTTCTAGGTCCTTGTT
Source organism: Delphinus delphis (assembly GCF_949987515.2). Taxonomy (NCBI): domain Eukaryota; kingdom Metazoa; phylum Chordata; class Mammalia; order Artiodactyla; family Delphinidae; genus Delphinus; species Delphinus delphis. The sequence goes on from NC_082695.1 coordinate 61,946,570, forward strand.
AAATGTTTCTTATATTTTCTCCATTCTGTTTCCAAGATTTTGGATCACCTTTACTATCATTACTCTGAATTCTTTTTCAGGTAGGTTACCTATTTCATCTTCATTTATTTGGTCTTGTAGGTTTTTACCCTGCTCCTTCATCTGTAACATATTTATTTGTTGGTTTTTTTTTTTTTTGATGGGTGGTGCTGTATTCCTGTCTTATTGGTTGTTTGGCCTGAGACGTCCAGTACTGGAGTTTGCAGACAGTTGGATAGAGCTGGGTCTTGGTGCTGAGATGAGGACCTCCACGAGGCCTCACCCCGATTGATATTCCCTGAGGTCTGAGGTTCTCTGTTAGTCCAGTGGTTTGGACTTGGAGCTCCCATCACAGGAGCTCGGGCCTGACCTCCAGCCTGGGAACAAGATCCCACAAGCTTCGTGGAGCAGTAAAAAAGAAAAATAGGAGCAGTACAATGTCAAAGAATCAAAAACAAAACAGAATTAGAAAGACAAAAATTATATTAGGAAAAATAAAACTATAACTGAAACAACTGCAACAAGGTAAAATAAAACCACAACAGAAGAAAGAAGAAAAAAAACTAAAAAAAAAAAGAAGGGCAGGGGCAGGGGGTAGGGGGGAAACAAGCCAAAGGAGAGAATAACAAAGTATAAAGAATAAAAGAAAAATAGAAAAATGAAAGATTTATTAGGAAAAATAAGAATATAAAAGAATCAACAGAACCCCAATCTAAAAGAGGAAAAAAGGAAAAAAAAAAAAAAAAGCCTTGGCTATGGGGGCAGAGTTTAGGCGGGGTGGAATTTAGGCAGGGGTGGGGTTTAGGGTGGGGCGGGACCTAGACAGGTGGGACGTGACGTTTGAGCATGGGGCGGGGCCTAGGCTCAGGATCCATGCAGCCAGAAAAGGCCTTGGGGGTGGGGCCTAGGTGGGGCGACATTCAAGCGTGGGGCGGGGCCTCTGCTTAGGACCTGCGCAGAAGGGGAGAGGCAGCACGTGAAAAGGAGGGCCTGTGGAGTGTGGAGTTCTGGGGTTTGTAGGTGGGGCCGTGGGTGAGGGTGTGTGGGTGGAGTTTAGGCCCAGAGCATTGAAGGGTTTCTCCGAGTGTAGAGGTGGGGTCCTGGGTGGGGGTGTAGGGGCGGGGCTTGGGCTCTGCACAGCAGGAGGGAGGCTCCGAGGGCAAGAGGATTAGGCCCGGGAGCCCAACAGGCTTCCCGGTGCCTAAGTGGACAGGGAAAGCGCTGGCCCCGTTCCCTTCCATTCCTTCATGCCCCTCCCCCACCATCTCCCCCAGGGTGGCCCCCATCGCCACTGGACCCCTAACCGTGGGTGGGTCCCACTGGGTGTAGGAACTCCTCCCCTCCCCCAGTCACCCCTCAGGGATGCCGGTCCCGGAGTCTGGCCTTTACTTTTGCTCCCCCTTCCCTCCCTCTCACTCCCTCAGGACCCGTGTGGCTGGAGGGGGCCTAGGTGAGCAGAAGATCAGGCCCGGGATCTCAGCAGGTTCCTGGGGACCTAAGTGGGCAGGGGAAACCTGGTCATGCTCCCTTTAGATCCTCTGCCCTCCCAATCATTCCCCAATTCCCCCCTTTCCCCTCCCCCAGCCACCCCTCAGGGACACCACTCCCGTCCCACCTCCACTTCTCCTCCCCCTGCACTCCCCCCACGTCCCATGTCCTACCCAGTCACTGGGGCTTCCTCCCGTCCCCTTAGGTGTCCATGGTCCCCCTCTGGTGCCTGGTAGGTGCCCTAGTTGTAAGGAGACGCAAATTCCACATCCTCCTAGAACACCATCTTGACTCCGCCCCCTCTTTATACTTTTTATGCTGTCAGTATTGCTTACAATAAGCACTCAACAATTTTATAATCAGGCAAAAATCTATTCTAAAACATCTATTTTAATATCTGCTCAGTATCACCTCCCTAAAAGTATCCAATAAATAGGTACTTATTTAATTGAATTTGGGTGAGAGTACATGATTAATTAGTATTTATATGTTTTCCAGCAAGTGGCATTTCTTGCTTTTATGACACACTTCATAATCTGCATGGATATAATGCCCTTGCCCTTGTTAAATATCCATATATTTAACAGTAAGTCAAATAAGTAAATAAATGGTGACTAGCAACTGGGGGGCAGCAATGGACAGGTGGGCAAGCACGGAATGTTGAGTCAGAAGACCTGGGGTCACTCTCAGCTCCAGCACTCACCAGCTGTACTCCTTAGGCAAGTCACTTAATCTTTTAGAGACCAGTTTTCTCATCTTTAAGATGGGAATGCTATCAATCACACAGAGTCACTGTGAGGGTGAAATAAAATAATGAATCAAAGAGAATTTTATAAACAATAAAGAGCTTTGGTAATACCACTGTTACCAGAAACAGCATAAGATAGAATATGATGTCTCCCCAGAGACTTACATATATTAATAATTTAATATCTCTTGTATGAAAAGCAGAATTCCATACCAACAATTCTAACGACATCTTGAGAAGTCAACAATTCAAAGGGGCTCCTGACTTAGGTAAGACTCTGAACCTATAAGTTTGGAGTCAACCATGCCTATATCTGATGAGGACACTGTAGGGACTCATCATATGTAAATAAGGCTAAAAACACAGGATAACCTTACCTGTCCCAAGATCTCAATGCATGAAGTAAAGAACTGCCTTGTGGGAGGATGACGCTGGGTCTCATCGCTGACATAATCCACAACAGTAAAGAAGAGGCTGATGCCAACCTTCTGAACCCCAGGGGTGGGGTGTGACTGGTAGGCATTCACTAAGGCCCTGTGGGAAAATGTAGGTAAGGCTATTGGTCTACAGTAAGAGAATCCAGACCCACAGTGTTTCCCTGATACTCTACATTTCTCAGGCAGTATTCTTAAGAGTCCTCAGAGCCCCATATGAATGCCACTTTAGAAATATTTCACGGGACAGCTTCTAACTTGACCCAATAACTTTTCAATACACAGAAGTGATTTTATGTCCTCCTGGGGGGAAAAAATTCAGCCTTTATTAACATTAAATATTTTCATAATTGTATGTAATTCATAATTTATTACTCAATTTCATGTATTATAATATAAATACATATTTTTAAACACAAGAACCTTGATTTCCCTAAATTTTAATATCCAAAATACTGACTTAGGTTGAAGAAAAAGATTTTTGTATAGAATAAGATCCTAGAATAAAAGATATCTCTTCTAATTCTCACTCTGTTTTGAGTTTCTTTCCTAGCAAAAGAAACATCAACCTCTTGTTCACCTTATCTCCTCCTTCTTCCCAGACCCCCAGCCCCAATCCAACCCACGAAAGGTCTCAATTCCCCTGTCCACACTACCATCCTAATCTACTGGGGGATTAGCTGCTGGTACTAGAACGTGCAGTCACCTCTGCAGTAAAAGGCAGAGTCAACCTCCCCTTTCCCAGGTAATGTCCTGGTGGCTTTGGGAAGAAAAAGGAGAGCTCTAAGAGAAACCACAATGGTCAAATTCAGGTTGGCAACTACACCTGAGAGCCCTAGTTCCCCTGAGCAATTCCACTGCCTACTTTGCTCAATAATCTGAATGGACAATGATGACTTCCTGGGTAAATGTGACTTTAATATAAAACTTAAGCACTACATCTCTCCGTGATTGAATTCTAATGTAATGTATCACCTCCTAATTCAAGGGTCAGCAAAATTATTCCACAAAGGGCCAGATAATAAATATTTTATGCTTTATGGGCTATAAATTGTCACTACACTCAATTCTGCCATTGTAGCATAAAAGCCATACACATTAAGTAAATAAATGGGCATGGCTATGTCACAATAAAACTTTCCTTATAAAAATACATGGCAGGGCTTCCCTGGTGGCGCAGTGGTTGGGAGTCCGCCTGCCAATGCAGGGGATGTGGGTTCGTGCCCCGGTCCGGGAGGATCCCACATGCTGTGGAGCGGCTGGGCCCGTGAGCCATGGCTGCTGAGCCTGCGCGTCCGGAGCCTGTGCTCCGCAACGGGAGAGGCCACAACAGTGAGAGGCCCACATACCGCAAAGAAAAAAAAAAAATAGATGGCAGGTCAGATTTGGCCCAAAGCCTGCTGATCCCTGTACTAATTAGTGGGTGACTGGTGGGTATAGCAGCATGTATGATTACTGTCAGTAATAACAAATAGTATTTTAAATTATAATGCCCTCAAAACTTACGTAATCAAGTTTTCGGCATGCACAGCGGCTTCCACAATATTAAGTGATGGTGGTTTAGCAGCTTCTGCTTGCAACTGCTTCACTTCTTTTCGCAAAACATGAAGCTGTTGGCTTATTGCTTCATTCTTATGCAAACCTTCAAACTAACAGAAGTTAAAGTGGTCAACAGACTTATTTGCCCCTACAGCTTTCTAGAGCAGTTATTTTATTAAAAATGTCCTGGGTATTCGATAAAGAGAATATTATTACAACTAATATTGTAACTCAAAACTCTCAGCTGAACCTGAGAAGGATGGGGAAAAAACCGTCAAAAACCTATACGGGAATCTCAGGCTTTTCATGAAGAATCAAACTTGTTCATTGCTGGTTCAGATCCTTTTGTAGGCTATGTTCTACATCACTCGTGCTTCAATGCTCCAATTCTGATCAAAAATAAACTCAGTGTCTTCCACCACTGGGGCTTCTCTTGAAGCACATCAAGCCCCCCTCTGTTGGCCATCCCTCCCCATAACCATAACCCCTCTCTGTTCTCCCAATCCAGAAGCACATATAATTTGACTCAAGACACTGTGGCTGCACGTTTCATCTGCACCAAACATAAAAAGAGGATGACACAAATCTTTTAATAAAACAACTGCCATTTTGAAAGGAAGAAAAGATATATACTTATAAAAGAAACACCAAAAATAAGATAAAATACAAGGAGTGCCCACACCAGTTGCGTGCCTAGGAAAGCACAACTGACTAATTCAGTGGTTCCTAAAAGCCGGTCTTCGATAAAATTTGTATTGGTTCTCAGTAAAGATGTGAAACATAAGAAGAATTTATTGAGCTTTAAAAAGAAAAACTAAATTTATTTCAATTTTTTTAAAACTATACTTTATTTAAGATTATGTCTTTCCTATTTGAGGGAGTTGTTAATATTCCTTTCTCTAATTAATTGATGGTGACCTATATGATAACTGCTTTGTATGTACATTTTTAATGTCCTTTTTTGCCTGTGGACAGATACAGAGAACATCCTAGGCCCAGGTTGCAACACAATGTAGCAGTTGTGGGAGACAGGACAGAGGGACAGCCAAGAGGAGCTCAACTAAGTAGGGGGTCAGGGCTGAAGAGGGCAGTGCAATCAGACTGGGAGCAGAGGGGCCTGTCTTAGAGATACCTTTAATGCAGGTTAGGGAATTTGGACTTATCTTGCAGGATGGCAGGAAATGCTGAAGAGACCAGACCATTTAGAAAGCAGGAATGTTAAATCCTACATTCTCTTCACATAGTCTTCCCCAATCACTTGGGTGAGCAGTAGAGTCTACATTTTCCTTTATATGCACCTGTCCAAACCCGGGCCTCAGCCACCACTGCAGTGATTACAGGTATCCTTTGTTTATAAATAATGTAATTACTTAATTCACAAACTTGCTCAAATGAATCCCTTATATCCCTGCCAGAATTATTTTCGTAAATTCCAGATCAAAAGCTCATGAAGGGCAATGGTCCTGCTTGTTTTGCTTTACACAGCAGCCCAGTGCAGCACAACTATGATAGATGGCATGTTGAGCCCCTACTTTTATGATCATGATAATCAGTTTCTTCAACAAAACTCACCAATGTTGTGTTAAAAATCTTTATAAAACTTCTTGTTTTACAGAAAAAAATAGGCTGTTACTATGAATCAAAAGGCATAAAAGATGCTTAGCATTTTTTCGCAATAAAGTATTATTTAATTTTTTTTAAAAAAGGCATAAAAGTGAATATCCAAGAGCATATAATGTTAACAATTACTTCAATTTTTACTACTGGAGAAACAAAAGATTTAAAAAAGTAAATTACTTCCATTAAACCACATAATGAATCAATACAAATATTTTATTTCAAATCTTTCAAATAACAGGCCAATGTTTAATAGCCCAAAATGTGATCAGGAGTATGTGCAGTCAGCTTTTTTGCCCAATATTTCACCAAGTACAGTTAAACTGGGTCTTTGAGAGTCACAGCCCTTGGCTGACCTGGAGAGAAAGCATCAAAGAGAGGAAAAGAAAGAATCTGAGAGGAGGAAGGAAGACAGTAAGAATGAAGGGAAGTGGAAAGACAATGGGTAATAAAAAAGAGAGGCTCACTTGACTGGGAAACGCAGAGAGACAAGACTAAAATCACTTTGTAACTTGAACTTTAAAACTGCTACCCCATGTTGTAGAAACTACTGATGCTGAAGAATAAAAGAAAATCAACTAGTTTAGGAAAGTTTAAACTTTCTCACAAAAAAACCCCAAAATTATCATAATTTCCTAGTCTACTTATTTTTGTTTCCTACCACTGTTAAAAGTTTTCTTTTCTTACTAGAGGGGAGGTGAGAGAGATTGAATGACTACCGGCTCATAATTACAAGAAGCTGCAGACAATAGAACAAAGCAGCATGCTGGAAGCCCGTCCCCTTGAGTCACTATAAGTAGACAAAGAAATACAAAAGTTGCACAAAGCATGTGCTTCAGTAAGTTGTTAAAATAATGTGAGGCCCTCAGGGGTCTTTTCCATCTTTCATTTCTAGGAATGAGCAATTTTTCACATGATAATAAATCAGTCCTGGGTCCAGCAAACATGCCCCACAATACCAAAGAACAACAAAAGGAACCCTATTATAAATCACCTCATATCCTCAGGGAATATCACCAAATTATTAGAGGCTTCTGTTAGGAGAGGCGACCACAGAAGAGGCACGTCTCACTTCCCAGAAAATATCTTTGGCTTTTGTATACCCCAAACAAGCTATACATAGTTCAAACATTTGCAGATGGCTGGAAATTTCCAGGGCTTTCCCTCACAGAAAAATTCTACTAAGCAATAAGATATTTTCATGATATAATTTGAAATCTTTACAAAAGAGCCATTGAAATTTATATTTAAAATACGCTTAACATGTTTTAATTTTAGAACTTAAAATTCACACTTGAAATATAAAATTATTTTCCATGAAGTTGATTTTAAAAATTCATCCAATCCAGGAATTCTCTAATCACTGAAAAAGAAGCACTCCTACCGCACTAACTCAGAAAGAAAGGGGTACACATGTTAATTCAAATGAGATTTGACTGTCATGATCAGCTAGTTTTCAAAAATCAGAGCTGAAAGAGCCAAAGCAAATGGCCTGGCTATTTCCCAATATTGAATGGAAAAGCACAACTCTTGAATTTAAATAGATGCGGGCTTGAATTCCAACTGAGCCACGTAATAGCTGTGTGAGTTTGACAAGTCTCTGAGTCTCTCTGAACCTGCTTTCTCTTCCTCATTCTGTGAAGCTAAGTGAAAAACGTAAGCAAAGCCCCTAGCAGATTACCTGGAATGTGAGAGTGCCCAAGCAAGGGATAAGAAATACTCTGAACAGGGCTGAGAAATAAGGTAGTGCACTGAAGTATGACCAGCCTTACCGCTTTCCAAGATCGAATGCCCAGGAGACACTTGTATTAGAGTAAAAAGGTAAGTGGAGCAGTGTGTGGTATTTAAGTCAGGATTTTGTATGGAAAGCAGTAAACTGGCCAATTAAGCATTAAATTGGCCAAAGGTAAGCAGGATCAAAAATGACTGCCAATTTCTAGTAGGAAAAAGTTCCAACTTCCATGTCTTCCATAGCCAGAGAATATCTTCAGGGAGATTATTATGAAGAGTATGTATCCATCGTTCATTCCTTCAAACACATCCATTTTGTGACACTGACTGTGTGAAGCACTGACAACATAAACATGAAAAAGACAAGATCCTGGCCCTCAGGTAACTCAAAATCTGTTAAAGCCTACAGAAGTAACCATAACACAAAACAAGCTGTAATGCAGTCTAACAAGTGGTGTGCTTGTGGCTCTCAATGACTGAGTCAGGGGTGTTAAAGGGTACCTATCATGTGCCAAGAGCCATTCTAGGTGCTGCTGGTAATACAGATGAATAAGGACAGGAGCTCTATTCCCAAAGAGGTTACAGTCTGGTAGGAAAAACAGCAGGTAACTACAACAGCATTTATGCTCAAGCTGCGATAAGAGGAGGGAATATCTCAGTTTGACTAGAGGAGTCAAGAAAGACCTCAAGAAAAGATGCTGCCTGAACCAAGGAATGAAGGGATGAGCAGAAGCTCAGAAATGAGTGGGGGAGAACAAATAACAGCATATGCTAAGAACAAAGGCATGTCATGTTTGCAGAACAGAAAAGGTCTAAATTGCTAGAAAATAGAAGGTTTGGGGAATGGGAGAGAGGGTAAATGATGTTGCTAGAGAGAGATTAAGAACAGATTATGGAGGGTCCAAAAAGACATACTCCTTTTAGACACTAGAGAACCAATGTGGGTTTTTAGCCCGGAAATGTGATCAGATTTGTATTTAAAAAGATGAATGGTGGAAAATGAACTAGATAGAAAGACTATGGACAGGAAGACTGCTGTATTAGTTCAGGGGAGAAGTGATGTGGGCCGACCATAGGGCAATGGCAATACAAACAGAGAAAGGCATACATTTAAAGGCATTTCAAAGGCAGAACGAGTATGACTTGGAAAGCGACTAGATAGGAAATATGGGGGGGTGGGGGGAGAATGTGGATAGCATCTCCATCTTGGGAGCCCAGGTAAGTGGAATTACAGAAAAAACAGGTTTGACAGGTAAAGATGAGATTAGTTTAGGACCTACGGAGTTTGAGGTAACTATGGGACATTCATAGAATGTTAAGTAAGCAAGAAGTCTAGACCTGGAACTCAAGAGAGAATTCTGGACTAGACAAACAGAACAGGAGTCATCAACATATGGACTGACCCTTCCGGGGTCAGGGACTGTTGAGGATCGACTGAATCTATGAACTCTCCAGGAAAAAAAAATTTCTACACACTTTCAGGGTCTTCTCTGGCCCACTACAGACCCTTCACAAACCCCAGATTAAGAACTCCAGCACAGACAAAAGGCAAAAGCAGCTGGCATCACAGTGAAGAAGGGAATCAGGAGTAGAACCAAGCACAACCAGCAATCCAAGCGTTGAGGAACCCTGGAGGAAACTGAGAAGTGGCTGGAGATCTGAGGAATCTGGAAGAGGCCTCATGATGTCCAGCATCACCAGATGATAGAATGATGCCAAACAGGATCAACACTACTAATCACAACCATGAGGTGGTCACTGGACACCCGTATATAGAGGGGCTATAGTTTTACATTGTAAGAATAACACAATCTACCTTCTTCAGGAACACTGTCTCCCAGTGACAGTTTCTTGATGAGCCATAAACACTCAGAACTCACCTTCCCTACCCCTGACAAACACCTCTCTTCCTACAAACTAAAGTCATCCATTTGCGTAATGGACAGCATTAGACTCAAGTACAATCTTTAACAAAAAATCAGAGCAGGGGCTTCCCTGGTGGTGCAGTGGTTGAGAGTCCGCCTGACGATGCAGGGGACACAGGTTCGTGCCCCGGTCTGGGAAGATCCCACATGCCGCGGAGCGGCTAGGCCCGTGAGCCATGGCCGCTGAGCCTGCGCGTCCAGAGCCTGTGCTCCGCAACAGGAGAGGCCACAACAGTGAGACGCCCGCGTACCGCAAAATAAATAAATAAATAAATCAGAGCAAACCTAACTGACTTGCTTAGATAAGCCCAAGCTTCATGGCAGCTAGAGTTTTAACTTTCCTCCATTTTGCTCTTAGCCATTAGTGAGTAGCAAAAAAAAATTTTATCTTCAGTTCCTAGAAGTTATCAACCAGTAAATACTGCCCAGGACAGCTGGAATTCGCAATTACTGTATAATTTTCCAAAGAAATCCTAGTTAAGTCTCAGACTACGAAAGTTGCTTGCTGTCTTTACATTTTTAATTCCCCTGGCACATCTGCATCATTAGGCAAAATAATGGCTGGAGTAGTACTGTTGATACTGATACTTCTAGGAGCCATCAGTGGGAGTTCCCAAGCTTCTGGATTTTCCAAATGACGGGACTTCCTAAACTGAAAGTCAGGGCACTGGGCAACAAGTAAGGCCAGCAGAAAATTAAAATGTGCTTTAAGAAAACTTGGATATTTCTAATGAGGTTATGGCCACAAAACACAGCTATTTTTCAAATTCTTTAAGCTTCTATAAAATCTCTTTTTTTGCTGTGTGTCCTTTCTTGTTATTTTACTTCTTTCTTCAAGCAATCTTAACATCTACCAATTTTTCTTTTGAAAAGTATTTTTTGTGTTGTCTGTAAAAGCAAAATCTAAGGCATATTCATTTTAATCCCTATCATAGATCATCTTCTTTCTGATCTCCCTCCTCAAAATAATAATCAAAATTATTTTGAAGGTATTTTAGAAAAGGTGTACCTTTTTATTTCAGAATTAATGAACTAAAGGTTATAAAAGAAATTTGAATTCAAGGGTTCAGATAAATCAAGACTATGATCCCTTTTTCTGAAAAGGAAAGAAGACAGGTCACTGGTAGGCTTAGAGTTAAAGCTCCCAGGTCTGCCTAGTGGTATTTTCCACCGCAAGACCCTGCAATTTAATAGGAGGTCAAGCAATCAGACCTGTTCTTTGGCTGGGACAGCAAATATTTACAACTCTTCAAACAGTAAGCTATTAGCCAGAATTGGAAAGACATTTCTTTGTACTTATCTCAGTAGTCACTTAAAAAATGCATTTTAGGAGAATTCCCTTCTCTATATAGAATTAACAGCCTGACAAAGATATGTAATTTCAAAATATGGAAAAATACCATATTTATAAAAACACAGATTGGTAATAAAATGTCCCTTTTTTATTATAACTAGATACATTTTCAGCCTTTTTCCCACAACTCAAACTCTACCCTCAGGTGGCAAACTTTTCTTCCTGTTTTATTATTTTAGCAAGTGATCCTTCTTAAATACCTCTACCTTAGTCTTGCTAAAGCATTAGCAACTGGGGGAATAAAAACACACCAAAAGAAAATTAACTTCATAAGGTACCCGGCCAAAGATATTATCTCAGTATTTAGGCATCTCACATTCCAGGCCAAATTTCTTAATAGACGCATACAACTATGCTGAAAAAAATTAGAAATGAAATTTGAATGTAATAAAAAATATGAGTATAAAAAATTATTTCAAAGAAGACATTTTAAGAAAACAGTCTCCTAGAAAAGACTGATGAAAAATACATTAGAAGTGTTAAAATTTGGACTGGCACAAAAAGAAGGGAAATTTTTGAAAGACAACCAAGAGTCAGTAAGATAAATACCCCAATTTGTAAAAGCTAACAAAAAGAGAAGCTATTTTTGTGCAAGTTAGTCAAGGAACAGGTAGCGCCTGTCTCCAACCATTTCTTTCCCAGCTCACGGAATACTGAATTCACTTGCAGAAAGAGTACCATGCAGTGACTAAGGAGCATGCACTCTGCAGCTGGAACGCCTGGGCCTTCCTGGTTTTGCCACTCACTGGCAGCGTCACCTCGGATATGTAACTTAACCTCTCTATGCTCTATTTCTTCATCTGGAAAATACAGACAATAAAGATACCCACCTTATAGTATTGTGGTGAGGATAAGACAAGTTCTGTAAAGTGTTTAGACTCTACCTGGCATAAAGTGAGTGCCATGACATACTGGCTAAGGCTAACCTTCCATTCTGAAGTCCTTACGATGTCATAGACCCAACTTTGGCCTGTTGGCAAGCTCCACCCAACTGATCTGCTTTTCACACGTGCCTCCCACCTTTGTCTTCAGTGGCTCCTCACTACCCACAGCATTCAGCCAGCGCCCCCACATGATGATCTCTTCCAATGTGAGTTCTAACCTTTCCAACATGAATCACTGCCCCCCCCCAAAAAAAACAACTGAAACAGATCGATTGAGCCACTGACCCCTAGGTGAAGTCATGGTGACCCCATTCCCACATTCCTTCTAACTGAATCCAAAGTATCATCACCAAAATCTTTTAACACTAGTTTGAGCCCCTCTCTCCAAGAATCATCTCAATTATTCCCCTTTTCTTTTCATTTCTATCTGACTATCTGTCTTATAAGACTCATCAGCACTTACGGAAATAAGTGATTAGCTTTGTATGTATCTTCACTCTCCCCAGAACTATTAAATGTTTTGGGACATGGATGATGTACTAAATACTTCTTTCAGTCTTTCTCAATGATATGCCAATATTAGGGACTCAAACGAAACTCTCTGAATTATGAAGACACTTAATCTTAATCTTACCTGAACTGTTACAACTCCAGCTCCTTGGCACTTCTTGCCACTACTGCCTCTACACTCCAAATGCAGTGTGGTCTGTTCTTCTCGATTAACATACTGCTTGGGCATTGTGTCCAACAGCTCACTGTCCAGCACAACCTGCTGAGATTCCCGAAGAGCTGCAGTTCTGAAAAACATCATCGGTAGGTTAGAAAAAAAAAAAGTCTTAGGAAAGATTTTATGATAAGTGATAAAGGCTTCCAGTCACCCCCAGCCTGCATTAGAGAACGATAAGGCACAAGAATTCCATAGTAACAAAAAACCAAAGGTGTGTGTGCCAAGACTCACCCAAACCCTCTCCCTGGCAGTCAGAGTTAAAAAAGGAAGGAAAAGTAAGACAAGTTTTTAGCCAGAAACAAAGCTCCATTTAGAATCTGTGTTAGATCAACGTTTTTTTAAATGAACCCTTAAATGCAGAAGAACAAATGAGAATTCCATCCTGATTTAATCATCCTAAAGGGGTACCTTATTTGTAAGTACCAATGACTTCTTAGATATTAGCAACTCAACCTGAGATGTGGAAGACATGAAAAGCTAGTTGTTTACATGGGTGTCAACACTGTTTTAACTGTATTGATTATTACGGTGATGTGCAGGAGGCCTGTGTGTTGCATGTGCAAACAACACACATATGATACACGACTAAACCAAAGACAACCAAGGGATAAAGGGCCAATAAGAGATTGATTCCCATGGGCTTTGCAAAGATAAACTCTTTCACTTTATAAATAAAACAGACTCTACACGCACTCCTCCTCACAGGATCACAAGGTACAATCAAAACCTTATACAGTTGATCATTCTGTATCCACTGTGAACTCAAAATACTAAAATGACTTTCCCACACTTCGATCAAGTATCCGTGTCAATTTTTAAAAGAATATGGAGAGTTAGAGAGCAAAGCAGTGACAAAAGAGAGTAAATCTCATTTCATTCCCTTTTAACACCATCTTTCCAGGATCAGATTTCCTCAGGGAAAGCATAAGAAAAAAATTTAGCTGGCACTGCTGCCACTCGGAAATGCCACAAGAAACTGTACAATGTACATAGGCCATGAAAGCACCACATAATTTCTACATGAAATTAAAAGACTTGTCACAACTTGGTTAACTAAGGTAACCATCTGAGCCAGTCTGGTCAAATTACCCTGGTGGTGAGGAGGCTACTGAAGAAGCTCTTCTAGGTGCTACTCTACTCATCAGGCTGTCAAAGCAGCAAGCACAGAAGCATGATCCTGGAGGGCTTGTGTCTTACCTGGCCTGCTGCCGCAGCAGATTCAGGTCTGTGCGTACCAGCTGGATGGCGTCCTTCTGACTCAGGATCGAGGCTGAGGAAATAACTGGCACAGGAGGCCTCATTGGCTGCAGAACAAGGGGAGGTTGGGGGTCTTCGTGCTTCCGCAGGTTACTTAAAACCCTTTCTTTAGCTGAAAAAAAAATTAAGTCATATTTACTGAATAACGGCTACTACTAGGTCATAATGTACTACAAAACTAAACTGTTACCTTCATAAAGAATGTTAAGAGATCTGAAGAATAGTTGTTTAAATCATCAGAGGTCTAAATGAATAAAATTATCTTTTGTTCCTTCCAAGTTCTGAGGGATCACCCACCAGCCTAATAATACTCTACCCAGGAGCTGGGAGCTCAGGAGCATGTGATATGATTAAATAGAATTCCTATCCTCAAAAAGTCTTGATGATAGCTAAAGACCTACTGCTCACAATCTTAAAGTATCACCCTAGACAGCTTTGCATAACATGCTAAGGTGTTTGGACTTGACACTAGTGTAAAAGGGATCTAGTGAATAACTCGAAGCAAGCTTTAGAAAGATGGTAGCTATCATCTGGACAGTGGACTGGGGAAATGGGGCAGGTAGCCCAGTTAAGAGTTTAATGCAGTCATCCAAATAAACTTCATAGGAATAGGAGAAAGAGGAATGGGCATTATGGAATGAAGCTGAGTGAAAAGTCCTACATTAGGCCAAGGTTTGAACAGGAGGGTGGAGAGTAGTAGAGTTAAAATGAATGAAGACATGGGCATGAACTCCTACAGAACTTATATTTATGTAGCCATACAGTCATTCATTCATTCATTTGTTCATTCACTCAAAAACTGATTTACGAATACAAATAAGAAATCATGTACCATATAAGAAAAATAAAGGTAAAAAACAGTAAATCTGTACCATGCAACTTTGCACTAGATTTCACATGATCTCATACTGGTCAATCCAACTTAAATGTTTATATTCCTACACTTATTACACAGCTGAATACACAGTAGGTGTCCAATAAATTCCTATCTTCCCTTCCTTTCTTTTCACTACGCTATCCACATACCACACAGCTCATAGGGACTGAAGAACATGAAGAAAAATGCTGCCATGTAAGATAACAGAGGTCGGGAGAGGTCAAAGGAATTTCAAGTCAGTAAGTTAACAAAGTACTTAAGGGACTACTCTGAATTTCCGATTTCATTCCAGATATAGCATTCAATTTTCTATTCTTGTTAAGAAAAATTAAAGAAAACTTAATAGCCATGACTTTACTTGGCATAAGAAAACTTGTATTGTTTGTAATCTAAACAGATGGAATTTAACATTCCAAACAGGTCAAGTCCAGGACTGTCCCTTATAGCTGGGGTTTTTCCACTAGAACTACCACTCTATGCACAGAATGTAACAAAGCTGGATATTCACCATAGGGTAAGATTCCTGACTATGTTCAAGTCTCTTTCAAGCAACATTAGGTCATGACTCTAAAGGAAAATGGGGGTGGGGGAGGTGGGGAGGGTCTTTTTCTAACCCAATATAACTTATTACAAAAGAAAAATCAAGGGTGGTACTTTAAATCCAAAACAAAAGACAGAAAAAAACTTAATTCAGAGCATATTTAACTATAATCACAACTCTGGACCACAACTGACAAAAAGTTACGAAGCCAACAAATTTAAGAAAAAGAAGTTGGTGTCGTAAGTATACAATAACCTATGAAGAGCTGCTGAAATTTTTCCTACAATCACAATCACAAGTTCCATCGTTTGATATAATCATCATCTAACCTGCTCTCATCTGAGAAAAACCTGAAACTAATTATTTAAAAATCTAGGCTTTAACTTTATTTAGAACTGCAACCTGTACTGATCACCAGAAATAAGACAAGTGGTAAAGAGCAGGGTCTCTGAAGCCTGCTCTTCAAAGCCCCAGCTTTGTGACTTCAGAAAGTTACCTAACCACCATACATTTCAGGTTCCTTATCTGCTCAATGCAAACCCCAAATAATTAAATTCTAGCTTCTACTTTACATGTTGTAAGTCAATTAAAATATCTTTTTAAAGCATCATGCAGAAAATGAACCACAAAGTACATAATCACTTTCCCAATACCAATTTACAAGAAATACAGGGGACAGAAAAACATTAAACTATACCACAAAGGTATAATTAGCAACATCCAGACTGTGGGGAAACTCCATGGCAAGAGTCATGCCTCAGTGTGGGCCAATGAGATGTAACTGGAAAGTCTATGAGCAGCTTCTTGAAAGAGTCCTTAAAAGAGGGAGACTTCCCTACCCACTGAATGGAATGCAAATGTGACAGCTTAAGCTTAAGCAGCCACATTGAACCATAAGTGGATGTCAGATGTGAACACAGTGAGACAGCAAGGTAGGAGGTGCATGGGTCCTTGAAGGCTTTCAGGCCATAAAGCTACTGCTCTGAACTGCCTGCCTCCAGACTTCTTTTACATGGGAAAAAAATCCCTATCTTATTTAAGTCCTCACTGTTTTTGGAATTTCTCTCATTCAAAGCATAACCTAACCCCAAGTGGTTAACAAGTTAACAATGAACTCCTAAAAAAGCAATTCTCACTGAGGGGTACACTTTGTGAACCTTAACCCTCAATGGCTCCGATTCACTCCCTCACCCATTCATTCACTCATTCATTCACTCACTCATTCATTCAAAGGGTCTGATGCACACTCACACAACTCACCCAACAAAGGATCAGTGAAGTCCAGTGGCACTGACGAACTGCAGGGTGTAGAATGGGACTCAAGCTTGGCCTGCATCCACAGACTAATGGTTTCCTGAAACTCATAATGTATGCGCTCCATGTTCAAATACTCCAGCCACAGGTCCTAAAATGGAACCACAGGACTTTAACTTTCAGAGATGAATCACATATTCACATATAAAACTGTATATTTAACTTTAAAGTGAACCCATAAGTTTCAACATGAGGTGGTCCACTCCAGGCTCTCCAAGCACTAGGATAAATCACATTTAAAATGGGCACTCTAGGGAATTCCCTGGCGGTACAGTGGTTATGACTTGGCACTTGAACTGCCTAGGGCCCGGGTTCAATCCCTGGTCAGGGAACTAAGGTCCTGCAAGCCGCGTGGTGCAGCCAAATAAATAAATTTAAAAATAAAATGTCTAACAACCTTAGGAATCTCAAAACTTTTTGACTGTGTACCATGACTGGAAAAAATTATTGCAACAGCCTCACTAAATGTATATTTATAAATTACATACATATACTACTGAACTAATATAAGACATAGGTAAAAAAAATTTTTAAAGAGATAAAAAATAAATATATTGAAAATAATTGGATCTGGATTATATCAAGCCCTAGGTCCCAATACCAACTTACAGGAAATACAGGGGACAGAACAACATATTAAACTACACCACAAAGTTATAACCAGCAAAATCCAAGCTGTGGGGAAGCTCTATGGACAAACTACCCAGTTTCTTCAACAAATAAGTTGCAATTTAAAAAAAAGGATAAGGGGAGGACCTATAGATTTAAACAGATTAATAAGAACTATCAACCAATTACAAAATGCAGACTCTGATTCAAACAAACTGTAAAAGTAAATAAAAACAAAACTTTTATGACATTTGTAAGAGCACTGGAAATTTGAACACTGTCTAGATATTTGATATTAAGAAATTACTGTTAATATATTTCAGATATAAATGCTCTTGGGTTATGTTATTATTTTTTTTAATAAATTTATTTATTTATTTTTGGCCATATTGGGTCTTCATTGCTGCACGCGGGCTTTCTATAGCTGCGGTGAGTGGGGGCTACTCTTCGTTGCGGTGCGTGGGCTTCTCATTGTCGTGGCTTCTCTTGTTGCAGAGCACGGGCTCTAGGCGCTCAGGCTTCAGTTGTTGTGGCACGTGGGCTTAGGTGCTCCGCGGCATGTGGGATTTTCCCCGGCCAGGGCTTGAACCTGTGTCCCTTGCATTGGCAGGCAGATTCTTAACCACTGCGCAACCAGGGAAGCCCTGTTATGTTTTTTAATCTTCGTCTTTTAAAATATGTATCAAATGCCCTCTAGGATTAGCTCCAACATGGTGGTGGGATTGGATTGGCTATAGGTGAAACTAGACACATGATACATACAGGCAGAGGGAGAAGGGCATGTCTATTATACTATTCTATTTTTCTGTATGATTGAATTTTTCATTATAAAAGGTAAAATAAATAAGTAAATAGATATGATTGACCAAAAAAAATAGAAACAGAAATTCCAGTATTTTCCTCCCACTCTCCAGTGAGCTGTCTTGCATATTTTGCATATTTGTCTTGCATAACATATATGTCTGGCATATATTTCACTCTGGTGATGACTATATATTAGAATGGTGGACTGTCATTAGTAAAAAAGAAAGTCAACTATCAATGAACACCAAAAACTACAAACAATAATAGCTGATGAGCAGATAAGGACTGTGGCTTTGTGGACAATGGTTTTCTTTTTTTTTTTTTTCTGATTTGGAGTGCTCTAAAGGATACCTATAAATGTAAAAATATTTCAGGCTTCTCAATTGGCACACTCCCATGAAGTCCTAAATCGTTATTTCCAAACCAATCATGGCACAAGGCATTCCAGACTCAGAGAAGAAACACCAAAGTCATCCGGATCACAAGCCTGGATCTTGGATGTACCAAACTGTTTGAGGTGCTGTACCAGATGCTCCTACTGTGTATACGTATCTCCTTTAATTGGGGTCTGGATGTCACTTTCTCCACCTCTGTGCTAAAGTACTATTGACAGAGGCTAACAATTAGAAAAGAATACTGAGAATTAACAATGGGTAAGCAGAGATGTTTCAGAAACCACTAAAAGACAGAACAACTCTGAACCTGAATTACTGATTCAAAATACTAGCTATAAAATTAAATGGCCAGCAGAAACTAACACAACATTTTAAAACAACTATACTCCAATAAAAAAAATTTTTTAATAATAAAAATTTTTTAAAAATCAAATGGCAAGCAAAGACTTTAAAAAAAAAAAAGGAAAGCAATTAACCGTGTAAATGCTAGGGAATCAAGATAAATATTAAAGAACCAAGAAAGCTATGATTAATTTTTTAAAACACTGACCAAGTACCTACTACATGCAAATTCTCAGCTAAGGCTTTGGGTTGTGGAGTATAAAGAAGAGATGAGTATGGACCTGCACTCAAAAGATTTCAGGACACCATGATTATCTGTGTATTTTTCCTATTTCTCTGGCCCTATATTCTCAGCCTTATTTCTCTGTGCCTTTCAATGTTACTTCTCAGAGTTCCATCTTCAGTCCTCTTCTTAATCCAAATACTCTATTACCATTACACCCACATTTCCTACACTACCCCATTCCTGAACTCTAGAACTGTATATCCCCTCCCCACCAACTCTTTAATAAGAGCTCTCCTTGAAGCCCCTCAGGCACTTCCTCTTCCAAGTACTGTAAACAGCAGCTTCCCAAACTACAAATTTGGAAGTCCTTGTACTATCTAATCTGCCCTACAACTGTATCAATCCTAATCGAAAAATCCTATTGATTCTACTAATTATTCTTCAATATATATATATTTTTTATAAGAACAGGCTAATTTTATTTTTTTTAATTTTTTTAACATCTTTATTGGAGTATAATTGCTTTACAATGGTGTGTTAGTTTCTGCTCTATAACAAAGTGAAATAGCTATACACATACACACGTTCCCATATCTCTTCCCTCTTGCTTCTCCCTCCATCCCACCCTCCCTATCCCACCCCTCTGGGTGGTCACAAACCACGGAGCTGATCTCCCTGTGCTATGTGGCTGCTTCCCACTAGCTATCTATTTTACTTTTGGTGGTGTATATATGTCCATGCCACTCTCTCACTTTGTCACAGCTTATCCTTCCCCCTCTTCATATCCTCAAGTCCATTCTCTAGTAGGTCTGTGTCTTTATTCCTGTCTTACCCCTAGGTTCTTCATGACCTTTTTTTTTCCCTTAGATTCCATATATATGTGTTATCATACGGTATTTGTTTTACTCTTTCTGACTTACTTCACTCTGTATGACAGACTCTAGGTCCATCCACCTCACTACAAATATCTCAATTTCATTTCTTTTTATGGCTGAGTAATATTCCATTGTATATATGTGCCACATCTTCTTTATCCATTCATCTGTTGATGGACACTTAGGTTGCTTCCATGTCCTGGCTATTGTAAATAGAGCTGCAATGAACATTGTGGTACATGACTCCTTTTGAATTATGGTTTCCTCAGGGTATATGCCCAGTAGTGGGACTGCTGGGTCATATGGTAGTTCTATTTTTAGTTTTTTAAGGAATCTCCATACTGTTCTCCATAGTGGCTGTATCAATTTACATTCCTACCAACAGTGCAAGAGGGTTCCCTTTTCTCCACACCCTCTCCAGCATTTACTGTTTGTAGATTTTTCGATGATGGCCATTCTGACTGGTGTGAGATGATATCTCATTGCAGTTTTGATTTGCAGTTCTCTGATGATTAATGATTTTGAGCACTCTTTCATGTGTTTGTTGGCAATCTGTATATCTTCTTTGGAGAAATGTCTATTTAGGTCTTCTGCCCATTTTTGGATTGGGTTGTTTGTTTTTTTGTTATTGAGCTACATGAGCTGCTTGTAAATCTTGGAGATTAATCCTTTGTCAGCTGCTTCATTTGCAAATATTTTCTCCCATTCTGAGGGTTGCCTTTTGGTCTTGTTTATGGTTTCCTTTGCTGTGCAAAAGCTTTTAAGTTTCATTAGGTCCCATTTGTTTATTTTTGTTTTTATTTCCATTTCTCTACGAGGGGGGTCAAAAAGGGTCTTGCTGTGATTTCTGTCATAGAGTGTTCTGCCTATGTTTTCCTCTAAGAGTTTGATAGTGTCTGGCCTTACATTTAGGTCTTTAATCCATTTTGAGTTTATTTTTGTGTATGGTGTTAGGGAGTGTTCTAATTTCATACTTTTACATGTACCTGTCCAATTTTCCCAGCACCACTTATTGAAGAGGCTGTCTTTTCTCTACTGTATATTCTTGCCTCCTTTATCAAAGATAAGGTGACCATATGTGCGTGGGTTTATCTCTGGGCTTTCTATCCTGTTCCATTGATCTATACTTCTGTTTTTGTGCCAATACCATACGCAAATCAATCAACGTGATATACCATATTAACAAATTGAAGGAGAAATACCACATGATCATCTCAGTAGATGCAGAGAAAGCTTTCGACAAAATTCAACACCCATTTATGATAAAAACCCTGCAGAAAGTAGGCATAGAGGGAACTTTCCTCAACATAATAAAGGCCATATGCCATATATGACAAACCCACAGCCAACATCATCCTCAATTTTTTTTTTTTTTTTTTTTTCAGTGAAAAACTGAAAGCACTTCCACTAAGATCAGGAACAAGACAAGGTTGCCCACTCTCACCACTATTATTCAACATAGTTTTGGAAGTTTTAGCCACAGAAATCAGAGAAGAAAAAGAAATAAAAGGAATCCAAATCGGAAAAGAAGAAGTAATGCTGTCACTGTTTGCAGATGACATGATACTCTACATAGAGAACCCTAAAGATGCTACCAGAAAACTACTAGAGCTAATCAATGAATTTAGTAAAGTAGCAGGATACAAAATTAATGCACAGAAATCTCTGGCATTCCTATACACTAAGGATGAAAAATCTGAAAGTGAAATCAAGAAAACACTCCCATTTACCATTGCAACAAAAATAATAAAATATCTAGGAATAAAACTACCTAAGGAGACAAAAGACCTGTATGCAGAAAATTATAAGACACTGATGAAAGAAATTAAAGATGATACAAATAGATGGAGAGATATACCATGTTCTTGGATTGGAAGAATCAACATTGTGAAAATGACTCTACTACCCAAAGCAATCTACAGATTCAATGCAATCCCTATCAAACCACCACTGGCATTTTTCACAGAACTAGAACAAAAAATTTCACAATTTGTATGGAAACACAAAAGACCCCGAATAGCCAAAGCAATCTTGAGAACAAAAATGGAGCTGGAGGATCAGGCACCCTGACTTCAGACTATACTACAAAGCTACAGTAATCCAGACAGTATGGTACTGGCACAAAAACAGAAATATAGATCAATGGAACAGGATACAAAGTTCAATATATTTTTAATTTATCCATTTATTTAACTACTCCTGCTATTTCAACAGTTCTTCAAACGAAGCCTTTGGAAAAAGACGTCCTGCTGGTAACATCCTCTCTGCCACTCCACATCACCATGTCTTCCTATCAACCTGAGAACTCCCGTTTGTCCTTTAGGGCTCAGTTCAAAGGTCACACTCCAGCCTCAGTCTGAATCAGGTGCCATTTGTGCATGTTTCCACAGCACCCTGTGCATTCCACCCCCACAGTCTTCATCACTGGATGCAATAATTTAGTCCCCCATCTGACAGTAAGCACCTTAAAGGCAGAGACTGCATCAAGTTTCTTTTCGTCTTTGTTATTAGATGCCTGACACCTTAAAGGCATTCAACAGATACTCACAGAAAGAAGGGAAGAAGAAAGAAGAAAAGAGAGGAAGGAAAGACAAAGAACACAGAAGAAAGTGAAAGACACCTACTAGAGATGAAATAGTATATACAGTGTGGAAGCAACTAGGTTTAAAGACCCAAATTGAAGTCTCTCAAGTCTCAGAGGATCCTAAATCCCATCCAATGTTGGGGGTCAATGCCCAGTAGAGTTCAGCCCCTAGAAAAAAGAAACTGGAACAGAAGAGATATGCCTACATACATACACACACACACACACACACACACACACTCACACAAATGATAGCTACAGAAGCTTAACGAAAACTCAGAAGTTTTGGCCTAAGAAAGACCACAGACATCTTTGCTTGGGTACCAGGGAGAGAACAAATTAGGATATGTGAAGACTAGAATTGAGTATCTCCAAAAGGGCAACCAAAACTGTGATAGCTACAAGTAAGTCATCTCCAAAGGCAAACAAAGGTGAACTCCCTATCTCCATGCTACTAACTTTCTGTACAACATATGAATCTTAACAATCTTAACAAATTCTTACACAGTTTTATGGGAGTAGAGATGACTGCTTAAAAGTGTTCAGCTGCTGACGATTTAAAACAAGGAAGAATACAGTCAGAGAAAGGCTGTGTTTACGAGGCTGTAGAAGGTCCCAGAATGAGCTTCAAGCCTTCAGGTGAGGCCATAGTGGGGTCAGAGATTCAAAAGGAAACACTCCTACAAAAAAATCACTTATATGTTGACAAAACCACAAAAACAAAGAACATGCCAGTGACCCGATTTCCGTATCAACAAGTGGTTTTACCATTAGGTTATAAAAGTAAACAATTCAAATTACAGAGAGACATTGCCATGGTTTTACCTGCTGATTCTGCATCACTTTTGCTAGCCTGTGAATATCATAATGCTTTGGCAGAGAAGGGATATACGTATCTCCTTTTTGAAAATTCTCATCTTCTAGCCATAATATATATACATTGAAGAGCCTAAAAGAAAAAAACATAAATACATAAAATACAAAAAGATGTGCAGGCAAATGAAGTTTCTTACACCTCTAGGAGCACTGGCACTAAAAGATAAAAGTTCGGAAGCACATAACACAGAAAATATTTCCAACCACCACACTCCCAAGAAGGGCCAGCAAGGGAGAAAGGTCACAAATCATTTAAGTACGATGCAATAATTGCTAAAACAAAAGGTGTGAAGAAAGGGCTCTGTGACCTCTATTACTAAAGAGGGTTAAATACAGTACACAGAAAAAAATAACTGGAGAAGGTGACTTTAACACAATCCAAGGATCTGAATTTCACGCTTTTCTTTCCTGGACAATCAGTCACAGTGAGCCTTGGTGCTTGGAAAAGTTTAGATAACATTCAAATAAACACCTTTTCTGTCTTTCAGAGAAAACATTAAAAGCCATTTTAAACTTATACACTGGAAGAACCTGCCAGCTTTAGGCTCAATGACAATCCCCTGCCTCAAGGAATCACAAATAGAACCCATAGCATGTATGCACCCTGTTCCCATGAAGAAGGAACAAAAGAAAGCTAAAAACAGGGGGAAAAAAATTCTCTATTTTCCGGTAAAAACTTTTTTAAAAATTTAATGATGCTTCCTTTGTTTTTATTTTGTTTTGTTTTTACAAGGAAGACAGTCCATTTAGCTCAGATCACTGGTATTTTAAGCAGTTGTTTGCAGCAACAGGTACCAGAGTAGTCTACAGCACACAAATTACAAAGTACCAGGTGGGGACCAGGAGGTGTGGCTGGGCTTTACTCAATAAAGTGGAAAAATACCACCTTTACCCTGGCAACAGTCTATGTAGGAAGAGACCCTGGGACAGAGCTTTGAGGCTCTTAAACAGGAGGGGCTGGGACGGAGCTCCTTCCAGCTTGACTCGGTTATATGTCTACTTCACAACATGCCAAAGGAGGGCAAAAGGGAACATCAAAGGCTTTCTTAGCTGATCTAAATGTTCAGAGATAAAGCCTTCCCAATGGTTATGCCCAGATAAAAATACATTTTCCTTCAAGCAAGAAAGAGACAGGGAGAAATGATTCTGGAGGCTGAGAGAAGCCCTAAGGCTTTGAGGTCAATCAAGCCTGAAGCCTGAGTGCTGGATCGAAACACTGGGTTTCCTCACCAAGACATTTGTATTCACTTTGTATTCAGAGTTCATTATTAAGAGCTGTTTCTATTAAGTCTTTTATATTTTTATTTTTTGCGGTACATGTGCCTCTCACTGTTGTGGCCTCTCCCGTTGAGGAGCACAGGCTCCGGACGCACAGGCTCAGCGGCCATGGCTCATGGGCCCAGCCGCTCCGCGGCACGTGGGATCCTCCCGGACCCGGGCACGAACCCGTGTCCCCTGCGTCGGCAGGCGGACTCTCAACCACCGCACCACCAGGGAAGCCCTATTAAGTCTTATTTATAAGACTAATATCTCGTTTACATCAAGCTTACAAATGAAAGGTGAAAGAACAGTGTGAAGGGGACACACACTTACCTCAGAGTTCTTAACCTTTTAGGGGATGCAAATATTAAGCCTATTTTTAGAAGCAGTTTTGGAAGATTATGAATCCACCGCACCCCAGGTGGATCCCACAATCCCCTAAAGGGCCTATGAATCTCACTTAAAGAACCTTGCCTGGGTCGTTTATTTCTTTTAGAGAACTATCCTAGCAGGCTTTACTAGTTGTTAACCTGCTTTATCACTTCTTTTGGTTTGTTTCTGTTATTAAATAAAGAAATAGAAGCGGTCACCAGCCCTCGGGTTTAAGAGCTTTCACTCAGACTCCAGGCACTTCACAGAGGTACATCCAAATTGCTGATTCACTCTCGTAAGAAACACAAAAGAGAAACATTACAAGATGCAAACCTATAGTCAAAACCACCTTCCATATTCAATCTAACAGGTTAAGAGAATAACATCTAGCAGCTGTAACACAAATCAAAGAGCCGGCACAAGTACCTGTGCTGCAAACAACAACATAAATGGCTAAATAGCCATGCCTCACCTCACGAGCTCCGTGTGCAGCTCTGGTGAACTCAGGTAAGCAGGGGTGCCAGCCTGGGTCGCTGGCAGCCCTTCACTGCCCTCTGCTGGAACTCGGAGGGCCTTGCTCGCAGCGTGGTGGAAGTCAGCCACCTCAGTCAGACGCCTCTTCATTTCTTTTAGCAAACTGATATGAGCAGGGCTTTGAAAAAACCTTCTTCCAATACAACCATCTACGGGTAGCCTTAAAAAATGCAAGCACAGATCACAACAGGATCAACACAAGATGCTCTTTCTATGTGACACAAAATTACAGTCTGTTAAGTCAGTTTATTAAATTAATACATACTATCTCTACCTCAGTGGTTATAATGAGGCTCCAACAAGATGGCACATATAAAAGCAGTTTTTAAAAGCACGAAATGCTATGCAAATTCAAGACACTGTCACCACTTAGAGGTACAGAAGACATTAAAGATAGTCCCTTTTCTTAAAGAACTTGCAATCTGGTAGAAAACAGAAGTGATGAAGAATCAACATCCGTATGTTTCAAAGGGGTGAGTTAAGGGAGTGCAGGTGAACTAGAAACAGAGCTGGAGCCAGACAGCGATGGTCAGTGACAGTGAGCAGCCATGGCCGGCCAGAGTCCCTTCACATCCAGTGGAAATGCTGGCCTCCCCCCAGGCATTGCCTGGCCTTCGTCCACAGCTGCACTACCCATCACCAGTCCCCTCAAACAAGCTCCACCATGGCCACACAAGCAGCCTCAGTTTGGGACAGTCTCTCCCTCTGCAGCTCCAGAAGCTCTCTGCTTAACCTTGCAGGGTCCCAGGGTGTTGTCTTCACCAAACTGGGTATGGGGGGTGGTAAAGAGAGAGCGGCCACAAGATACCCTGAACTCAGAAAAGGTCTAGTCTGATAGACGTGAAACAGGAAAGGAGGGAGGCTCCTAGCCAGACAATGACTCTAACTCCCATGCCACAGTGTGAGAACACAGAGCTGCAGAGCAATGCAAAGGTGGGAACTGATTCACAGAAACTTACTACTACTCTGGGTACCATACCCATATTGCGGTCCTGGGCGGTGAAGATACAGGAGGAAGAACTTCTGCCAAATGAGTGGCAGAAGAGGATGGTCAGAAGGCGTGACGAGAGCCTGGTGGGCCCAACGATAAATGAGCAGCCTCTGGAGGGACGGGACGATGGGGAGTTTCAGCTGAGCCTGGGCTTTCTACAAAAGAGGCAGGCTTTGAGCAACCATGTAATGACCACAATTGCAAACAGTCACTTCCTAAGTGATTCAAATGAAATGCTGAACATGGTGTTTTCGATTCAATAAGAAAAAAGAAAAGTCATATAAACCTTACTTCTCCGACCCGCTAGCTAACACTTTAACCTTAGTAGCAAGACATGTAGGGCACCTTTTTTTCAAGAATTGCACAGACCCCAGAATTGGACTGGGTCTTAAGCATCACCTAGTCTAATCTCATTTCCATGCCTTTCCATTCCTTTGCATGTAAAACACTATAGGGCAAGAATAATATAAAAGCCAAAGTAAATTTTATCAACCTCTTGAAAATAGAGATTTTTCTTTTTTGGCCACACTGCATGACAGGTGGGATCTCAGTTCCCCGACCAGGGGTCAGACCTGCGCCCCCTGCATTGGAAGTGCAGAATCTTAACCACTGAACCACCAGGGAAGTCCTGAAAATTTAGATTTTAAATGGGCGTTCAAGAATGATAAATCCCTTGACAGGCTCTGAAATCCAAAAGCAAAGTCTATACTATAGGACCTGAAAATAGAAGGTCTTTAATTCTAAAGCCTCATTCCAGTCTTTCTCACACTTTAGTTAGCCTAAGGATCAGCTAGGGAGTTTTTCAAAATAAATTACTGGTCCCACTCCAGACTCAGAATCCCAGAGGCCGGGGTCCAGGAATCCGATTTTTAACAAGCTCTCTAGGGGATTCTGATGCTTTAGAACAAAGGCAATCCCCTTTACACATACAATGAACACAGCCTCAAATTATTAGGTTGTGACTCTCAATGTTAAAAGAACCTTGGAAAGGAGGTATACACTTCAACTACACCATGTTAAGCATTAGTTTGGTTACTGTGCTTTCCAAACATTCGTAACAAAAGAAAACACAGAAGTCCAAAAGCTACAGGTGAACCCATCAGCATCAAAGTGTGAACCACCTTCTACCACTCAAATGCAGAACTGCTATTTGCACCTTCAGAGCTTGGTCAGGGGTAAATGCAGAGTTTATAACCAATTCCCCTTCAACAACTCTTCGGAGCTGGGAGTCTTCTTCAAAGATGGATTCCATGTTCAGGACTGTCCATGCAAACCAGACCTACAATAACACCAGGTAAAGAGGGGAATGAGCTACTAACTCAGACAGACAAAATACATCCTCACATTCCACAAATAAACATGACAGTTCCTAAAATTAACACATAGTTTTTATACCTATTTCTACTCTTATCACAGATATAAATTTACATGAAATAGGCCATTGAAAACTGTTAAATTACTTTAGAAAGGCTACTTTAGTAAAAGAAGATGTTTGTTTGCTCAACTTTAGTGCGCAGGTTCCGTATCACGAGGGACAGGAAAGAGGGCCAGATGTGAGCTCTGCCCTTAAGAAGTTTTGCATTCACCAGAGGAGACAAGACTAATATAAGTAACCATAATGTAAAGTGAGAAGTGTGAGTACTGATCAGGGATTGAGTGCTACAGGAAACCAGAGGAGGTAGGGTGGGATCAGAGAAGGTAATATACCAGAGAAGACTAGGCAGAGACTGGAGGGGAAGGCATGCCTGGGAAGAGAATCAGCTAGGCAAAAGATGGAAACTCCAAAGATGTATGCAGATAACAGCATGGAGTGTGTTTCAGCTGGATCACAAGAGGTATGAGGAAGAGCAGGAGGTAAGCATGTGATACAAAGTTGAAGGATGTTACTACTAATTTAAGTGATAAAACAGAGACATAATGGGACACACAAAGTCTTGAGAGGTGGTGATAATGATGAAAATAATGCTGCGAATTAATGATAATGATGATAACTATAACAGCCAACACCTAGTAAACACTGTTCTAAGTGCTTTACATGTAGGTGCAATCATTATTCCCATTTGACTGTTGAGGACAAAGAGGTTAGCCAGCCGCCCAAGGCACAGTGCTAGCAAATGGCAGAACCAAGGCTGAACGCCGAGTGGTCCAGCTCCAGTGTCCACTCTTACTTAAACGCTCTGCCCTGCAGCTGGGCAGGCTCTGCAGTCAGGCAGTTGGAGTCTTATCATGAGCTGTCTGACCCTGAGCCAGCCACTTGACTCCATAAAACCTCAGTTAACACCCCTGTGAGACAGGAATAGCAACAGCACCACCTCAGCAGAGGGCTACTGTGAGGATTAAATGAAAAAGTATTCTTACGCATAGTAAGTGTTAACAGACGTTAGTTATTTTAGACTATTAGTAACGTAGGTAAGGATGATAACAATATTAAAGTTCAAAAAGATAACAGGGCTTCCCTGGTGGCGCAGCGGTTGGGAGTCCGCCTGCCGATGCAGGGGACACGGGTTCATACCCCGGTCCGGGAAGATCCCACATGCCGCAGAGCGACTGGGCTCGTGAGCCGTGGCCGCTGAGCCTGCGCATCCGGGAGGGGCCACAATAGTGAGAGGCCCGCGTACAGCAAAAAAAAAAAAAAAGATAACAAATGGTCCACAGTGGGTTTCCTACCTGAGTGGGTGTGGCCAAGCCCTCCACAAAGGAAGGAGTGATGTTGCCTGCCACGATCCAGCTCACCAAAGAAGAGAGCAGACTCCGGTCACAGTGGTAGCCCAAAGCATTCTACACCAGGGGAGCATGTGGAGCAGAGAGTGGAGGCTTTAAAAAACACAATCGATGAGCTTTTCAAGAATATCAGCAATTACCTTACTACGATGGAAGATTCTGGTAAGACACAGATTTCAATAATTAGTCCACCAGCAGTTACAATCCCAGGCTGCGCATTATAGCCAAATGTAATGAGCAGCGCTCCTCCTGGGATGTCCTTCCTTTGGCTTTATGAGGATCTGCACTTAGCAGACTACAGTTACTGGATAAGACACTGTTAAGGCAGAGCTTTACAAAGGCAGTGGCCACAGAGCAGTACTGAGAAGGGTGCATGTGGGGGAACCTCCTTAGAAGACTACTATCTAGCTGATGACTGAAAGATAAATTCTCTAACAGGTTTACCTTATGTTGCTGGTAGAGCAATTTCTGCACACAGTCTTCCTGCATCAGCTGAAAAGCTGTTTTACACAAATGGTCCATGAGGAAGAGGATGGGTTGTTCTCGGTACCAAAGTTGTTGGCTTATAAGAGCCTGAACCCAGAACTCCAATACGGCAACCGGGCCCACTTCATTGAGCTGAGTGCTTACAGAGATGTGGGCCTGCGGAGAAAGGGCTCAGGTGACGTGAAAGGTAATAACCAGCCTCCCATTTTTAAAACACTAATAAAATAATACCTACCTCCACTACAAAACCCAGATCTGTTGACCTTCTTGGTCAAAAGCACTGTGCCAAGTGCTTTGAAATGACCAACACATAGACATGTTAGCACAGGGGTGTCTGATTGGGAAGGCGGGCAAGGGTGTACTTAGGGGCTGACAGGGTCCTGACCTGGATCATGCTGTTGAGAAGCTTCACGTTGTCTCCATGGCTGGCTCCTGTCAGGTGCTGTGCCACCTTGTGGGTGACCTGTTGCGTGACACCCTGAGGGACACCGATGTCCAAGTGTAGGAAGAGGAGGAGGTGTGACAGAAACCTGCCGAGCACATAGGACAACGCACTTTACCTTCCAATCGGAAGTCAACAGAATTTCCAGTGGCTAATTACTTATGAGAAACAAAAAATACTGACGTGTCCCATTTTTAAACCAAAGCTCTATTTAGGGATTCTGATAAATCTTCAGGAATTTCAGAAGAATAAAGTTTTCCAGTTTGACGTGGGTTAAATCTACCCATGTAGTGAACAGACCTAAGACACATAAACCCATGCAAGTTAAAGAGCATTAGAGGGAAAACACCCAAAGCGCTGCTCTATCCCCTCCCAACCCCCACTCACGAGAGTAGAGATATCTATAGAATCACTCTGCAATCTTTCATGGGGTGTCAACTCCACACAAAGTGGCATATGGAACACTGCGGGGGGGGGGGGCGGGCACGGATACCACCACATTTAAGTCACGGACGTGCCCTCGGTTCCCTGGGTGAACCAGGCTCCTTCCTCTCTCAGGGCCTTTGCCTCTGCTGGGTTTTCTGCCTGAAACACTTCCCCACATCTAACCTGGCAAACTCCTACTCATCCTTCCCATCTCATCTGCAATGTCCCTTCCTCAGAGACTTCCTGACCCCTCCCCGCCACCTAAAATACGTCTAACCCATTAACCTCCCTCATAGCACCATTGTTTTCCTTCGTGGCACTTAAAATTGGTAACTGCAGCCTGAGGACATGACCCCTTCCTATGTGTCTGAGGGCAATGCCCAACCCGCCTGGCTCCCCATCGTACAGACAGTGGCAGCTCAGAGGTTACTGCTGAGTGAGGGTGCTTCCCATTTCACAGGAGGTACAACACAGGCCAAACTCCACTGCAGTAGAAAGGGAAAGCTATGACAGGAGAGGCGCAATGAAGCCCTGTAAGAGTTCAGAGGACAGAGCTAGCGCAGGCTTTAGGGTGCAAAGGGAGAGATACAGAGGAGGAAACATCTGAAATGGAGCCTAGGAAGATTTACCTTTACTCAAAATTTAACAACTCCGGGGCAGGTGGGAGGGGTGGGAACAGCCCATTCAATTTAATTTTAAAATCTCTCAAAATTGCAAAAATCTAAAGACAATTTATTAAAATTGTTCCAGGCAGGCATCAAATTGCCTGTGTATCACTTAAGCCTTACACTCAGCTTGTATGAGAAATGGCATTATCTCATCATACAAATAAAGAAACAGAGGCTCTGAAAAGTGAAGGAACTCACCTGTGTTCACACTAGGAGAGCAATGGAGTGAGGACACAACTCAAGCCTGAAAGCCATGCGCCAACCAGAACACAAGTGGTCCCAGACTCGCTCAGGGCCTAGAGTGCTAATTTTTCCAAAAAAGGTCCCTAGGCCCTAACCCATTCCTACTGAAGCAGACTCTCCAGGGGAGGAGCTGGGAACCCATATACTTAATAAGCTCCCTCCCGTGAGGGGAGGAGCTTCTCATCCCCAGGCAAGTCTGCGACACACAAGTCTGTTTGAAATGACACACAATGGGAAAACTGTAGTGTCCCCCTCATGCCTTTGGACGTACTACCTGTCCCCTGCCATACAGGCCTCCTCCACATCAGGCCTCACCTCCCCCTTCCTCGCTCTTCAAAAGGCTCCAGCCAGATGACCTCCCAGCTCCCTGGACAGGTATTTTTCTTCCCACCTCTGTGCCTTCACTCAGCTCCTCCCCAGCCTGGTCCTCTCCAGACCCTCCTCTCACCCCCTATGGATACTTAAAAAGCCCTGTCTTGCCGTGTCCTCTCCACTGGCCCAACACCTACCTGCACTCCGAAGCTCAATTAGAAACGAACCTCTTGGGACTTCGTTGGTGGTGCAGTGGCTAAGAATCCATCTGCCAATGCAGGGGACACGGGTTCAAGCCCTGGGCCGGGAAGATCCCACATGCCGTGGAGCAACTAAGCCCGTGCGCCACAACTGAACTGAAGCCCACAAGCCACAACCACTGAAGCCCACATGCCTACAGCCCGTGCTCCACAACAAGAGAAGCCACCACAATGAGAAGT
Source organism: Delphinus delphis (assembly GCF_949987515.2). Lineage (NCBI taxonomy): Eukaryota > Metazoa > Chordata > Mammalia > Artiodactyla > Delphinidae > Delphinus > Delphinus delphis. The sequence goes on from NC_082695.1 coordinate 61,978,630, forward strand.
CCACACACTGCAACAAAGAGTTGCCCCCGCTCGCCACTACTAAAGAAAGCCCACGCGCAGCAACAAAGACCCAACACAGCCAAATAAATAAATTCATAAAAAAAAAAGAAGAAACCCACAAAGTCATATTTGTGGGTCATCTCTTGCTTCTGTTCACTGAGCACCCTCTGTCTCCCTTCTGCTAACACATCCTCTCATTAAGGGAACTGTCCTTCCTCCATGCTATAGAGTTGTGGGAGAGAGGGTCTCTCAATACAGAATCCCTACACACCTTCCTCTCAGGACTGGTCAATCCCACTGGTCAAGCTGACAGGCTCAGGGAGAGCACATGAGTAAGTCACACCAATCGGAATCATTATAAGAAACAAGGATAAAGAAAAACATTTGCCTTTCCCATGGGAAACTAGCATGATGCCTGGTTCTCTCTGTAGCATGTACTTTCATTCCCGTGGAAAAAGTACAACTGCAAGAGACGGCTTGAAAGAGAGAGAAGCAGGGCCAAGGGACCTGGGAGGGTAGATAAACAGAAAGGGAAATACTAACCCAGGGCCTCTCAGCTTTGCAACTACTGCCATGTTGGGATGGCAGATTCCTGGGAGAGGCTCTCCTGTGCACTGTGGGATGTTTAGTACTATCCCTGACCTCTGTGCACTAGATTTAAGTAGCAGCCCCCCTCAATCCCCTTACAACTCCCTCTCCCAACCACCTGCCCTACCTGCCCCACCCCACCAGGCTGCGACAACCAAAATGATCTCTAGACATTACCAAATGTCCCCTGAGGGTCAAAACCCCTCTAGTTGAGGACCACCACTTTAGAATGACCTGTTGTTATCAGGAGCCTTCTTCCCCAGTCACATGAGCCAACACATTCCCTTCCTGGTAAAACAAGTGTGCACTGAATTTTCATCATGTGCAATTAAGAATCTTGATTCGTACCCATCCTTAATTCCTTCCCTCCCCCAGCAGCTATTTCTTTTACCCTAATTCCATATACATTTACCATATACAGTTGACCCTTGAACCCACAGGGTTAGTGGTACTGACCCCCCATGTAGTTGAAAATTCATGTATAACTTTTGACTCCCCCAAAAACTTTACTAATAGCCTACTGTTGACCAGAAGCTTTACCAATAATATAAACTGTCGATTAACACATATTTCGTATGTTATATGTATGATATACTATATTCTTACCATAAAGTGAGCTAGAGAAAAGAAAATATTACGAAAATCATAAGGAAAATACATTTACAGTATTGTACTGTATCTATTGATACTGTAAGCTTACATCATCTGTTTACAAGATGAATCACCTGTCAGTACCTACATCAATACTGTCTTATATGTTATAAAACACTGTAGATGCTATACAGGCTAACATTACACATCAAAAACGAAAAGACAATGTGAAAAAGAAATTCATATTTATTTACAGGTAGAACAATTCCTGCACTGATAATGAAGAAGCAGCAATATGATTGCTTTATGGTAGCCTAGTATAATCAATACGATTGTTTCACGATCATCTAGCCTATATACTAATGAATGAATCATTTTAAAAATTTTGTGGCATAGAGTATGATAGTCATATTCATAATACAGTATTAGAAACACTGTTACATTTTTTAAAAAAACACTTATCTGTGATGACAGCCTGATACAGTTTCTCAATTACGAGAGAGGTATACTGTGCAGTAGTATAATTCTTTGAAAGCAAAGTTATAAAACAGTAAGAAAAACACAGTATTAATTTTATATTAAATATCTCTCACCCTATGCCTATGTAAGGATAGGCTACCCACTTCAATACCAGTCTGGCACAGCATGTGCTACATGATGAATACTTAGGTGATGATGATGATGACACAAAAACATCTCATACAGTCCTTGCCATACGGGTGTCAGATTTTCACACAAAGACACACATATACACAACAGGTAAGTTTATCAACTGTACAGCATGATGATCGTTTATTATGCATTAAGTGGAAGTGGATCATCATAAAGGTCTTCATCCTCATTAGCGTCATGCTGAGTAGGCTGAGGGGGAAGAGGAGCGGTTGGTCTCGCTGTCTCAGGGTGGCAGAGCCGGAAGAGGTGGAAGAGAAGGAGGAGAGGGAGGCACACCTAGTGTAACTTTATAGAAGTACATCGAAATTTCTGACTTCTTTGCTTTTTCATTTCTCCAAAAATGTTTCTATACAGTATCAATTCTTCCCCCGTTTGCTTTAGTTTCAGTGCTCGTATCATAGAAGGGTCCATGTCATAAAAGAAATCAAAATCAGTCTTGAATAATCAGAACCTTCTGGCAGATTGTCTAATGTTAATGTTTTCTGGCACTGCTTCTTCTACGTCTTCTTCCTCATGATCTGGCACCGGTTCAGAAGCACTCACGTCGATCAAGTCATCTTCTGTTAACTCCTCTGGTGTGGTGACTATTAGTTCTTGAATTTCTCTAAGATCCAAATCTTGAAACCCTTCCCCCACTCCCAGCCCCAACTTCTTTGCCATATCTACCAACCCTTTCATGATTTCCTTGATTGGTTTTGTCATAAATCATGAACTCATGCACATCTGGACACAGTTTTCCCCAGCAGGAATTTGTTTTGGGCTTGATGGCTTTCATGGTTTTCTATAACAACAATGGCATCTTCAATGGTATATTCCTTCCAGACTTTCAGGATGTTCTATCAGGGTTCTATTCCATAGTGTTGACAATCCTTTCCATAGAGTACCACGTACAATGAGCCTTAAAGGTCCTTATGACCCCCTGACCTAGACACTGAATTAGAGACGTTGTCTGTGGGGGCAAAGGGACTGCTATGACACCTGCGGTGTTGAACTCGTGGGGTCTGTGTGGCCAGGGGTACTGTCCGATACCAAAAGAACTTTAAAAGGCAGCCCAGTACTGGCAAGGCACTTCTTGACTTCAAGGACAAACCATTGATGGAAACAATCAAAAAAAAGGGTTCTCACTGTCCAGGCCTTGTACAACCAAGAGACTGGCAGCTGGTATTTATCTTTTCCCTTCAAGGCTGGGGGGTTAACAGCTTTACAGATAAGGGCAGTCCTAATCGTAAACCCAACTACATTTACACGAAACAGTACAGTTAGCCTATCCCTTCCTGCCTTCAATCCTGGTGCTTGCTTCTCTTCCTTGCTAATAAATGTCCTTTGTGGCATTTTTTTTTTCCCCAGAATAGGGCACTTTCATCTGCGTTAAAAACCTGTTCCGGGGCTTCCCTGGTGGCACAGTGGTTGCGGGTCCACCTGCCGATGCAGGGGACGCAGGTTCGTGCCCCGGTCCGGGAGGATCCCACATGCCGCGGAGCGGCTGGGCCCATGAGCCACGGCCGCTGAGCCTGCGCGTCCGGAGCCTGTGCTCCGCGGCAGGTGGGGGCCCGCAGTGAGAGACCCGCGTACTGCAAAAAAAAACAAAAAACCTGCTCCGGCAGATATCCTTTCTCCTCGATGATTTTTGTAATGGCATCTGGGAACTCATCTGCTGCCTCCTGGTTGACAGAAGCTGCTTCTCCTGTTATCTTGACATTTTTTAAGCCAAATTTCTTTCTAAAATTATCAAACCATCCTGTGCTGGCATTAAATTCTTCAGCTTTAGATCTTTCACCTTCCTTTTGCTTTAAGTTATCATAAAATGACTTTGATTTTTCTCTAATCATATTAGGGTCTACAGGTATGCCTTTCTTATAGCCATCCTGCACTCACACAAAAGCTACATTTTCAATATGAGATAAAAAGGTATTTCACAAAAAGTACAACAGTGACAGCTTCATGAATTTCCTTTTCTTTTTTTTACAATGGTTCCTACTCTGGATTCATTTATCTTGAAATGACAGGAAGTGCAGCTGCAGACTTCAATCTATGGTACATATCATGCAATTCAACTTTTTCTTGTAATGTCATGACTTTTCTCTGCTTCTTGGGAGCACTTCCAGAATCATTAGAGGCACTTCATATGGGTCCCATGGTGTTATTTAAGGCACTAAACACAATGAAAATGACGCGAGAGCCGTAAGAGGTCACTTTTTACTGTGATGCACAATTTACTGGAGAGACAAACTGCTCAGTCGGAGAAGATTAGCGTCGCAAAGCATGTTAGGCGGATACTCAACACTTGAGCTCACCTTCATGGCAACAGGAGGTGGCTACAAAATTATTACAGTAGTACAGTATGCAGCTGTAATTTAATACTGCACCTTTTATGTCTGTTTATATTTCTCTCAACCATGAATGGCATCATGTATGGTCTGTGTTTGTGTGTGTAAGTTTTGATAAATTTTAACTTTTTATAATAGATTTGTGTATATTTTATGGTAGTAGATGAAAGAATAGTATCTACATTTATTTTATACATTCATGACATACTTTTTTCTTAATTTTTTTCAATATTTATAGGCTACATTAGTTCATCTGTGAGTTTTTTCAAATTGTCACAAATCTCCAAAAAACTTTCCAGTGTATTTATTAAAATATATCCTCGTATAAGTGAACCTGCACAGTTCAAACCCGTGTGGTTCAAGGGTCAACTATAATGCAAATGCAATCTATAGGCACTAGCATGGCCTTGCCAATATTTTGCTTCATAACTTTGTGATTACCTCAGAAGTCTTATTTTCTCCACAAGATTATCAGTGTCTCATGTGATGAGCACCTCCCTGTGTATCTTCTCTGTTTATAATACTGCCCCATGCACACTGCAATTAAAAGCAACGTGTTTTGCTATTGCTACAACAGCAAAGCCATTTGCTGCTCAAGGTCAGAAGCACTATTCCCAGTTTCATGGAAACCACCACCCTTTTCAATACTAATAAGCTATAAGCAATCCAAAATTAAATGACAAAGGGAAGTATCTTTCATGACAATAAAACTAGAATCATTATTAGAGTCACTGTTCATCACTCTGCATTCTAAAATAGGCAGGAAGTTTTCTGCCTCATAAAAAATACACTATTGAAATATCATTCCCTATATTATACTTGAGAAACCAGAGAACATAGTCATTTTGTACTCGCTGGGCTGTTCTCCACTTACTGCTCATTCTTTAGAAGGTAATACTGGCAAGGGTAGAACAAAGGCAGAATCTTATCCAGGACATGGACCACTGTTTTCAAATGCCTCGACTGGACCAGAATCCCCAAGAGTGGGATGCCTTCTGCACAGAACTTCTCAATGCTATGGAAAAAGAAAAAGGCAATGAGCATACGAGGTAGCCAGTTCATAAACTGATGTTCTTCCAATGCACTATCATACTACACGCTACCCAGATTATCTCAGGTCTCCAACCCATTTATGCATACCCAAACTTCACACAGAAATGCTAGAATCAGAACTCTAGAAGTACAAAGGAACTTAAAAGTTCATCTATATTATCATTTTATACGAAAGAAAGGTGAAGTATCATGGCCCAATTCACACAGTTTCCTGGTATAGGGTCAAATTGAGGACCCAGGTTTGCAAATTTCTAGTCCAGAGCCCTGGCCACTTTGCTTCTCAAATGGTGCTTCTTCTAAGAGTCATGGGGCTCTCATTGTCTACGTAGTCCCACAAGGTATTATAGCAAAGATTCAAAAATGAGCTCAATCTGTCTGTATAATCTGGCAGAATTTTTCTGAAATCAATGTGGCCTAGAAATTTGCTTATTTTTTTGACTCTTCAGAGAATCTATCCTTAAGAAATAATCTCAAATATGGAAGAAAATATGACAGATGATCCATGTAAAAATGTAATTTTCAGAATTATTCATAATTGTAAACTCAGAGGCATAAATGACTTAATGTAAATTCTGGAAAAATCCATTCAATGGGAATATTACAGAATTATCTTAAAAGTATGCATATGATGGCCAAGGGCAATATGGAAAAATATTTCTGCTAAAATGATACTAGGAAAAAACAAAACTTTATACTTCTAACTATAACTACTAGTAAAGGAGAGTTATACTGTACAGACAGGGAAAAAACAGGGATAATGTCACACTAAAATGCTCATTGTGTTGGAGTGGTAAAAAAGAGTGGTTTTTTTCCTCCATTTTCCTAATTCTATAGTTTGGTTACACTGCTTTAATTCTGGGGGAAAAAAATCTTTTCAAAAAATAAAAGGAATAATGCAAAGATTATGCCCTAAGGGAAACATTTACAATATTAGAAGTAAAAAACAAAGGATATATAAAATTATGCATGTAGTACAGCTCTAAAAAAGATCCAAGGAAAACATACTGAATAAAAATAAACAGAAAAATAAGCAATGTTTTATTACGATGAGAAAGATTCTGGGTGATTTTTTTTGACTATTGTTCTCTGTATTATCTATGACTTTATATTCATGTACAACTCATGTCCTTCACACTCTGCCCCCAATCCTAAGCCCATTCATAAGATTGTTTTAAGTTAGTTCTAGAATCATCCCAGATGACCACAGTGGAGTTCAGCCCCAAAAAGAAACACTCTCACCCTCACACCCACTCAGGATTCAGGAATCAGCACTAAACCATTATTTATTTTAGAGAGGACACACAGCAGTATTAGTGAATAAAGAGCTACAGTTCCAGAATAAATATAATTAGAGAAATCATGAAACGATTAAGTTCAGAGTACTACACTCAAAGAATCCACATACCAGACACTGTTCTAAGCATGTTAAACGTCTTATAACTCACTTAAGCCTCATAAAGTAAGTCTGATACTATTATTATTCCCATTTCATAGATGAGGAACATGAGGTACAGGAAACTGTGAATGACACTAGAGCTACTAGAAATGATGTAAAGAGTGCCTTCCAGGGCTTCCCTGGTGGCGCAGTGGTTGAGAGTCCGCCTGCCGATGCAGGGGACACGGGTTCGTGCCCCGGTCCGGGAAGATCCCACATGCCGCGGAGCGGCGGGGCCGTGAGCCATGGCCGCTGAGCCTGCGCATCCGGAGCCTGTGCTCCACAACAGGAGAGGCCACAGCAATGAGAGGCCCACGTACCGAAAAAAAAAAAAAAAGTGCCTTCCAAAGGGCCTATATAACATCTCTCCCCTTCCTAGTACATCAATTCTGCCCTCTTTAACTGGCTTTCAAATTTGTCCATAATTACCTGGTGACCTCCATTCACCAACAGGAAACACAGGCTTCAGCCAGGAGAGTTTTGTCAACACTTCCCTTTCCCTCCCCCCCACCTCCACCCAGCCAGACAGATATCTGGTGGAATGAAATATGGAGGGGAGGTGGGGGGTGGGGAGGAAGAAATAAGTGAGGAAGGTTAAGAGGTACAAACTTCCAATTGCAAAATACATGAGTTATGGGTATGAAATGTACAATGTGGAGAATACAGTCAATAATTATGTATTATTTTTGTATGGTGACATATCGTAACCAGCCTTATCGGGTGATCAGTTAGAAATGTACAGAAATGTTGAATCCCTATGTTGTGTGACAGGAACTAACATAGTGTTGTAGGTCAGTTATACTTCAAAAACAAATAAACAGGGCTTCCCTGGTGGTGCAGTGGTTAAGAATCCACCTGCCAATGCAGGGGACATGGGTTCAATCCCTGGTCTGGGAAGATCCCACATGCCGCAGAGCAACTAAGCCCGTGCGCCACAACTACTGGGCCTGCACTCTTGAGCCTGTGAGCCACAACTACTGAAGCCTGCGTGCTTAGAGCTCATGCTCTGCAACAAGAGAAGCCACTGCAATGAGCAGCCAACTCGCTGCAACTAGAGAAAGCCCGCGTGCAGCAATGAAGACCCAACGCAGCCAAAAATAAATAAATATATAAAACAAACAAACTCACAGAAGAAGAGATCAGATTTGTGGTTACTAGAGGCTGGGAGGAGGTGGGGGGTGGAGGGAGGGGAAATTGGATAAAGGTGGTCAAAAGGTACAATCTTCCAGTTATCAGATAAATAAATACTAGGGATATACTGTAATGTACATGATAACATAATTAACACTGGTGTACATTATATATAAAAGTTGTTAAGAGAGTAAATCCCAAATGTTCTCATCACAAGAAAAAAAAAATCTTTCCTATTTCTTTTTTTTTAATAGATCTTTATTGGAGTATAATTGCTTCATAATACTGTGTTAATTTCTGCTGTATAACAAAGTAAATCAGCCATACATATATACCCATATTCTCTCCCTCTTGAGCCTTCTTCCCATCCTCCCTATTCTTCCTATTTCTTTAATTTTGCATCTATATGAGACGACGGATGTTCACTAAACTATACATTTCATGATATATGTAAGTCAAATCATTATGCCATACACCTTAAATTTATACAGTGCTGTATGTCAATTATATCTCAATAAAACTGGAAGGAAAAAAAAAGAAATACCTACAAAGTACAAGTTCTGGAGCTATCAAGACAATGCCCCTACCATGTTCCTACCATTAAGGAACACACAGTCCCAAAGGAGGAGGAGAAACGATTACACCTTAAGCACCCAGCTCAGAAGGCACAGGTGCTGCAGGGCAGGGGTGGGTGGTCCTTGGGCAGAATCTTCAACACCGTGGGCACTGATCACCAGGGGAAGGTAAGAGTCACTACTCTGCTCCTTAGCCCAGGACATCTCTAATTAATAAGACTCCTGGGCTTCCCTGGTGGCGCAGTGGTTGAAAGTCCACCTGCCCATGCAGGGGACACGGGTTCGTGCCCCTGTCCGGGAAGATCCCACATGCTGTGGAGCGGCTAGGCCCGTGAGCCATGGCTGCTGAGCCTGCGCGTCCGGAGCCTGTGCTCCGCAACGGGAGAGGCCACAACAGTGAGAGGCCCACGTACCGCAGGAAAAAAAAAAAAAAAGACTCCTCTCCAAAGCTTAGCTCCTCCATGAGGGTATCCTGCTCTAGTGATCTCTCCTTACTTTAAATTCTTTCTGCCCATACTCTTGAGAGGTTCCAATCTAGGCTGTACATTAGAATCACCTGGAGAACTGGCCCCTAGATCAGTTAGATCAGGATTCTCACTCTCTTCCCTGTATTGGTAGTTTTAGAATCACTGCAAAAGTGATTCTAAATGGTGGTCAGGATTAAGAACCAGAGCTCTATTCATATCATCCAGCCCATGATTATATTCTTCAGTACTGCCAATTGTTTTATGTCTCCCGTGTCCACTAAGCTGTCAACAACCGGAGGACAGCTATCTAACAATTCCATACCTCTCCTATTTCACAGCACAGGCTGAACACTAATAGCTCATAGGACAACTGGCATCCCACTGAAAATATACTGAATGTGGAAGAAGATGTTTAAATCAGGTTGCTAAAAAGGTGTTACAGTGAATCTAAAACACAAGAATCAGAAAGTATCGGCCAAAGATGTTTTAGAAAACTGGATAGGCTAAATAAAATTAATACATTGTAGGAAAATGATCCTTAATGAAAAGGATTTTTAACCAACTGAGAATTCATGCATTCACTTACTTACTGCACCAGATTCAGTCTTCATCACTAGGGATAAAATACCACAAGACAAATATGGTTCCTGAGTCCTAACCTCATAGAATGTCTCCAATAAAATTAAACAGACAACTACATTATAGTGTGATAAATGCTACAATGGAAGAAACAGACACAGCTATGGGCTCATACAAGAGGCACTTGACATGATAAGGCATTTCATCCCCTTGGGTAGGTTTAGGGTTAGCTTCCTTTATACCTGGGAAGGCTGGGTTGGGCTGCCATCACTTTGAACAAAATTCGGTACAAGTGACCAATTATTTTTATTTGATCACTATTCTGAGGAAGAGACTCTGTCTACTGTCGACATAAAAATTCCACGCTGGATGATAGGTATAACTCTCTTGATAATGCAACAAGGTGATTTTCTGTTACAAATCCATGTTATATGAATTTAGGCAGCACTTCCCCATGATAAGCTATTAATCGAGGCTTATTATTTGGCCCTGATTACCCCTAGATAGATTTGATGGAGGCCTCAGACCTTGGGATGTGAAAGATGAGATTCCAGAATCACTGACTACAAGGTTCAGCAACCCTAGAAGTTCAACACAAACACTGTACCTGTGGCCCATGGCCGTCATAGCTAAGGCCAGATAACAGCCAATGGGCATGCCCGCCTTAACAGCCTTCAAGAGAGGATGAAACGTGGGTGACTCTGTCACTTCAGGCACAGTGCTGGAGAACAGAAGAGTTGCACAATTCTGCTGTATTCCATAATCATTTTTGTGCAGTTTTAACCTCAAGATCAAGTTCCAGGCCCATTGGTTAAATGAGGTCTCAGGTGTCTCTCCATATCGAACAATACTGGCCAAATATGAAACCTAAAACAATTATTTATTTGAAACCACATTAGTCACATACACATTAAATCAGTAAGCTCACCCACCCATCTCTTTTTGTGATCAACAATGCCGTCAAAAGAAAGGACATAGGGCCTCCCTGGTGGTGCAGCGGTTGGGAGTCCGCCTGCCGATGCAGGGGACACGGGCTCATGCCCCAATCCGGGAAGATCCCACATGCCGCGGAGCGGCTGGGCCCGTGAGCCATGGCCGCTAAGCCTGCGCGTCCGGAGCCTGTGCTCCGCAACGAGAGAGGCGGAGAGGCCACAACCGTGAGAGGCCGGCGTACCAAAAAAAAAAAGGACATAATGCTTACTGGTACTCCGTGTTTACAGCGCTAAATTAAAGCAGTTTCTCACTCACAGCTGACTTCTGATTATTTGCTAGTCACTTTGTGAACCTGATCTGGGTCTCCTCAAGCAAGAGTAATAATATGAAAGTTGGTATGCAACAAATCATGTGCTGGTAAAAAAATTTAACAACCAGTTGGAGCATGGAGGCCGATTTATAAGGGTTTGCCCACTTTGGTAGCATAAAAACTCCCACCATGGTCAACTTCAAGCCACCAGCAGGTTAACAATCAGACCTGCAAAGTTCCTAAAAATGTAACAATCAGTTCTCCAAGCCGGTATGAGCCAGCACCAGCACACCGCTGTAGCTCAACTCAAATTCCGTAATACTAAAATGGTCATATGGAGGCTACTTCTTAAAGAAAAATCTTTCTCCAACCACAGAACTCAATTTCAATATCTTAAATTGCCAGAAATGTTCTTAGGAAACCTAAGGGTAAATATTGTAACTTTATCCACCCAGGTCATTTATAATAAAGGTTTACGTCCTCAATACATAAAAGAAGGAAATACCTGCTTCATACTTTCAGAAAGAAACCCAGCATACGGCTTCTGTGCAAGGTACTTCTGGTACGCCTCAAGAATCATTAAAGCTACTTCAGCATGGACTGCTTGATCCAGATGAAGAGTCCCCTTTTAAAGAGAAAAATCATCACAAACATGTCATCTTGATTTTTTTTGGTTATACCTTTGAACTAAAAGATTAGTCAGGATAGTAAAAAAGAACCTTGGATGCAGAAGTTTAATTTTCCAAAGCTCACACCCCCTAACAATGAAATTATAAAATGACAATAGGAAAAAGAATTGAAATCTTTAAAGAACCACTACACTGCACCAGTTAGGTGTGAGCCCGAGTCATCCCCAATCCCAGTCATAAAAGGTATCTTTGAATGCAACCCCCCACCCCCACCCTAAAATCTCCATAAATACTTTGGGTTACAAGTTTAAGGGCATTGTTAAGAACCAGGAAGATGTTGAATTATTATTAACTAAACAGAAAGATACTTAATAATTTAAGTCTACATTCCCTTTTCTTGTTCTGTCATCAGTGAAAATAAAAAAAATACTCAACAGCACAGGTTAAATACTCCTTTAGGAGCTTGAAGTTGCCTACCAAATTTCCCACCCAATCTTCCTTTACAGCCTGAAGAAATACATTCCCTAAGCCTCCGAGAGAAGAGCACTTTCCGAACGCTAACAAAAGAACAAGGAGAGGGCTTCCCTGGTGGCGCAGTGGTTAAGAATACGCCTGCCAACGCAGGGGATACAGGTTCGAGCCCTGGTCTGGGAAGATCCCACATGCCGCGGAGCAACTAAGCCCGTGCGCCACAACTACTGAGCCTGCGCTCTAGAGCCCACGTGCCACAACTACTGAGCCCGTGTGCCACAACTACTGAAGCCCGCATGCCTAGAGCCCGTGCTCCGCAACAAGAGAAGCCACTGCAATGAGAAGCCTGCGCACGGCAACGAAGAGTAGTCCCCACTCGCCACAACTAGAGAAAGCCCGTGCACAGCAACGAAGACCAAAGGCAGCCCAAAATAAATAAATAAAAAAATTTATTTATTAAAAAAAAAGAGTTGCTACTTTAAATGAACGAGGAGACACTCGAGGAGACTGTGCATGCAGCTCTCTGGAAGAGGGGGGCTGGGGCTTCTGTTCACAAGTCAGAGAAGGCGAAGGTGGAGAAGAGCCCCTTGCAGCTCTCACCCACCAGCACTTGAGTGAGAAAAGACCCCGATGAGACCATGAGCAGACAAGGTGGTCAGGGACACCCTGGAGGAAAAGCTCCCTGGTTTCAGTTTCCTCATCTGTACAACAGGGGTCATGTTCACGCCAAGCACACAAGACGGCTGAGAGGACTAGATGACTCGCTCAGAACAAAAGTTGGCAGATAGTTAGAGAGGGCTGAGTTCTCTTCCATTTTCCCTTTAAAATGTTTAAACATTCTGATCAAGAAGCTAACTAATGAGGCCTAGGGTAAGAAGGCAGAAAGATCTTAACAGTCAAAATGCCTTGATATTGCATCTTTGGAGACATATGATAGGTAGCAAACTCTTAATAACAATAAACTATTATGAACAAAAACTACCACCACTAAGACCTTAACATGTGCCTAGAACTGTCCTCAATGTTTTACATGTCCTAGCTTGCTGAAACCTTACAACAGCCCTCTGAGGTAAGCCTGTTAATGTGAATGCTTACAGATGAGCAACTGAGGCCTAGAGAGTTCAGGAAGCTTGCTCAGGGTCACACAGCCAGGAGGTGGCAGAGCTGGGATCAGAACCCAGGCAGGCTGGCTCAGAGCTCAGGCTCTTAACCAGTACACAGTGTTTCGGAAGACAAGTCTGGCAATGACACACAATACAAAATGTACAAGGAGGGCTTCCCTGGTGGTGCAGTGGTTGAGAGTCCGCCTGCCGATGCAGGGGACGTGGGTTCGTGCCCCGGTCCGGGAAGATCCCGCATGCCGCGGAGGGGCTGGGCCCGTGAGCCATGGCCGCTGAGCCTGCGCGTCCGGAGCCTGTGCTCCGCAATGGGAGAGGCCACAACAGTGAGAGGCCCGCGTACCGCAAAAAAAAAAAAAAAAAAAAAAATGTACAAGGAAAAAGGACCAGAGTTAAGAGTGGCAATTAGGAGGAACTGCAGTAAATATCCAGAAGAAATAAAACAACAGAAACAAATGATCCAAGGAAAAAGGGAAGAATTTTCAGTGTGGAGCAATTTATCTTCACTTACAGGATGCTCACTCTGCAAAACAGAACTAATTAGAGAAGATCCTAAACTCTGATGCAGCTAAAAGAATTTGCAGACCTTGCAAATGATACTCAAAAATGTTAATGTTTTGAGAAAATGTTTCTTTGAAACTGATGTGTGTGGACCCTCCAGTCTCTAGGGAACAGTTTTAATACATACCTGTTCGCCAAATCCCCAATTTAGTCCTTCTAGAATAACACAGGCCAATTTATTCTTCACCGTTGTCAGGTTGTAATTGAATAACCAATCCCGAATCACAGCTATCTCGGAGGCAGAAGGTCGCCAAAGATACAAAGGTAGTTCTTTAAACAAGTATAAAGAAACCTTATTTAAAAGAAAATGATAATAATTAAAATCAAGACTTAAGGACAATCCTGTATTACTACAATACTATATTATTAAAGTGCTTACAAAATTTTTCTCCAAAAGGAAGTGGGGTTTTGCTTTTTAGACAGTGAAATGAACAACCAAATCAAATGAATATTAAAACTAATGATACACCAAAAGCACATTTTGCAATCCTTTGTAAAGGTCAAGCTTTTTTTCGTATGTAAACTGGTACACTTCCATTAAAAAAAATCACCATAGTAAGATCCAAATTTAAAGTCATGATAAATCAGTGGAAAGTCATTCATTTTACAAAAAGACTTAGCACTTTAAATAATTATTTCTTCTACATCATTTAAAAAATTATTTCTATTAGCTTCAAAGCATTCTAGGAATAAAAAAGCATTCTAGGAAGAAGATACAAGGAGTGGATGGGGGTAAAGATGAAACAAGATCAACCAAGAGTTGGTATTTGTTGAAACTGGATGATAGGTACATAGCAATTCATTATATTGTTCTCTACTTTTTATATATTTGAAAGATTATATAATAAAAGCTTTTTAAAATCCTGTACAAAAAGTCCATAGCACCACTTTTAAATAACATATCCATGTGCAAATTAAGATAAATCTGGGTTCACTTAATACAGTTTGGTTTAAGTAAGACTAATCAGAAGAGCAGTTCATAAATAATGTCTAGAATAGTGCTGTCCAATGGAAATCTAATGCAAACCACACGTGTAATTTTTATTTTTCTAATAGCCATTTTTAAAAGTCAAAAGAAACAAGTAAAATTAATTTTAACAATATATATCATTCAATCCAGTATGTCCAAAATAGTATTCCAACATGTAGTCATCACAAAAGATTACTGAGATACGTTATTCTTTTGTTCATACTAAGCCTTGGAAATCCAGTGAGTGTTTTACACTTCCAGCACATCATAATTTGGATGAGCCACATTACAAGGGTCTATAGTCACATATGCCTGGTGGTTACTGTATTGGACAATTCAGCTCTAGAACATATAACCAAGCATTTTTTAGGTTCCTGCACTACTCCAAATTGGAGGCAAAACAAAATTTGAAAGAACGGGAAAAAAAATTTGAAAGACAAGTAGAACGAATGAATTTTAAAAAGATCCTTTCTTTCCTTTGCATGTGTAGTGTGTGTGTGCAGTTAGCTAAATTTTCAGAAGGATTTGTCAATAAAGGTCTTGAATATGCTGAATAAAATGGTAAACTAGCAATCTAACAAATAGAAAAATACTTCTTTAGCCTGTAAGCATCTGACAAAAAGAACAAAATAATGGTACTAGAGCAATGAGTATAGCAATGAGATCTGTCCAGAAAACCAACTATCCCCAGCTACACAAAATAATGGTATAGGGGCTTCCCTGATGGCGCAGTGGTTGAGAGTCCGCCTGCCGACGCAGGGGATACGGGTTCGTGCCCCGGTCCGGGAAGATCCCACATGCCGCAGAGCGGCTGGGCCCGTGAGCCATGGCCGCTGAGCCTGCGCGTCCGGAGCCTGTGCTCCGCAATGGGAGAGGCCACAACAGTGAAAGGCCCGCGTACCGCAAAAAAAATAAATAAATAACGGTATAGCATATATCTACACATCAAGAATAAAAGTGAAGCTACCAAGAAAGATCTCAGGGACATTAAAATGGGAACATTACAAAAACTCTTTGCCAGTAAATTCAACTAGTTAGATGAAATGGAAAAATCCCTTTAAAAACATAAATATATGTATACGTATAGCTGATTCACTTTGTTATAAAGCAGAAACTAACACACCATTGTAAAGCAATTATACTCCAATAAAGATGTTTTAAATAAAAACAAACATAACTTAACCAATTGACTCAGAAAAAAATAAAAATCTGTATCTGTTTAAAATTTTGAATTCGTTATCAAAACACGAAGAAAACCCTAGGCCCAGATGATTTCACTGGTAAACTCTATCAAACATTCAAGGAAGAATTATAACAATCTTACAAAAATTCTTCCAAAAAACAGAAGAGGAGGAAATGCTTCCCAACTCGTGTTACAAGGCCAACATGACCCTAAATCCAAAACCTAACAAAGATATAACAAGAAAATAAAATTACAGATCAGTATCTGTCATGAATATATATGCAAAAACCCTCAAGAAAAAATATTATCAAATTGAACCTAACAATACATAAAAAGAATAATATATCATGATCAAGTGGTTTTTATTTCAGGAAACAATGATGGTTCAACATGTGAAAACCAGTCAATGTAATTCACCACATTAACAGAAAAAAGGATAAAAATCATATGACCACCTCAATGGATGAAGAAAAAACAAGTAAATACCCATTCATGGAAAAAAAAAAATTCAGCAAACTGGAAGTAGAAATTTCTCAGCCTACCAGAGAGTATAAATGAAAAACCTACAGCTAGCATTATACTTAATGGTGAACTTTGGAACCCTTTCTACTATGATAAAGAACAAGACAAGGATGTCCACTTTTACTAACTCTATTCCATATTGTAATGAAAAGCCTAGTGCATTCAATAAGGCAAAAAAAGAAATGATTAAAAAGAAAGAATCCTAATAAGAATTCCCAACAAAACAGAATTTAAAGAGTGTATTTTAAAATATATTTATGCTTTCACTGAAAGTCAGAAGATCGCTAATTTTACCTGAAGAGGATGTTAGGAAGATGCATGAATTTCACTAACTAAAGTAGAATGTCCTCTGAAGTGAACCCATGTTTCAAATTATAAAAAAGACCAATAGGAAAATATGTTATCCATTTGCAGGTTGTCATCAAAACTTATCTGAGTTCTTTCCTTTGAGATGTCCCCAAAGGCTTGGTCCTTATCAACAACTATTCCTAACCCAGAGCAATACCCACACATCTACAAATAGCACAAAGGATTGTTCCTCTCCTGCTGGGCCTCCAGAAAAAGTTACCTTCAGACACACCCCAGGTGTGTCAATGAATATTTAGGTCCACAGCCACAGCTCATTCCCAGGCTCTGGAGCTAGGAGCTGATTTCAGACTAGCCCAAGGTCAAAGCAAAAATATTCAAAGCCATCTTGTTCATCTGAAGGCAAGGGGGCTTGAATAAGTTCCTCCAAAAATGTCAGCAAGTTCACAGAACACAAAGGAACCATATATTTAAACAGAGAGTGGGGGCATCTTTTAAAAGATGTGCTCTAAAAAACCTTATGGGTCTAATTTGTACACTCACTGTTAAGAATATTTCTGGGCACAATTTATTACTAAAAGTATTATGACCTAATTAAAAATGTAAGTGTGGCCAAACCCAGAAAAACACTTGTCAGAAAAAGGTCATGAACTCAATCAAACTGAAAGAATCATATGACCCACTGTAGACGTCTTTGGAAATCATTCCATTAGATGATCACTAAAAAAGGAGCAACCAAAAACCTGCTGTTTGCAAATGAAAACCCCTTCACCTCAATATAATTGTATCCCAGTGGGATACAATGTTTACTTAAATAGAAAAAGTACCATGTACCGCTGCTATGGAAAACAGTATGGTGTTTCCTCAAAAAATTAAAAATAGAATTAACATATGAACCAGCAATTCTACTTCTGAGTACATACCCAAAAGAATTTAAAGCAGAGTCTCAAAGAGACATTTGTACACTCATGTTCATTGCAGCATAATTCAAATAGCGAAAAGATAGAAGCAACCCAAGTTCCATCAGCAGATGAATGGATAAACAAAATGTGGTATATACATACAATAGAATATTATTCAGGCTTAAAAACGGAAGAAATTCTGACACATGTTATAACATGCATGAAGCTTGAGGTCATAATACTAAGTGAAAGAAGCCATACAGAAAGGAGCAAATACTGTATGATTCCACTTCTATGAGGTACCTAGAGTAGTCAAACTCAAAGAGACAGAAAGTAGAGTACTGGCTGCCAGGAGCTGGGAGGGAATGGGGAGTTAGTTTTTAATGGGTACAGAGTTTCAGTTTTACAAGATGAAAGAGTTCTGTGGATGGATGGTGGTGACGGTAGGTAACAAAACAATGTGACCGTACTTAATGCCATTTAACTGAAAAATGGTTAATACCGTGTGTTTCATGTTGTGTATAATTTACCACAATTAAATTTCTTTTAATGTAAAAATATATATATACTTTGCCAAGTAAAGCATTATATATCATGTATTCTTCATTTAGAAAAAAATATGTCTCATAAACCAATCTGTCACTGAATCTGCTCACTCATGAATGTGATGAAGTATTAGTAGTTATCAGTCATCTATCCTACAGGGATGATGCAGTGACTATAAGATGGAAAGGCTCTGTGCAAACATAAGCCCAGAGAAAGACACTATAACTTCAAACTTTCCTCCTGAAGTTATGACACATGACCACCTGCCGTCAGAAAAATTCATTCATTACAGCCTTATTATAGATGATGAAGAAAATCTTCAGTAAATGTATGTTTTTAAAAATGATACACTCATACAGTACTATTTGACCATGGATGAACCTGGAAAACATTATGCTAAGTGAAAGAAGCCAGTCACAAATGACCACATATTTTGTGATTCCATTTATATAAAATGTCCAGAATAGGTAAATCTATAGAGACAAAGTAGACTGTGGTTGCTCAGGGCTGGAAGGGATGGAAGTCTGACAGCTAAATGGTATGTGGTTTCTTTCTGAGGTGATGAAAATGTTCTAAAAATAACTGTGGTGATAGTTACACATATATGTGAATATACTAAAAACCACTGACTTGTACACTTTAAAGAGGTGAATTGTATGGTATGTGAATTATATCACAATAAAGCTGTTTTTAAAAACTACACAAAGATTACAAAAGGGATTGTGACAAATGACAGAACTAAACGATATACATCCAGCTCAACTTAAATTACTTCTAATTTTGTTTTTGATTGATTTAAAGCAAAGGCTTCTTTCTAAATCAGAGTTGTTTCTTCCAAGACAAAAACATAAGAATTATGAAGGCAAAACAAAACTATGAAATAAAAACTATGAATTAACTATAAGCTATAATTAAAGTACAAACCTGTTACTGAAGGAGGTGGGAAAGTCACTTTGAGGAGATTAAGAGAAACAACCCACAGTTTTTTATAAGCAGTGGCCAACCCCAAGCAGGCACAGTGAACCTGAGACACAATAAATGTTTTCTTCACCCTGTTGTGCCCGTGTGACTCAGTCATCCCAACGACCTTACTATTTTTCCCACTGCTCCAATACTCTAGGGTTTAAATGAACAAACAAACAACAAAAAAAACAGAAACAAAACAAACAAAATCAGTGTTCTTACCATTCCAACCTGGTCAATGGTGTCTTGAACTCTATCCAGAAGGACAGAAATTATCTCAGGGTGAACAGCTGTGATGGCCCCTAAAAGCTCTCGACCAACCTTTGAAAAAGTTTCTCTGGTGGACAGGGTGACATAAGATACCTAAAGTAGGAGGGGGTGAAGATGGCATTTTTAATACCAATTTATCAATAAAAAAACCTTTCCATACTTTATTTAGGAGGTTTTCGAGTAAAGTAGAAAGAATCTCAGATGAAGCCTTGGCTCACACCATGTACAAAAAGATGTCACAACTTCAGAGAGCACAACTTCAGAGAGCAGACTGTCTGGAAGGTGGGGGAAGAGGGCATGGAGGGGAAAAGCAACTGTTCGACAATGACTTTAAGTGCTGGATTCAGAAAGCACTCCCAGAGTCCTCAGAGCAATTAAGTAATCCCTCCATACTAAAACTTTTCTAAATTTGAGGAAACCAATAACATGATGAAAATCAGAACGCATTTCATGGAAATACCTACTCTCTCTCTAAAAAAAAAAAAAAATGAGATCCTCAATTACAAGAGCTTCTAAAATATCAATGTTTACCAACTCTTCTTAAACAATGGGTTCGAAACTACAGGTTACAATCCAATCATGCCAATGGCCAGCAGTTTTTGGTTTTTTTAATACAATGGAAGGGAACAGAAAAATAAGAGAGTAGAATAAAACAGAACAGAAAAATATGAGAGTGCATCACAGTAAGATTAAGTATTGCTTCAATTTCACATATGTGTGTACACACACACACAGAGGATCAGAATGTAGTTTTTACTGTGAGGACTGGTCAAAACACTTGAAATATCATTCAAGAGCATAAATATTACTTTAGCAATGGATCTTGAGAACGCCATTCAACATACGTGAAAATATACATCCTCCTCTCAATTTTTACAGACAATGAAGATAGTTTGGAATTCCAGATCCATCTAGGCCTTAATCTCATGCATGGTTACAAAGTACAAGAATAGGAACAGCTTAATAGGATATTTGATCCTGGTAAAGAACTTTAGATTACCCAGTTCTGTCATTCTCAAACTGGAGTATTGAGGGGAATGATAATAAATCTTCAAACATAATTTTACTTAGATTTGGAGGAAATTTTTTTACCAAGATAAACAGATAAATGACAGCCTACAGTGAAAATGTGTATTTAAAAATATATATATATAAAACTCCAAATAATGTTTTGGTAACCATGTGAGTTATGTCCCTCAATTCATGAGGTCCAAAGTTCACTCTCTTCCACTGTTAGGGATGGCTCAGTGAAAAAGTGAAGAAAGTGAGGATCTCATCCCAGCCTATCATTTTACAGATGAAGAAACTGAAGCCCAGAGAGGTAAGGTGTCTTTTATGATGTGAGATAGACAATGAGCAGCAGAGCTAAAACAAAGCCAGATCGTTTAACTCTAGGTTCAGTACTATTTCCACCATCTCATTTAAATTGGCTGGGAAGCCAGGTTTCCATGTTCCTCGCAGGGTCAGAGGAGTGGAAATGAGGGGGGCAGGTCCGGGGCAGGGGGAGAGAAAAGTATAGAAACTACAAATGTCAGGCAGTGCCAGACTGTCTGTTCCTTACCAAAACTCATACATCAAATGACAAGAGATAGCAGGGGGAAATGGAATGGGTGTGATTCATATTTTCGGTACTCCTTAGAAATGATCTCCTTCCACAAGTGCAGACAATACAAGATTGTCACATTTTTTTTAAAAGCAATCCCAAAAGAATCAATGGATGGACAATCCAAAAGAAAATCTTTTTAGCTGATTTCTAAAACTTAATATTCTAACCTCATATATCTCCAGAACAATAATTTTTATGAAGTCTTCATCCACATTGGTTCTTCTGGCCTGAGCCATCTGAGCAAAAGTAGTTAGAAGGCAAATCTCTTCCGAGCTATTCATGGAAGAAAGACACTTCTCAAAGTTCACAAAATGTTCTGGGTCTATAAGTTCAAGAAAATTAAAGTGGGGAGAGAATAAACATATATCAAGATATAAAATTAAAAGACTTTAAGAAATATTTAAAGATACCAAACATCTTTGTTCCAGAATGGATTTCTACAGGCATCAGGAAGAAGGCTGGGCCAGATGACATTCCAACTCTAATATAATGTTGCCTCAGGAATATTTAACAAGCTTCTGTTTCCTCATCTGTCTTAAATTTTATTTATCAGATGCTATGTGACTGGTGAAGTGCTCTGTCAACTGCAAAGCACTGCTACTATCACTAGGCAAGACATCCTCAACAGTACACTTAAAGCTACTTGGTAACTGTCAGCCAAATGAATGACAGCCCTATTAATGAAAACTGCAAAGACTAGTAAACTACTCAGTACCAACATGGCATTCCACACAAAAAATATTTGCTTATAAATGGAAATTTGGGGCAAGATATTAGCTATAATCATGACTGAAATACTGATGAATATGATTAACAATATATGTTTTGCCTTTTCCTCAGAGAATGCTCTGTAAGCAATACTACATTTTGTCACTAGAGGGCAGGCTTGATTATCAGCTTTGCCATATATGACAGAAAACTAAATGCTGCAAAGGCAAAGTTGTGTAGAGGGAAGAAACCAGTCTGTTTAAAAAATATATTCCCAATGGAACTTTTCACAGAAAAAAGGCAACAAGCCAACAATTCCTTTCATATGTTTACACATTTAAGAAATCAAAGGTAGTTCATCAAATTTCCAGTATTTTCAAAATAACTCCATGGGGCATTTACCAACCCAATTTTCATTTCCTATCCCCAAATTGGGTTTATAATAGAATTTACTATCCAGAGCATTTGAAGAATAATAGAAATTGGAACCACCATTCTAGTAAGTCAAACGACAGAGCAGTCTTAAATTTCAAAATAATTTCACATGAGTACAGAGTAAAACATCCTCTCTCAGTCCTTCTAAAAGCAAAAAGAATAAAGCCATGAAGAGAAAAGGCACACAAGGTAGGAAAGGTGGATGCTGCATATTTTGGCTGTACCTTGGAGGCGCTTCTTACACTCGGCAGGCAGGAGGGCAGTACAGAGCTTTTCCAGATTCCCGCTCCCCACCTGGTGCATGAGGTAGAAGAGCTTCCAGAGCATCTGAACAGACAGTGTCCCGAAGGGCATTTCCGACATAAACAGCCAAATGCCAAGTCTGCATGTTTTCAGAAAAGCAGGAATAATTTTATGTATCAGTCAACTTCACCATACTGAGAATGTAGACAAAAGAATTCTTAAATTCTTAAATCACACTACAGCAATTTTTCTACCATGCTTCAGTCATAAACACCTAGAGAATGGATAACAATAATAGCAAATACACATAAACGCTTAGTCTATGTCAGGCACTGTTCTATCACCACATCATCTATTTCTCAGCTCATTCCATCCTCACTATAACCAAGGCAAGCACTATTATTGACATTATCCCCAATTTACACATGAGGCTACTAGAACACACAGAGGATAATAAGAGGCAGAATTGGGTGTTGAACCAAAGATCCTTTTAACATCCGGGCAACAGAGAGGCTGCTTAGACTGGACGTATGTATGTGTCTGAGCATGCACAGAGGTATATGTGTACACACAGAGACACGTGCAGTTGGGGGCTGGGGGGAGAAGGGGAATCAAAAGCCCTCCATGACTCCTCACTCATCACCAAATGAAGTTCAAACTCCTTCAAGCTCCAAGTTCAAAGGCTTCCACAAAACAGCTCAGACCCATATTCCCAACCACAGCCCTCTATGCATTCATATAGACCACTCCTGGACAAGCCTGGAGAGAACTCCCCAACTCCAAGCTGCCATCCCTCCATTTGTGAAGCCCTCCCATGATGTCCTCCTCAGCACTATTATGAAATTCTAACCATACTTGACTATGGCATTACCCTTTTATCAGTGTTTCTCACACCACAGTGGGCAGAAAAATCCCCTGAGACTTTGTGGAAAATGCAGAATCCTAAGGCCCACCTAAGAGATTCTGAGTTTGCAGGTCACAGCTGGGGCCCAAGAATCTGTACTTTTTTAGTCACCCCAGATGACTCAGACTCAAGCCGTCCTTAAACCACACATTGAGAAACATAAATGTGTAATTTATGTACACATACTAGTGTACAGCAATTTGAGAGCAGAAACCAAGTCTTTGCATAAACCAGTGTGTAACCCTGAATCTTTTTTTTCATTATCCAGTACCTAAACCAGTATCTCAAAAACAATCAATACTCAATAAATGCTTAATAATATTTTGTTATATGAATTTTATCTCAGGAAAAAAATATAAAAAAGAAAAACAGGGAGGTACTCAAAACTGTTGCTGTATTTTGGGCAAAACTATAATTTAACCAATTATAAATAATGTTTATTAAGAAAAAAAGAAATTAAATAGTGCATGCTTAACCCATGTCTGTGGCCCACCAGGCCACTAGTGGTCCGAACCACCACTGACCTCGACTCTGAAAAGCAACAGTTAGATAACTGAGCCAGGGTTAAAGAAACTTCTCTAAGTTCAAGTGGGTCAGGCTTCTGTCTTATTAAATAATTATCCCAACACCTCACATGGGACTTGATGTTCTTGTATAAAGGATCCCAAAATAATGAGGCCTTAAAAGTAATGTCATAAGACAGTAAATATTTCCAGCTACAAAATTTCCTATATGGCAGACATGAAGTAAGTTTGGCTTAGGTCTTTGTGGTCTATCTTTTGGTTTGGGTTTGTTTTGCTTTAGCTTGGGGGTATAGCTACTGTCAGAAATTTCCACTGGAGTGCCAAATAAATTTAAATTTCATGGCTTTAAATACCTGGTTCTCATATGATGTATTTCTAAAATAAACTATACTCAAAAACAATAGCTCTCAGCATTTTCAAATTTAAAACAATTATTTGTGTGAATTACATATATAATATTACAGGAGGGGCTCACAACTCAGCGTATAGAACCTAGTAAGGAAACAGAGAATTTCCTCTACAAAAGCTTTGCCTCTCAGCTAAACAAACACAAGATTGGGTGACAGGAGATCAGAGATGCAAGACTTTTCCCGAGCACCAGGCAAGCTTCAGTGAGCAGGTGCTACTGCGTTGACCCCCTGGCACAGGATTTGGTACAGCTTGTAAGACCACCAAATTATGGACAAGAATAATCTAAAGATAAATTTCTAAGCCCAAGTTCTCTTTATCTTAGACCCACACCTTCTGAGTGCCTAAGAGTAGTTTTAAGACTTAGAGTCCTGACCTTTCTCTAAATCAGCAGTTTTTCTGTTCCTCATCTGAAACTACACAAAAACAACCACCACCTACATTTGAGAAATCCTTTATGGTTTAAAAAGTCTTTCCACATATGATTGCATTTCATCCTTATACCCATGAGGTCTATGGGTAGGATCGCCATCATCATCTCCACTTTATAGATGAACAAAGTGAGACCACAAATATTAAGTGACTTGCCCAAAGTAACAGTCTTGGCAGACCAGTACTCAAACCCACTACATAACACACATAAATAAGGGGCTAATTCTTCCAATCCAAGAACATGGTATATTTTTCCATCTGTTTAGGTCATCTTTGATTTCTTTCATCAGTGTTTTATAGTTTTCTGAGTACAAGTCTTTTGTGTGAAAATGACTATACTACCTAAAGCAATCTACAGATTCAATGCAATCTCTATCAAACTACCAATGGCATTCTTCACAGGATTAAAACTAAAAATTTTACAATTCGTATGGAAACACAAAAGATCCCAAATAGCCAAAGCAATCTTGAGAACGAAAAACAGAGCTGGAGGACTTCAAACTATAACACAAAGCTACCATAATCAAGACAATATGGTACTGGCACAAAAACAGAAATATAGATCAATGGTACAGGATAGAAAGCTCAGAGATAAACTCACACACATATGGTCACCTAATTTATGACAAAGGAGGCAAGAACATACAATGGAAAAAAGACAGCCTCTTCAATAAGTGGTGCTGGGAAAACTGGACAGCTACATGTAAAAGAATGAAATTAGAATACTACCTAACACCATACACAAAAATAAACTCCAAATGGATGAAAGACCTAAATGTAAGACCAGACACTATAAAACTCTTAGGGGAAAACATAGGAAAAACACTCTTTGACATAAACCACAGCAACATCCTTTTTGACCCACCTCCTAGAGTAACAGAAATAAAAACAAAAATAAACAAATGGGACTTAATGAAACTTAAAAGCTTTTGCACAGCAAAGGAAACCATAGACAAAACAAAAAGACAACCCTCAGAAATGGGAGAAAATATCTGCAAGTGAAACAACAAAGGGTTAATCTCCAAAATATACCAACAGCTCATGGAGCTCAATATCAAAAAACAAACAATCCAGTTAAAAAATGGGCAGAAGACCTAAATAGACATTTCACCAAAGAAGATATACAGATGGCCAAGAGGCACATGAAAACATGCTCAACATCACTAATTATTAGAGAAATGCAAATCAAAACTACAATGAGGTATCAGCTCACGCCAGTCAAAATGGCCAGTATCAAAAAATCTAGAAACAATAAATGCTGGAAAGGGTGTGGTGAAAAGGGAACCCTCCTGCACTGTGGGTGGGAATGTAAATTGATACAGCCACTATGGAGAACAGTATGGAGGTTCCTTAAAAAACTAAAGATAGAACTACCATATGACCCAGCAATCCCACTACTGGGCATATACCCTGCGAAAACCATAATTCAAAAAGAGACATGCACCACAATGTTCATTGCAGCTCTATTTACAATAGCCAGGACATGGAAGCAACCTAAGTGTCCATCAACAGATGAATGGATAAAGAAGATGTGCACATATATACAATGGAATATTACTCAGCCATAAAAAGAAACGAAATTGAATTATTTGTAGTGAGGTGGATGGACCTAGAGACTGTCATACAGAGTGCAGTAAGTCAGAAAGAGAAAAACAAATACCGTATGCTAACGCATGTATATGGAATCTAAAAAAAAAAAAAAATGGTACTGATGAACCTAGTTGCAGGGCAGGAATAAAGAGGTGGACATAGAGAATGGACTTGAGGACATGGGGTGGGAGGGCGAAGCTGGGGCGAAGTGAGAGTAGCATCGACATATATACACTACTAAATGTAAAATAGTTGGCTGGTGGGAAGCATCCGCATAGCACAGGGAGATCGGCTCGGTGCTTTGCGATGACCTAGAGGGGTGGATAGGGAGGATGGGAGGGAGGCTCAAGAGGGAGGGGATATGGGGACATGTGTATGCATATGGCTGATTCACTCTGGTGTACAACAGAAACTAACACAGTACTGTGAAGCAATCATACTCCAATAAAGATCTATTAAAGATGCAAAAAAATAAATAAAAATAAGGGGCTGAGACTATGAGGCCCATGGCAAGAGTGTCAACAGCTCAGAAGGCAGCAGAAGTGGGGGGTGGGCAGCAGTTCATGGGTGGAGCCGGGTGGGGCGGGAGGCCACTCATCTCCTCTCAGAGGGCACAGTGCTGCAGCAGAACCTTGGCCAGGAGCTCAGGGAAGATAGTGCAGGATGAGCTGCCATGCCCCCACCTCTGCCTCAAATGTATCCTAGGCTGTAAGCAGCAGCAAAGACGGCATGATCAGAACACAGCCAAGACAGGGGACCCAGACCCAAGATAGTCCTAGACCTTAATACCCACAGAGTAAGACAACTTGCACAATGTACTGAGTGCCTACTCTGCCTCACTGGGGGCACTAGAGTTGGGCATGAAATACAATTCATCCCCTGGTCAAAGTTACCTCAAAAGTTCAGGAGAAACTGAAAGAAACCTGAAAGAGAGATCATT
The DNA here is from genome assembly GCF_949987515.2 of Delphinus delphis. Taxonomy (NCBI): domain Eukaryota; kingdom Metazoa; phylum Chordata; class Mammalia; order Artiodactyla; family Delphinidae; genus Delphinus; species Delphinus delphis. The sequence goes on from NC_082695.1 coordinate 62,005,522, forward strand.
TCAGGCAATACTACACAAAAGGAAACTAAAGCCCAAGAATTAAGCCAAGATAAGAAATAGATGAAATACATTGACACTATTGTAAGAGTTCTACTTCAGTCAATGACTTTCACTCCAATCTTTCTTACTAGCCAGGGAGCTATTTCTCAACAATTATCATCGTACTTCTTACCTTTTGGCTTTCAGCACATGTAGTACAGCTCTCAAAAAGAGCTCATCAAACTCAACCTGTAGTTTCTCCACGGAGAAGGGCTGCAGGGCCAATCCCGAGCCTTGGTTGTGGCTCACATACTGGGCCCAGTGGTCACTCACATAACCAAGGATCATCCTGAGCGTGAGGAAAGACAATGCAGCACTTTGCATGAAGGCACTCAACACCAGCATCTTTACATTACATTTGCAGCATTACTTTATTCAACATATATTTATTGAGCACTCACTATCTTCTAGGCTCTAAAGGGGATGCAATGGAAGGAAAAAACCCTACCCTCATGGAGCTTACATTTAGTGGAGGGCAAACAGACAATAAACCAAATAAAGTAAAATATGCAGTCTGTCACATGGTTATAAATGACACTGAGAAAAATCAGTAGGATAGGGAAATGAAGCTTCTCTGGAGTGTGGGGGAGGAGGGGCCTCACTGAAGAGGGACACGTGAGTAAAGACTGGACGCAGTCTCAGGACTACCTAAGGGAAGAGCATCCAGGCAGAAGAAGCAACCAATGCGAAGGCTCCGAGGGGTGGTCGGTATGTTGGAGGAACAGCAAGGCAGCCAACGTGCTAACGCAAAGTAAGTGAGGGAGAGAATGGCTGGAGAGGAAATCGAAAACGTGACAGGAAAGCAGACCATGAAGGGTCCTGTACGCCACTGTGAACACTCTGGCTTCTACTCGGAATGAGCCTGAGAGCAGCAGGGTGTGAGCAGAGGAGTGATTTACAAGAAACACTGGCAGCTGTTCTGAGAATAAGCTGGGGGTGGGGTGCGCAAGGGAGCAAGGGCAAAAGCAGGAAAACAAGTCAGGTGGCTGTTGTGCTAATCGGTGAGAAATAACTAAAGATGAACTATGGTGGTAGCAGTGAACATGGTGAGAAGAGGCTGGATTCTAGAAATAGCAGGTTTCATTGACTCAAAGGATGCACACCTTTCATGCTTTAATCTCTACAACTGGAATGTCATTAAAATTGATGACATGCCATTATTTGGCAGCATTTTTTCCTTCTTAGTGGTGCACAAAATATACCTTAGGTTTGATGAAAGATGGTGTTTTGAAGGTAGAGATGACAGAATTGACCATCAGGCTGGGTGAGGGGTGTAAAAAGAAAAGCCAGGGATGATACCAATGCTCCGGCCCGAGCAACTGGAAGGATAAAGTTGCCACTTACTGAGACTGGCAAGACTGTGAGAGGAGCAGTTTGAGAGGTGGGGAAAGAGGGCCCAGTTGGGGATTATTAAACTATAATGATGATCATGAGTCATCCAAGTGGAGGTGCCGAGTGGGCAGCTGGATATACAAGCTTACAAGAAAGGTATAGGCTGGAAATAGAACTAGGAATTTTAACTGTATTTAGATGATATTTAAAGACACTAGAATAGATGGAATCCCAAGAAACAAGTTTGGATAAAGAGGTCCAGGGATGAAGCCCTGAGGCATCCAACATGAAGAAGTCTGGGAGGTGAGAATGAAACAACCAAGGAGGCAGAAAATGAACAGCCAGTGAAACCGAGGAGAAACCAGAAGAACATGGTATCCTGGAAGTCAAGCAAAGAAAATGCTTTAAGGAAAAGTGACCAATCATGACAAAGGCTGCTGTGTCAACTGTGTAAGAGGTAAAGCAAGATGAAGACTGAGAGGTGGCCATTGGATTAGTTAGTAGCACAAAGTTCATTAGCAACCTTCATTCTTCAGAGCTCTTTGGGTAGTGTTGGGGGCGAAAGTCTGACTGTGGAGACTTCAAGAACTTCAGGGCATCCTATATCATTTACCTGGCTTTATGAAGCTGAAGGATACGTATCTAAAATAATTAAAGTCAATTATGTTTTGGAAACAAAAGTATGGGAGTGGGAGAAGTTTTACAATTTTTTGGAAGTTTTCTTTCAAGGTAAGGGAGGTTGGAAGAAATAGCAGTGTATTTATATACACTGTAAAGACAGAAAAATTGATGATACAGAAAAGAGGATACAAAATTAATTCAATGAAAAGCAGTGCATTTCTCAGAATTTACTCATATTTGATAGTAAAAACATAAACCTACCTTTCATGCAAATAAATGATAATGCTTTCCCAATTCAAATACAGTGGCCACTGATGAAATCTTTGCAATTTTCTTTAAATGGTATTTTATAGAAATTACAGTAAATAAGAGAGAAAACAGAGAAATAATAATGCAAAAGAGCTACTGCCAATTTTCCACAGCTACACGACAATTCCTAGGCAAAAGCTAGGAGATAGAAGAGAGTAAAGGAAGGGGAAAGACCCTGTATTTTCTTTGACCTCTCCTTGACCCCTTCTCTCTGACCAAGTTCAACCCAGCAGCTGCTCTGAGGATCTTGACTCCAAGAACAACTGTCTAACAAACCAGTTTGAGATTTGAGATAATTAACCAAATATTCTGACTGGAAGTATTTATTTAAAATTCCCAAGAGGTAGACGGTGAAGAAAAAAAATTCTTACTTTTATGAGAAATAAGACCTGAACTATACCACTACAAATGCCCATCATCCCAATTATACAGTGTCTGTGACTGACCAGGGTGAAAGTTAATAGAAACAGACGAACCAAGAGCAGTATTACCTGATCATATAACCAATTCGCTTGACAAACTGCCTATAGCGTGCTCTATTGAAGGTTTCTAACCCCACAGCCAGAAGTTCCACTAAGGAGTTAGCAAAGGCAAAAATTTTCATCATCTCTTGAGGTATTGTTGTTTCAGGTAAATAATCACCTAGAAATTAATCAAAGAAAAGGGAAAAAAAATTATAATTACTATGGAAAAACACTGAAAGATGTGGATGTCAGTATATTAATGAGGAAAGAAAGCCAAGATAGAGAACCCCCATTGCTCTGGCTCCTATGTCAATATAAAATGGGAAACTTGAGACAAAGTGCAAAATTAAAACCATTTATTAAAGCTGGGCTATGTGCAAGCTGGTCAACCTTATGCATGTAAGCACCAGGGAGGAAACTACAATCACAAGAGAAAGGAAGGAAGCCTCGCCACGGTGATGTAATCATCTCTGTATAGTACAGCCAGGCACGGGGAACCCGAATCAGGAGCCTGCACGAGACAGGACTTGATGCTAAGTTCCTGTGTTTGAGCTTGTCCCTACCACATTTTACATATGACAAAACGAATTAGTCTACCTTTTGCTTTAAACCCAAGGAGATGTTGGAAGAGTTCATGAAATGGGAACTGTGATAGAAGGATAACCAAGTCATCTTCATTAAGGAGAATCCAACTAGTCTCAGGGTCTTCATCCTAAGGGAGAAGATGCAGAATCATGTCAGCTGATTTGACCAGATGACACCATGGTCTAGAGTTACAGGAGCTGAATTACCACAGGTCTCAGTTGTACACATGTGGTATTCTCATGAGTCCTCGTGGACTTCTCCTCCAGGACAGAAATTTATACTGTCAGTTCTATTAGATGACCTGTAAATCCCTTAAAATTGCAAGCACAATTTTATGTGTATCTGAGTCATATCCATTCTTCAGTGGCTGAAACTGCTCTCAATTAAATTTCCATCCCAAAGAAGATGAAAAATAATTCCTCTAGAATAGGGATCTTACTATAAATCTCAGTGATTTGACAACATCAATTAAAGAACCATTCACTAAGAGTCCAAGTTATTTTATCCAGAAGTCTCTTCTTGCCCCAAAATTAAGGTCTACTGCTGTACTCAACTGACTTACCAAGAAGCAATTAGCATTTGCTATGGATAACCAAAGTTCTGTTGTCAATTAGTGTTGCTGAAAACAGGATAAAAATAACAGTGGTCATACACAGGGATCACATAGGGGAAATAGCTGGAGTTTTTTGTTTGATACAGAGCACTAAAGTCCCCTTAGAAACCAAATTGATTTGTGTCCTAAGATGTGCTACATTCAGAAGAGAATACTGTAAAAAGACGCAGAGATTCTAAAGAATTATCACCTCAGTTTCAACAAGGGACTAATGCAATTCATTCATAATTTCCTGAAGCCACTCATTTTTACCCTCTTACATGTCCTAAATGGCTAGCAAACAAGAGCCTCAGAAATTCTACCTTGAGCAGTCCTCAGCTCCGGCTATACATCAGAATCAACCATGGAGGCTTTTAAACATTTGGATGTCTGGGTGTGGGCCAGGGCAAGGTTTTTAAGTTGCCCAGGTGGTTCTAATATACAGCCGGTGTCAAGAAACCACTGACATGGACAATTCACAGTGCCTTCCGCCCATGGCCTTTTCTGAGTCAACAGCACTCCCAGCATCCCCTCCCCAGGCTCCTGAATCCACTCAACATCCAGTGAATGCTAACCAGGAGCCAGACACAATTCCAGAGTCCTTAATGATTACCTGTCTTTAGGAGTAAATGCAGGAAACTTACCAGAAAAAAAAGACTCCTCTCTTAGGAGAAACCAGTCTTGGAAGAAAAAAAAAAACCTGCTCCATCACAATCTTTAAAAGAGCAATTTGGGACTTCCCTGGCAGTCCAGGGGTTAAGACTTGGCATTTCCAATGCAGTGATGCAGAGGACACAGGTTCAATCCTTGGTCGGGGAACTAAGATCCCATATGCCGTGTGGCAGGGCCAAAAAAAAAAAAACCAATTTGTACCAGCTCCTGAGAAGCTGTCTCCAGATGACTGTTCAATCTCTAGCAAAGAAGTCTGCATGGCCACATCATTTACCATCATCTCACCACCTCCTACAAGTCCCAGGAAGAGCACAATGAGTGTGAAGGGGCTCCTGCTTCTGAATGAACACCTGGGTAAATACACAGACATGATCCCACAGCTGCCATGCTGTCATTCTAAGGAGTGTCCACTGCAAACTTTCAACTCCTTTTGAAGAGAAGGGGTTTCAGTAAATTTAGTCCCTGGCCAACCTTGAACAAATACACCAAATCAGGATTTGGACCATAAAAACGCATTAGACAGGGCCGATAACTAGCTGGAAAAAAAAAAAAAATGCCTCACCTATACACTAACCACGTATATAGTAGAAAGAAAAGTCAATAACTGTTATCTTGAGAAACTGAGGATTTTTTTGTTTGTTTTGTGGGGTTTTGTTTGTTTTGGCCAATGTTGTGCAGCATGTGGGATCTTAGCTCCCTGACCAGGGATCGAACCCGGGCACCCTGCAGTGGAAATACAGAGTCCCAACCACTGGACTGCCAGGGAATTCCCAAGAAACTGGGTTTTGATCATTAAATTCTCACCAAAAACAGAAAATTATCTTCCATCTTTCAAATGAGAAGATCTAGATAAGAAGTTTGTAAGCGTTAAGGCAGAACCTTGGCAAGATACAGCTCTTTGTTATACAGACTTGGAGTATCTGTAGGTGACACCTCAAGCCCAGAAAACTGTTGCTGCATAAAATAAAATCCTAATAGAAAGTGTACATAATATGTAAACACTTCCAGGTTCCAGACTCTCCCAGCTGCACAGGGAGATGGTCTAGAAAGGGTGGCAGCAGAGACACTGGCTCAGAGCACAGGCTCTGCATTTAATGACGTGTGATTTGGGACAAATTCCCTCAACCCCACCCGCACACGTTTCCTCACCTCTAAAAGGGGGATGAAAACAGTATTTGCCTCGTGGGGCTGTTGGGAGAATTAAATGGGCTAATACGTGAGAAGTGCTTAGAACGATACTTAGCACGTAAAAAGAAGAGCTCAGAAATGCTTAATCAAAATGCTGTCGACATGACGACTAACCTCTTCTCCTCCCTCATCTACTAGTGTCCACGTCCCGGATGCAGGCCCCGAGGAGGATGGATTCCGCTCACTGGGCTTCATGTGGCACAGGAACTCGGCTCGATTTCTAAAGGACAAGGGAAATCACTCCAATCACCTAAACATAAACACAGAAAGCCCACTGCGTGCATTCTGGATCATCTACTCGCCCTGAAGAAGAGTCAGACATCCACTCAATCTTCAAATGGCTTGAATTAGTAAATAAGAAATAATAACTGGCTAAAACTCAAGGAGACCAAAGCTTCGCTAATCGTGGTGTAGAGACCACAGCCATTCTGGGTCAATAATGATGAGGAACCGCAGAGCAGCAGTTATGCCAGCACAGTGCCCGCCCACAGCGGGGCCTCAGTACACCCAGGACCACACAGTACCTGAACTCTAACCGGCTCACAAAGCGTTCAGGAAACATGCTTTACTGAATAAAAAAGGATAATCTGCAGGTAATGGAGAAGCCGGTTTAGGGGGAAAAGTACACCTAAACACCACAGGTAGGAGCAGCCCCTATATCCAGGCGGTGAGAGGGAGGAATCTGGGGGAATTCCTGCCAGCCAGGCTTTCACAAGGTGCTGGCTGGACCTGGCGAGTCAGTGTAACCAGAGAAGTTTCTTCTCTCAGACCACCACCCAGTTCTCAGCTCTCTGCTCCTTCCTCTCTGGCCTAACCCCGAAAATTCATCCATTCCCTCCTTTCACCAGGAGCTCTCCTCCAAGACTTCCTGTTTCCAACCTGAGGGGCTCCAGTCCTGCAGCTCCACATGTCCACTGATAGTTGCCACTCGTATGTGTCCACTTGCAAACCCCAATGACCTCAAATTCTCCTCCTTACCCAACGGCTCTCCTTTCTGTCTTTTCGGTCTGTTGGGGCTGCCAACACCCTCTCAGTCACTCAGACTCAGAGTCTACAGAGTTAGGTCTGAGCCACCCTTGCCCACATTTTCTTATTTAATCAGCTACTTTATCCTTTCCTGGGAAGATGACCTTCCCGTTCCCCACTTTCTCCTTCCCAAGACCAGCACCAATTCAGGCTGGGGGCAGATAGGCTTTCCTGGATCAAGAGCCAGTGGGAGTAACACAGTTCAAGGTCACCTATACACACCTCTGCCTTCTCCCCCCACTTAAGGATGTGCCCTCTTGATGCTGGATTCGGTTCCAGAGCCAGGAGAGCCAGATGTCTGCAACCGTAGACAATTCAATGCAAGAAATGAGGCAAAAGCACATCTTCTGCCTCCGGTCCATCCTAATCTTCCTTAAATACAACTTTTACCCTTTTTCAAAAACCTTCAATTGCTACAAAGGCCAGACCATCTCAAATATCTGTCTTAATTTCAAGGACTTCTATAATCAGACTCACCCTAGTTGTTCATCTTTATTATCACCCCCCCACACCCCTTCACTCCAGCCAAGCTGCTCTCCAAACTGCCCCCTGCACAGCTATCCTTCCCTGTACTGTGGGCCACTGCTCACTGTTCTCCCACCTACAGTGCCCTCCCTACTCCTCTCCTGCTGAAGTCAGTTCCATTCTTCAAACCCAGCTCATCCACCTGGAACCCTCTGACTACTCCACTCTACTCTCTTTACTCTCTTCATTTCTACTGCATCAATCATGGCTTCACACAATTTAGCACTTGAATCTCTTTGACTGTGCTTTTTTTTTCCTCTGCCACTAAACCTCTCCTTCTAAGGAAGAGATCATCCTTTTTTTCTCCCCACAGCACCACAATGACATATATGACAGGAGTCGCAAATCCACTAAAAAGGAGGACCCAAAAAAGTTAATCAGTTAAAAAAAAAAAAAAGGCAGTTAAAAGGGTCACTTTGGGACAAAGGGTATTAAACCCAAAGAAAACCTGCAATGTTAAATTTTGGAATGCTGACTCTTCTCTTAGCAATTGTTTGGAGCTGGGCAGTTTAGGAAGCCAATTGTTTGATAGAACATTTTCATTTCTACTTCACAAAGCTCTTCCACACTTACTTGACAGGAGACATTAGCAGGGCAAGGGACTGCATAAAATGAAAGACCCCTGATGGGTTATTCAACACTTTGATCTGAAATCAGAAAAGGAAAAGGCATACTGTAGAAAACCAACAACCCAAGTATCCATAATGTTAGTTCACCAGAATTTTGACAAAGGGAGCTGTTAAGGAAGCAAAGATGGAACTGGCATCTCATCCACAAGAGTGAGAACACCTGTGGGTTACCTGGCAGTACTGACTGGGCTGTACTCAGAGAACAGAGGTAGCTGAGCCATTTACATCAATTACCTGAAACAATATGGACGGGAGGAGTATACTGCTATCTTAATCCAAAGATAAATAAAAACAAAAAATCTTCCTTCTACCTAAAAAGATTCAAATTTCTTGCCACCAGAAATACTAAAGAAAAGGTAACATGGAGAATGACCTGGAGAATGACCTGGAATACATCTGGCCCCACCCATCTGAGGGGTTGCTATGAGTTAACAACACAACCCAAAGGCAAGCAGCAGAGATGCCTAAATCGATCGCACAGACCTGAGATCTCTGCTAGTATTAAAGAACTTTGAGATGCTTGTGGCTGCTTTTTTATCTGTACCAACTGTAGTGTGAGATGGATTAATTTAGGACGTTGTGTTGAATATTACAGAAAAAAGTCCTAGCAAGCTTTACTGCACAGAAATTTTACAGAATTAAATACTACTAAACCTACCAAGCCAGACTACAACTGAACTTTTGCAATTCCATCTTAATTTCATCAGTTTTGGGTGGTCCAAGAAGTTGCAGCATAATAACTCCTACGAATACAGACTAGATATATCCCAATAATTTTATTTTAAATATCAATATTTTTAAAGTAGGCTTATTTTTTAAAGCAACTTCTTCAGGAAAAATGTTTAACAAAATCACCTCCCATTCTCTTCAGCATTAGAAGGCCATTCATCATACCTGGATGAAAGGAACAGCCCATTTACTAACACCAGCCGGGCATCGAAGAATATGGTTTAGAAGGAAGAGGTGATCTCCAGGACAGCCAACTCTTTGTAACACTGATACCTAAACAATAAAGGATGTATAGTTTTACTATTTACAAAGACGAATGTTTTTAAGGGTCTAATGAAATCACTTATCCGATATTTAAATACATGTGATCTTTCAAAAGAGTAACCAGACATAAGATATACCACTGACTGGTTGAGTTTCTACCACAGAGGTACACAGAGGCCTATGAACCTAAGAGCACTCTGATAAAAATATCATTAGCAGTTTCTCTGCAAACCCAATTTTTATTATCTGGCAAATTACAAATCACTAATGTTCCTGGCCACACATGAATAGATATAAGTCAAGTAGTTTAATCTATTCCCAGTTTGTAATAGTTTCTCAGATACAAGTAAGTATGCTTAGAACCTCAGCCCATATCTAAGAATGCTAGCATGAACCTAAAAAAAGCACCCAAGGGAGCTCCATTGAGAAACATAACCAGTAAACGAACAACCTCTCCCCACGTAACACACCTGATATCTTTCCTAAAGTTCCCAAATCCTGATTCCTTTCTTTTTTTTCCCTTAAAAACTTTTTTTAAAGTATAAGTACAGCATTAAACACAAGATGATAAAAAAGTGATATGAACAACTTTTAGCTCACATACCTATATTCTGAATATACATCTAGTCTTAAATTTAGCATGCTTCCCACATTTCCATTTCCTTCTAAGTCGAAGGCCAAAGATAATTTAACATAAACTTTACCAGAGAGAAAAGCACTGTGTGCTTAATAATGCACTAGATCAGGATAACTTATTTCCACATGTCATGAGCAAAGAAAACGTCACTAATATATTAAACAAATTAGCTGAAGAAGCTATTAAAGAAAAACCTATAAGGAAACAGGAGATAATTCTTAAATTATCAGGGAAATAAAGGACAGTATACTATGTCTATTTCCTTACCAATTTCTGCAGCCAGAGAAGAAGATCATCGTGGAACTGAGTATCTTCATTAACTCTCCTGGTGAACATGAATAAGACACTAATGCACTCCTTTAGCTGACACAGATCAGAGGGAATGCTTTCTACCTGTTTAGAAGCTATAAATTAAAAAGAGGATTAAATGAGTCCCATATAAATGGTATTTGTGGGAGAATTTTTAGTGTCTCTACTTAAAATAAATAAATAAATAAATAAACTATTTAAAATATTTAATTCAGATGAAAATCCAAGGAGAAAAGCTACATTAAAATATCTGAGTTTCTACTAAATATGTAAACTGAAAAAAGTATTTAACTTCGTGAAGTATTTCAAAGCAAGAAAAAATTAACTTCATCAAAATTTTTTATTTAAAAATCAGCAAATCTCTGGCCTAGCCCCAGCTCTCTGATTAGTTATGAAAACGATAAGGGGGAAGAAGTTTTTTATTTTAAATGATCCTAGTATCTCTCCAAGAAATAAAAATTGCATACGTAATACTTATCATATAGTAAAGGCTAATTTCTTTTTCTTTTTTTTTAAATAAATTTATTTATTTATTTATTTTTGGCCGCGTTGGGTCTTCGTTGCTGTGCACGGGCTTTCTCTAGTTGCGACTAGCAGGGGCTACTCTTAATTGCGGTGCGCAGGCTTCTCATTGCGGTGCGCGGGCTTCTCATTGCGGTGGCTTCTCTTGTTGCGGAGCACGGGCTCTAGACGCATGGGCTTCAGTAGTTGTGGCACGCGGGCCTCAGCAGTTGTGGCTCATGGGCTCTAGAGAGCAGGCTCAGTAGTTGTGGTGCACGGGCTTAGCTGCTCCGTGGCATGTGGGATCTTCCAGGACCAGGGCTAGAACCTGTGTCTCCTGCATTGGCAGGAGAATTCTTAACCACTGAACCACCAAGAAAGCCCAAGGCTAATTTATTAAAACCCAAAATAAGATGAAAAATTCAGAACATTATAAATGCCCTGATGAAAATTAAACACCCCAACAAAATGAACAAGCAAAAATAAAGTGCAACAGACAGAATGAAAAAGTATTGTGATTATTAGTTTTAGAATCAAAAACTATATTTGGACTTGAATTGGTAATGAACACGTAAATTAGGACAGTAAGAGACATTAATGATAAAAAGCAAACTTTTGGCTTCCTAGAGAAGGAGAGAATGACAGCCCATGGGGTAGGGAGACCTGGCACTGCTCCCAAGAAATGTTATTAAGGCAGATCTCAGTCCTGTATTGGGGGAGGTAAGGTAAAACAGCAAGCATAAATTATCCCTTATAATATCTGCACACAATAGAGTCAACCAGATTGTATCCCTCAATTCTTTTTATATTTTAGACCACAAGAAAGAGTGAGACTTTCATTACTTACACACCTTGGCCTTCCTGATGAATTGCTAAAGATCTCAGAACAGCCGAACTATTGAGTAATGTGTAGATGTAAGACTCCACTTGCAACCGTGAGAGCACAGAAGTGTAAGAATGCAGCGCCAAGGTCTGGTGGAGGTGCTCAGATTTGGCATCAAACAGTTTTTTTAGCTCTCCCAGTGCATTTTCATTCATCTCCACTCTCTGGTAGCGATGATGGCCTGAAACTTTCACTTGATCAGCACAGATACCCTAGCAGTGGGCAAAAGGGTGAGATATGAAGCCAGTTACTCTTTGCTCTTGAAGCCTGTATACAATACACAGGCTTCAGTACCATCTTCAAAGAGCTTACAAATCGCAGTGAGGGAAAAATACTACTACGTAGAAAACAATGAAGCTACTATACAACCAGGTGCCAATCACAAAGGCATCACAAGTTCAGAGACGAGAAGAGAAATCCTAAAATGCAGTAGGTGGGGAAAGGTGCAAGAAAACAATAGAGCTTGTCTCTAAGACCCTCATGATTGATGACCTTACCTTCTACTTTATAAACACTGAGGTCAATGTGATATCCCTTCAACTTCGAGAGACCTCAAAATATCTCTGTACTTACCCTCACCATTCTTTGTGATTCTGCTCAAAACAAACCCCTCCTTTCCAATATTAACCCTCCAACTGTTTTCTTGATTCTATTCTCTCTTTTTCAGTATTTTCAAGTTTCTCTCTCCACAGGATCCTTCCTATCTACAAAGAGATACACAGGTCTCCAAGGAATGACGATTAGGGGTGGGGGAAATCACACGTTTCTCCCTGACATCTCCTCCATCTTCCCTTCACTGCTAAACTTGTCAAGAATAGCCTTCTCTTCCTCGCCATCCCTCCCAGGCCACTATGCAATGGCTTTCCTGATGGCACCTTGGCCTCCATAGGGTCACATCTTATTGCCTTCCCTATTTTCTCATTTCCTCTTGACCTCGTTCCATGGATCATCCTCCCCTTGACACTCTCTACCCATTAGATGTTCCTGGCATTATGCCCAAGGTCACAAGCTAAATGGCCCACAGGCTGAATCTGGCCTGGAGACATGACTTGCTTTGGCCTCTACTGTGCATGAGTGAGTGAGAGAGAGAGACAGAGAGAGACAGAGAGAGAGAGAGTGTGTGTGTGTGTATTTAGTTGCCAACATTTACAAATCAGGATCCCTCACATAAAAATCCAGATTTCTAGCTTCTCTTAGAAAAACATAAGATGTGGCAATGCTGAACCAATATAATCTCACAGCAACAATCAACTATAACACAAGAGCAGCTCCCCATGCTGGACCAGGCATGAGCTTACCCAGTGATCACCGTCCCACTCAACCTGTTTCACTTCTCCAGGTTACCTGCCTGGCCCCTGTGGGCATATGACACTGTGACTCCTGCACTCAGGAGCCCTGAGGCTCAGAGCCCTGAGCCCTGACTTAGCCCTGCACTATGGGCTAAGACAGGGTCAGTGTGGGTAAAAGGAGCAGACTCCAGACCTCAATGGCATCACAGGAATAGCAGCTCCACTGAAAATTCCCCAGGCTCCTGCAAGCTTTATGCTACACTAGTCAATATACCTGTACAGACAACTGTTCCTCCTTGAAGTGCCATAGTCGACTTTTGGCATTTTGGCAATCAGACATCAGAGCAAGGAGCTCAGCTTCAGCCAGCAGCAGCTGCTTCCTACAGCGTGAGTAGTTCAAAAGCAACTCATAAAATTCATGCCTGTCCTGATGAGCCATGCTGTCAAATTCTTCTAAATATGACTCAACATTTTCCAGCCATGAACCAGGCTCAAAGACTTTTAGCTGTTCTTCAGTAAATGGTACTATTTCTGGTTGAGATGGGAGCTCCGGGTAGAGTCGCTCATTACGAAGCAAGGGTTTCACTGCCACCAAAGCCGGTATATCCCCAGCAGTTTCAGCTGGCAACTGGGGATACAGTTTTTTCACTCTAGGTGGCTGGAAAATGTCTTTGACTTCACAAGAACTCTGCAAGCCAACATTTTGTAGCACCTCTGAAGAAAGACCCAAGGCTTCTTGGTCTTCTCTCCTATTCTGAGTATCCCTGACCTTCAAATTTTCCACTTCCTGCTGAATATAAGAAACATTAGATTGCAGTGTGCTTTCCAAAGGTCCACATTGTACCAGTTTATCTTCCTCCATTTCTGTAATGTTCTCGGGGGGTTCTACTTTGGTTCCGACATTGCCTCCAGGATCGACCTTCGGCTTGACTGAATCATCCCCAGCACAGGCTCTGATCTCCTCTCCCTCCTTTAGACTCTCTGTTTTACATGTCAGGGACTCTTCATTGCTTAGAGTTAAGGAAGTGAGTGGTACATCAAACATTTCACTCTCGTTTTGTCGACTAGCATCATTCTGGGGCTGGGAATCGGTTAACTCCTTTAGATGGTCTCCTTGGAATTCACAAGGTGGGGTAGGGATTTCCAGCTCTCTGGAGGTTTTTGGAAGGGAGACTTCATCAGACTCTTCCCTCTGAAGGGTTTCATATTTCTTCTTTTCCTAAAAACAAGATTTATAATGTGAAATAATTTATAATATAACAATAACTGATGCTTTCAACATGAGGAATTTTTAAATTGTATAAAAAAATCTAAGTTCACTTCATAAGCAGTGTGTTTCATATTTCATATTATTCAATTTTGAGAATGCTGAATTTGGGAGATTCACTAGTCTAATCCCTACAGAGGAAGACATGAGAATAAGCAACAAATTATGATTCAAGAATGGAGAAGGAAAGTCTTAATTAGGCTGTTCTCCATTCTGCTAGAGGTTAAGTAAGAGAGAACAGTCTCCAAGTATCTTAGGCTTCAACAGGTTTGCATCCTGACAAACATATCTATTCAAATTTCAGGCAGAAAAAGTCAGGCCAACTTGAAATAAATAACTATAGTACTGGATTATAACCTCAGAATAAAATCAATATCCATGAGTCCATACTCACATAACTAAATAGATAAACATATATATATATATGTTATATGTATCTTTTTTTCCTTAATGGACAAGAAGCGGCACTCTTCCTTACAAAAGTCCAATGAATAAATGTAGATGGAATGAGAAAAACAGAAAATCATGATTAGAACACCATGGTAATAACTGCCACAGGCAAGAGGCAAGATCTACTAAGTAATGAAAATGAGTGAAAATTTAAGCAGAAGCAGAATGTTTGTATAGTCTCAAAGTATCCCCTAAATATTTAGTAATTACAAAGGGAAAAATCATAAGTTTCAGTGGAGAATCCTGGCAGTCAACACCTTAACCACGTGATCAGGGTTACTATAACCAGTAATACATCCCCATACGATGTTCTGAGAAGGCTTATCCCCTCTTCAGTACCCTTTCTAATAATGTATAGCCTCAATCTAAGCATGAGAAAACACCAGACGAAAACCCAAATTAAGGGAAAGTCTACAAAATAACTGAAGTGTTATGATCATCAAAGAAAAGACAAGACTGAGGAACTATCAAAAGACTGGAGAAAACTATTAGAGACATGACAACTGAATGCAATGTAGGATCCTGGATTGGACACTGGAACAGAAAAAGGACATTAGCAAGAAAACTGGTGAAATTCAAAAAAGTTCTATATTTTAGTTAATACCATTGTACCAATGTTAATTTGTTGGTTGTGATAAATGTTCTACAACATAGAATTTACAGTCACATAACACAAGAAGATGCTGGATGAAAGGCACGTAGAACTCTCTGTATTATATCTGCAACTTATTAAATCCAAAATTAATTCCAAAAAACAGTTAACCATTTAAAAAATAAGATAAAATAAATTATGGTTTTTTAATGAAGTATCTCTGGCATTAACACACAAACTAGACACACAGGAAAGAAGCCTGGATAAAAAAGAAGAAAAAAATATGGAAATATTTATTATTTATTTATTTAAATAAAATTGTTACATCCAAAGAAACTAAAAAATGACTGACTCACTCAAATACTTCCCTCACTATAAATTTTTTTTTTTTTAATGTGGGGTGTTTTTTGTCTATGTTGGGTCTTCGTTGCTTCACGCGGGCTTTCTCTAGTTGCTGCGAGCGGGGGCTACTCTTCGCTGTGGTGCGAGGGCTTCTCATTGTGGTGGCTTCTCTTGTTGAGAAGCATGGGCTCTAGGCGCGCAGGCTTCAGTAGTTGCAGCACGCGGGCTCAGTAGTTGTGTCTCGCAGGCTCTAGAGTGCAGACTCAGTAGTTGTGGTGCACGGGCTTAGTTGCTCCATTGCCTGTGGGATCTTCCCGGACCAGGGCTCGAACCCGTGTCCCCTGCATTGGCAGGCGGATTCTTAACCACTGTGCCACCAGGGAAGTCCCCATGGTGAAATTTTAAGGAAGGTAAAATCATGGTTACAAAGTTATCAGTGATTTTGGATTATGTTGTCCAGCAAACGTCCAGCAAAAAAAAGCTGACAAGTAAATAGCCAAAAAAGTAAAACATTTATATGCACCTAATATTAGGAAGAAAAGACAAATGTTGTTGAAATGGAATTTGAGCTCAGCTTGCTGGTAATGAACTACCAAATGTTTACAAATGGTGGTGATGCAAGAAGCAACGTGTCCCTCCAAAATTACTTTAATCTGCACCGTGGATATCAGATTCTGAGAACAGCCACACAATGCATACAAACCACTTTGTCAAACTGCCTAAAATCATGAATACCAGGAAAGCATTACATGAGCATTTATAAGAAAATGAAAAAGTGGGTCCAATTACACTGCAATGATGTTTAGTACACTAGCTATAATAAATAGGTCTGTCAGATTGAGAGGTCAGAAAAAAGAAAATTAGGAGAGGGAGGTCAATGGTTACTACAGTGGGAGAAATACTGGTGTACTGTTCAGGGCAGAGGCCAAATTTTAGTGAGCTGAACAATCAAGAAATGAAATTAAGAAAACAATTTCATTTATAATGAACAGAGAACAAAATACTTAGGGATAAGCTTAACAAAAGAAGTGTAAAATTTATACTCTGAATATTACAAAACAAAATTTGAAAGAAATTAAAGACTAATAAGTGAAAACACATTCCATTTTCATGGATCAGATCACAATATTGTTAATATGGCAATACTCCTCAAATTGATATACAAATTCAACACCATCTCTATCAAAATCCCAGCTGCCTTTTTTGCAGAAAATGACAAGCTGATCCTTAACCTCATAAGGAAATGCAAGGAACCCAGAATAGATGAAACAATCTTGAAAAAGAAGAACAAAGTTGGAGATTTCACGCTTCGCAATTTCAAAATCTACTACAAAATTACAATAATAAAGACAGTGTGGTTCTAGCACATGGACAGACAAACAGATCAATGAAACAGAACTGAGAATCCAGAAATAAACTCTTTTTTTATCAACATTTTTTATTTCTTGTCTTTTTTTTTCCAAGTTGTTGGGAGCTTTTTATTTATTTTTTTGATGTCTTTATTGGAGTATAATTGCTTTACAATGGTGTGTTAGTTTCTGCTGTAAAACAAAGTGAATCAGCTATACATATACATATATCCCCATATCTCCTCCCTCTTTCGTCTCCCTCCCACCCTCCCTGTCCCACCCCTCTAGGTGGACACAAAGCAACAAGCAGGTTTCCCTGCACTATGCAGCTGCTTCCAATAGCTATCTGTTTTACATTTGGTAGTGTATATATGTCCATGCCACTCTCTGACTTCGTCCCAGCTTACTTTCCCCTGCCCCGTATCCACAAGTCCATTCTCTACATCACCGTCTTTATTCCTGTCCTGCCCCTAGGTTCTTTTTTTTTTTAACATCTTTATTGGAGTATAATTGCTTTACAATGGTGTGTTAGTTTCTGCTTTATCATGTACCACAATGTTCACTGGCAGCTCTATTTACAATAGCCAGGACATGGAAGCAACCTAAGTGTCCATCAACAGATGAATGGATAAAGAAGATGTGGTACATATATACAATGGAATATTACTCAGCCATAAAAAAAACGAAATTGAGTTATTTGTAGTGACGTGGATGGCCCTCTTAGAGTCTGTACATACAGAGTGAAGTAAGTCAGAAAGAGAAAAACAAATACCGTATGCTAACACATATATATGGAATCTAAAAAAACAAAAAAAATGGTCATAAAGAACCTAGGGGCAAGACAGGAATAAAGACGCAGACCTACTAGAGAATGGACTTGAGGATGTGGGGAGGGGGAAGGGTAAGCTGGCATGAAGTGAGAGAGTGGCATGGACATATATACACTACCAAATGTAAAACAGATAGCTAGTGGGAAGCAGCCGCATAGCACAGGGAGATCAGCTTGGTGCTTTGTGACCACCTAGAGGGGTGGGATAGGGAGGGCGGGAGGGAGGGAGATACAAGGGGGAAGAGATATGGGGATCTATGTATATGTATAATTGATTCACTTTGTTATAAAGCAGAAATAAACTCTTATGTTTAAGGTCAACTGATTTTCAACAAGGATGCCATGACAATTCAATGGGGAAAGAACAGCCTTCAACAAATGGTGCTAAACAACTGGATATCCAAAGAATAAAATTGTACCCCTATCTTATATCATATACAAAAATCAACAAAAAGGATCATAGACCTAACATAAGACCTAAACCTTTTAAACTTTTCAAAAAAAACACAGGAGTAAATCTTAGTGACCTTGGGTTAGGCAAAGCCTTGTTAGACATGACACCGAAAGCACAGCAACAAAAGAAAAAAGTAGATAAATTGGACTTCATAAAAATTTTTAAGATTTTGTGCTGAAAATCAAAATATGAAGAAAATGGAAAGACAACCCTACAGAATGGAAGAAAATGTCTTCACATCAATTATTATATAAGGGGCTTATATACAGAATTAAAAAAAAGAACTCTTGTAACTCAAGAATAAAAAGATGAACAATCCAATTTAAAAATTGGCAAAGGATCTGAACAGACATTTCTCCAAAGATAATACAAATGGCACATAAAAAGATGCTTAACATTATGAATCATCACAGAAATGCAAATCAAAATCACAATGAGGTAACATATCACACCCGCTAAAACTACTAAAGTCAGATAATAGTAAGTGTTGACAAGGATGTAGAAAAATTAGTATCCTCAAACACTGCTGGTGGGAAGCTAACATGATGCTTCTCTATGCAAAAGAGTTTGGCATTCCGAGCCATGGTGATGGTGACACAATCTTGGATCATACCAAAAACCACTGTATTACACATTTTAAATAAGTATAGTGTGTGAATTATAGCTCAATAAAGCTGTTAGATGAAAAGATGGAAGATTTTAAAAACTCAGAGAGTTGAGAAATAAATGAAAAGGAAGGAAGCAGAGATGGGAATGTGAAATAGAGGGAGAAAATTTTAGTTGTCTTTTCTTAAACTGTAAGAGACCTCTGGGGGTGTTAAATGTTAACTGGAAGAGAAGATAGGGAGCTGGAAGTAGGCCAAGGTGGGCCACAAGATCAAGGGCACAGTAAATAAACACACCTCCTGCAACCCACAAGCCACCTCAGGCTTCCTCTCCAGCCTGTCCCTCAGGAGTTTTTAACTTCCCTTTGCCAAGGGAAGTTGTTGCCCAACTCTGACCCCACCAAACCACTTCCTCTTTCCCTACTCCATGACTGCCCTTGCAATTTCAAATTCTTCCCCTCAACTAAACAAAATGAAGTCTCCAGCTGCTACTATCAAACTTGCAGGCCCACATCCAGCAGATCTACCTTCCTGGGAATAATCACAACCATAACAGCAACAGATAATGTGGTTAGATAATCAATTAAAGAATTTTTTAAACCTTCCTAATGCTCCCAGAGAAGAACACATAAGACTTTGGGTTTTACTTCCCTTGGGGGTGGAACTCAGTGCTTCTCTGTTTAATTCTCCACCTGTGTTGTTACAGAAGTTAGGTCCAAAGAGGAATTAACCTGGGGTTGCCCCAGGAAAGGAGGTGGGGGAAAGGAGAGGAAAGCTGGTAATTTGATTCAAAGAATGAACTGGCCAGATCAGAGAAGGAAGGCAGAAGGAAAAGATGAACAACTGCGAGATACACAACTGTTTGAGAGGGTAGCAAAGGCCTGCCCCTGCCCCTCACAGATCCCTGGATAGGACAGGATGTCTGGGGTGCATATGCAGAGGGAGAAGGGGTTCACTGTGTTCATCACCAACGCCATGGCCTCTAAGCAGTGGTGAGCTCCCTGTGGCTCAATTCACTTCTCCAAAGCACAGAATAGGGGAGCAGGTCCTGAAAGGTCTCCTAGCCTCCAGCCTCTGCCCTACAACCAATTCATCCCAAACACCACTATAAGACTGGTCTCCCTAAAACACTACCCTGAACACCACAAAAACCATCACAGCTCTCCACTTAATGAAAGTCTGACTCTTAACTTCGGCACTCAGTGCCTTTGATGACTCAGTTATGATCCTGTCCCAAGACAAAATCTTCAATGACCACATCAACCCTTCCACAGCACATGCTTTACTCTGAACTCTGCGGTGTGTACTTGCCATCTGGCCCTGGTCACGTGCTACCACATATGGTTATTTATCTTTATGTTGTGTCCCCCAAATGACCACAAATATCTTGAGACCAGAGAATATATCTTATGCCTTTTTGGATCTGATCTGCCTCTGATTTTCAACACTTTGTTCAATAAACATTTCTTGAAACAATAATGATGACTTATAGTTCACAAGAATTTACTGAGTACCAACTGTATGCTGAGCTCCTAGGTACTTGCATCCTAAAATGAAGAAATTATTGAATTATCCAACAAATGTGCTCTGGCACATTCAGAAATTTATTTTTATATGCCTCACAGAAAGCAAACGGACTATCCAATGAATTCAGAGAAAACTGAACTCTTATGCCAAAATCTGAATCAAATTTTACATTTAAGATACAAAATTTCATTTAAAAACAAAAAAGAAAGCCAACTTCCAATTACTTTGCCTACTTGAGTTAACCAGAGATAAAGATTAGAACCTACTGTATATATAACAATCATTACAGATCACAAAATAAAATTCAAACAGAACTCCACGTGTATCAAGCTGTGTGTGCAAAAATTAGTGCTTACATAATTTTATTTTAACCAAAAGACATGTTTCTTACAACTGAAAATGGCCTAGAGATTAACATTTCTTTATTTTTGATCTCTACATAAGTTACGTACAGGTAGAGAACCAATTTTAAAATAATTCCACAGGAGAAAAAATAATCAAGAAGTTATACAGAAACAGAAGAGTTGTTAATAAACACAGAAAGACTTACTTAACCATACATTACAGTAAATATGCCCTACAGTGTTGGTGTATGTGTGGGGAAAAAACCTAAAGAGCACATAACAAATTGCTACCAACAGTTATCTCCAAGAGATGGAATTCAGGGCATTTCATTTCTGTGTTGTATACTTCTCTCTCTCTGTGTATATACTCATACATACACACTTTTTTTAAGCAATGAGCACTTTTGTAATCAGAAAAAAAGTTTTGTTTTCTTTTTAAGTTTGGAAAATAAGTGGTCACTTTCCATTCATCCCTTGCAGTTCTTCCTCTTTAAACTGTACTAAGTAAAAATATTACAACTCCTTTCTATCCTTAAAAATATTAATGAGCTACTTCTTCATAAATGATAAAGGTTCAGTTTTACACACTACATATAATACTTTTGTGGGATTACTTTATTTTTTTTCATTATTCTGAAAGTATTTATTAGGTAACTACTACTGTATGTTAGGCATAGTTCTAGTACATGGGGTACATGAAGTGAACCAAACAGGAAAGCTCCTTGGCCATGGGATTACTTTAAATGCAGGGTCTGTTTATCATGAATGTCTGTATCCATGGCACTTAGCACAATGCCTGGCACAGAACAGATAAAAAGGGCTTGGACACATGAGTCCAACTATCAGCTCAAGAGCTCTCAGGGCAATTTTACCCACACTCTTTGGGATGTACAAGAATGCTTTACAAGTAAAAAGGAGAAGGGTGGGGATTATACATTTTGCTGAGAATACAACATCTCCTCCTGGCTGCCACTTCTTTTGTGTTGCTCTTAACAATCTTGCTTCACGTATCAGCAGCACTTTCCATGCTTCATCTCTTCCTCTTCCTTTCATATGCTTTTTTCTCTCAGCTTCTAGGACCCCAAACATATCCTACCCCACCGGTCACTCCTCACGCTCCTTTGTTGATTCCTGCGCCTCTCCCCGCAAAACTGGAGTGCCCTTGGGTCCTGTTCTTGTCACCTGTTCCTAAGGTAACCTAGTTCGGTCTCTGGTTTTAAATAACTACCTATATGCTGATGACCCCAAATCTTTTATCTCTCCCAAACTCTAGATCCACATATCCAATCCATTTGGATGTCTGACATTTATTTCAAAATTAGCATGTCCTAAACTGAACTCCTGATCTGCCCCCAAAAGCTGTCCTACTCACTGCCTCCTCCCTCTCAGAGTCACCCCTGACTGTTTTCTCATATCCCAACCAAACCACCAACAAATGGTCTTGCCTAGATCTTCACCACCTCTGCTTTACAACTCTGGTCCAGGCCACCATCCCCTCCTGCCTGGATCACAGCAAAAATCTCTTAGAAGGTCTCTCTGCTCGTACTCTTGCTCCCTTACAGTCCGTTCTCAACGAAGCAAGCACAGTGACCCTTTAAAATAACTTAGATCATATCACTCCTCGGCTTGAAACCCTGAGGTGATTCCATATTTCACTCAAAAGTACGAATCCTTACAATGGCCTACAAGGCCCTACACGACCTGGCCCTGTGTCACCTTCCTGACTTCAAATACTCTCCCAAATACTCTCCCCTCATGCATTCCACCCTAACGACACTGCTACTGCCTTAAGGCATTTGCCCCAGGTGTTCCCAAGATCCAAATGGCTAACTCCCCCATCTCTTTCATGTCTTTACTTAAATTTCACTTTCAGTAAGGACTACCTTGACTGCCTATATAAAAATCACAACCCGGACTTCCTGGTGGCCCAGTGGTTAAGAACCCACCTGCCAATGCAGGGGACACGGGTTCAAGCCCTGGCCCGGGAAGATCCCACATGCTACGGAGCAACTAAGCCCGTGCACCACAACTACTGAGCCTGCGCTCTAGAGCCCGCGAGCCACAACTACTGAAGCCTGCGCGACTAGAGCCCGTGCTCCACAACAAGAGGAGCCACCGCAATGAGAAGCCCATGCACCACAACGAAGAGTAGCCCCCACTCGCCACAACTAGAGAAAGCCCGCGCGCAGCAACAAAGACCCAACACAGCCAAAAATAAATAAATAAATAAATAAACTTATTTTAAAAAAAAATCACAACCCATCCTAATCACCAGTACTCAGCTCCTTACCCTGTTCCTCTTTTCCTTTTTTCATAGCACTTGTCATCTTCTAATATATTATACATTTTATTTATTTTTTATGGAGTTTTCTGTTTGTCATCTCCTTCTAGAATGCAAGCTACGTTAAGGCCAGGTTCTTTTTTTTATTTTTTATTTTTCCTCTGTTTACAACCCAAGTGCTTAGAACAGTTTCTGGGACATAGTGGGTGATTGATGAGTGTTTATTCAACAAATAAATGGATCTTAGGAGGTACAACAGGAGCTAAATAATACAGAACATCCCCCAACTTCACTCTTATAATCACTCATGGGAAGGAGGGACTAAGAGGTAGAAATCATCTAGGCCAAGAAGCAAGAGGCGATGGGGATTTAAAGGTCTCGGTTTCTGTTATCAGTTTTCTGGGACACATCTCAGTCTATCCTTAGCAATTACAATATGCTCTTACTATTAATGAGTTGTCGGCATTCAGAATTTAGTATTAACTGCAGAAGAACTTTCCACGACTATAAAATATACTGCTTCTGCAGAGTAAATCCAATCTAAAAATCTACTGTTCTTAACCCATAATCTACCATGATCAATGAAGTCAGGGTCCTCCAAGGTGGGTGAAACTAATCAGGACTATCTCTCAGGTATCAAGTGATAAGCACCAGATAACCAAAAACTAGCAACATGAGCTCATCTTCCAAATGATTAACATTAAGGAATATAGGTCAGCTGCTGGGTCAAACTATCGAAAGGCAAAAGCACATGACACTCCTCACTTCCTGAAATGAGCCTTGGAACTACTTTATGGTTCCATTAACAGTAACCAAATTACACCACAATGGTAAAGGTTTCATTAATGTAGGACTTCACGATCATAACCAAACCATAACCAGCACTAAGTAATAAATCTATTTACTCTAAGAGAAGAATCAATTTTCTAAACTGACAAGTATGAGGGCCTTGCTGATGTCGTGGACTTTTTCCATTTGTTTTCTCATACTATTTAGAGGAAATTTACCAGAGTAAATTCTTCTGAGTGACAAAGCTTGGAAATATTCTTCAATACTGGTATTTTTTCCTTCATTCAACAAACATTAGCAAATGCCTACAAGGGCTGTAAAGGGTATTAGGAAAAAAAACAGGTCCCTCCCTCACTGAGTTCACAGTCTAAGGGAGAACAGAGATGTTAACAAACTAACTGCAAGTGAGATGAGTGACACAAAGGGGTGCAGAGCGCTACTAGTGAGGGCTGGGGGCGGTGGTAATGTGGGTGATGAGGGTGATGAGGTTTAAGCAGAGACCTCATGAATGAGCAGGTGAAGACGGACAGGAAGAGGTGTCAGCGCAGAGTAAAGAGCATGAGCAAAGGCCCTAAAGCAGGAAAGGACATATACAGTTAAGAATCAAAAGAGATAGTAGTGAAGACCAGAGGCTGAGGAGAAAGACAGAATCCAGATAGTTTAGGGCCTTGAGTCCATACTTTGGACTCTTGGACTCTGGGCAATGGGAAATCTTTGAAAGGCCTTAAATAGGAGAGCAATCATTTTGGGGGTTTGTTTATAAAAATATCAATCCAGCTTTAGTTTAGAGAATGGGCAGCAAGAATGAACTTGGAAAGGCCATTTTAGCAAAAATCCAAGAAATCTTCCTTGGAGGATGGTTGAGTTAGTCAGGATGGAGAGAAATGGGCAGAATCAAGAGAACAGTTACAAAATACAATTGGCAAGCCTTAGTGACTGACTAGATTTGAAAGGTGACTAAAAGTATGTCAAGGATTTCTGGTTTGATCAAATACCTCTGGAATTAAGGCCTCTTTATAAATTTTAAAAGATAAAAAATAAATTTATGTGTAGGGAGGTTGCCCACAATGTGTCAATAAAATGAGCAACTGGGGACTTCCCTGGTGGCGCAGTGGTAAAGAATCTGCCTTACAGTACAGGGGATGCGGATTCCATCCCCGGTCAAGGAACTAAGATCCCACATGCCACGGGGCAACTAAGCCTGTGCGCCACAACTACTGAGCTCGCAGGCCTCAACTAGAGCCCAGACGCCCTGGAGCCTGTGCACCACAACCACAACTAGAAGAGAGAAAACCCACATGCCACAACTAGGGAGAAGCCTGCACGCCACAATGAAAAGATCCCACACACCTCAGCAAAGATCCCACGTGTCGCAACTAAGACCTGACACAGCCAAAAAATAAATAAATAATAAATAATAAATAAATCTTTAAAAAAAATAAAATGAGCAATTGGGTCTTTTGTTGTTGTTGTTGTTGTCGTTTGTTTTTTTTGCGGTATGCGGGCCTCTCACTGTTGTGGCCTCTCCCGTTGAGGAGCACAGGCTCTGGATGCGCAGGCTCAGCGGCCATGGCTCACGGGCCCAGCCGCTCTGCTGCAGGTGGGACCTTCCCGGACCAGAGCACGAACTCGCATCCACTGCATCGGCAGGCGGACTCTCAGCCACTGCGCCACCAGGGAAGCCCGAGCAATTGGCTTTTCATGATGGATTTAAGTTTGATTTTTAATTTTTTATTTTAGAAAATCTGTTCTAAACAAAATAACAGAGCCTCCCTGGTGGCGCAGTGGTTGAGAATCTGCCTGCCAATGCAGGGGACACGGGTTCGAGCCCTGGTCTGGGAAGATCCCACATGCCACGGAGCAACTAAGCCCGTGCGCCACAGCTACTGAGCCTGCGCGACTGGAGCCTGTGCTCCGCAACAAGAGAAGGCCGCGACAGTGAGAGGCCCGCGCACCGTGATGAAGAGTGGCCCCCGCTCGCCGCAACTAGAGAAAGCCCTCACACAGAAACGAAGACCCAACACAGCCAAAAAATAAATAAATAAATAAATTTATTTTTAAAAAAACAAAAAAACAAAATAACAGAGAATCCTTTTAACTGACCATTTTTAAGTATTTATAACATTCTATCTATAGATACACATAGATATGTAGAACAATTATTAAGCTACTGGACCGAGAATTACGATTTTGGGCTTTAACTTGAGTCTCTTACTAACTGCATGACTTCTGGCTTATCATTTAACTTATCTAGGCTTTAGTTTCATCATTCATTTTGAAAAAAAAAAACCCCTACAGATTGAGAATTAAGATTCTGCTCTCTACAGATGGATGTTTACATGTTATACACTACTGTATTCTAGGTTCAGGGACCTTATGCATGGCTGACCAATGGCTTTTTACTTCCTCCTCTATTTAGATAGTCCTTTATCAGCCCAATACAATGCAAAATTACTTCTCTTAAAAATGTTTCTGAAATTAGTAGCAAAATGGCTTTCTCCCCAGAGTAATTCCTCACAGACCTGGGTACACTGATGCACATAACTCCACTACAGTTTTTTTTTTTTAAGGCACCATAATGAAAGGGATCTACATAAGTCATTTACAGCTTATTAAATATGGTAGCTTTGAACACCAGTCTCCTGCTAAAATCTTGTTCTCGTGAGAAAATCCTATTTTCGTATCATTTTTAAGTTACATCTGCTCTGGAACATCACCTACTTGTAGGAAAGGAAATTTCCTTTTTAATACCACCTTCATTATTTCCTTAATATAAATTCAGTTTCAGGTAAGCCAAAATTATATATGTCCCGCTATCCATGGGCAGCATTTAATCTGTTCACTGTAAAATAAATGTCATTTCAGAAAACATATGGGTACGAAATGAAAGCCCAGACTGCGCCTGCAAACAAGACAAATCAACTTTAAATCACACCAACACCACACGTTAGTATAATCCAGGAAACCCAGAAAATTCAGACCTGTCCCTGCTGTATGAGTCCCGCTCTGGTTTAATTTCTGGTCATTCGTGCCCCATCATAAACAACCAGGATAATGAGAAATAAACAGCAGCAGCACCACTGTCATCTTGAATTTTTAAACTGAAAAGGCACATCACCACAGCCTACTTTCTGTCTCTATCTGCAAAGCTCTTCCAAAGGATACATTCTTGAGTGGAGGAGGGGTCCCTTCCCTCTTTATGGGAAGAGGGACTGAAAATGTTCACAGATTATAAAGGAGAAAAAGAGAGTTAAAGATGAGACTGGGAAGAGGAAAGCTGCTTCACGATAGGAATCTAGACCCGGGTGAGGAAAGTCAAGAAAGGAGCAGAAAAGGAAGAGCCTAGTGAGGTCACAGGAGGAAAAAGAAAAAAAAAAGGGCTCCTGACAAAGTCCGGCAGAGGAACGTGAAGGAGGCACAGAGGAACAAGTCTGGTGTCAATGGGTGGGGGGATCAAATACGGGGAGGTGGGGACAGAGGATGAGAAGGGCTCAGGGGACGGAGGGCTCAGAGTGGGCTGGAGAAGCCGAAGAGAAGAAAAAAGACAGCGCACCTGCCAGGGCCTGGCGAGGATGGGATGGTCGGGTTCCCTCACCTTGGTTTTAGTCCGGCTGGCCTTGGCCTTGGCCCTGGCCCGGCGCGGGGGCCTCACCGCCTCGGCCATAGACCCTGCGATGGCAACGTCGCCACTTGTTTTTGTCAAAACTCTGCGCTTTCCACAACCTGCCCAGTTCCGGCCTCCGGGCTGTCACGTGATCGAATCTCCACCACTCCCGGGGGAGGGGCGGCAACTCGGAGCCTCTACCGGCAGCAAAGTAGGACAAACCACTCCGGGAGCCCTTTTCACTGGAGGATGGGGGCCCCGCCCCCTTACGTCCAGGCCCCACCCCCTGACCCCGGCAAGCGCGCCTGGCTCCGGCCACGCTCGCCAATGGATTGGAGTCGTCTTGGGTCCCGGCGTTACTTCCCGAACTGAGATCACGTCCTTCTCGCTGGCTCCGCCGAGCCGCACTCGGTCTAGGCTCCGGGAGCTCTCGCACACCTCACTCACGTTGACTTAAAGGAGTCCGGGGAGAGTGCTTGTCAGTCTTGTTTTGACCCTTAGATAACCAGGACCAGTCAACCTAAATCTCTGTTTTGCACTCGAGAGCTTTGCTGCCTATCCAGTTGTGCGCTTCAGTTTCATCCTGTGTAAAGGGGAAAGATGATACTTGCCTTTTCCAGTATAGTGAAGATTAAATGGACTAATCGTCAAAGGTGCCTGGTAGCCGCGAGCGTATCTGTAAATGGTAGTTATTTTCATACTGTCCAAATTCCCAGGCAGCAGAGACATCTGCGCCCAAGAGAGCAGACAAAAAAGCAAAAAGACAAGACCCATAAAAGTATTTTTCATGTAGATTTTACACACCTTCATTTAAAAATTCCAGATGTGAAAACTTGGCTCCATCTCCCTTTCCCAGCTCTACAATTTTTTTTCCAAAGCACTTAGTACCTCTTAAAATACTATGATAATTTGCTTTTATGTTTGTGTCTGTCAACCTGGCTAGAATGTAAGATCCTTAAGGGCAGGGGTCTTTGTTTTGTTCCCTGAGGCATCCCAAGAGCCTTCTAGAACACTAGCCTGTAAGTGGTAGGCTCAATAAATTTTTGATGAATCAAATGTATGTGAGTTTTGTCTGATGGTGGGATAAAATAGTTGAGATGGAGGGGGGCCAGTGGGGAGACTATCCAAGAATAAGGCATGAAAAATGGAAAGGACTTCAGAGATGGAGTCTTCACAGTGTCTTATTTATGAGCTAACTGAGCATATAAAATACAGTTGTAGGGAGGAAGGGAGACGTAAGAGGGAAGAGATATGGGAACATATGTATATGTATAACTGATTCACTTTGTTATAAAGCAGAAACTAACACACCATTGTAAAGCAATTATACTCCAATAAAGATGTAAAAAAATAAAAATAAAAGAATATATGGTAAAAATGATGCAAGGGAGACATAGCCTGGGGAAATAACTGCATTCTGGAAGTCTCAATTATGGGTAGGCATATATTTATATTCTTCAATCTTAGGGAAATAAGATAATTGCAGAAAACTACTTCTTTCTAAAAATCTGCTGTGTCCTTATGTATAGATGTCTTATAGCGTTCATACAATATATTTTTAACTGATGATGTCTATAATCATGCTTCTTTCATGAAGGCACCTATAACTCCAATTCTGACACTGCTCAAAATAAAGGTTTGTCATTATTTAAAGCTCACGAAGTGCATACCCACAGAATTGCATGATTTAGTTTAGAAGTACATTTAACTTCCCCGCAAAAGGCCATTTTGATGGCATTATGTTGATATCAATTAGCGTTTCAGGGGGTGAGGAAATGATACCTTTAATCTCTATTCCTAAAAAGTCAGTCAGTGACCTAGACTGATCGAGGTTTGAGAAGATTGGCTTGTAGATATCATAAAATCTTTTATCAGAGATAAAAATCCAGAAAAAAAATATACAGTTGTAAGCAGATAGGGTAGGGGCGTCCCCCAGAGAAAGAGAACCAGGCATGGCTTACTTGACATAAGAGAGCCATTTAATTTTTTTAAACTTTTATATCAACTTTTTTTTTGCGGGGGGTGGGGGGGCAGGTGAGGGGGTAACTTAATCAGCATTATACTTTATTCATGTTATTTAGAGAAGCCATTTTAGGCCTAACCCATTTTGTAATGTAAGCCTGGCCACAGTGCTGGCCTTTGAACAGGTCTCAGTAGTAATGATCTAAGGGAACAAAGGAACAAAGGACTGTTACCAGGCAAGAAAAGTAACAATAGCACAGATAACAAATCAGCTGTAAAGACTCCCAGTTCTGTTTCAAAGGTAAAGATTAGCCTGAAGCACTTTCTTCAGCTGTTTTGCAGAATTTAAACACTCCCCAACCCGGGCCCCAGCGCTCAACCACCAGATCAACTGGAACCTAAGTGATGATGATGTTGACCTTTTCTGACCCTTCTGACTTCAGTCACCTAAAGCTTGGAATCTGTTTACTTTTGCCCCAATTTAATGTTGAATTCTCCTCTTCTCAAGCCCCTTCATGAATATCCCTTAGCTTAAAATTTCCCCAGTTTTGCTGTTTGGGGAGACACTGCTTTGAGAAAGTTCCCCAGTGTTCTCCTTACTGACTGCAAGTAATAAATCCTTCTGTCTCCCGATCTCTGGCTTGGTTGTGTCTTTTGGCTCAACACCCACCAAGAGGCAAACCCAGTTTTCCAGTAACACAGTTTCACGTATTTTGATCCCAAATCCTCAACAACAACAAAATAGTTATCCAGCTACTCAGGTTACTGAACCAAACTTGGGTCTGCTCACCCAACACACAGCAAAGCCAATCTACTGACACCCAGTTGTGGTGAAGGTAGGTACAGTGTTTATTGCAGGGCCAAACAAGGAGAACAGGCAGCTCATGCTCAAAAGACCCAAAATCCCCAATGACTTTTAGGGGAGGGTTTTTTTTAAAATAAATTTATTTTACTTATTTATTTATTTTGGCTGTGTTGGGTCTTCATTGCTGCACGCAGGCTCTCTCTAGTTGTGGCAAGCAGGGCTACTCTTGGTTGCAGTGCACGGGCTTCTCATTGAGGTGGCTTCTCTTGTTGTGGAGCATGGGCTGTAGGCGTGCAGGCTTCAGTAGTTGTGGCACACAGGCTTAGTTGCTCCGCAGCATGTGGGATCTTCCCAAACCAGGGCTTGAACCCCTGTCCCCTGCACTGGCAGGCAGATTCCTAACCACTGTGCCACCAGGGAAGTCCTAGGGGAGGGTTTTTTAAAATAGTGTGAGGGTACATGATCAGAACATGCTCAGTTATCTGATTGGTTGATGGTGAGGTAACAAGGTGATGTTGTTTCAGGCATCTTAATTATCAGTTTTCTGGTTCCAGCTGATCTGGGGTCTCCGTGCTGGTGGTCAACATGCAGTCACCATCTTCCATCTGGTGGGGGTTTTAGTGTCTGTAAAACAACTCAAGGATATGGCCTCAGCCTTGTCTTGCTAGACTGCTTTCCTTTGTTTTTACAGTTTTTCACTTCTCTGATTAAATTTGCTCTTTGAAACTCAGGGAAGGCTTAGGAGGCTAAAGTTTTTCTACAAACAAGGGCAAGAGACACTGGGGAAGGGGGGAAGGAGGAGGTTCTGTTCCCAGGAAAACCCCACAGGGTCCTCCTCGATTTCACTCAGAATGTACCTGCATTTTGTATACCCTGGTATGTGTGTGCATATAAATGTATATAAGATTATCATGAGCAAGACTTGGCAAATATGAACAAAGTCTTTATACCACCATTACTATCCATAACTTTTGCTGGTATTTTTCCCAGTCTGGAATACTCTCTGGCCTCTACCAATTCAAATCCTTTTTGGCCTTCAGAGTTCTTCATGTGCCAGTCACTACTTAGCAAAACAGAATTGACCCTACCTCCACTTCCCATGGTTTACAGCGTAGTTGAGATGCAGACACAATGGATAGATAAGTTGCAATAAATATCACAGCCTATGGGGAAAAGGAGGCATACTTTATGAACTGAAATTGTTAGACCTTAGCAGAATAGTGTAAATAGTTAGGTTTATTGTTCAGTTTGGTCAAAAGAAGAAATTTAAATATATTAAATTTAATACTGTAGTTTAAAACATTTGATGGAATTTAAGTTGTAAATGGAATCAATTGTTTAAGGAGGTTTGGTCTATTGAATTTGAGTTGACCAAATGTTAAAGATCCCCCTCGAAAGTGGTTATTTAAATTTATAAATAGAATGTTGAGATTTATAAAGATAACTTGAAGACTTAAGAAAAACTAAATTTTAAAATGTGTGTGAATTTAATAAATTGAAGATTAATTTTAAAATAATTAATTCAAAAGATTAATTCCAAAAAAACAAAGTAATGACAGATGTCTTTTCTATACATAAATTCTATCTGCAGAAACTCTAAAAAAATTCACAGTGTCAGCAAGCAGGGTTAATCACTGGCTAATTAGCAGTGAAGGGTTTGCTACTACTGAGCCCTGGGCAGTAATAGTCAGCATTTCCTGAGCCCTCACTATCAGCCAAAAACCGTTCTGAGTACTTTTCACATAATGACTAATTTGATTCTCATAACAACCCTACAAGGTCAATAATTTCATTGTTCTCATATTACAGACCAGGACAAAGACTCAGAGAGGTTGAATTATTTGCCTAAGCGCACACAGACAGTAAATGGTGGAGCTAGGATTTGAACCAATGCAGTTGTACAGTATAAATGGACTTTTAAGATAGAAAGCCCATGCTTGCTTTCTCCATGTTTACAATACTTTATACTCATACACTGGGGCCAAGATGAATATCAGAAATATTTCATTTAAAAGTTACTGGATTGGGACTTCCCTGGTGGTCCAATGGTTAAGAATCCACCTTCCAATGCAGGGGACGTGGAATTTGATCCCTGGTCGGGGCACTAAGATCCCATATGCTGCAGGGCAACTAAGCCCATGCACTCTAGAGCCCGCGCGCCACAACTACTGAGCCCATGCGCTCTGGAGCCTGCACACCACAGCTAGAGAGAAGCCCACACGCCCCAACGAACGATCCTGCGTGCCACAACTAAGACCTGACGCAGCTAAATAAATAAATATTTTTTTTTAAAGTTACTGGATTATTCATAAAAATCACAGTGCCGACTTTTGGGGATTTGGTTTACATAATTTTTCTTTCCTTCAAACATTTCTATGATACTTTTATAATATTCTTAAGTGTGTCTGCAAACAACATAGAAGTACACATGATAAAAAGTTAAAATTCCTCTCCCTACGGTTAGCCATTGTTAACAGTTCAGTGTGCACCCTTTCAGACTTTTCCTACCCATGTACAAATATCACACTCTTACATACTCAGTGTCTAGGTATAGATTGCCTGTGTCCTGTTTTTTAAAATTAATTTATTTATTTTGCTGCATTGGGTCTTCCTTGCTGCATGTGGGCTTTGTCTTGTTACAGCGAGCGGGGGCTACTCTTCGTTGCAGTGCACAGTCTTCTCATTGCAGTGGCTTCTCTTGTTGCAGAACACGGGCTCTAGGCGTGCAGGCCCAGTAGTTTTGGTGCGTGGGCTCAATAGTTGGGGTACACAGGCTTTGTTGCTCGGCAGCATGTGGGATCTTCCCAGACCAGGGCTCAAACCTGTGCTCCCTGCATTGGCAGGCGGATTCTTAACCATTGCGCCACCAGGGGAAGTCCCTGCCTGTGTCCTTTTAATTCGTAAAATCTTGGAGATAGTTCCTTGTAAAGACAGATAACTCTAACTTCATTTTTCCCTTAATTAATTAAATATTCCATAACTATTTAAACAGACTTCTGAGGCCAATAAATTTTTTCCAATTTTTCGCTATTTGAAAACAATGCTTACAAGTGACCATACTTACATGTTTTTGTGCATCAGTACGTCCATAAGATGGATGCCTAGATGAGAAATTGCTGATCACAAAGACATTCTCATTTAAAATTTTAATAAATATTTATCAAATTTCCCTCCAATGGGTTATTAATTTTCACTGCAGCGTTAAGAATTTAAAATAATTTTTCATCTCCTAAGAAAAATCAATTAAAAACAAGAACCAGGCATTCATAAAAGGAGTATAATTCACGTATTATATTATGGCATTCCAAAATTTAATATGACTGTCATTCCTAAATCAGCCAGAATCTAGAACAGTGTTTGCCATAACAGGGGTGAAAACCCCTTGGGTAAACCTTTCTAAACTTCCTTACAAAATTAGATTCCAGAGTCTCTGTTGCCATCTGGTGGCAATTCTCTATTGGTGAACTCTCCTCTGACAAGATTTCAGAGAAGTGGTTCTTTCTAAAACAATTACTTCCTGTATGTCACTCTGTACAAAACATTAATTATTTCATCATTCATGATTACTAAATGCATTTTTAATTATAAATAAATCATGTTGGACTTCCCTGGTGGCACAGTGGATAAGAATCTGCCTGCCAATGCAGGGGACATGGGTTCGATCCCTGGTCTGGGAAGAGCCCATATGCCGTAGACCAACTAAGCCCATGCGCAACAACTACTGAGCCTGCGCTCTAGAGCCAGCGAGGCACAACTACTGAAGCCCGTGCGCCTAGAGCCCATGCTCCACAGCAAAAGAAGCCACCTCAATGAGAAGCCCACTCACTGCAACAAAGAGTAGCCCCTGCTCGCCACAGCTAAAGCCTGCACAGCAACGAAGACCCAACACAGCCAAAAATAAATAAAATTTTTAAAAACTAAATAATTAAAAATTAATTAAAGAAATAAATAAATCATGTTACTTCTAAATTATTTCAGTTTTTTGAGACAATTAGCCAGCAGTGCAAATAAATACCAAAACTATCCAGCCACATCTTTTTTTCCCAGCCACATTTTTTAAAAAGACTCTTGTATATGGGCTTCCCTGGTGGCGCAGTGGTTGGGAGTCTGCCTGCCGATGCAGGGGACGCGGGTTCGTGCCCCGGTGTGGGAAGATCCCACGTGCCGCTGAGCGGCTGGGCCTGTGAGCCATGGCCGCTGGGCCTGCACGTCCGGAGCCTGTGCTCCGCAGCGGGAGAGGCCACAACAGTGAGAGGCCCGCGTGCAGCAAAAAAAAAAACTCTTATATAGATGAGGTCTCTTCTGTTAACAGATTTTTGCTTCCACAGTAAGCAAAACATATAAAACATCTATTTTTCTAATAGTTACCCTCTCATAATCTTCCTCACTAAAAAAAAAAAAAAAAAAAAGTTTAAATAAGTCATAGAAACAGTTACTTGCACGCCCAAAGTATCAGACACTGCAGGTGTCCCACTCAAATTCCCTTGGCACTTAACATTTCTGAGTATACAGACCCAAATTCCAACTACTATCACCTCTTTGCCTCAGACATCCCTTTAGCCACATGTATGACAGGCTGAAAGTACCAAGGAAATAACGTATTTTCCTAAACCAAAAACAACCCTCAACCAGGAACAGATATATAAATTGGCATATAAAGACACAGATTGAATTATATCCCCCAAAATTCACATGTTGAAGTCCTAAGGCCCAGTAATTCAGAATGTGACCCACATGTTGAAGTCCTAAGGCCCAGTAATTCAGAATGTGACCCTATTTGGAGATAGGATGTTTACAGAGGTAATTAAGTTAAAATGAGGTCATAAGGGTGGGCCCTCACCCAATATGATTGGCCCCCTTATAAAATGGGGGTATTTGGACACAGGGACACACATCTACAAGACAAGGAGAGAGGCCTGGAACACCTCTTTCTTTCACAGCCCTCAGAAGGAATCAACCAGGCTGGCACCTTGACTCTTGCCTTCTGGCCTCCATAGCTGTGAGACAATACATTTTTGTTATTTGAGCCATTCAGTCTGTGGTACTTTATTATAGCAATTTCAGCCAACTAATACAAATGCCCAGCTCCCTCACCTCTCAGTGGAATAACTCTGAGATACATGTTCGGTGCTATTTCCTAGAGTACCCAGTGGGTTTCAGCTCGTTTCCCCACTATGGCAACTGGCTTGATAACACACTCTTTATTCACTTCCTTCTCTTGTCTTTTTCACTTCCCATTTTACTGGTGTGTTTCCTGGGTTCACCTCCTGCATAAACTACTTGATCTCAAATCCCTGTCTCTGGCCTCCTTCTGGGGAAACCCAAACTACGACAGTATCAGAAAGGCTATTCAGATGTCAGGATGGGATTTTAGAATTAGAGCCCTTCCCAGCCAGATGGCAACAAGGATCTCACCACTTGTGGAAGTAGAATGGTGGTAACCTCTGAGCCGAAGCATCACAATTATTGGAGGCCTCATCTGTGGTGAATTAAGATGAATTAAGGTAAATTTGAGAGATATGGGGTCAAAGGTAGTTACAAGGGCCATAGGGTAGGTTGGTTGTTATGACTGCTGTTGGCACACTGGGAAAAATTATAAACTCAGGTCAGTAGGGACTAATAAAAAAGCCAAAAGGCCTCTATGGTAGCATTTCAAGAGATACATTTTGTAAAATTATAAAGGAAACATGAACAAAAGACAATGTTACTACTAAACAATTTTAGCTTTCTTCAGACCCCCTGAGTCAGGCAGGCACATCAGCGATCCATCATACAATGGAATTGGTACATTCTGGAAAAAATGGGGCAAAGCCAGAGAGCCAAATACGTCACACAGAAAGGCAATGCAGACATCTCCATCACCTCCCTCATTGCACCTATGCCTCTCCTTCAGCTCAGACCTGTGGCCTCAGAGGAAGTTTGCTTCAACCCAGTTGGTGGAGAAGAGCAAAAAAATTCAGATATGATTCAAAAATAGGTCAGTTCTATATGTTAATTTTTGTTAGTCTTTATGTAGGTTGCTGCCACACTACCGCCCCACTTAGAAGTGACTGTGAAAACCCACGGTGAAGAAAAATACTCCCAGTGGACAGCACATCAAGTAACACAGCTGGTCATCAACTTGGCGTGAAGGGAGCTGTAGCCCAAGGTAAGTATATTCATAGACTCCTGGGCAGTGGTGCATGACTTGACTAGTTGATCAGGGAACAAGATTAGAAGACTGAAGATAATGGAATGGGCAACAAAATGTGTAAATGTATGTGTCTTACATCAGTGCCTGCAAGGGAGTACCCATCAAAGAGGAGATGCAGAACAACCAGGTGGCTTGGATGACATGTCCAGTGGCTTCCAGCCAGCCTCTGTCCTAGGCCACCCAGTGCTTACTCTATGGAATCATGAACAGAGTAGCCATGGTGGCAGGGATGGAGACTCTACAGGGGCCTCCACAGCTTGGTGTCTGACCAGTTATCCCCAGAGGCTGAAGATGGGCCCTAAATATGCTATTGTCCCCCAAGGAGATCAACTGGCCCCTTGGTGGCAAGCTGATTCCACTGAACTCCTTCCACTCTGGAAGGCGCAGAGATTCATCTCTAGTGGAATTGATTCCAAGAAGAGACTCTCCTTTTTTTTGCCAGCAGAGCCTTGGCCAGTAACATCATCCCAGGGCTAACAGTATCTGAGTACCGTTATGAAATTCCACATAACATCACCTTGGACCAGTGTTTATCAAATCACTTTTCATTACCACTCTCCTAAGGAGTCTTTTGAAACATTTTTTTTTCCTGATTGACACTCCCGTGAAGTTTTAATACCACAGATAAACTGTATTTCTGTTTATGTGCTTTACGTATAGCTGTGCTTTATACATAAGAAGAATAACATTTGTTTTGCCCATCAAGAACCAATTTTCACCCACTTGGGAGCAATACTGCCCCTGTTGAGAATGCATGCCTTACACTAAGAGCTTCACTTTACAGTGAAGGTGGTACAACAGTGGGCAAATGTCCATGTGCTCCACTTTGCCTGCTATATACCACATCACATAGAAGCTGCAGTCCTGATAGAATGTCAGAATGGCATTTTAAAGGTGGGGCAGCTTGAAGATAACTTGCAGCGTTAGGGTGCTGGCCTTAAAAATGAGGTACGGGTGTTTTTTTGTTTTGTTTTTATTTTATTAAAGTATAGTTGATTTACAATGTTGTGTTTAATTTCTGTTGTACAGAAAAGTGACTCAGTTATACATATATATATATTATTTTTCATGATGGTTTATCACAGGATATTGGATATAGCTCCCTGTGCTATACAGTAGCACCATGTTGCTTATCCATCCTATACATAATAGTTTACATCTGCTAATCCCAAACTTCCAATCCTTCCCTCCCCTCCCGCCCCCTTGGCAACCAAAAGTCTGTTCTCTATATCTGTGAGTCTGTTTTTGTTTTGTAGATATGTTCATTTGTGTCATATCTTAGATTCCATATATAAGTGCTTCCACATATGGTATTTGTCTTTCTCTTTCTGACTTACTTTGCTTAGTATGATAATCTCTACGTCCATCCATGTTGCTGCGGATGGCATTATTTCATTCTCTTTAATGGCTGAGTAATATTCCACTGTGTGTGTGTGTGTCTGTGTGTGTGTGTGTGTGTGTATATATATATATATATCACATTTTCTTTATCCGTTCGTCTGCTGATGGACACCTAGGTTGTTTCTATGTCTTGGCTATAGCAAATATTGTTCCTATAAACATAGGTGTGCATGTATCTTTTTGAATTATAGTTTTGTCTCTGTATATGACCAGAAGTGGATTTGCTGGATCATATGGCAACTCTATTTTTAGCTTTTTGAGGAACCTCCTTATTGTTTTCCATAGTGGCTGCACCAATTTACATTCCCACCAACAATGTAGAAGGGTTCCTTTTTCTCCACACCCTCTCCAGTGTTTATTATTTGTAGACTTTTTTTTTAATTGGGGTATAGTTGTTTCACAATGTTGTTAGTTTCTACTGGCGAAGTAGAGTTCCCTGTGCTATACAGCAGGTTCTCATTAGTTATCTATTTTATACATATTTGTGTATATATGTCGATCCCAATCTCGCAATTCATCCCACCCCCCCCTTTCCCCCTTGGTGTCCATATGTTTGTTCTCTACATCTGTGTCTCTATTTCTGCCTTGCAAACTGGTTCATTTGTACCATTTTTCTAGATTCCACATATATGCATTAATATACAGTACTTGTTTTTCTCTTTATGACTTACTTCACTCTGTCTGACAGTCTTATTATTTGTAGACTTCTTTTCTTTTTTTTGCTGTGAGTTTGTCATATATGGCCTTTATTATGTTGAGGTAGGTTCCCTCTATGCCCACTTTTTGGAGAGTTTTTATCATAAATCGGTGTTGAATTTTGTCAACAGCTTTTTCTGCATCTATTGAGATGATCATATGTTTTTTTTTATTCTTCAATTTGTTAATATAGTGTATCACATTGATTGATTTGAGTATATTGAAGGATCCTTGCATCCCTGGGATAAATCCCACTTGATCATGGTGTATGATCCTTTTAATGTGTTGTTGGATTCTGTTTGCTAGTATTTTGTTGAGGATTTTTGCATCTATATTCATCAGTGATATTGGTTTGTAATTTTCTTTTTCTGCAGTATCTTTGTCTGGTTTTGGTGTCAGGGTGATGGCGGCCTCATAGAATGAGTTTGGGAGTGTTCCTTCCTCTGCAATTTTTTGGAAGAGTTTGAGAAGGATGGGTGTTAGCTCTTCTCTAAATGTTTGATAGAATTCACCTGTGAAGCCACGTGGTCATGGACTTTTGTTTGTTGGAAGATTTTCAATCACAGTTTCAATTTCATTACTTGTGATTGGTCTGTTCAGATTTTCTTTCACTTCCTGGTTCAGTGTTGGAAGGTTATACCTTTCTAAGAATTTGTCCATTTCTTCCAGGTTGTCCTTTTAATTGGCATAGAGTTGCTTGTAGCATTCTCTTAGGATGCTTTGTATTTCCACAGTGTCTGTTGTAACTTCTCTTTTTTCATTTCTAATTGTATTGAGTTCTCTCCCTCCTTTTCTTGATGAGTCTGGCTGAAGGTTTATCAATTTTATTTATCTTCTCAGAGAACCAGATTTTAGTTTTACTGATCTTTGCTATTGTTTTCTTTGTTTCTATTTCATTTATTTCTGCTCTGATCTTTATGATTTCTTTCTCTCTATGAACTTTGGGTTTTGTTTGTTCTTCTTTCTCTAGTCCGTTTGAGATTTTTCTTGTTTCTTGAGGTAGGATTTATTGCTACAAACTTCCCTCTTAAAACTGCTTTTGCTGTATCCCATAGGTTTGGGATTGTTGTGTTTTCATTGTCATTTGTCTCTAAGTACTTTTTGATTTCCTCTTTGTTTTCTTCAGTGACTTCTTGGTTATTTAGTAACGTATTGTTTAGCCTCCATGTGTTTGTGTTTTTTTACATTTTTTTCCCTGTAATTTATTTCTAATCTCATAGCGTTGTGGTTGGAAAAGATGCTTGATATGATTTCAATTTTCTTAAATTTATTGAGGCTTGATTTGTGACCCAAGATGTGATCTATCCTGGAGAATGTGCTGTTTTCAGATGGAATGTCCCATAAATATCAATTAAATCTATCTGGTCTATTGTGTCATTTGAAGCTTGTGTTTCCTTATTAATTTTCTGTCTGGATGATCTGTCCATTTGTGTAAGTGAGGTATTAAAGTCTCCCACTATTTTTGTGTTACTGTCGATTTCCTCTTTTATAGCTGTTAGCATTTGCCTTATGTATTGAGGTGTTCCTATTTGGGGTGCATATATATTTATAATTGTTATATCTTCTTCTTGGATTGATCCCTTGATCATTATGTAGTGTCCTTCCTTGTCTTTTGTAACATTCTTTATTTTAAAGTCTATTTTATCTGATATAAGTATTGCTACTCTAGCTTTGAGTTCCATTTGCATGGAATATCTTTTTCCATCCCCTCACTTTCTGTATGTGTCCCTAGGTCTGAATTGGGTCTCTTGTAGACAGCATATATATGGGTCTTGTTTCTGTATCCATTCAGCAAGCCTGTGTCTTTTGGTTGGAGCATTTAATCCATTCATATTTAAGTTAATTATTGATATGTATGTTCCTATTATCATTTTCTTGATTGTTTTGGGTTTGCTTTTGTAGGCCCTTTTATTCTCTTGTGTTTCCCACTCAGAGAAATTCCTTTAGCATTTGTTGTAGAGCTGGTTTGGTGGTGCTGAATTCTCTTAGCTTTTGCTTGTCTGTAAAGCTTTTGATTTCTCTGTCAAATCTGAATGAGATTCTTGCCGGGTAGAGTAATCTTGGTTGTAGGTTCTTCCCTTTCATCACCTTAAATACATCATGCCACTCCCTTCTGGCTTGTAGAGTTTCTGCTGAGAAATCAGCTGTTAACCTTTTGGGAGTTCCCTTGTATGTTGTTCATCATTTTTCCCTTGATGCTTTCAATAATTTTTCTTTGTCTTTCATTTTTACAAATTTGATTAATATGTGTCTCGGTGTGTTTCTCCTTGGGTTTATCCTGTATGGGACTTGCTGTGCTTACTGGACTTGGGTGGCTATTTTCCTTTCCCATGTTAGGGAAGTTTTCTATAATCTCTTCAAGTATTTTCTCGGGTCCTTTCTCTCTCTCTTCTCCTTCTGGGACCCCTATAATGAGGATGTTGTTGCATTTAATGTTGCCCCAGAGGTCGCTTAGGCTGTCTTCATTTCTTTTCATTCTTTTTTCTTTATTCTGTTCCGTGGCAGTGAATTCCACCATTCTGTCTTCCAGGTCACTTATCCGTTCTTCTGTCTCAGTTATTCTGCTATTGATTCCTTCTTGTGTAATTTCCATTTCAGTTATTGTATTGTTCATCTCTGTTTGTTTGTTCTTTCATTCTTCTAGGACTTTGTTAAACATTTCTGGCATCTTCTCGATCTTTGCCTCCATTCTTTTTCCGAGGTCCTGGATCATCTTCACTATCATTATTCTGAATTCTTTTTCTGGAAGGTTGCCTATCTCCACTTCATTTAGTTGTTTATCTGGAGGTTTATCTTGTTCCTTCAACTGGTACATAGTCCTCTGCCTTTTCATTTTGTCTATCTTTCTATGAATGTGGTTTTCATTTCACAGGCAGCAGGATTGTAGTTCTTCTTGCTTCTGCTGTCTGCCCTCTATTTGTAGACTTTGTAATGATGGCCATTCTAACTGGTGTGAGGTGGTACCTCATTGTTGTTTTGGTTTGTTTTTCTCTAATAATTAGCAACGATAAGCATCTTTTCATGTGCCTATTGGCCATCTGTACGTCTTCTTTGGAGAAATGTTTATTTCAGTCTTCTGCCCATTTTTTGATTGGGTTGTTTGTTTTTTTGCTATTGAACTGTAGGAGTTGTTTCTGTGTTTTGGAAATTAAGGCCTTGTCAGTCACATCGTTTGCAAATATTTTCTCCTAGCCTGTAGGGTGTCCCTTTGTTTTGTTTATTGGTTCCTTTGCTCTGCAAAACTCATAAGTTTGATTAGGTCTCATTTGTTTATTTTTACATTTATTTTTATTGTGAGGTATGGTTTTATACGGTGCTTATATTGTCACAATATGGTACTACATGTTCTGACTCCATAAGATAGAAAACACAGGCCTGGGAACCAAGAGGTAAGACTGGCCTCTGTCACCATAGCTTACACTGACCCACTTGGGGAATTTGTGTCCCCATCCTTTCAACATTACGCTCTGCTGGACCAGAGCACCTGGCTCTAGGTGGTTGGCAGGGGATACATCTATCAATGGTCATAAAAAGAGTTCCACCAAAAGTACGGCTGATACGTGGTCATTTGGGGGTCCTCATGCCAGTAGACCAGCAAGCAAGGAAAGGAGTAACTATCTCGGCAGGAGAAGGTGATTACCATGAGGAAAGGTGGGCAAGGAAGAATGTATCTGGAACTCAGGAGTTTCAATGAGATGCCTCTTGGTGTTGCCATGCCTGGTAATAAACATAAATTGCCAATTTCAGCAGAATCTGACAAGAGCCTGTTAACCAGGGGCTAAGACCCCTCAGGGATGAGGGTCTGGGTTACCCCACCAGTCAAGCAACCTAGACAAGCAGAAGACTAGCCAATTGTGAAGAGACTATAGAATATGTATTAGTTTGATGAGGCTGCCATAGCAAAATACCACAGACTGAGTGGCTTAAACAATAGAAATTAATTTTCCTGCAGTTCTAGAGGCTGGAAGTCCAAGATGACAGTGCCAGCAGAATTGGTTTCCTCTGAGGTCTCTCTCTTTGGGTTGCAGATGTTCACCCTCTTGCTGCCTCTTCACACGGTCGTCCCTTTGTGCACACTCACTCCCAGTGTCTCTTCTTTTCCTACAAGGACACCAATCACACTGGATCAGAGCCCCACCCCAACGGCCTTACTTCAACTTAATCACCTCTTTAAAAGCCCTATCTCCAAAACGGTCACTGGGGTGCTGAGGGCTAGGACTTGAACATATGAATTTGGGGGAATACAACTCACTCCATAACAGGGTGGTAGAGGAAGGAGATGATGAATATCAGTTATAGACTCAGGACCATCTGTAGCAGCAGGGACTAGAGCTCGTCCTACTAAACTTCCTGGGGTGTGTGTGTGTGTGTCTTTTGGAAACTGGGACAAGTGGTGACAGGATGCAGTAAAGTGCAGGTGGGCATGGGTGGACCTGAGCCGTGCAGGGATCAGCACTGCCAGCACCCCATCCACTTCCCCTCACTACCTATCACTTCCTCACATGCCAGCCCAACTTGCAACTGCCAGGAACCATGTGAGGACTCTCGGCCTGCTGGAACCCACTCTGCTGGTGTTCATGGAAAGACAGAAATGCCAGGGAACGAACACCTCCTAGGAGCAGCCCTCTACCTGTGACTGGTGGGAGTTGGTGAATGACTATCCCAGCTCTCTCCCCTCAGGTGAGCTATTTCTGAGGTGTGGGTCCCACACTGTCACCCAAGAGTCCCAGCAGCTGAAGTTTATTGCCCACAGTGGTAACTTGCTTGATAATGAACATTTTTTTTTTGCTTTCCTTCCCTTCGCTGTCTTACTTCCCCACTTCCATACTGGTGCATTCTGGGATCACACCCCAGAAAAAGTACCTGCATTCAACTCTTTATCCCAGGGTCTCCTTCTGCTGGAACCCAAATTAAGGTGCTGACAGTCTGCAGAACAGCTCATACTTACTAAATTCATCATGTAAACTTATTTGACTGGCTTCCCTTTACACTCCTACTTCTCTCTCAACTGGTTGTTTCTCTAGCTACGTTATCTTCTTCTAGGCCACTAGTTCTTTCATATTTACTACTATGTGTCAAGTTCTGGGGATGTAGCAGGAAAAACGATAAGAGGGACCCTGCTCTCATGGAGATTACAGTCTAGGAGGGAAGCCAGACTTTGAACAATTAATTTCAAGAGTGAATCCTGTAATAACAAGGAAAATGTGAGAGTGGGGAAGGAGACAGCAGCGGGATCCCACCAAGCCTGGAGGCAGGGAACATGCTTCCCCAAGGAAGGGACCCTGCATCTGGCACCTGAAGAGTTAGTAGGAAGTGGCTTGGTGCCAGTCTCCTCCTGGCTTCCCTGACCGGCAGTTTGTCCTTCTATGGTGGTCTAATGATAGCAAATGTAACAAGGGGTCAAATAGAGCTTGGAAGAGAGATACAATTAACACAAAAATGCAAAATAAATCCCAAATCACCAGGAACCTTTATTTTACTTCATATTGAACTGGAAGAGCAATAAAATAAAGATATTTTCAATTCTTAAGACATTTTTACATCAGTTACACTGACCAGTAGAGAGAAAATTGAAATCCCTATGGAATTGCTAACAATAAATAAAATACTTAAAAATAGAATGTTCTGAGTTCAAAGGAAAATTTCCTGAGCCTGTTCAATCTGGGGAAGTCAATGACCCTTTGCAAACTCCAGTTTTTCAAAAGGCTATCCAACTGATGCAAGCTGCTGGTTATGACAAGAAGCTGCCACTTTCAGCAGCACCTTATATGAAAAGGGGAAACAATCGATCTTCCTTCAGTCACTTTGTCCATAGTTCTGGGGAAGCTATGCACAGAGCAGAAAAGGAAGGTATCTGCTCTTTGTGGTACCAGAATTTCACAACATCCCAAATAAATGCCAGTGCTATTTTAACTTGTCATTAACTAAAATGTACCATTTGCTCAGTGTGCGAATATTAGACCAATCTCTCTGCTGTTTGTGGGTGACCAAAGGAAGACCCAAATATTTGTGAAAGGGTAAGATTGACACTTTAAAAATTCCAGGACCTAGCAAGGGAAAGATTCTCTGTGAAGACCAAAGATTGAGTAGTGGCTTTGTAGGTCTAAAATTCTCTTCAGGGATAAAGTCAAAATACCATGTTTCATTGATTCTAGGATATACTTTTTCCCCCACACTTTAGCATCTCAGATTCCAATGGGCTTGGCCACTAATTGTCACAAGTGTCAACTCCCCCACTGACTTTCTTAGTGGTATATAAAGTAAGAGGATGTTTTACAACGAATGGTTTCTTAGATTAGATTAAATATGGTGCTCTGTAGTTCAGTACACACAGTGAGCCATATAAAAATAAATCTGACATTTTAACCCTGGTAACTTTCCCAAGTGAAAAGATGCTGGCAAAAACATTTGGCGTCTTAAATTTCAACATGCGCATCACGGTCTCAGGAAGGGTTAGAAGGATGGTGATGTGGGATGAGCTTGTACTCTGCCTCTGCATCTGTCCCTAGTCGGCTGAGAGAACTATAAGGAAATCGATTTCACACTTCTGGGACTCAATTCCTCATCTGTAAAATGAGAAAGTGTTATCAGATGGCCT
The DNA here is from genome assembly GCF_949987515.2 of Delphinus delphis. Taxonomy (NCBI): domain Eukaryota; kingdom Metazoa; phylum Chordata; class Mammalia; order Artiodactyla; family Delphinidae; genus Delphinus; species Delphinus delphis. The sequence continues at coordinate 62,050,204 of NC_082695.1, forward strand.
CTAAATCTTCCAGCCAAAAAGGAAGGTGATTTTAAATCTTACACCACTGAGTATGTGCCACGCTGCCCCCAAAAGGCAAAGGAGCTTCTTGAGTTGCTGAGTTGCTGGCTCAGACTTCTCTGCAGCCATCCCTGCCCCAACTCCCAAGAGTCAAGGCTTCAAATCCACAGACTTTCTTGAATCAAGCAGAAAACACAATTCATTCACAACTTTAGTAACTTGATTGGAAAAGGATAATTCTTCAGTGTTGGGCAATTTGCAAACTTCTTTTAAAAACTGGAGAACTCTACTAGGTTAAGTTGAACTAAATGTCTACCATAAATTTTAAAACATCAAAAAATTATAGCAAGGGTTCACTTCAAAGTCTTCATGATTGACATAATTTCTACAGATTCTGCTGCTTTAAGTGTCTCCTTCCATGCCACAGAAGCGCCAACCACAGAAAGCTTTGTTTTCTGAAAGAAAATAATGAAGAAATTTCATTTGAATTAACTATTCATATCAGCACCCTGCTCCTACATTGAGATTTTATTCAACAAGAACAATGTGCTTGGCCAAGGAAAACAAACAGTGAGAAATGGGTATTCCAACTGATGAAAAATGGAATAAAAATGTTGCTTTATGATAAATAACACATACATTTATATTTTTATATACATATTTTTAATTCAAAAGTCATAATCTATCTTTACCTAAACATGTTAGAATTAAAAACAAGAATAGCAGCTAAAATCAACAATTGCAGAACAAATCACAAATTCCTAAAGATTCCTATTTAAATGTCAATTCCAAAGGTTCAAACTATTTTAAGTGCTGTGATGTCGCTTAACAAAGTTACTAATAAAGGTAGACTCCCTCTTTAAAATTCTCTTAAATTCAGTCAATTATACATGCTCGATTCCTACTCCTTGAGCTGGCACAGACACTAATGAGGCCCAATGAAATGACCAAACTTCAGTAAATGTGTTGGTATTGGCATCTTACATTCAAACAGCAGATTCTTGGGCTCTGAGGAACTACAGTTGCTGGCTCAAATGCTATTATTAAGCAACTAGAATATATGCTTTACCCAAATGGGTGAGGGAAAGAAAGGAAGGAAAAGAGAAACGAAAAGAAGAGAAGAGAAGGAAGAAAGTGGGGAGGGATGAAGGGAAAAGAGAGGAGGAACAGGTGGGGAGGAATGAGAAAGAGAGAAAGGAAGGGAGGAAGAAAGGAAGGGAGGGAAAGGAAGGGAGGGAGGGAGGGAAGGAAGAAGAGAGAGAGGAAAAAAGGAAGGTAAAAAATAAAAATAAACTCTTGGAGCTGCTGATGCCCCACCACATAGCCATCACTGCATGGTGTTCTGGAGAGCAGGTTCTACCTTTGAACACCACGTCACTTGATTTCCCACGTTCTTGCTCTACCTCCAAAATGAGCCGGGCCTCTTTCCATGAGAAAGAGAGAGGCTTATGAAATGAAGCAGACGTGATGACTGGCTGTAAAGACTACAATTTGTTTGTTGGTCAGAAAGGTATATATAGTTAGAGGATGAGGTTTTTTACGTCTTCAATATCCACTATCTTTTGCAGCAAAGTTCCTTAAATATTATAAACACACTTCTTAAGCAATTTGAAGACTTACATGCAAATGTAAATCATACTTTCTGATTATTTCTGTCTAATCAAGAAAACCATGGCTTCTGTCCTAACAGCTAATTGGCCGTAAGTCACAAAGTGGGTGGTTTTAGAGGAGTGCAGGCAAGTAATGTTTGATGTGCCCACTTCCAAGCACTGGCATTGTTTGCCTGCAGTGATGTTATAAAGAAGCTTCAAAGACTTCAAAAATACAATCACCAGTCTAAACACAACTTGATTCTGTGAAGATGAAAGGTTCTTACCATTGATGTTACTGATAGATCAAACTGTAGTTATCAGGCAAAGAATAATCAGGGTCATCTGCAAAGGGCAAAACACAGAGCAACATTAGTTAACATTTTTTCATGATAATATATTAGCCCTTTTCAAATCAAGGCATCCCACTCAGAGTCTGGTGACTGCCATTTTGTAAGAAGAAAATATATCTGGCAACAAAACCTACAAATAATAGTCATAACTACAAGTCAGAAAACATATTGGAAATCCCTATTATGATTTCTTTGCCATTTTTCAACCATGCCCAGATAGCAGTCCCCACAGTAAAATCACCTTCAAAAATGGACAAAAGTAAGTCCCACAGTACCAAGTGGTAATTATAAGGTAATAAGAAATCAATTAACTTAAATCCTTATCTAGTTCAAAGATGTAATTTCAGCCACTAAATTTTTCAGTCACTAAATTTTTGCCAAGATGCTAAATGCAGCCCAAGATATCTCTTCCCTCTTCCTTTGAACATAGATAGGCATATCTTTCTTTTATTCAAATAATAGGTATTTGTTGAGCACCTACTATGTGCCCAATACTGTGTTATGTTTTGTGACTGATTCAGGAGAAAACAAAGTGCCTGCCCTCAAGGATCTTGTAATTATCCAGGGAATACAAATTAACAAAAAGCACTAAGTGTGTGGTTCTCCCAGAGGTATCATAGGAGTTCAGAGAGAAAAAGAGACCAGGGTGCTCAGTGAAAGATCCAATTATAGGCAGTGTACAAAATACATAATATTAGGTTACATGTTTCCAGACATCTTCTATAAATTACATTTCTGTGTAATCCAAAGGAAACTGTATCCCAGTTTTGCTGTTCTCATGGTCCAAGTTGAAATAATCTCTTAGTAAGAATGCCTTATAAGTTTCTTTTGGTACTTGAGTAGCTGAAATCTCTTAGATAAGCTATAAAATAGACCACGAATTACCAAATTCCACTCTGTGACAAACAGTATTATAGTTTCTAATAATAGGTTCATTCTCTTGGAAATTTGATTCTATTTATTCCCTTCTTTCCTTTTATTTCAAAATTCTAGCTACTCAACCTTAAATAAAAGCTGACCTAAGATTTCAAACAGTCTTTACCTGGTAAACTTTTAGGAATTGGGAGAGGTCTTCTCCTGTAAGAAATGAAAACCAAAATCTTTCAGATAAGTTCTTGTTATTTTTCTAATTTTCTACTTCACTCTACAAACACTGCATGCTAATCAGATGGGGTTTCTGCTCTGGAGGGTTAAGAAAAGTTCAGAGGAAGCAAAAGCTCTGTAGCGCTGACCTCCTGGATCCAGGCTGCAGACGTTACATTATTCTGGGGAGCGGGACGCACAGAGCCCTGCCCCGCAGCCCAGAAATCTCAGTCATGTGGGCAAGAGTTCCTGATCACCTTGATAAAAAAAATGGGAAGTCAAACAGTTCCTACCTTGCTGTCAGGGTTAAAGGAACTAACTCAAAGTTACTGCTTTGAGCAGCGCTTGGCATTCTTAAACAGTGGTGATGAACTTGCACTTCCCCGTCAAACACTCCCTTATCTTTTTAAAAACTGGACTGAAAATTCAACAGCTTAGACTCCGAGGTGACTGTATGTGAAACAGAAGTTTCTCTTCCCTCAGGATCCTTTATATCAAGGCAGCAAACTTTTTCTGTAAAGGGCCAGATAGCAAATGATTTAGGCTTTTCTGGCCACACAGCATTTCTATCTCATCACTACTCAGCTCCAATGAGAAAGCAGCCGTAGACAGAATGGAAACAGATGAGTGCAGTCATCTTCTAACAAAGCTCTACATATGAACACTGATGTTTGCATTTCATGTAATTTTCACATGTCACAAAATAGTATCCTTTCAATTCTTTTCAACCATTTAAAAACATGAAAACTATTCTTAACTTGCAGGCCCTACCAAAACAGGTAGGTCAGATTTGACTCACAGGGGGCCAGAGTTTTCCAACTCTTGCTTTCTACAAGAAAGGTATAGGATTCATGCATGAGTAATAATAATTACACTCAAGCATGATACAATCCCCCTCGAACTATGACTAGTACAACCCATTTAACGTTTGTCCTAAAAATGCTATTGCCAAAAACCTAGCACTCACTAAGCAAATGCAATGGTAGAGATATGTTCTGATTCTAATACGTCCATATTAGAATTGGAACACTAAAAATAAAAATGTTCTTTAGAAGTACTTTTCTTTTCTTTTTTTTTTTTTTGGCCACACTGCGGCATGTGGGATCTTAGTTCCCTGACCAGGGATCGAACCCGCGCCCCCTGCAGTGGAAGAACAAAGTCTTAACCACTGGTCCACCAGGGAAGTCCCCAAAAGTACTTTTCTACATGTGAAAGAAAGCTGGATATTACCTTGCCAAGTCAGACCCTGTAGCCTTTCCTGGTGGGGCAGCATTCTTCTGGGGGCAGTAGAAATTCTCATACATGATGGGTGCTAGGAATGATCAAGACATAAAACATTAAGAGGCTGATGACTTCCATTCTCAATGATCTGTGACAAGAAGGACTAATAGAATTGCTTAATTAACCCCCCACCCTACAGCTCCATTCACCTGGTGGAGTCTGTCCAGTTTTGCGCTGATTCACAAAGTACTCAATGTCCTTCTCAATGCTGCACATTTCTAAACTCTTACGGACTTCTTCATACATCTAACAAAAAGAAGATAAATCAAGGTAGAGGTATATGTCCATAAAAATGGTGACACAGCTTATTAAAATAGGAGGTTTGATGAATGGCTGTTTTCCAAATTTTGCTTTGAAAAGAAAAAAGAAGACATTCCCAAGTCCTGGACTCAAATAAAGGGATTTCTCTGATGCATATCTGCATTTAAATTTTTTTTAAAGATGACAAAAAAATATAGATTTTTTTTTTGTAGCAGCACAGAAACCTTGGTGGAAAGATTTTTTTTTTTTAACTACTGATGGGACAAAGAAAATAGATACCAAGTCCCATGACCAATTCTACACACAAATGCAAAGACAATTGGAGAAAAGTTCTTCCAGTCAATCCTACTTGTTTTCTGGGTGTTTAATTATTCTTCTAAAGTGAATGTCCCATCTAAGCGAGGGTGGCTATTTCTTAGGAAAGAAAGTGGTGATAATTTGATTCATGTCCCCCTGAGACCTGGGAACCCATGACAATTGCTGTGTACAAGTTAAATCTGGATCACTAATGGCCCTGGAACACTGCTGAAGTAAATCCTGAGCCCTGGAGTGACCGTTAGCCCGGGCATGGCTCAGTCTGCTAGTCCTTGGTGCTGTCCTGGAGTGACCTCATTTCAGACCGGAGCAGTCTCTGGGACTCACATTCATTTTGTGACATCTCTGTTTTCCATAAATTAAACTGCATTTGGGTCTCCCTTCTCTGCTCTCCTGCTCTGACCCTTTATTTCTTAGAGAGAAAGTCATAGTGGTAAAGTGAAACAAGAGTCAGGCAGGTTAGGTGTTTATCTGGGTCCATACTCACCGTGTGGACTTGGGCCAGTCACTGTACCTACCTGGGCCTCAAATGAGGGGGGTGAACTAATAAATGTTTATGGTTCCTTCCACTCTAATGAATCTAATATGCAAAGCATCCTCCGTGGATGCCTCTGACTTACGTTATCGCTTGTGACACATTGTTGTGACAGCTGATTCATGTGTAACCACAGTGCATTCCGAAAGAAGTTTATTCGTTCACATTCTTGAGTCTCAAACACCTACAGAAACAAAACTACACGTACATATGCAGAGAAAGGGGCCATTTGTCTAGACTGGCTATGACTTAAGAAACAATTTCAACCTTGAATTATCTGTAAGCTTATTGTCCCATTTAGCGTACTCCCACCCACCGAGGAAGCTCATAAACTCTTACTCAGGCAAAGAATGCAAATGGATTCTAATAACATATTAACACAAATAGGACTGGATATAGTTCTGAAGGTAAGAGGTGATGATGAACCTAAACGTCAATGTTCTAACCTGAATTCCAGCTCACATTTCCAACTGCCTAATGGGCATCTGTACCTGGGCAGCCTGCCAGAGCCTCCAATTCAGAGTTGCCCTCCTTCTCACCCCCTCCCAGAATGAGTGAATTCAACTGGCAAGACGGTCACAATTGTTGAAGCTAGTTGATGAGTACATGGGGGCCCTTGCACTTGTCTTTTATCCTTGTGTATGTTTGAAATTTCCTTAATAAAAAAGTTGTTTAAAAAGTCACTGCCTGAACAATAGTTTTTGGATATAAGCAAATACAACTTATGGAAAATCAAACTATTCTATAAAGTGGATGCTATAGTATTCAACAGTGGATGTTATATATTAATGTATTTTTTAAAGGTTGACTACAAAACTATTACATTTTAAAGCTTCTTATAATGTAAAACTGTATACATATACAAGAGGAGAGAGAATAGCATAATGAATCCCCATGTACCCATCACCAGCTGAAACACTTATCCACTCACAACTGACTGTTTTACCTATTTCCCTACCAATGCACCTACTCCCTGGAGTATTTTGAAGCAAATACACTATTTCATCTATAAATATTTTATTATTCATATACAGTATATAAGTACTACATACGAATATTACATTATTTTTATTATAGACTATTTCACGTAGACAGAATCATAGAGACTGACATTAGGAAGACCCACATACCAACCACCCAGCTTTGTCAAAACTTTTGGCCATATTTGCTTCAGATTCTGTTAAAGCCTCTGTGTGCTTTCTTCAATCTCTACTATGTTCCTCCTCCCCCAGAGATAACCATTATCCTAAATTTTATCATTCTTATGCAGATTTTGACAATATATATGTATCCATAAGATGTATATGATATTGCTTTGCATGTTTTAAAACCATATAAAAATGCTCTTATTTCAGGCTTTTCCATTAGATTGTGGAATTAAGGAAGTAAAGCAGAAAAGAGTGTTTTAGGAGGGACCCACAGTTTCAGGTGCTAAAGACCGGTCAAATAAAATTAGAAACTGCAAAGGCATGCTGGACCTCACACCAAGGGGACCACTGGTTCCTCTGGGAGAACAGCTGCAGGGGAGCAGACCCCAGACACAGCCACTGGGACAGGCAGGACAATGAGGATGTGCAGGCAATTCCCCCAGGAAGCCTGGATGTGAAGAGAAGGGAGAAGCAGCAGTGGCAGGCTTGAAAGCTGGAAGGAGCTGAGGTGTGAATGATAATAAAAGTCCACTGTGAAAGGGAGCTGTGTGCAAGGGGGTGGGGAAAGCCAGCTGGAGGATCCTGAGCCCAGTGGTGGCAGAGCAGCCCTTTACCACTATCACAGGAGAAGGGAGGGTGGTAAAGATCAATAGTTCTCGTGCTTGAATTCACAGCAGAGTCACCTGCAGGACTTATTAACATGGAGACTGCTGCGCCCATGCCGAGGGTTTCTGATTCCAGAGGCCTGGAGTTGGTCTGAGAACCTGCATCTCTGCATCTCTAACAAGATCTGCATCTAACAAGGCAATGATGTTTGTACAGGTCCTGGGACCTCCCTTTGAGAACCACTGGTAAGGAAAATGTGTAGACAGGGTGACAGAAACTTGAGGAAGTTTCCAGGTTGTGTCTTTATTTTCTCTGGGTCATTGTGAGGCATGTGCTGAAAATGAGGGGGGCAATGGTGAAACAAAAGGTGTGAGAATAAAAAACTCTAGGTCAGCTCTCCTGCCATCTGCATTCCTCTGTCACAGAGCAAGTACAGGTGAGGCTCTCGATAGGAAATCAATGAATTAACTGTTAATTGATTCAGCTGCTTCATACCCGTGCGAATCAAACATCAGAGCAAGGCCATGAAGAGAGTGGGACAGCACGGTCAGGATCGGGAAGAAGCAGAAAGACAAGGTTTAGGGGAAAGCATTCCAATTCCTTCCACTCTCCACTTAAATTCCAGATTTCTAATTTGCCCTCAAGTAATTCTACAGAAGTAGAGGAAGGAAGACCCGCCCTTCGGGTTCCAGGTACCTCGCAGGCCTTGATGTGTTCGCTCTGCCACTCTTCACGGACCTTATCCAGAGTGTTGATGTGCAGCATGTACGCCTTGTCTGCAATGGAGGGGAGGGGCCTGGGTCTGGAAACTGGATGGGTGGGGGCTCGCAGACCCATGAAAAGTAAGCAAAGGTGGGCATCACGTTCTTTATAAAGAAAAACCAAGCAATTAGCCAGAAATGCTCCAAGGAAGGAAAAGTGAAAGCTGACAAGGAACCTCAGCCAGGGTTTCCTTCCACCTCTTACCATTTTCAGGAAAATTAAACAAACAATGAGGGGTGCAGAAAAGTGAACTACCAAGTTACTTCAGTTTTGGATTCAGAAACTTAAGCAACCACGGTTGTGAGAGGCTTGTCTCCGGCAAGAAACTGTGGCTGGGAATTAGAAGCCTTTGCAAACGCTTGGTTTGGATTTTAGACTTCAGTGATGACAAGGCCTCACGACTTGGTTGTTTCTTTCACAGCAGAGAAGAGTTATCAGGGCTGAAAAGGGGTTTTAAGATAGATGTTCCCAATAAATCGGAGTGAGCACCTGGTCCAAAGCAGCTGCCACTTGACCCCCCCCTCCCCCCCCCACCCCCACCCTTCAGTCACCTGTCAGGCGGCAAGACCTAAGGCAGCAATGGCCAGAAACCGCTGCCTCACTTGCTTCCTCCCACTCTCCCAGGTTCCCATATACTCCCTTCCCCTCTCTCTTCCTTCCCTGTTTCCCCCTCCGTCCCTTCTCATACCTTGTTAATCCTACTGTATATGTATACATTCACTATTGTATGGTATATAAAACTGCCTTTCTCAGACAGATTTAGGATAACATAAGCCCCACCACAATCCTCCCCCATCCTTGGGAGCAGACCCGTCACCTGAGTCTTCTACTGCAGTCTTTGAAGTTGCCAGTTTCACAAAAAGCTGTGAGGACAAAACAGAAACAAAAACAAACAAACAAAAAAAGAGGTCAGGAATGCTGGGCTAGGCTTCTAAAGGCAAAACAGATTTTAAAGCAATGACTGAGAAGAGACAAGTTGTAGTTCAAGTCTAACCTATATTTCTCTCATGAGTTAGTCATTCAACTTGCCCTCTAATCTTAACACCATTGGAAAATAGCCATCGAGCATCTTGCCCTACATCTTCCTAAAAACATATCCCTCCCTACCTTCTGATTGCTGATGATCTTATATCCAGATTTTATAAAATTAAATTTATAAAACACCCAAGCAGGAGGCAGCCTAGCTATAAAGAATACATGAGCTGAGTTTTGAAAAAAAGATGAAAACATCAGAACCCCCTCCCCTGTGGCTATGCTCCTCTAGCTCTTCCCCGACCCCCAAAATAGGACAAGGGTTTTTCTGGCTCCGAGGACTCTAATTGCCTGAAGGAGGGTATTGCCAGGAGCTCAGAGTGCAAGTCCATTTTTTATTAAGACTATTAATTGGCTTTAGCTTGATATATGTAAATCTCAGATTTTTCAGGCTGTCTGCTCTCCCAGGTACCTTTTCTTGTTGCTTCGGGTTCGCCACATTGGCACTCCGGTGGACAGCCTGCTCTGCTTCATCTTTGTCTCGGCATTTCTGCTCGTAGTTCTTCTTTGCCTTTGTAGTTATGAGCCAAAAGAGGATCAAAACAGATAAGCAGACGGTGACCCTAGCCCCCCACGCCCAGGAGAGAAGAGGGCTCACTGATTAGGGCTCTGATCACCACTAGACTGGGGGCACTCAGAGGACATGCTCTTTCTTGTCTATCTTTGGAAGGTCTCTCCAGCCCTTTTCCAAATCATGTATGTAGTGGTAACCTGATCAAGGAAGTAACGACTCCTATTTGGCAAAAACAAAGTACATGAGCTTTAAAAATTTACTGAAACAAAAGATGGAATTTGAAATAGGCAAAATCAAACACTTATGTAACTATAGGATGTGAATATGTAATATTCATAACCCTCAGAACTTAGATGCAATCACTTGGTCCTGGTAACTATAACTATGTTTCAGTATTCTAACGTGCCTCCTCATAGCATGTGGACAGTGGGGAGGGCATCAATCCCATCATTTCTGTAGCTCAAGGGTAGTCATGTTCCTTCTTGATTTATAGAATTCTGTTTTAGCCAGTTTAAAAGTAGGCCGTGGTCTCTCCTGTGCTACCATTACTATCAGCAGTATGAAAATAGTTCACAAACTACAGTTAGTGAATCAAATAATTTTCTGTTTCAACTCTTGAAGCAAAAACTTAACTTGTTCAAACAAAGCAAAGCTGTGAATCAGTTGGCTAATAAATAAAAATGATACTCCCCCCAAAAAATGCTTGACTAAGAATCAAGACACCTTTGCAGAGATGGTGTGTGCTCATCAAATATCTGACGTGCTTTCCTACATTTCTCAGCATCCCTTGCAGTTCAGTTGGGGTTAACCTTTCAGTAAACAACCTTATAATTCTCTCTGCTACACACACATAGAAACAAAAGTTGATAACTTTTCTTAATTACAAGCACATAAGATATTCATGCAACAATTCTTTTCTTATGCAACAATACACACTTCTCTGTATCAAGCATGAAGCCTGCAGCTGAACACTTTTTAAAAAAATTTTTATTGGAGTATTGTTGATTTACAATGTTGTGTTAGTTTCTGCTGTACAGCAAAGTGAATCAGTTATAAATATACATGTATATCCACTATTTTTTAGATTCTTTTCCCATATAGGTCATTACAGAGTATTGAGTAGAGTTCCCCGTGCCATACAGTAGGTCCTTATTAGTTATCTATTTTATATATAGTAGTATGTGTATGTCAGTCCCAATCTTCCAATTTATCCCTCCCCTCCTCTCCCTGTTGGTAATCATAAGTTTGTTTTCAATATCTGTTAAGTCTGTTTCTGTTTTGTAAATAAGTTCATTTGTGCCCTTTTTTTAGATTCCACATATAAGCAATATCATATATTTGTCTTTCTGTGTCTGACTTACTTCACTCAGTATGACAATCTCTAGGTCCATCCATGTTGCTGCAAATGGCATTATTTAGTTCTTTTTTATGGCTGAGTAATATTCCATTGTATATATGTACCACATCTTTTTTATCCATTCCTCTACTGATGGACATTTGGTTGTTTCCATGTCCTGGCTATTTGTAAATAGTGCTACAATGAGCATTGGGGTGCATGTATCTTTTCAAATTATGGTTTTCTCCAGATATATGCCCAGGAGTGGGATTGCTGGATGATATGGTAGTTCTATTTTTAGTTTTTTAAGGAACCTCCATACATACATTCCCACCAACAGTGTAGGAGGATTCCTTTTTTTCTCCACATCTTCTCCAGCAATTTTTTTTTCTTTTTTTTTTTTTGGTGGGGGGGGTACGCGGGCGTCTCACTGTCATGGCCTCTCCCGTTGTGGAGCACAGGCTCCGGACGCGCAGGCTCAGCGGCCATGGCTCACGGGCCCAGCTGCTCCGCGGCATGTGGGATCTTCCCAGACCGGAGCACGAACTCGTGTCCCCTGCATCGGCAGGCGGGCTCTCAACCACTGCGCCACCAGGGAAGCCCTCTCCAGCATTTATTGTTTGTAGATTTTTTGATGATGGCCATTCTGACTGGTGTGAAGTGATACCTCATTGTAGTTTTGGTTTGCATTTCTCTAATAATTAGTGATGTTGAGCATCTTTTCATGAGCTTTCTGGCCACCTGTATGTCTTCTTCTATTTAGATCTTCTGCCCATTTTATGACTGGGTTGTTTGTTTTTTTTGTTATTGAGCTGTATGAGCTGTTTGGATATTTTGGAGATTAATCCCTTGTTGGTCACTTCATTTGCAAGTATTTTCTCCCATTCTATGGGTTATCTTTTCTTTTTGTTTCTGGTTTCCTTTGCTTTGCTGTAGCTGAACACTTTTAATGGTTGTAAATACACACACATACATATATAAATGCCATAATTTTCTTAACCAACTCTCTACTGGTGGACATTTACCTTATCTCCCATTTTGTATAACATAAAAATACTCTGATTTTTATTTTGGGTAGTGTGAATTTACAGGTCAGATTCCTAGAAGTGTAATTGTTTTCACTAATTCATACTCCTATAAACACGTACGTGAGGGTATATAGCCTCATGCTCTTACCAACACCAAAATAAGACAATGTTTTTAACCTTTTCTAATACTAGAGTTGAGAATGTTGGCATATGCCTTGTTTTATTTGTATTTATTTCATTACTAAGGTGATATGTCATTTCTACTTCATGTCTTTTACCTACTTTTTTTTGGAGCATTCTTCATTTTAATTGATTTTTAAGAGTTCAGTCTATACTAGGAACACTAACTGGTTATAAATTATATAAGTTACTAATATTTTTTCCCATTTGTTATCACGTATAAGATGATATTTTTTTCTTTTGCTCTAAAGCAGTCTTAAATTTTTTTATACTTTTTTTTTTTGACTGCACTGGGTCTTAGTTGCCACACACATGATTTTTTAGTTGCAGCTTGCGAACTCTTAATTGTGGCCTGAGAACTCTTAGTTGTGGCACGTGGGATCTAGTTCCCTGACCAGGGATCAAACCTGGGCCCCCCTGCACTGGGAGTGCTCAGTCTTAGTCACGGGACCACCAGGGAAGTCCCAAAAAGTCTTAAATTTTAATGTCAGTTATCAATCTTTCTCTTTTGTGCATTGTTTTTTTAATATGACATATTAAGCACTTTTTCTCTGTTGTTACATAGTCCTCATAATAATATTTTTAAAGGTTACACAATTTAATCTTTCTCCATTTTTGTCACTAAATCATGTACATTGTAGTTTTCATTATAGGTAGTGAACACGGCAGTGCATTTTGTTTTTCTTATTTTGGATGATTTCCTAAAGATAGAGTCTTAGATTCTTAGTGTAAGATTGATGGGCTATGATCATATTTATGGCTCTAAAAGCATATCGTAAAATATCGTTTTAAAAGGTTATATGGGCTCCAGAGAAAATGGAGCAGATGTACTCTACCTTATTCCTCCACACAAGTATAACTAAAACCCCTGGACAGTCTACATAAAACAAACATAAGATTCTGAAAGGTGGAGAGAAGAAGGCAGATTAGCTGATGTCCTTGATCTCAGAGAGAAACCTAGAAGTGAATGCCCTGGGTTTTCTTTGGGCCTCTTATATCACAGAATGAATGCCAAAGCAGCAGACAACCAAGAAATGCCAGTGGACATAAACAAATAAAAAAAGCCCCAATGAAAACCTCCCCTCTCTAGCCAAAAGACCAGAAAAGGGGCAGCACAGCAGGACAGAAGCCTCCACGTTGTACAGCAGCCAAACACCACATAAAGAAACCATGCCCCCCTCCCGCCCACCACACATCCAGCAAAGGCCAAGTGGGGAGTCTAGACTTCCACCCTCACCAGGCTATAATGCGGTTCCCAACTCCCCTGCTGAGGTGGTATCAGAGAAGGACCAATAGGGGACTGGGACCTTCATCCCCACCAGGAGGTAACAAAGCCCCACAAGCCCCACACACAGAGCTAGTGGAGACTCTGTGGGGAGCCTGGACTTCCACTACCCCCAGCTGGCAGTAATGAGGTACACCCCCTCCCTGCTGCAGTGGTGTCAGAGGAAGTCTAATGGGGATTCAGAACTTTAATCAACCCCCAGTAGTAACAAGGCCACACTGACCCTATGGTGTCAGTGGAGGCCAAGGTGGGGAACCTGGCCTGGAACCCCTCATAGCAGTTATGTGGTGGCACTTCACCTCAGTTGCTCGAGTGGTGTCAGAGGAAGCCAGCTAAAATAGAAGGTTTAAATAAGATCCAGAGTCTTGCAACAGAATACCTAAAATGTCCAAAATCAATTGAATATCACTTATCATACCAAGAACCAGGAGGATCTCAAACTGCATGAATAAAGACCATCCATAGATGTCAACACCAAGAAGACAGAGATGTTACAATTATCTGACAAAGATTTTAAGGCAGCCATCATAAAAATATTCAATAAATATTTGCAAACACACTTGAAACATGAAAAAATAGATAGTCTTAGCAAAGAAAAAGAAAATCTCAGCAAAGAAACAGAAGATATAAACAAGAACCAAATGGAAATTTTAGAACTGAAAAATATACTAAATGAAAGGATGGATGTATGAATGGAAGAGATAGAAGAAAGAATTGGTGAACTGGAAGATAGTACAATAGAATTTACCTGGTCTGAAAAACAGAGAGCAAATAGGCTGAAAAAAAAATGAACAGGACCTCATGAACCTTTGGCACCATAACGAAAGATCTAACATTCATGTCCTTGGACTCCTAGGAGAGAAAGGTGGGCTGAAAAAGTACTTGAAGAAATAATGACTGATGAAAAGAATGAAATAATGCCATTTGCAGCAACATGGATGGACCTAGAGATTGTCATACTAAGTGAAGTAAGTCAGACAGAGAAAGATAAATATTATATGATATCCCTTACATGCGGAATCTAAAAAGAAATGATACAAATGAACTTATTTACAAAACAGAAACAGACTCACAGACTTAGAGAATGAATTTATGGTTACCGGGGGGAAGGATAGTTAGGGAGTTTGGGATCAACATGAACACACTGCTATATTTAAAATGGATAACTGGGACTTCCCTGGTGGTCTAGGGGGTAAGACTCCTCGCTCCCAATGCAGGGGGCCTGGGTTCAATCCCTGGTTGGGGAACTAGATCCCACATGCATGCTGCAACTAAGAGTCCACATGCCACAACTAAAGATCCCGCATGCTGCAATGAAGATTCCACGTGCTGCAACCAAGACCTGGCGCAGCCTAAATAAATAAATATTTTTTAAGAAAATAAAATGGATAACCAACAAGGACCTACTGTATAGCACAGGGAACTCTGCTCAATGTTATGTGGCAGCCTGGATGGGAGGGGAGCTTGGGGAAGAATGGATACATGTATATGTATGGCTGAGTCCCTTTGCTGTACACCTGAAACTATCCCAACATTGTTAATTGGCTATACTCCAATATAAAATAAAAAGTTTAAGAAAAAGAAAGAAAGAATAGCTGAAAACTTTCCAAATTTGGCAAAAGATATAAACCTACAGATTCCAGAAGCTGATCAAACCCCTAACAAGATAAAGCCAAAGAAATCCATGACAAGACACAGAGGTGAACTTCTGAGAACTAAAAAAAGAAAATATCATATCTTAAAGCAGAAATGACACCTTATCCATAAGAGAAAATCAGTTTGAATTACAGCAGCTTTCTTATCCGAAACTATGGAGGCCACGAGGAAGTGGCACAACATTTTTCAAGTACTGAAAGAAAAGAACTGTCAACACACAATCCTATACCCAGTGAAGATATCCTTTAAGAATGAAGAGGAAATCACTAAAGGAAAACTAAGAGTAGTTATCACTAGCAGACCTACCCTGAAGAATGGCTAAAGAAGTTCTCCAAGCAAAAGAAAATTATAAAAGAAGAAACCTTAGAACAGCACAAGAAAAAACACACACCAAGCAAAAAATCCGTAAATACAATAGTCTTCCTTTCTCTTCTGAGTTTTCTAAATTACTTTTGACAGTTGAAGGAAAAATTTTAACACTGTTATGGCTCTAAATGTAGGTAGAGGAAATAGGAAAATTATATTTCAATAAGGCTTTCTCTTTAATTGTGAGAGAGCTTTCCCCAGATTGCTCAAAACATAAAAGTTCTGGGAGTAATCATATATCAACCAACACCATTTCTGCATTACACTGACATCATTCCCTATTTATCAATCGCTTTTCAGGTGCTCTGCATCAAAGAATAAAAAATGCAGAACAGACTGCATACGCCATCAACATTGGTGACATTTTCTTTTTTGACAAAGTTACCAGATATGATGTCATAGTCATAGAATATCATGATGATACTTCTGTACAAAGATGGAGTCACAGATGTTCCAGTAACAAAGTTTCATTTTTAAGAGATTCATGAAAAGCTAGAGTAAGGTCCCCAGCAACTTCTCTTAGTTCTATCTTGTTAAGCATTTTTAAAATAAATTAAAGTAAAGGAGGCTTTTACTATTTGCAGATATCTTAAAACTCAATAAAAATAGGTAAGAAATCAAGATTCAAAACAGTCTTAACAGGGAAGAAGATTCAAAACAGTCTTAACAGGGAAGAAGCTCAAACCCAACAAGATAAAAGACATCATAAAGTATACATGTCCTGGTCTGAAATATTTAAGTTGACTTGCTATACCTTCCCAGGTTGCCAGAAAGATAACATCATTGTATTTCTTCTGTCTGATTTCATCCTCAACCTTTCCAAGGCCTTAAATAGAAAGTCAAACCACCAAAGGCTGTTTTCCCTAAAACACCTCACTAATGTTATTTTCAGGAATATGTTGATACATAGCACAGGATATCAGAAAATATCACCATTACAAAAAAAAAAAAAAAGGCAACATAGTGAGACTCACATCCATGGTTTTCTTGAATTGTAAGCTCTTTTGTTTATGGGCAGCATCCATTATAAGCTCCGTCTGTGCAGAGAGAACAGGCACTATTAATAATCAAAACCAATTGTTAACACCAGCTTATCTTGAGGGCTCAGTGTTCAACGTGGCTTATCTCAATTAGTCCTCACACAACCCAGAGGGTAGATGTGCTATTTATTATTACTCCCATTTCACAAGTAAGGAGACTGCAGCACAGAAAAGCTGAACAATTTGCCCACCTTTGAGCCTGGGTGGCCACTAGCCACTATTGAGAATCACTGATCATCTTAGAGTATCCTCATCAGTAAATCTGGAATCAAGGAACTTAGATTTTAAAACTTTGTTAAAGCACCATTTATATTTTAAAAGGGGTCTTTATTCTGTAAGCCTATGTCAGCACAGTTAAAGACTCAGAAACATTCACTTCTGTGGCATCTGTCAATGGCACGTCCTTCACCAGCAAGGAGCCCAAGCAGTATGAAGGGAAGAAATGCTTGTGGGACAGCTAAAAGAAGCTGTTCCCCTACTCTTTACCCCATCTAATCCAGGAAAGGTAAGCTACTCTTCAAGTTCACTTGGGAGCAACTTTGTTGTGGCTGTGATATTAATACTTTTATTAGTCAAAATAATGGAGCTAATAATAAAAATGTAGCTCTCAGACATAATAGTAGCTCCCATTTATTAAGCACTATTACGTGCTAAGCAACTTTCATGCATCACAACAACTGTGAGCACTCATCCCCATTTTCTTGACAGTAAACTGAGATGGATTAACTCACCCAAGGTAAGACTCTCAACAAGTAGCAGAGTTGGGATTTGGGCACAGCCAGACTCCTGTGCCCTTGTTCCTAATCATTATCCAAAACTATCATTATCCTTATGATAGCTCTTTAAAACCAAAAGGCCAAGAAATGCAATAATTCAAAATGAGCTATGGCATTGCTCTTATACAAAACTATATAATCCAAAATAATGTTGAAAATGATATTAAAAGATTTCTCTTTCTTCTGGAAAACTAAGATTTTGTCTGTTACCATAGCACACAAACATGGATGGATTTTCAAGATATCTGGATGGAAGGTTTGGGATGGTCTCACTTCAAATATGAACTATGTGGAATACACGAAACTCCCTTGGGGGAGCCCCAAGGGCCCCTCAGGGAACAGAACAGCCATCTTCCAGCCCAGATGAAATTGAGGGACCAGGAGGTAGCTAATGGTCCCAAGGAGGCTCCAAGGACATGAGAACAGACAGGGCTCCAACGTGACCCGACAGGGAAAGACTCATGGGCAGCTCCCTGCCATCAAAGACAGGGAGCTGTGTGGCTCACGTGAGCATCTATGTGCCTCTGCCAGGAGGGGCAGGGTTTATTCATAATAATAAACCCTGATTTTCCCAGGCTCCACAGAGCAGATCAATTAGCAACGTCGGTCCATCCGTGGTCCTTTCTACTCCGAATATACACACTGCCATTCTTCCTGTTTGGGAGCTGCTATTAATTTATAGTTTATGGCCCAAGCCAGGCCTCCTTATCTCCAAGTTCTACGTAACACCTGCTTCAAGCACCTCTCGCGTGTCTACAAAGTTCTACTTCACACCATTCTTCTCTCTGCCTTCAAAGATTCCTGGCACTTGTATGTCGGCAGGATCTTAGAAAGCAGCAGTCCAGCTCTCATCTGACAGGTATGATCCCCAGGGCCCATGAGGTGATATTGCTCAAGGCCACTCAGTGACACCCAGTCCAGCTCTGTCTGCTATACCACCTTGATTTAAGTCTCCTCATGTCCATACTCACTTGTAAGGTGGTCTATTCATGGTGACCCCAGAAAGTCACAAGTTCTCTTTCAGGACTCCTTTTTTTTTGACCGCACCATGCAGTACGTGGGATCTTAGTTTCCCAACCAGGGATCAAACCCGTGTCCCCTGCAGTAGAAGTGCAGAGTCTTAACCACTGGACTGCCAGGGAGGTCCCCTCTTTCAGGACTCCTTGGGGGAGTTTTCCTTCTAGGACTCATTCTTTCTGCTTAGACCAACTCCAGTAGAAATTTGATTATGTTTTGTTATCAATAACACAAAATAGTGCAAAAACACAATCCTCTATGCTATCAAGTGGGGAGAAGCAAGAGGGAGGGGAAAAGGAAGAAGAGATTTATAAATGACCCAAGTGACCCTGCAGTAAATTACTGACAGAGCTGCTGAGTGGTCTGTTTGTCTACATACATTCAGACTGTACTCTGAAAACTGGAAGTGAAAACCTGCGTGACCAAAGAGGTTGCCTTTGGAGACTGCTCTCGACACAGGCAGAACATTCTGCTGTGATCGTCCCTATCTTAATATGGGCACCAAAGGAGAGGATGACTGACCACATGCTGCCTTTGTCAGGCTTAGGACGTTCTGGGCTGGGAAGGAACTCCAGCACCTAAAAAGTCAAGCCTCCTGAGAGTGGCTCCGAAGATCCCTCTCTGCCTGCCAACCTCCAGGGGTGAGAGACTCCTCTCTCTCTGCCCTCACCCACACTGCCTTTCACTCTGCTGGCTTTAGCTTCAAGGTCGCTGCCTCCAGAAGGCCTCCCCAGACCTATAAATTAGGTTAAGTGTCCCCACTTCATGTTCAGCTGGCACCTTCACTTCCCTACCTTTTAAGGCTCATCACACTTTGTCATGATTATTGTCACGTCAGTCTCTCTAGCCATGCTCTATGCTGTGTGGGAGAGATGGCCATGGCCGCATTGGTTACCACCCTCAGAAAACAGTAGTTCTGTAAGTGGGTTCACCAAAACTTCTACCAGCCATTCCATCTGTACCTCCCCCGTCCCAGTTTGCTAAAAGAAACTAACTGATGGATTTCCTGGAAATGGCTTAATTTCCAAGAAGTGAGAGACCAGCGCATGCAGGGTTTGACCAGTGAAAATGAGAAGTTAACACTAACACATTTTCTGCAAAAGTTTGCTTTTTTTAAAAAAAAAGGTATCAATACAGAAGTGGAACAACCCAGAGTTCATTGCGACACAAGTAATTACAAATTTATTAATGAACTTCGGACTCTGCAAAGAAAGCTCAGAAGGTGTTTTCCTGCTCTTGAGAGCACACAATATAGGGAATTTGGGTGACAGTGGTGGAAGGAGCCCAGGCGCCTCTGTTGCTTAAGAGAATTCAGAACAGTTCTTCTAGCTGTGAGAACTTGGTCTTTGTAACCTGCTGGGAAGGGAAGTTTCAGAAGCCTTGCAAAATTAACAAAACTCTCCCTGAAATAACTAAGGCAACCGAGGGCACTTAATAATGTGAGGAAATGACCCTCTTCTCCTCTTAGGGGAAATCATGTGTGCAGAGACTCTGGTTGTCTAAGGCATTTTGCTTCTGAAAAATTGTAAATCCTTTGGAGAGGCAGGCAGGGCTGGCAATGTCAGCCAAAAAGAGTTTGACCGTCCAGTAGATGGGTGTAATATACATATTATTTTTGCTCTGAAAAGTACTTTAGGTCAGATGCACCCCCTCAAACCTCATACATGAAGCTTGAGTTTGTGTGAAAACACCTGACATCATGTTCCTTAACTGTTGGTTTCTACCCTTCCTTCCTATAAGAGGTATAGCAGTTAAGAGCGGCTCATGAAATGACAGTATATGTAAGGCAGTCAGGCTCTTAAGATAGTGCCACCCACTCTGAATGCCAAGTGGCCACCAAGGAAGCTGGAATTAGACTCTGATTTAGAACCACAGGCAAAGTTGCTGAGATTGAGGTAGGGGTAGAGCCAGTTGTTTACTGAATACACACTGCAGACTTCCAGACACTAAAGGGCCAAGATGAAGAAAGATGTCCAAAAAGTCCATGCAGAGCTGTATGGAGAGACCTGGGTGGGAATGTTTGGATGCCAAATAGGGAAGAGCTTATCCCCCACGTGAAGTTCATTCCAACCCTGGAGACCAGTCCAGAGGTTGGCAGTCCAGAGGTTAAGACTCTGTGCTTCTGGTGTGGCCAACAAATTTAAATAATTAATTAATTAAATGTAAAAGTTCTGGAAGGGCCCTATCTGGCTGCCAGGCCAACCTGAATGTACAAGTCTTTAAGGAACAAAACAGAAGGAAGTCAGAACAGTGGTCTAGTCTAAGGAACACTTTAATATAAATCTGGACTTCTTTTCTTGATGCCTATAACTTCCCAAATGTTTACCAGTTTTATTAACTCTTGTTCACTCCCATCTCCTTCCATATAATTGGCCAGATTAAACCCTATAAATGAAAAAGAGCCTGTAAACATCTGCTTTGAGGCCAAAAAGACTTGAATTTCCCAGGGCCTCAGTTTCCCTATTTGTAAAATAGGGTGGTTGGACGACATTATGGTCTCCAGGGAGAACATGGGTCCCCTCTACTTCTTATCCTCCCCTTACTGCCTTGTCCAGGAGGAGGAGTGTCGTCTGAGAACCTACCACCTTGGTAGCACATGCTAGACCCTTATGAAGACAGAGGGGTTCCCCTTTCCAGTCATAGTTTAAACAGTGGCAGCAGATATAAAAAGAAGAGGAAAGCAGGCTGGATCCCTGACTCTTACAGCAATTAAAAAAGAAGTGCCCTAACGTGCAAATGGGCACAGAGGCATCACCATCTAGACTGAGTGCCCGTATGGTTCCCAGTAAATAATCTCATAGGTTAAAAGAAGAGTGTGGGTGCTTGAGGGTAGGAAATGGGTCAAGGAGTTTAATGAACAAACAAGCCTGGAATTTTCTGCTGGAAGAATGGCAACATCTTAACACATACGTAAACCCAACCTTTTTTCGCTGTAACTTTTGCTTTTCCCTGAATTCTTCCATCTTCCTGGCCTCTTCTCTTAGAGTCTGTGCAAGCTGAATGTGACTTTGTGCCACACTGTCTATTTCTGCAAAAAGAATTAAAAAAAAAAAAAAGATCTACACATGTCTGATTTCAAACCAAAGAAACTATACAAAAAGTTTAAATACAT
The DNA here is from genome assembly GCF_949987515.2 of Delphinus delphis. Taxonomy (NCBI): domain Eukaryota; kingdom Metazoa; phylum Chordata; class Mammalia; order Artiodactyla; family Delphinidae; genus Delphinus; species Delphinus delphis. The sequence continues at coordinate 62,071,479 of NC_082695.1, forward strand.
ACAAAACGCTAGGGCAAGTGGTAAAGTTAACCTGCTTCACTTGGTCACCAACATTTATTGAGCCCCTCCATGTGCCCAGCATTGCCCTGGCCACCAAGACCGAGCTGGCAAACCTTTAGCTTAGCTTCCTACCACTAACTGCTACTAACCTAGTGCATGCCCAGGGCCAGGGAGAAGCTCATGGAGCTTGCACGCTAGCACACATTACTAAACCCATTACAATTTCAAACTCGATCCTATTTCTCATTACATGACTCTGAGGTTCTTTCCATCTCTAAAATCTCATGAGCCCATAAGAAATTTATCTCTGGATAGAAAGATTATTGGTGTTTTTCCCTTTATTTTCTTTGTAATAAGCACGGCTTACTTTTTTAATAGAAAAACCGAAATGCTTACCTTTCTTGTTCTAAGAAAACAAACTGAAGATGGCATTAAAGCTAGAAAGACTGACAGATCTGACCTAAGAAAAAATTTTAAACTTGCGTGTGTGTCAAATAACCTTGAACAAGGTTAGAAGGTACATGACAAACTGGAAAAAATATTTGCAATTTATGTAACAAAGGGCTTTCACAAATCAAAATAAATATATATACTCCAGTATTTTTTAAATGGTTAAAAAACATGAAATTTTTAAAAAGATTGGCCAAATAGCCAGTAAACATTTGAAAATGTATTCAGCCTTAAAACTACTGAAAAAACACAAAGCTTTAAAACCCTGAAAACTATCACTTTTTACCTTTCAGTTTGGCAAAATTTTTAAAGTGTAAAAATTCTTGGTATTGGCAAGCATGGGGAAAAACAGCATTGTTGGTGGGGAAAAAATCAGTATCACCTTTCTGGAGGAAATGTGGCATTTTGTAGAATAAAAATATTTTAAATGTAAGAGTGAGACAGATCTGCATGAACTGAAACGGAAAGATGTCTAGAACCACTCAACTAGCTACAGAAACATGTTAAGCACATACTGTGCCACATTAAAGCCCTTAGCTTGGAAGCATGAAGAACAGAAGGACTTAAAGTCTTAAATTCTGAGTAACAGGCCCAGGGAATACTAGAACTGGACAGGACCCCTGGAAGATCAGTGCCAGGGCCTCACCCTGAGTTTGCAGTGTGAGAACCACTGCCCTACGTAAGTCAAATGTACATCATAACGTGCAAGTGTGGACCGTTCTCCAGCTCATTTCAACTCTGAAGGGCTATTCCTCACCTTAGGAGTTGCTCTGATTTTTTTTTTTTCACCCAGTATGAGATTGCTGTTCAAATTAAAACGCACCTTTGACGACAGACACAGAGCTTGCCAAAGACAGCAAATACATTTTTAAAGAATCACTTACGTAGCTTGAAGACGTCAAGGGCCCGCTTCAGGGTGCTTAAAAAAAAAGCACATATATAATTTCGGTTCTGGAAATTGGCTGTATAACCTTATTATAATGCCATTGTGTGTTTCTCCCAGCCCACATCTTAACTGATAGCCTACGGTCTGATCTTTGCCTGGGAGCTTGAGAAGACACCAAAAGATCAAGACTTCTTCAGTCCAGTTTCCTCTCTCTTACCCTTTCAGTCCCAGGCACAAGCATCATAAATGCTTCCCTGTCTACCTGGGTGGAGCCAGATGCCAAAATTCTTCATGCTTCATTTCTCCCAACAATAATATGGGAGTTATGGTCCCTTTCTCATAAGAATACCAGTCATTCTTTAAAGTATGGTAATTAGAAATATGAATACATAAAGGAAGGATTCAAACTGTGGCTCCTGATCACCTCCTTTTACATCCATTCTTCAATCAACACATACTTACTGCACATAAACTATGGGCCAAGGCATTGCAATAGATGTTGGTGATTCAACAGTACAAGACAGATATTGTCCCAGACTTAAGAGTCTTAACAGAGAAGACAGACATTAAACACATCGATTTAGTGTTCCACCGCTGATGAACAAACTACCACCAATTTAGCAGCTTAAAACAAGACACATTTCTTACCTCACAGTTTCTGTGGAGAAGACCAAACTCATTTTTCATACCTTCTCTCCGTCTCCCTGCGCCTTTCCCTCATAACCCATGGCTCCTCCTCCCTTATAGCTCGCCCTTGCCCATGGTTTTAGTTCACCCCCATCCTACACTTCTTTAGTAAGCCTCCTTTTAGGGCTTCCCTGGTGGTGCAGTGGTTGAGAGTCCGCCTGCCAATGCAGGGGGCACAGATTCGTGCCCCGGTCCGGGAAGATCCCACATGCCGCGGAGTGGCTGGGCCCGTGAGCCATGACCGCTGAGCCTGCGCGTCTGGAGCCTGTGCTCCGCAACGGGATAGGCCACAACAGTGAGAGGCTCACTTATCACACACAAAAAAAAAAATTTTTAAAAAAAAGCCTCCTTTTAAGGTGAAGTGGCCCTGGGGATTTTCTTGCTCACTGCCGCTTTCATGGAAGCATATCTCACTGGGCTCACTCCAGCCACTCAAGAAGGAATGGGACTTAGTGAAGTCATGGTCCCCCAGCCCCCAGCCACAACAGCATGGGATCATGGATCATATTCTATATGTATATATGTAGGTGGAAAGTTCTGCTATTTTGCAAACTAATAACCCTTGTATCTTCCAGCTGGCCCCTTCTTTTAGCTACACCTCATTTTTCTCACTCTGTTTATTTGTCCCAAAACAAAGCGTTCTTATTTCTCCCTGCCTTTTCTCACATAAACATTCCCAGTTATTACAAACACACTAAGCAGAAAAACATAACTGCACAGTCTCCATACACTTTATCCATCTTATGATACAATTTTTCAAGGAATGCAATGTACTAGAAAAGTGTCCATATCCAAACAAAGGCACAAGTGGCCCAGAAGGATGAATGAGCCCCACTGGGGAGCAGACTTATGACTGGAATTAGTGAGGGAGAAAGATGGCTATGGCTGCAGATACAACTAGAAGTCTTCCCCATAGTGAGCTGTGGAGTTGGAAAGTGACTTAGAGATAAAGTCTGTTCAGGGTCTAAAATTTTTCTCCTACCCTAAGTGACTGCCTAAAACACCACTAAGATAGAAGCCCCAAACTCCCTTTAGTTTGTCATCAGCTTTGTTGTCCCACACCATCACTTTATTGCTGTTTCCCATGTCCAAAACTGACGACAATCTGAGGATAGAATCTGAACCTTGGGGATGGTGTTCTCTCAACGTCCATGCCCTCTTCTCCCTGGTGTTCTCCTTAACTGTGGGAAAAGAAAATATTCTGCCACCTTTTAATAAGCACTTTGGCCTTAAACCCTAACAGGGCCCATCAGAAAGCCGAAGTCTCTCAAAGTGGTCGATGAGGTGAAAAAATCCTATTTAGTTCCTGGACAAACAAAGTCGTGCACTGTCATCTAGGGCACCTTCCTAAAGATCACCCTGGAGGTGACAAAAACAGAAGTACCTGAATGGCCTTTCACTTCCACCTTGGAAACACAGTCCCCAGGTCTCATATCCTGTTGCACCTTCCTCTCTGAGGAATTCTTAGAAGGAAAACTGACGGGCTTTCGTCACAGAAGAGAATGGCTCTATAGTCTCTTAATGAATTTACCAAGTTTAAGTCAAATGTGCAAGAAATATCACTTTGGATCAGACTCATTCTGCCAAATATATTTTTCAAGAAGTACTATGTGAGAGAATATGGCTATTTTCCATCACATCACCTAAAATTTTTTTGGATATCTTCCCAAATGGCTTATGCTTCTTTATGAATAAACAAGTTTTTGGATCAACTGACCCACTAATCTTCCTTGAAAGTATCTAAACCCTCCTTGAATAACAGTGAAACCTACCTAATACTATGCAATTCTGACCTCGAACATAGAAATGTTTTACATATTCAAAAAAGAAACTAAACCAAGCAGGAAAAGAAATTAATCCTTAAAATTTAAAACAAACAAACTTAACTATATATAAAACTGTTTACATAATCACACAGAAAATAGTATTTTACATGACCTTAGAACACAGTGTTCTTAGAGGGATATAAGGTCAAGAAGAACTGCAAAAAGAACTGCAAAGAAATGTTAAGTTTCATTCAGAAGTTTTATTGTTAGTAGCAGTTTAATATTATTATTTTGAAACATTTTACTATATATTGTCATATAAAGCAAATAATTCTGCTAATATTGTCAGGAACCAAGATTTTTCAGTGCAAGAGGAAATAAATATAAAATGAAAGAAGTTAAGTGAACTGTAAAGTTAATTAGAATTGGAAATATCAATATGAACTCAGGCTTCTAAAATCTGTCCCCTGAAACAGCCTAGAAACAGTGACACCTCTGTGACAATGACCAACTCTAGAACTCAGAGTTTCATCTCTAAATATGATTAATCATGAAAAGAAAACCTGGAGAAATATGTGGAAAAATAGCTGACTCCAGGTTTAAACACCAAAAAACTACATTAAGAAAATATGACAAGTATGAATAATTGTTAAATCTGGGTGATGGATTCACAGCCATTCATTACGTTTGTCTTTTTACTTTTCAGTGTGTTTTAAATTTTTTCATTTAAAACATCAAAAATATATAGAATATAATCAACAAACAAATTCTCCTTGTACTAATTTCCTCTGTCTGAGGGTAACAAGTTTTTAAGGTTTATGTAACTGTTAATATTTTAAATATCTCCCAATGTTTTCCTCCTCCTCAATAATCCAGTACTTTGTAGTCTGGGATAAGTGAGTGTGTGTGTGTGTGTGTGTGTGTGCGTCTTAGGATCAAGAGAAGAGAAGGGGAAGGGCAATGTCTTGTCTGCTCCCTGTACTACCTCTGAGGGGACACAGACCTCAGGGTGTCTCTGCAGCTGTCTACAGCACAGCCAAAGCAGTGTGCATGTCAGCATGAGGTGTGATTACATCTGCAGAGATCTTCAAAGGTCTGCCTAAACAATTTCCCCCTAGTCTCCCTCAGTATGCTATGTTAGAGAAGGAATTTAGAAACTTCCATGTGAGTAGGACTGGCTACATAATTTGTGAGGCCCACTGCAAAATGAAAATGTAGGATCCCTTGTTTATAAATCACTAAGAATTTCAAATAGTGACGGCAAAGAGCATTAAACCAATTACGAAGCCTATCTATGTGTGAGATCCTATACGACTGCCCAGGAAGCCAGCCCTGTATACGAGGGAGTGTGTTCCTAAAGTAGGCACCATGTCTGGCCATCTCTGTATCCTCAGAGTATTCAATGAATGATGGAAGAATAAATAATTGTGGTAAAGAAATCTCACACTGGTGGTGAGAACTATGAAATAGTGCAAAGAGAGTCTCTTGTAGCTATCACAAACTATGGGTGTGTTTTATACACACACACACACACACACACACATATATATACATATAAATAAAACAAGAATACCCTCTCTATTAAACTTCTAGCATAAAATTATGTATAATTCTACCTATAAAAAGTATATATAGGAAAGGTCTTCAAGGAAAATTTAGAAAATATTAATGGGTTATGGCTTCATAATTCATTTCAGCTTTCTTTCTATTTTTCTATATATTTTTCACAACTAGAAATAAAAAAAAATTAAAATTTTTTTTTCACCCAACACACTTCACCCTACTGGCCAGCTCTGCCTGCTGAAGTGCTGGGGGCTCTGAGTGGTATCAGCCAACCTAGAAACCAGAAAGAAATGTGGCACCTACTTGGTCTCAGACTGTCCACATGGCTTCTTCCTAGAGAGGCCGAGCAGATCTTTGCCATATTTCTCTTCAATTGATGCCCTAAAAGGAACATAAAAGAGGGTTATGAGTCCTTCTCAGGGCTGATTCTTATTTCAGACACATGGCACTTCCCTTGAAGGCAAAACTGTACCCTTGACAGTAGAAGCTCAGATATGACACATTTCTCTAAAATGTGAAACTCTCCTCTACAGAACCAGGAGGAACTGTAAAAGAACAGTGGCCTTCATCTCTAAGGTGTTCTTCTCCAGCAAAAAGTCTCTAGCTTGAATATTAAAGCCAGACCAAGCATGGCCCCTTGACCAATACTGGCTAGCACATTACAGAATAATTTTCAAAACTATGATCCATAATTTATATAAATAATCTATATAAATCTATATAGATATAAAACATACCTTTTATAAGTGGAGTAAAAGATATTTCCACGAAACGCTGCAATCCTAAGGCCCACCCCTCCCATCTTCTCTAAGAGTATCCTTTAACCAACCTATAGAGTTCCTCATTCATAGTCAATTCAAATACACAGCTAAACCATACCAAAGAGAGGGGAATTTCAGAATATAAACCCTGAAGTTGGCATGTCTCACAAGAACATCTGCTTGTTACTCGGTGTGGCACAGGTCTGTGTAAAGCACAAAACATCCCTCACTTCCCCCCTTCCCCTAGCCTCATGGCCCTCTGTCACCATCTCCACTTTGTGTCCCAGCCCCAGCCTTATCTAAACCCTTTAAGCTCATCTACCCCACTTTCTTCAAATTAAAAGAAAAAAAGTATATTATGAATACATTCTCACTGCAAAAGATTCACACAACACAAAGTCATATGGAATAAAACACAAAAAGTCCCCCTTCACGCTATCCCCCAATTCCACTCCTCTCCCCAGAGGGAGCCACTGCTAAGCTTGGTATGTACCTTTCCAGTTCTTTTTCTGCATTTACATAACTGTATCTCACAAATACACAACGGTTACATAATTGAGATCATTCTATTATTTGCTGTTCTGTTTTTCACCTAGTAATAAATACATCATATAGATCTTTCCTTATCAGTACATGCTAACCACCGTGTTCATAATATGGAGTTTTCCACAGTTCAGGGTCACCTATTTGTTTTTTCATTACTGCCAAAAAAAGCTAAATGAACATCCTCAGACAGACATTCATGGGCATCTCTGAGAATGTTTCTCTAGGCTAGGACTTCTGAGAAAGTGGATTTACTAGATCAGAGGAATATGTGTTTTAAATTTTGGAAAACAGTGCCAAATCGCCCTCCAAAAAAGCCTTCCCAATTTATATTCCCACCAAAAGTGTGTAAGAGTCCCATTCCCAGAAACCCTCCCCCACACTGGATATTATAATTCCTTTTTAATTATTACCAGTCTTTAGTGACAGACGTTAAAAAAAACTCTCATTTTAATTTGCTTTTCCTTGAGTTCTAGTGTGATTATGCATTTTATATATTTATTGGACATTTGTATATATTCTTCTATGAGTTACCTACTCACATTATCCCAATTTTTTTTTTTTTTTTTCTGTACGCGGGCCTATCACTGTTGTGGCCTCTCCCGTTGTGGAGGACAGGCTCTGGACGCGCAGGCTCAGTGGCCATGGCTCACGGGCCCAGCCGCTCTGCGGCATGTGGGATCCTCCTGGACAGGGGCACGAACCCGCGTCCCCTGCATCGGCAGGTGGACTCTCAACCACTGCGCCACCAGGGAAGCCCTATCGCAACTTTTTAACTGAGTGTTTTGCCTTTTTCCTATTATTTTGTAGAAGTTCTTTATTATGAATATCAATACTTATTCTTACATGTTATAAAGTTTCTCCCACTCTCATCTGTCCTTTCTAAATAATGACCTTATCCATTTTATTAAAATGATACATGCTCATTATTCAAAAATAAGGAAAAAGAAAAATACATAGAAGAAAGCAACAAACTGTCCAAAATTCCACCAACTAAAAATAATTAGTATTAACACCAGGTGATGATTGTAATGGACATTTCTTTATGCAGATATGCAGGCAGGAAGGATGGACAGACAGGCATGAGTAATTTTAAAAGAATGAGACTATATTCTACATGCTATTTAAAAATAAAGTATTAAGCCTGATTTTATTTAAATTTCACAGAAGAAAAGAAAACTGAAAGGAAGCTGAAGGAATTGCTGAATTTCAAATAATTGTTTCTTTGCCACAGGAAAAATTAATTCCTAAAATATCCTTCTAAAGCTAAAAAGGAGTTTATGAAAATAATTAAGGGGATTGAGACATTAAAATATTTTAATGACCTACTTCAGTTTTTGACAGTTTCAGATGTTTGACAGCCCGCCCGTGAAAGGATGAGATGATTAGCACTATCGTACCTCCACCTCCTCCTTGATAATGTTTACATTATTTTTACTTCATTTGTGTCTATAACACACTTTGTTCTCCAATCATAATTCCCCCAGTTGTGTAGTCTTAACTATTTATTAAAATGGATGTGATGCTCACTACCAGTCCTATTACCATAGCTTTTCCATCCCTAAGATTTGTATTTTGGTTCATTTCTTCACTTTGTGATCTTTTGGCTGAATTTCATCACTTTGTGACCTTTTGCCAAAATGGCTCAGAAGGGAGGGCATCAGTATTTCCTGAGTTCTTTCATATTTGAAACCATTTACCTGTGGCCTTCACATTTGAAATTATTATTTTTTACTTTTTATTGAAGTATAGTTGATTTACCAGGTTGTGTTACTTTCAGGCGTACAGCGAAGTGATTCAGTTATACATATACATATATCTATATATGTTATTTTTCAGTTTCTTTTCCATTACAGGTTATTACAAGATATCGAATATAGTTCCCAGTGCTATACAGTAGGTACTTGTTGTTTATCTATTTTATATATAGTAGTGTGTATCTGTTAACCTCACACACCTAATTTATCCTCCCCCCACCTTTCTCCTTTGGTAACCATAATAAGTTTGTTTTCTATGTCTGTGAGTCTGTTTCTGTTTTGTAAATAAGTTTATTTTTATCTTTTCTAGATTCCACCTGTGTTATCATAGGATATTTGTCTTTCTCTGTCTTACTTCACTTAGTATGATAATCTCTAGGTTGATCCATGTTGCCGCAAATGGCACTATTTTATTCTTTTCTACGACTGAGTAGTGTTCCATTGTATATATATGTACCACAGGTTCTTTATCCATTCATCTGTTGATGGACATTTAGGTTGCTTCCATGTCTTGGCTCTTGTAAATAGTGCTGCAATGAACCCTGCCTGGGGTGCATGTATCTTTTCAAATTAGAGTCTTCGTCTCTTCCAGATATATGCTCCAGAATGGGACTGCTGGATCATACGGTAACTCAATTTTTAGTTTTTTGAGGAACCCCCATACTGTTCTCCACAGTGGCTGCACCAATTTACATCCTTACCAACAGTGTAGGAGGGTTCCCTTTTCTCCACACCCTCTCCAACATTTATTATTTGTAGATTTTTTGATGATGGTGTGGCCTTTATATCTGAATGACAACCTCGCTGGTGTAATGAATGTTCTTAAACTTTCCCTCAGAACTCTGCTGAACTTGTTCCATTGGCTTCCGTCATTGAAGAGAAACCCAAGGCCATCCAGATTCCCTGCTGCTCATTCCTATTTCAAAAACTTGGTTCATTTCTTTCCTAGATACTTGAAGTATTCTTTCTTTAACTAAATAACTTAACCAGGATGAATGTTAATGTTGACTCTTAAATAATCATAATCAATATTGATTACTGTGTATCAATGTTTCCTGGTTTATAGTGTGTGTCCTTCAGATCTATTTAGTTCTTCTACATTCCATGAAATTTTTCCTGGATTCTCTCTCTGAATACTTTTATTATTCCCTTTTGGTAAATTTTCTACTTGGGATCAGTTACCCAGATTTTGGAGTGGCTTTGTCTATCTGTTCTTGAGTTTGGGGCCCTGGTTCTTTTGCTCTTTTTGACTTCATATCTTCCTTCCTCCCTCTCTCCCTTCTTCTCTCCCTCCTTTTTTTTGGCCGAGGTAATTTGCACGGCTGTTGCGTCATTTGGGTTTACCTTGCTCCTGGTACTGTGGGCAACCCTATCTACTTGCTCTGAAACCATGCGCGCGAATTCTCTTTTCTGCCCTTCTGATCTTATACAATACCTTCCCCTCACTACCATAGCTTGAGCAAGAATCCTGTGTTTTCTTGGGCCTCTACTCTTGGATTCTATTTCTAAATTTTTTGCCCACTCCTGATAATGTAGAGTGAAACACACCTGAAACTGACTCTAGTTGTAAAAAAGGATGCATTTTGGGCTTCCCTGGTGGCGCAGTGGTTGAGAGTCCGCCTGCTGATGCAGGGGACACGGGTTCGTGTCCCGGTCTGGGAGGATCCCACATGCCGCGGAGCGGCAGGGCCCGTGAGCCATAGCTGCTGAGCCTGCACGTCCAGAGCCTGTGCTCCGCAACGGGAGAGGCCACAACAGTGAGAGGCCTGCGTACTGCAAAAAAAAAGGAAAGGAAGGGAAGAGAAGGGGAGCGGAGGGAATCCTCTAAAGCATGCCAGATCCCCTCAGGCCACCAAGCCCACCACCCTGCGGAGCACCACTACTGGCACCTGCATCTTTCCCACCACCGCAGCTCAGTGGTCTCTGAGCCAGGCTCTGCCTCCCTGTCACTGCACAGGCCCTGCTTGCCGCCCTCCCATAGACACCTGGGTGTTCCTCCACAGACCAAAGCCATCTCTTCCTCGAGTTAAGGGACACTTCAAGATCTCCTCCTCCATGACGCTGGCCCTCCGTTTTTGCCAGTCGTCCCAAGCTCTCCTCTCCCGTGAGGTCTTTCAGTATCATATGTATCACAAAACTTAGTATTTTATTATATTTTGTTTGCTGTTTCATTCATAAATCTTATCTCTTGAACAGCTTCCTAAAAGCTTTAGGACAAAGATATCATTTACTTCTTGGGGATCGTTCCATAACTTTACAACAGAGGGTTTTGCGGACCATTAAAAACAAACAAAACCAGTAAACTGTCCTTGTCTGTGTGGGAGTGTTTTGTCCACCCTCTGTCTTCAGAGAGAAACAACATGTACCTTTCTTTTAAAAAGTCTTCAAACTCTTTGCAGTTCTTGCGGCCATTGTTCAGATGCTGGATGATGGTCTCATAGCCAATGCTGCTGAGGATGTCTGAACTCTGGTGAGAAAAACAACACTGTGTGAGACGGGGAGTGCGGTGACGGCAGCCCCGAGGCCTGAAGCGTGGACAGGGCAGGGCACAGGGAAGCTGGCCATGGGGAGTTGCTGAAACACTTACCTCCAAGGCACATGTGACCAAAAAGGACAAAATAGAAGAAGTTCAGAGTGCATGTAGCTATGGAAGAGTTTTTAAAATTATGAAACCATGGGGCCACGAAACAGGAAGGAAGTGACAGAGGACTGAGAGGCACATGGACGAGGGAGCTGGCTGGGCTTGGGGCCCCTCCCTGGGTCCCCACATGCCCTGATCAGGCCAGGCAGGGAGCAGGAACTGAGCCCCCTTCCAGCCTTCTGCTGAGTGACCCTCTATCCCACGGGGGGAAACTCAGTTACACCACAGGTCCATTTTAACCAGGGATACACAGTGTTCACTGTGTCCTCACACCTGTCACAGAGCTTGACTCTGACATCTCTTCCCAAAGCCAAGAAGCCTGGTGTGAGGGTCGAGGGCACTGTTGAGCCACGCCCCAGCATTGCGAGAGGGAGGCCGGCTTCCCGCTGCAGCAGGAAGCTAAGCCCAGCAGCCAGCAGGCCCCGATGGGCTGGCCCCACTTTGGGGGAAAGGAATTTTTTTAAAATTTTAAGCAGCCATTTATTCCTATTTTATTCTACTACGTGCTCTGGAGTTGGAGGAAGCTGCCTGAGTCTCCCAAAGCAGTAGTCCCGGATGCAGTATATTTTAAAAATCAAAGTGCCCTCAGCTCCCCAAACCAACAAATCAGGAGCTTTAAAGAATACCCCTAAAGTGTCCCCTAATGCGTCTGGTTTCCTGGTTTCTACCCTCCAAATGCATATAATAGGTGGTCTGATCCAGACTCCAGTCCCTTAGGGAGGTTGGTTAGGCTGCCACTGGGTGTGCCCTGGGGAGCTTTGAACTGACCCAGCCCCAGCCTAGCCTCCCTACACTCCATCTGCTGAAGAAGGTTCTTCTGTGCCATTGAGTGGGGGTGGGACCCCCTGAAGATACCTCTCTGCCCAGCCCTGGACACTAGAGAAGCAGGATTTCTCTCTTCCATTTGCTGCCACTCCTCATGGCCTGGCTGAGCAGACAGGGGTCCCAGAGAGACCCAGCAGGACCAAGGCCTGAGGCTGATTTCAACCTCAGAAACTTAACTAGCCATAACTCACACTGCATTTTAAAAAGTGGATTATTATAAGTATAATAAATTTTACACATGGGCATACAAATAAATCTTAGTTAGAAATACATTTAATTCTACGGGTTCTGGTTACTGTTTGAGGATAGATTTCGGCCTCGGGAAGCCTAGAGAAATAGCCTCCACCAAAGCTTCATTTCTCCACCCACCCCCTCCACACACGCCCTTCTGTCTCAGCGGGGTAGGCTTCTAACTGCCCCCCTGAAATGCGGTGCTCAGTGGCAACTCTAAGACGATGCTTACATTATCCCCTCCTGAATCTAAATTCAGTCCCTCCACCCCCGAGGTTTCTGGAAGCCTTTCCTGAGTAGCCCTAATGCTCCCTCTTCTGGACTCTCAGACTGTCCAGCTTCTGAATTTGCTGTTTGCTACCCACCTTGTGAGTAGCCTTGTTGGCCCAACACTACTGCAAGAGCCTGCAGCTTCTCCCAAGTCTCAGACCAGTCCTGCACACACACACACACACATCCAAAACATTTAGCTTAAGATTATGCAAACCAAAGGTCTACAGTAAAATTCTGTGGGATGTAAATGTCTATTGTGTTCCCAGCCAGATGCATTAGAAGAGAATGATGAAAACAAAGGCTCCTGAGTGAATGAACGGGTACAAAGGGTCAATGTCAATATTGGTTTGTGGACGGAAGTGCTTTGATCTTCCCAGAGAAGTACACTTAGGTTCTCTGTTTTTTGATATTCATTTGGAAAAGGTGGTTTCCTTTTTCTTAATTAAGGGTGTGGACACTCTTTGAACTGGGCAGGGAGGGTGGAGCTAGAACAAGATTTCCTGGAAACGAACCAAATCACCAGGCCTCCTCCTGGCCACCAGCCTTGAAAAACCACAACTGCTGCTTCAGAGGAGTGACTGGACTCCAGAGGCAACCAAGAAAGAAAATCTCCAAGAGAAAACAAAGAGTGCCTAAGTCCAAGAGCCAAGAGGCAACAAAGAGTGCCTAAGTCCAAGTGCCAAGAGGCAGGGGATTTGGCCTGGAAACTCCTTCCCACGCTACTCAGAAAGCACTGCTGAGAAGCTCTGACTGGCAGATGCAGAATAAGAGGGCCAAGCAGGAAAGAAAACTGTGTGAGCACCAAGGTGGCACAGCAGATTTGCCACCAAAAATGAGTATGCCAGGGCTTCCCTGGTGGCGCAGTGGTTGAGAGTCCGCCTGCCGATGCAGGGGACACGGGTTCGTGCCCCGGTCCGGGAAGATCCCACATGCCGCGGGGCGGCTGGGCCCGTGAGCCATAGCCGCTGAGCCCGCGCGTCCGGAGCCTGTGCTCCGCAACGGGAGAGGCCACAACAGTGAGAGGCCCGTGTACCGCAAAAAAAAAAAAAAAAAAAAACAGTATGCCAAACACATAACTCCATATCCTGCTTCACAGTAGCCCTGACTTCTGTCCCCTAGTTTTCCCATGCTGGTCTCTCCCCATCCTCCAAATGGGCAGTGTACATTTATACCTCAGGACCATTGCACATGATTTTCCCACAGTGGGAATGGCATTTCCTCCATCTTCACTTAAATCCCACCTCTGTTTCAGGGCCACTTCAAATCCCAAGTCCTCTCTGAAATCCTCCTCAAATAATTTGTCCTACAGTCTCCTCTTCCTCTTCAGAGAACCTGGAGTGTTTAATGACATCTCCTCTCATTTGGTTTTTATTATATATTATTTTGTGTCGTTAGTTAATATCTTTTAAAAATTAGTTAAAGCGTATCTGGATTATACCCAACCTTTATCATCCACAATAGCTCCTACATTAATGGTGCTTAAGAAATGTCTGTTAATTGTATGCCAACTACAGACAAGGTACTAAAAAGTTTACAGAGTCAGCATACGATGGAGTTCCTGTAATCAAAGAGACTATCATTCATTTTGGGAGTCAGTAAAAGACACACACATAAAACAAATGTGTATGCATAAAAAAAAATGAGAGACTAAAACAGAGTATAAAAGTATACAGAGAAAATATATAATGAATGAGGTGGAAAAGAGGAAAATAGGCTAGAGTCATCAGAAAAGAGAAGACGTAAGATTTAAATTGAATCTTTTAAAGTGACTGGAATTCACACGAGAAATCAGAAGACATTTCAAACCAACTGACAGTGAAGAAAACAACACATCAAAATTTATGAGATGCAGAAAAACAGTGCTTTTTCTACAGGGAATTTTCCTCTAGGGAAAATCTTCGTATAGGGAAACTTGTAGCTCCAAATGCTAATATTAGACAAGAAAAAAAGTTTTTAAAATTAACGACCTAAGCTTTCACTTTATGGAACTACAAAAAGAAGAACAAATTTAAATTTGCAGTAACTAGAAGAAAGGAAATAAAAATAGTAGAACACAATGAAATACAATAGAAATGGCCAAACAGGGACTTCCCTGGTGGTCCAGTGGCTAAGGCTTCATGCTCCCAATGCAGGGGGCCCGGGTTCGATCCCTGCTCAGGGAACTTGATCCCACATGACACAACTAAGAGTTCGCATGACACAGCTAAAGATTCCGCATGCCACAACTAAAGATTCCACATACCACAACTAAAGATCTCACATGCTGCAACAAAGATCCCATGTGCCACGACCAAGACCCAGCGCAGCCAAATAAATAAAAATAAATTAATTTTTTTAAAAAAGATAAATGGACAAACAATAAAGAAAATTGATGAAACCAAAAGTTAGTCCCTTGAAAAGCTTAATAAAATCGGAAAACCTATAGCTGGGTTGATCAAAAAACAAGAGAGACAGAAAGAAAAAACACAAATTATCAATGTCCTCAGTCTGACAAAGGACATCTACAGAAACCTAGAGCTAACAACTTAATGGTGAAAAGACTGAATACTTTCCTCCTAACAAGGAGGAAATAAAGCAAGAAAAAGATAAAGAACATACTTGTTGGAAAGGAAATAGTAAAACTGCCTTTATTTTCAGACAACATGATTGTATTCACAGAAATTTACTCCCCAAAATGACTAGAACTAATAAATGTAACAGCATTGCAGGGCACAAAGTCAATACACAGAAATCAATTATATTTCTATATACCAGTAGCAAAATCATTTAAATGGCATTAAGGATATAAAATATTCAGGAATATTAAATATTCAGGATATAAATATTTATTCAGGAATAAAATATTCAGGATATAAAATATTCAGGAATAAATGCTTAAATAAATTCAGGAATAAATGCTTAAACGGTTATACAATACAAGATTTCTTCACTGAAAATTACAATGTTTTGCTGAAAGAAATGAAAATAAAGGTAGACCATGTTTGTCGACTGAAAGAGTAAATATTGTTAAAACATCAATTTTCTCCAAATTGATCTACAGATTCAACACAATCCCATGAAAATCCCAAAAGTCTTTTCTGTAGAAATTTGCCAATTAGCCTAAAATTTATATGGAATTAAAGGACCTAGAACAAACAGTTTTTTTACATACCACCTGACTTCAAAACTTGCAGGGAAGTTATAGTAATCAAAACAGTACAGTACTGATCTGAGGACAGACAAGTAGATCAATGGAACAGAATACAACCTAGGAATAGACTCACATGTCAATTGACTTTCCAAAAGGTGTCAAAGCCACTCAGTGGGAGAAATGACAGTCTTTTCCACAAGTGGTCCTGGGACAACTGCATAAAGCTGGGGAGAGAAGAGTCTTTGCTCACTGCCCCCACTGCACACAAAGCACACACAATTAATGTGCGATGGGTCACAGACTCAGATGCAAAACCAAAATATAAAGTTTTGGTTTATTAGTATAGGCAAGTACCTTTGAGGCCTTGAGGCAGGAAAAGATTTCCTAGAGAGGACACAAAAAATACGAACTGCTAAAGAAAAAACTGAAAAACTGGACTTCATCAAAATTAAAAACCTCTGCTCATCAAAGGAGATTATTAAGAAAATTAAATGGCAAGCCACATGCTGGGAGAAGATATTCACAATACATATGTCTGTCAAAGGACTTGTAACCAGAACATATAAAGAACTTCAAATTAATAAAAATATAAGCAACCCAATAAAAACTGGGCATAATACTTGAACTTCATAAACACTTCATAAAAGATATTTCTTTGGCCAAAAAACTCATGAAAAGTTGCTTAACATGACAGGGAAATTCAAATTAAAGTCACAATGATATCTACTTCATGCCCACTAGAACAGCTGAAATTAAAAAGTCAACACTGAATGTAGGCAAGGATGTTGAACTATCAGAACTCTTATTCTGAGAGTGTGAAAATGGTACAATCATTTTGAAAAAAATGGGAATTTCTCAAAAAGCTAAACATGCACATATCATATGACCCAAAGTTCTACTCCAAAACATTTATCCAAGTGAAAGAAAAACATATGTCCACAAAAAGACCTCTACAAGAAGGTTCATAGGACTTTTACTCACAATAGCCCCAAACTGGAAACAACCCAATGCCTAACAGTCGATGGATGATAAACAATGTGTGGTATATTCATACAATGGAATACTACACAGCAATAAAAAGGAAAGAACTACTGACACTGAAACAACATGGATGAATCTCAAAAACATTATGCTAATGAAAGATGCTAGATGCAAAAAGTACTTACTGCATGATCCCGTTTATATGAAGTTCTAGGACAGGAAAGCAGTTCTAGGACTTACTTCTATGGTAAAAGAAGTAAGAACAGTGACTGCCTGAGTCAGGGGAGAAATTGAGGGTGGACTGGGAAGAGCCATGAGGGAACTTCCTGGAATGATGGAAACACATCCAATCAAGATCTTTCCATAGAGGTGTGAGTTGTACAGGAATATGCAGTTTTCAAAACTCGATCTGTGTGCTTCATCTTATGTAAATTATACCTCAAAAAATTAAAAGCCCAAAAAAAATTGATTAGGAGTCAGAAGAATAATGGGAGGGAGGCAGTCACTAGAAGGAACAGAGGTAGATAAGCCTTGAAAATTGATCCGGTCTTGGAGTCCCGGGTGAGGCAGGGAGATGAAAAAGAAGGAGGGGCAGATCCAACCACACAGCAACCTCCCAAAGACCCAGAATGTAAGGTTTAATAATGCTCAAATTATAAAGAGGTAAATAGCATTCAAGTTTTTTGTTTGTTTGGTTTTTTTTGCATTCAAATTTTAATCAGTGGATTAGTATTTTAATCATAAAGCCACTTAAGGGACTTCCCTGGTGGTCCAGTGGTTAAGAATCCGCCTTTCAATGCAAGGGACGCAGGTTCAATCCCTGGTCAGGGAACTAAGATCCCACATGCCGTGGGGCAACTAAGCCCATGTGCCGCAACTACTGAGCCCGCGCACCACAACTACTGAGCCCACGCACTCTGGAGCCCTCATGCCCGCAGCTAGAGAGAAGGCTGCACACTGCAGCGAAGATCCTGGGTGCCGCAAATAAGACCCAATGCAGCCAAATAAATAAATTAATTGAAAAAAATAAATAAAGCCACTTAAATTTCTTTAAGACAAAAATTTTGCCAGGTCCAGCAATGAGCACATGTGTGCCGCATCCAGGAGATGTGTGATCCAAAGAATAATAAAAACAGTCTTGCTGTGATGCCAGCGGCCAGTCCAGACCAGGTGGTGGTGTGGGTTCAGAGAAGGAAATCTCCGTGGGCTGCCTGGTGGAGGATAACTCCACTGCCGCCAGCTCCCCCAACCCACCCCTAACACTCAGGTCTGGTCTCCCTCAATCCAGGCACATGTACTCCTCCTTCCTGCCCAGCCCTGAGGCTCATGTTGCAGGGGCCTCTGAGAACTTGTTTCCAGAGACCTTTTCTACCATGTGGCCACTAGGCAGAAGGGGAAGGCAGAGGGGAAGCAAAAGATACCTGCAGCCTCCAAAGCCACCATCAGAATTATGGTGCTACCACCAGAGCATCCCCACATCCAGTTCTGTGCTGCACCTCACGTCCATCCTATCATGGCATCTGCTACACGGTTTCAGTTTCTCTAGATGTGGGCTCCAAGGACCACCTGTGCCAGAATCACCCAAGCAGCTTGGTAAACGGGCAGTCCCCCAGTTCTCACCCCAGACCTGCTGATTCTGAACCTTGGGTGGGGGAGTCGCCACTTCTTACACTCTTCCAAGGACTGTAATGCCGTTTGAGAACTGCTGCCATAGAAATTACAAAAGACGATAGAACAATCATGGCTCCTGCCTTGAGGAAAGTAGGATACTTGCATGTGAAACTAGAGAACACAGCAGAATGGGGCAGGAAAGAATGACTGTTAGTAAATGCAAAGGAGAAGAGGCCAGGGAAGACTCTCCATGGTTTGCATTTTATTTTATAACCTCCAATTTTGAGTAAAAAATGCAAATTGG
The DNA here is from genome assembly GCF_949987515.2 of Delphinus delphis. Classification (NCBI taxonomy): domain Eukaryota; kingdom Metazoa; phylum Chordata; class Mammalia; order Artiodactyla; family Delphinidae; genus Delphinus; species Delphinus delphis. The sequence continues at coordinate 62,089,888 of NC_082695.1, forward strand.
CATTGGTGCCCTTTGGAAGCCGAGAGAGCCCCATTAGAATGGGGAGAAGGCACTGACCTTGCATTACACACAAAGGTTGAGTTTGTTTGAAGACTGGCCATGGGATGTGTTAATGTACTATACTTTGCATTAAAGGACCACAGTATGCTCCATATAAACACAGTGAGACAGGAGCTATTTCCACGTTTACAGCTGGAGAAAATAAGACACAAGGAAAAGGAGTTCTCCTTATCACTTCCTCCAGCCACAATGAAAGATCTGAACTCTCAACCAACAATATTATTCAAATCTCCATTATTTATTAAAAGCTATATGGCAACAGAAGACTTGGGATAAAGACCGAGGACTTCATTTTACCTCCCTCTGTTCTCAACCTTGATCTTTCTTTCCTATCTCTTTTACTAGAAGAGGTAAAACTAAATGGATCAAACTCACCTTGTCTGCAAATATGGATTGACTATTGTTAATTAATATTAATAATTCAGGCCAATATACAGTGAATGTTTGCTGTGTTCCAAATAGCATACCAAGTATTTTGCATGGGACATTTTGTTTAATTCTTGTAACAATCCTATGACGTAAGTATAATTATTATCTTCATTTTACAGGACAAGAAACTGTGGCTCTGTACTCTGAAACCACTCGACCACACAGCTTCTCTTGTTTGAGGATAAGAACCAAATCTAACTTTTTGCCAGTCAGCCTACTTCCCTACAGTTCTAAATGGGACATACGCAGGCTTTAACGCCACACTTGGGTGTGAGCCCTGGTTCTACCACACACAAGCTATGTGACTTGGAGCTAAGTAGCTCAATCCCTCCTTACTAGACTATAAAATGGGGGTATTGGAAGGACCAAATGAGATAATGTACTTTGAGTTTATCAAGTGCTTCACAAACTAAAGGAATTAAGGCAGACACATCAAGATTTTTCAAGACCAGGCCACATAAACAAAAAAGCATATGTGTTTGAACAATACAATTTTTTTTTTCACTGAAAGCAGACAACAGTGAAATAAATGTAGCTGTTAGCTATTCAAAAGTAAGTATGTCGCCATCTGAGGAAGCAGCTGGAAAGGTGTCAGGGATACCTCAGCAAAGGATATGGAAACTGCCATTTTCAGGCATGAAAAACCTAAAGTCAAAGTCATTACAGTGGTTGTGCCCTTAAGCCTTCTCTTAAGCAATAATAATGGATTGTGAAGGCAAGAATAAGACCCCACCCCAGTTCCCATGCCAGCCTTGTTCTACGAGCCCACAGCCCCAGCTCTGTCTAGACTGGATCCACACTTGACATTTTCACATGTCTAAGTGTCCCTCCTGTCAAGTCAGCAGGTCAATTACAAAGGCAACTCTACTCAACTGAAAATACTTTAAGTGAAAGATAAACCGGAGAAAGTGTGCAATGCAAAAACTCCACATAGGGAAAAAAAATGACTAGAAGGATGTGCACCCAAATGTTGAAAGCAATTCTCTTCTTAGCATGCTTCCATATTTTCTACATTTTCTATAATATCCTTACATTGCTTTTATAACCTGAAGTCTTTCTCCCTACGTCCATCCCTTAAAGATGGCAAATTGAAGTCTTGTTTCTCTCTCATCTGTTCCCAGGCCCCACTAAAATAAAAAATGATCCACAGCAACAGCAGAAAATAGGAAAGGGCCCAATGAGGAAGGTGCACATTTGTAGGAATTTCTGTAATATAAAAAATAGATAGGACTAGATGGGCAGGGTCAGAAGCCAGTATTCCAAACTACACAAAACAGAAGAAAGTCCACAAACATTCCCAGCAAAGCCCTAGAAAATCCCAAGCTCAAATCAGCAGGAGCTGAAACTGGAGCAGCCATGGAAATACCGGGAGGGTGTCTGTAGGACACCGAGAACCCAGCCAGTGCCCTGCCCCAGAGCAGCTAACTCTGAATTTTGTACCAGAGCCACAGCTGGTGAGGACTCCACCCTGCAGCAGGCTCCTCGCAAGGGCACAAAGACCAGAACGGCAATGGGGCACTGTCCCTAGGCACCATCAAAGCTTGCACACTAAAAATTGAAGGAAAAAAAGGTTCTGTACCATTATCAAGTCCTGTAAATACCCTTCACTTCCAGGGTAACACCTTTCCCACTTTCTTACTCCAGACAGAGGCAAAAATATCAGAAATTGTCATTATTTTTAGATTATATAATTATCTACTTGGAAACCAGAGATTATCAAGTGAAAAGCTAGGAACTGAATTAAATATTTTTTAAAAAATCAACAGTTTTCTTATATATCAATAATAACCACTTAAAATGTAGTTTAAAACACAAAATCCTATTCATAATGCCAATAAAACCTATAAAATACCTAGGAATAAGCCTTTTTGAAGGAAAAATATAAAACATTACTAAAAAAATACAAAGATCTCAAAACATTTAGAAATATATCCTAGTCCAAGATGGGAAAGTCCAATATTGGAAAGATTCAATTCTCCCCACATAACCTATCAAGTTAAAATAATTTCAATCAAGGGACTTCCCTGGTGGCGCAGTGGTTAAGAATCCGCCTGCCAATGCAGAGGACACAGGTTTGAGCCCTGGTCCAGGAAGATCCCACATGTCACGGAGCAACTAAGCCCGTGCGCCACAACTACTGAGCCCACATGCCACGACTACTGAAGCCCGCGCCCCTAGAGCCTGTGCTCCTCAACAGGAGAAGCCACCACAGTGAGAAGACTGTACACCACAATGAAGAGTAGCCCCCACTCACTGCATCTAGAGATAAGCCCACACACAGCAACGAAGACCCAATGCAGTCGAAAATAAATAAATACATTTCTAAATAACGATAATTTCAGTCAAAATCTTAATGGAATTTCTTTTTAAATTTAAGTTCATTCTAAAACCAACCTAATATGACCCAGCAATCCCACTACTGGGTATATACCCTGAGAAAACCATAATTCAAAGAGTCAGGTACCACAATGTTCATTGCAGCTCTATTTACAATAGCCAGGACATGGAAGCAACCTAAGTGTCCATCAACAGATGAATGGATAAAAAACAAATACCGTATGCTAACACATATATATGGAATCTAAAAGTAAAAAAAAAAAAAGGTTCTGAAGAACCTAGGGGCAGGACAGGTATAAAGACTCAGATGTAGAGAATGGACTTGAGGACACAGGGAGGGGGAAGGGTAAGCTGGGACGAAGTGAGAGCGTGGCATGGACATATATACACTACCAAATGCAAAATAGCTAGTAGTGGGAAGCAGCCACATAGTACAGGGAGATCAGCTTGGTGCTTTGTGACCACCTAGAGGGGTGGGATAGGGAGGGTGGGAGGGAGACGCAAGAGGGAGGAGATATGGGGATATACGTATACATATAGCTGACTCACTTTGTCATACAGCAGGAACAAACACAACATTGTAAAACAATTATACTCCAATAAAGATGTTAAAAAAATAAATAAAGCAAAGAAGAATTTTTTGGGGAAAAAATTTAAAAACAACCTAAAAAGAATAAGTGAATGAAAATAGACCCTAAAATGTTGAAAAGATGAATAAGTGAAGACTTACCCTACCATGCAAAAACGAGTATAAGTAATCAAAAATTTTCAAAGTACTATGTTATGACATTGAGAACTGATAATCAGGTAAGTAAAATACAAACAACAGTCCAGGAATGGCCTTATGTATGTATGGGGATTTAATATATGATAAAGGAAGCATTTACAACCAGAAAGAAAATGATGCCTTGTTCAATAAATATTATTGTAACAATGACTGTTCATTTTGCCAAAAACTAAATATAGAGCCCTTTCTAACACAGCACTCTAAAATAAGTATCTGATGAATTAAAGATCTAAACATGGAAATCACAAACGTGTAAAAAGAAAATATAGAATGTATATATTTTTAAAATATTGAGGTAAGAGATTTTTTTCTAAGTATGACTCCAAACTTAGAAGAAAAGACTAACAGATTAGCCTATTCTGAAAATAGGGTTTACCAAAATTGACACCATTTGAGATAGAAAGCTGAGAAAGGCCAATTTCCTTAGAAGAAACAGAGAAAGTAATCAAGGAGCAGAAAAAAGCAACATAACTGGATGTTTTTACAGGAGAATGGAACTCTACCGAATCTTCAGGAAAAAAAACATATTTCTAAGGTCCATAAATTGATCGGGAATGAAAGACAATGTATTAGTTCACTTTATAAAGCAAGTATAAAACAATACTTAAGCTCGATAGAGTATAAAAAAGAAACTTACTAATATCATTTATGAATATTAATCAAAAAGTACTAAATAAAATATTAGCAAAAATAATCCATTACCACATTAAGAAGAGACTATATCATGACTGAGTGGGACTTATTCCAAGAATGAAAAGTTGGTTGAATATGAGGAAATTTATTAACCTAATAAGTCATTTTAATAAATCAAAAAGAAAAATCATCTGGATAGCTACATGTAAAAGAATAAAATTAGAACATTCTCTAACACCAGATACAAAAATAAACTTAAGATGGATTGAAGACCTAAATGTAAGACTGGAAACTATAAAACTCCTAGAGGAGGGTGGGAGGGAGGGAGACACAAGAGGAAGAGATATGGGGATATATGTATATGTATAGCTGATTCACTTTGTTATAAAGCAGAAACTAACACACCACTGGAAAGCAATCATACTCCAATAAAGATGTTAAAAAAAAAGAAAATAAGAAAAAAAAAAAAAAGAAATACAAGGAAGACAGCAAATGCCAACACCACAATTCTTCCTCAGTAATTTGTCATCTTGTCTGTCATCTTAAAGGGTGCCCTATTATACTGTTCACATGCTGTATATTTGTTAGTCCTACTTTACAGAACATCACAATGGTTCTTTTGTTCTTTTATTATCTTATATATGTATTTGGCATTAAATTTGATATCATGAAAAATATAAAAATAAACAAATGGGACCTAACTTTCCTTTGCATGGCAAAGGAAACCATCAACAAAACCAAAAGACAACCTACTGAATGGGAGAAAATATTTGTAAATGATATGACCAATAAGGGGTCAATATCCAACATATATGAACAGTTCATACAACTCAACATCAAAAAAAAAAAACCCGATTAAAAAATGGGCAGAAGAACTGAATAGACATTTTTCCAAAGAGGAAATGCAGATGGCCTACATGAAAAGATGCTCAACATTGCTAATCATCAGGGAACTGCAAATCAAAACCACAATGAGATATCACCTCACACCTGTCAGAACGGCCATCATCAAAAAGAACACAAATAACAAATGTTGGCAAGGATGTGGAGAAAAGGGAACACTTGTACACTGTTGGTGGGAACACAAATTGGTGCAGCTACTGTGGAAAACAGTATGGAGATTTCTCAAGAAACCAAAAATTGACCCAGCAATTCCACTCCTAGGTATATATATGAAAAAAAACCAAAAACACTAAGTCGAAAAGATACACGCACCCCATTGTTTCTAGCAGCATTATTTACAATTGCCAAGATATGGATGCAACCTAAGTGTCCATCAACAGATGAATGGATAAAGATGATGTGATACACACACACACACACACACACACACACACACACACACACACACACACAACAAAATATTATTCAGCCATAAAAAAGAATGAAAATTTTCCATGTGCAGCAATGTGGATGGACTTGGAGGGCATTATGCTAAGTGAAATAAGTCAGAGAAAGACAAATACTGTATGATATCACTTATACACTTATATGTGGAATCTAAAAAATACAATAAACTAGTTAATATAACAAAAAAGCAGACTCACAGATACAGAGAACAAACTAGTGGTTACCAGTGCGGAGCAGGAACAGGAGAGTGGCAATACGGAGATGGGGGTTGGGAGGTACAAATTATTAGGTATAGAACGGGTTGCAGGGATGTGCTGTGCAGCCCGGGGAATATAGCCAATATTTTTTTTTTCTTTTGCAGTACGCGGGCCTCTCACTGTTGTGGCCTCTCCCGTTGTGGAGCACAGGCTCCGGACACGCAGGCTCAGCGGCCATGGCTCACGGGCCCAGCTGCTCCATGGCATGTGGGATCTTCCCAGACCGGGGCATAAACCTGTGTCCCCTGCATCGGCAGGCGGACTCTCAACCACCACGCCACCAGGGAAGCCCTATAGCCAATATTTTGCAATGGCTATAGATGCAATGTAACCTTTGGGAATTGTGGATAACTATGTTGTGCATCTGTAAATTGTATGGCATTATGCAACATCTATACTTCTAAAAAATAAAATTAAAAAAAAAAGAAAATCATGACTTTCTCCACAGACGTAGACTGAATAATGGACCCCAAAGATACCTAGGTCTTAATCCCTGGACTCCATGAATTTTATCTTTTATGGAAAAAGAGTCTTTGCAGATATGATTAAGTTAAGGATATTGAAATAGGGAGATTATCCTGGATTAGCTGGGTGGGCCCTAAATGCAATCACAAATGTTCTTCTAAGAGACAAGCAGAGGGAGATTTGACACAGAAAAGGAAAAAGCATGTGACCATGGAGGCAAGATTGAGTAATGTGACCACAAGCCAAGAAACCCCAACAGCCACCAGAAGCTGGAAAAGATGAGGAATTGATTCTCTCCTAAAACTTCCAGAGGGAGTGTGGCCCTGCTGACACTTTGATTCCATCTCAGTGAAACTGATTTGGGACTTCTGAACTCCAGGACTGTAAGAGAATACATTTCTGTTGTTTTAAGCCACCAAGTTTGTGGTGATTTGTTACAGCAGTCGCAGGAAAGTAATGTAAGGCCAAAAAAGATTTTGACAGTATTCAACACCCATTTCTGATTTTAAAAGAAAGTCAAGAAAATAGGAATTGATGGTACTCTCTTAAGATGAATATACTGAATATATATTCATGCCCATATCTCCACTACTTTATACTGGAGGTATTAACCAATACAGTTTGAGAAGATAAATCAATTAGAAGCATAAGAGTAGGAAAAGAAATAAAACCATCTTTACTTGCAGATAATATAATACAAATAGAAAGATTCTGTCATTAAAATGTCAGTTCTTAGTTAATTTTAAAACGCAATGCTGGGGAATTTCCTGGTGGTCCAGCGGTTAGCACTCGGCACTTTCATTGCAGGGGCCCTGGTCCGGGAACTAAGAACCCTCGAGCCACGCAGTGCAGCCAAAGAAACACAACATAATATTATCCCAATAAAAATACCAACAAGTAATTTTTTTTTTTTTTTTTTTTGCAGTACACGGGTCTCTCACTGTTGTGGCCTCTCCCATTGCAGAACACAGGCTCCGGACGCACAGGCTCAGCAGCCATGGCTCACAGGCCTAGCCTCTCCGCGGCATGTGGGATCTTCCCAGACCGGGGCACGAACCAGTGTCCCCTGCATCGGCAGGCAGACTCTCAACCACTGTGCCACCAGAGAAGCCCCAACAAGTAATTTTTTACATAGTAAACAAAGTTCACATGGAAAACATAAAAATACAAAAATAGCAAGGAAAAAACTGACAAAAGTTATGAGGGAAGCCAGCCCTACCAGACATTTAAACATATTATAAATGCTATATAATTAAAACAGTGTGGTATTGGTGCATAAATAGCCACACAGACCAGTTGAATGGAATATAAAATCCAGAAATAGACCCAAGTACACAGAGAAATTTAATATATGCTAAAGGTAGCTTCTCACATCACTGGGGCAAAAATGGAATTTTTCATAAGTGGTTCTGGGACAACTGTTAGCCACTTAGAAAATGATAAAAATAGATCCAAACCCCAAACTATATACAAGAAATTCAAAATAGATCAGAGATCTTAATGGAAAAACATGAAACCACACAAGTACTAGAAGTAAACATTCAAAAAGGTTTTCTAATCATAACAAAATCCAACTGCAATAAAAGTTTCATAAATTTTATCACCTACGGAATTCCCTGGCAGTCCAGTGGTTAGGACTACACACGTCCACTGCAGGGGGCATGGGTTTGATCTCTGGACGGGAAACAAAGATCCCGCATGCTGCAGCATGGACCAAAAAAAAAAAAAACTTGATCACCTAAAAAGAAAAACTTTTCATAGTAAAAATAACAATTAAGACACACCTCTTAGATAGCCTCATCCACCAGAGGGCAGACAGCAGAAGCAAGAAGAACTACAATCCTGCAGCCTGTGGAACTAAAACCACATTCACAGAAAGATAAACAAGATGAAAAGGCAGAGGGCTATGTACCAGATGAAGGAACAAGATAAAACCCCAGATACACAACTAAATGAAGCAGAGATAGGCAACCTTCCAGAAAAAGAATTCAGAATAATGATAGTGAAGATGATCCAGGATCTCAGAAAAAGAATGGAGGCAAAGATCGAGAGGATGCAAGAAATGTTTAACAAAGTCCTAGAAGAATGAAAGAACAAACAAACAGAGATGAACAATACAATATCTGAAATGAAACTACACTACAAGGAATCAATAGCAGTATAACTGAGGCAGAAGAATGGATAAGTGAACTGGAAGACAGAATGGTGGAATTCACTGCCATGGAACAGAAAAAAAAAAAAAAATGAAAAGAAATGAAGACAGGGCTTCCCTGGTGGCGCAGTCGTTGAGAGTCTGCCTGCCAATGCAGGGGACGTGGGTTCGTGCCCCGGTCCGGGAAGATGCCACATGCCACGGAGCAGCTGGGCCTGCGAGCCATGGCCACTGAGCCTGCGTGTCCAGAGCCTGTGGTCCGCAATGGGAGAGGCCACAACAGTGAGAGGCCCACGCAAAAAAAAAAAAAGAAATGAAGACAGCCTGAGAGACCTCTGGGACAACATTAAACGCAACAACATTCTCATTATAGAGGTCCCAGAAGGAGAAGAGAGAGAGAAAGGACTAGAGAAAATATTTGAAGAGATTATAGTCGAAAACTTCCCTAACATGGGAAACGAAATAGCCACCCAAGTCCAGGAAGCACAGCAAGTCCCATACAGGATGAACCCAAGGAGAAACACGCTGAGACACATATTAATCAAATTAGCAAAAATGAAAGACAAAGAAAAATTATTGAAAGCAGCAAGGGAAAAATGACAAATAACATACAAGGGAACTCCCATAAGGTTAACAGCTGATTTCTCAGCAGAAACTCTACAAGCCAGAAGGGTGTGGCATGATATACTTAAAGTGATGAAAGGGAAGAACCTACAACCAAGATTACTCTACCCGGCAAGGATCTCATTCACATTTGATAGAGAAATCAAAAGCTTTACAGACAAAAGCAAAAGCTAAGAAAATTCAGCACCACCAAGCCAGCTCTACAACAAATGCTAAAGGAACTTCTCTAAGTGGGAAACACAAGAGAAGAAAAGGACCTACATAAACAAACCCAAAACAATTAAGAAAATGGTCATAGGCACATATATATCAATAATTACCTTAAACGTGAATGGATTAAATGCTCCAACCAAAAGACATAGGCTTGGTGAATGGATACAGAAACAAGACCCATATATATGCTGTCTACAAGGACCCACTTCAGACCTAGGGACACATACAGACTGAAAGTGAGGGGATGGAAAAAGATATTCCATGCAAATGGAAATCAAAAGAAAGCTGGAGTAGCAATACTCATATCAGATAAAATAGACTTTAAAATAAAGAACGTTACAAGAGGCAAGGAAGGACACTACATAATGATCAAGGGATCAATCCAAGAAGAAGATATAACAATTATAAATATATATGCACCCAACATAGGAACACCTCAATACATAAGGCAACTGCTAACAGCTATACAAGAGGAAATTGACAGTAACACAATAATAGTGGGGGATTTTAACACCTCACTTACACCAATGGACAGATCAACCAAAATGAAAATATATAAGGAAACAGAAGCTTTAAATGACACAACAGACCAGATAGATTTAATTGATATTTATAGGACATTCCATCCAAAAACAGATTACACTTTCTTCTCAAGTGCACATGGAACATTCTCCAGGATAGATCATATCTTGGGTCACAAATCAAGCCTCAGTAAATGTAAGAAAATTGAAATCATATCAAGCATCTTTTCTGACCACAACACTATGAGATTAGAAATGAATTACAAGGAAAAAAACATAAAAAACACAAACACATGGAGGTTAAACAATACGTTACTAAATAACCAAGAGATCACTGAAGAACTCAAAGAGGAAATCAAAAATTACCTAGAGACAAATGACAATGAAAACACGATGATCCAAAACCTATGGGATGCAGCAAAAGCAGCTCTAAGAGGGAAGTTTATAGCTATACAAGTCTACGTCAAGAAACAAGAAAAATCTCAAATGAACAATCTAACCTTACACTTAAAGGGACTAGAGAAAGAAGAACAAACGAAACCCAAAGTTCGTAGAAGAAAAGAACTCATAGAGATCAGGCAGAAATAAATGAAATAGAAACAAAGAAAACAATACCAAAGATCAATAAAACTAAAAGCTGGTTCTTTGAGAAGATAAACAAAATTGATAAACCATTAGCCAGACTCATCAAGAAAAAGAGGGAGAGGACTCAAATCAATAAAATTAGAAATGAAAAAGGAGAAGTTACAACAGACACTACAGAAATACAAAGCATCCTAAGAGATGACTACAAGCAACTCTATGCCAATAAATTGGACAACCTAGAAGAAATGGACAAATTCTTAAGAAAGGTATAACCTTCCAAGACTGAACCAGGAAGAAATAGAAAATATGAACAGACCAATCACAGAAGAGGAAATTGAAACTGTGATTAAAAATCTTCCAACAAACAAAAGTCCATGACCACATGGCTTCACAGGTGAATTCTATCAAACATTTAGAGAAGAGCTAACACCCATCCTCTCAAACTCTTCCAAAAAATTGCAGAGGAAGGAGCACTCCCAAACTCATTCTATGAGGCCACCATCACCCTGATACCAAAACCAGACAAAGATACTACAAAAAAGAAAATTACAGACCAATATCACTGATGAATATAGATGCAAAAATCCTCAACAAAATACTAGCAAACAGAATCCAACAACACATTAAAAGGATCATACACCATGATCAAGTGGGATTTATCCCAGGGATTCTTCAATATGTGCAGATCAATCAATGTGATACCCCATATTAACAAATTGAAGAATAAAATCCATATGATCATCTCAATAGATGCAGAAAAAGCTGTTGACAAAATTCAACACCCATCTATGATAAAAGCTCTACAGAAAGTGGGCATAGAGGGAACTTACCTCAACATAATAAAGGCCATATATGACAAACCCACAGCAAACATCATTCTCAATGGTGAAAAACTGAAAGCATTTCCTCTAAGATCAGGAACAAGACAAGGATGTCCACTCTCACCACTAGTATTCAACATAGTTTTGGAAGTCCTAGCCACGGCAATCAGAGAAGAAAAAGACATAAAAGGAATACAAATTGGAAAAGAAGAAGTAAAACTGTCACTGTTTGCAGATGACATGATACTATACATAGAGAATCCTAAAAATGCCACCAGAAAACTACTAGAGCTAATCAATGATTTGGTAAAGTTGCAGGATACAAAATTAATGCACAGAAATCTCTTGCATTCCTATACACTAATGATGAAAAATCTGACAGAGAAATTAAGGAAACACTCCCATTTACCATTGCAACAAAAAGAATAAAATACCTAGGAATAAACCTACCTAGGGAAACAAAAGACCTGTATGCAGAAAACTATAAGACACTGATGAACGAAATTAAAGATGATACCAACAGATGGAGAGATATACCATGTTCTTGGATTGGAAGAATCAATATTGTGATAATGACTATACTACCCAAAGCAATCTACAGATTCAATGCAATCCCTATCAAATTACCAATGGCATTTTTTACGGAAGTAGAACAAAAATCTTAAAATTTGTATGGAGACACAAAAGACCCCGAATAGCCAAAGCAGTCTTGAGGGAAAAAAATGGGGCTGGAGGAATCAGACTCCCTGACTTCAGACTATACTACAAAGCTACAGTAATCAAGACAATATGGTACTGGCACAAAAACAGAAACACAGATCAGTGGAACAAGATAGAAAGCCCAGAGATAAATCCACACACCTATATGGTCAACTAATCTATGACAAAGGAGGCAAAGATATACAATGGAGAAAAGACAGTCTCTTTAATAAGTGGTGCTGGGAAAACTGGACAGCTACATGGAAAAGAATGAAATTAGAACACCCCCTAACACCATACACAAAAATAAACTCAAAATGGATTCAATACCTAAATATAAGACCAGACACTATAAAACTCTTAGAGGAAAACATAGGAAGAACACTCTTTGACATAATCACAGCAAGATCTTTTTTGATCCACCTCCTAGAGTAATGGAAATAAAAACAAAAATAAACAAATGGGACCTAATGAAACTTAAAAGCTTTTGCACAGCAAAGGAAACCATAAACAAGATGAAAGACAACCCTCAGAATGGGAGAAAGTAGTTGCAAACAAATCAACGGACAATGGATTAATCTCCAAAATATATAAACAGCTCATGCAGCTCAATATTAAAGAAACAAACAACCCAATGCAAAAATGGGCAGAAGACCTAAATAGACATTTCTCCAAAGAAGACATACAGATGGCCAAGAAGCACATGAAAAGCTGCTCAACATCACTAATTACTAGAGAAATGTAAATCAAAACTACAATGAGGTATCACCTCACACCAGTTAGAATGGGCATCATCAGAAAATCTACAAACAACAAATGCTGGGGAGGGTGTGGAGAAAAGGGAACCCTCTTGCACTGTTAGTGGGAATATAAATTGATACAGCCACTATGGAGAACAGTATGGAGGTTCCTTAAAAAACTAAAAACAGAATTACCATATGATCCAGCAATCCCACTACTAGGCAAATACCCAGAGAAAACCATAATTCAAAAGGACGCATACACCCCAATGTTCATTGCAGCACTATTTACAATAGCCAGGTCATGGAAGCAACCTAAATGTCCATCAACAGATGAATGGATAAAGAAGTTGTGGTACATATATACAATGGAATATTACTCAGCCATAAAAAGAACGAAATTGGGTCATTTGTTGAGCCGTGGATGGATCTAGAGACTGTCATACAGAGTGAAGTAAGTCAGAAAGAGAAAAACAAATATCGTATATTAACGCATGTTTGTGGAACCTAGAAAAATGGTACAGATGAACCAGTTTGCAGGGCACAAGGTGAGACACAGATGTAGAGAACAAACATATGGACACCAAGGGGGGAAAGCCGCGGGGGGATGGGGATGGTGGTGTGTTGAATGGGTGATTTGGACTGACATGGATACACTGATGTGTATAAAATTGATGACTAATAAGAACCTGCTCTATAAAAAAATAAATAAAATAAAATTCAAAAATTAAAAAGAAAAAAAAAGTAAGTTGAACTATATGCAGCATGATCCTATAAAAAAAGAATAAAATTAACAACATAAACATAATTGAAAAAGTTAGAGAATATAAAATGTAGCAGAATAACAGTTAAAGTACTAATATATAAATAATTCTTTGAAACTGATTGAAAAGAACCCAAAAATGGGCAAGAAATATGAACAGATGATTTACTTTGGGTGTATGTGTACCTTAAATATATAGAAAAATATACAAGCTCACCCATAAAAAAGAGAAGTGCAAATGAAAACAACTGAAATACCATTTCTCATTCATCAGAATGACAAAATTAACAAGTGTGACAACACATTGTGTTGACAAGACTGTGGGAAACAGCCACTCTCTTATATTGCTGGTGAGAATGAAAATTGGTTCAAACTTTAGGAGAGGAAGTTCAACAATATCTAACCAAACCACGTATGTATTTACCTTTATCTTTTTTTTAAGATTTTTTTTTGATGTAGACAATTTTTAAAGTCTTTCTTGAATTTGTTACAGTATTGCCTCTGTTCTGTGTCTCAGTTTTTTGGCCTCGGCGCACGTGGGATCCTAGCTCTCGACTAGGGATGGAGCCCACACCCCCTGCATTGGAAGGCAAGGTCTTAACCACTGGATCACCAGGGAAGTCCCTGTGTTTACCTTTTGATCCAGCTATCCCACTTCTAGGAATGTACCCCTAAAGATACACCTCCAGCAAAACCAAAATACATATGCACAGGTTATTCACTGCAGTACTGTTTGTAACTGGGAAATTTTGGAAACAACCTAAGTGCTCATATATAGGAGAGTGCTTGATAAAATATGGTACATCCACACAATGAAGTTTTATGCACCTATGAAAAAGAATGAGGAATATCTCTAAGAACAGATATAGCATGATTTCCAGTCTATATTTTAAAGTGAAAAAAGCAAAGGGCAAGTTTTTATACCATAGAAATTGGCAAAGGTTGCAAATCCCAGTTTTTATCCACTGGAGACCCAGTTGTTAACCATTTAGCAGCACACCACCTGAAGGGATTGGGAAATATAGCAAGCAGGGTAAGGCTAGAATAATCTTGTGACATTGGAATGGAACTGGAGGTATCATTATGCATACATACATATATTTCCTTACTCTGTCTGCTGAGAGAGCCTAGAAATATGACATGTAGGGTCAATGAGCATAACTAGAGCACAAATCCTGGTTTCTAAATACTATTCTCTATGAAAAGGAACCTGGGCTCTTTGGAGAAATGGAAGATTCCAGGACTGGGGCAAAAAAATGTCATACTAAGCCTGTAACATCCTGTGCCAGAAAGCATGGAAGTGCTCAAAGAATGATGGGGATATTTCAAAAGGACACAGGATCCAGGATAAGAGGATCCAGTTTAAAGGGGATCCCCACTGTCCAAATCTAGGACAATCTGAGCATCAAGATAAATTATTGTATAATAGTAACATAATCCATTGAACAAAATAAGAATCCATAAATCCATACTAACAGAGAAAGAGAGAGACAGAGAGGGACAGAGAGAGACAGAAAGAGAGAGAGGCTCTTCCTTCCAGTAGAATGCCAACTTTATTATGTAGATGGAATTAGAAAATCACCACACAAGGACTTGTACATGAATGTTCACAGTAGCTTTATTTGTAATAGCCAAAAACTGGAAATAACCCAAAAGTCCCTTAAAGGTCAATGAATATACAAACTGTGATATGTCCATAAAATGGAATACTACTCAGTAATAAAAAAAACAGACTATTTACACACGGCAACATGGACGAATCTCAAAATAATTATGATAAACGAAGGCAAAAAAAGAGTACTTGTTGTGTTCCAATTACATAAATAACAGAAAATACAACTAACCTACAGTGACAGAAAGCAGATCAGTGGTTGCCTGGAAGAGGACTGATGAGGTAGGAGGCATTTCAAAGGGGCAAAGGAAAGTTTGGGGGTGATGGATATGTTTACTATCCACTATCTTAACTGTGGTGACAGTTTCATGGGTGGAACACACATGTCAAAACTTATTAAAGTGTATACTTTAAACATTAGCAGTTTATTATATGTAAATTATTCTTCCATAAAATTGCTAATATTCGAAAATCACTATTTAGGAACCATCCTAAATAGTTGATTAAGAGTAATAATTGGGGCTTCCCTGGCGGCGCAGAGGTTGAGAGTCCGCCTGCCAATGCAGGGGACACGGGTTCGTGCCCCGGTCTGGGAAGATCCCACATGCCGCGGAGCGGCTGGGCCCGTGAGCCATGGCCGCTGGGCCTGCGCGTCCGGAGCCTGTGCTCCGCAATGGGAGAGGCCACAACAGTGAGAGGACCACGTACCGCAAAAAAAAAAAAAAAAAAAAAGAATAATCAATGGATGTTAAAACTAATGGATGAAAGTTTGAGCAAAGTGGTATGTTTACATATTTTCAAGTATTTTCCTGTAATTACAAAGAGGAAAGCAGTAATTTTACAGTGGAGAAACCTAGAAAACACCACTGGAGTAGGCTGAATAATGACCCCCTAAAGACGTCTACAGCCTAATCCCCAAACCTGTGAGTACGTTTCCCTACGTGACAAAAAGGACTTTACAGGTGTGATTAAATTAAGGATCTTGAGATGTGGAGATTATCCTAGATTATCCAGGTGGGCCCAGTGTAATCACAGGGCTCATCATAAGAAGGAGGCAGGAGAGTCAGTCAGAAATGTGAAGAAAGGTGCAGAGGTCAGAGAGAGAGATTTGAAGCTGCTGTGCCGCTGGCTTAGAGGAAGGGACCACAAGCCAGTGAGTGCAGGCAGCCTCAAGAAGCTGCACAAGGCAGAGGCTCTAGAGCCTCCAGAGGGAACCAGCCTTGCTGACACCTTGATTTTAGCCAAGTGAAACTCATTTCAGACTTCTGACCTCCAGAACTATAAGATCATAAATTTGTGCTGTTTCAAGCCTCTAAACTTGTGGTAATTTGCTACAGCAGCAACAGGAAACTAACACAACAACCTTAACCAAAGGGTCAAAGTTAACACAACCAGTAACAGGACACATAAATATCACATGCCCCTGATATTGAGAATAACACAGCATCACTTCTGTGTAGCTCATGCCAAAAACAGCTTGAATCTAATCATAAGGAAACAGGCAAACTCAAATTGAAGGACATTCTACAAAATAACTGTCCTATGCTCTTCAAAAATGTCAGTCATAAAGAACAAAGACTGAGGAACTGTTCCAGATTAAAGAAGACTGAAGAGACCGGACTAAATGCAACACAGAGTCCTGGATCAAACGAAATGTTTTCTTCTTTAGTTATAAGGACATTACTGGGACAATTTAAATAGGGTCTATATGCTAGCTAATAGTATTATATTATCATCATACTGTGATTAAGCAGGAAAATATCCTTATATTAGGAAATATACAATGAAGTATTTGTGGATAAAGGGAGATCATGCCTGCAACTTTACTTTTAAGTGGTTCAGAAAAAATAAATGTGTGTGTATATATTTTATGTGTGGATAGATACACAAACATCTATATGTATGTGTGTGTACATATATATGTATATGTATGTGTGTGTGTTTTATATATATATATAGAGAGAGAGAGAGAGAGAGAGAGAGTAAGAGAGAGAGAGAGAGAGAGAGAGAGAGAAAGAGAGAAAACAAAGTATTAACATTTGAGGAATCCAAGTGAAAAGTAAATAGAAATTCCCTGTACAATTTTACAACTTTTCTGTAAATCTAAAATTCTCTTTCAAAGTTAAAAACTTCCCATAACAAAAGACACTCTAAACAAAGTAAAATGACAAATTGAGAAGAACATAAATATTTATTTATTAAATTTTTTTTTATTTTTATGGCTGCGTCGGGTCTTAGTTGTGGCACGTGGGATCTTTCGGTGTGGTGTATGGGCTCTTCGTTGCGGTGCGCGAGCTTCTCTCTAGTGTGGCATGCGGGTTTTCTCTTCTCTAGTTGTGGCGCACAGGCTCCAGAGCTCGTGGGCTCTGTAGTTCGTGGCATGTGAGCTCTCTAGCTGAGGCGAGTGAGCTCAGTAGTTGTGGCACACGGGATTAGTTGCCCTGCGGCGCATAGGATCTTAGTTCCCTGACCAGGGATCGAACCCACGTCCCCTGCATTGGAAGGTGGATTCTTTACCACTGGACCACCAAGGAAGTTGCAGAGTAGAGCAGAAATATTTAATCAAGGATTAATGTATACAATGAGCACCTAAAATCAATCATATAAAGATGAACAACCAATTTTTTTCAAATAGCTAAGAGATATAAACAGACAGTGCTCTTAAAAAGAAAAACAGGGACTTCCCTGGTGGTCCAGTGTCTAAGACTCTGCGCTCCCAATGCAGGGAGCCCGTGTTCAATCCCTGGTCGGGGAACTAGATCCCACATGCATGCCACAACTAAGAAGTCTGCATGCTGCAACTAAAGATTCCGCATGATGCAACGAAGATCTCACACGCGGCAAGCAAGATCCTGTGTGCTGCAACTAAGACCCAGAGCAGCCAAATAAATAAATAAATAAATGGATAGATATTAGAATAAAGCAGAATTACACATAGAAACATAAGAAGATATTCACAATATATTGTTACAAGAAAACTGAAAGTTGCATATATGAGCCCATAATAGGTGAACTTATATATGTTAAGAAAAATGTATAACTTCATTATATATAACAGCAAAGAGAAAAGTCTAGAAGCAGACATACCTCACATTTACTAGTGGCAACCTCTATTTCTGAACTGATTGGATTCCTATAACAAAATTGGACATAAAACTACAAAAAGTTCATATTTTACTAAATACAGATTAATTCATATTATGCATGGTGAGATCATGGCTTTTTGAAAGACGATTATCCCTGTAAATTTAACAAAGAAGGCATAAGATTTAGAAGATATCAATGTTCAGAAAGTTGGCTGTCTGACATTACTCATCTAACCTTTAACATGATCCAAATCTCACACACATGTGTGTGCGCACACACAGACACACACACACACAACCCTCAGGGCCACGAGACATTTGACTTACAAATCCCCTGGGAGAGAAAATATGAGAATTGAAGATAGGTGTTTTAATTCATAGGGAACACCAGACCACCCCCAAGAGCACTGCTAATGTTAGTGCTACGGCTTTTCTAGTTAATAAAAATAAGTTAAAGGTTTGTAGTTTACCCTGAGAGGTGCATGACTATACACATCACAGGGTAAAAACCAGTGATGTGTCAGTGCCCAGAAATACAGACCCCAAAGTCCTCTTCCTGGTCCACGGCATTCCAGAGAATTCCCAGACATGCCCAGGACACTGTCCAGGCCTGGGAGGCAAGCAAGTACCAGGAAGAGGTTGCACCTGAAACTGAAAGTAGGTCCTCAAATATGGGACCAACAAAATCCAAGGGAACGACAAACTCTAGCAGTCCCGCCAGGAAAGGCAAGAAAGCAAGCCAGTTCAAAAACCAAATGTACTGCCAATCCTGCCCAAAGCAAATACAGCCAGGAATCCAAAGTAGGTCAAACCCAGGGGAATGGCCACAGTGACTGCACCAGCTGACTCGTAGCCCCTCCTACTCCCGGTGGGAAGTTTGGGCCCAATCCAAAAACATTCCCAACAGCCTCTGACACGCTTCATATCACACCCCCACTGCGATACAATTTTAAAGGGCTTTAATCTCTATCTACTACCCTTCTGGTTGACCCACCAGGCAAACTGGGTACTCAAAGACAGTGAGTTTTGAAGTCTTAAGACAATACATAACTGTGAAGATTCTTAAGTGGTCTCATCCCTGCAAAATTCACAGCTAGGATGCATTTCACAGTGGCTAACTGGCACACCTCAACTTAACTCCTTATCCTGTACTCAAGTAATCCAGATATTCAATTGCCTGGATCTTTTTCTGAGACAATTTATCTGAAGTAAAGGAACTGCAAGTTAATAGAAAATATTTACTGTTAATAACTTCCTTAAGGTAAAACCTGGCCTCAGTGCATTCATTCCTGTTCAGTTTCCTCCATCTTATCTATCTCCATCTCTGAAACCCCAATGCTTAATCAGAAAAGTCCTCAAGAAAAATTCCCTTATATTCTCTGGACTTCGATTATCCAAAGCAAAATTAGACTTATAATTTCTAACAAATTTTGAACCAAAAATGAATCAGGGTCAATTATCAATTGATCAGAAAGTATTGCTAATCAGAATATCCCATTTCCTAAACAGTCTAGGTAATCGAAGAGTCTGTTTACTCTCCCACAGTGTTTCAGCCTTGGCATGCTGGTGTATCAGAAGACATCTTAGAGCTCAAGTAATCTCTGTCCTTTAACCAATGAAGAAACTGAGGCCCAGTCATAACATTCTTTTCTTTTTTAAAAAAAATAAATTTATTTTCAGCTGCGTTGGGTCTTTGTTGCTGCACGCGGGCTTTCTCTAGTTGCCGCGAGCGGGGGCTACTCTTCGTTGCGGTGCGCGGGCTTCTCATTGCAGTGGCTTGTCTTGTTGCGGAGCACGGGCCCTAGGCACACGGGCTTCAGTAGCTGTGGTGCGCGGGCTCTAGAGCACAGGCTCAGTAGTTGTGGCTCATGGACTTAGTTCCTCCACGGCACGTGGGATCTTCCCGGACCAGGGCTCGAATCCATGTCCCCTGCACTGGCAGGCGAATTCTTAACCATTGCGCCACCAGGGAAGCCCCCAACATTTTTAACTCAAGTAGAAATACATAAATGCAAAAAGTGTTACTCAACCAGCAACATGCAAATAAATGCAATAATCTCTAAATTTGCACATCAGGCTGATTAACTTTGATCCTGAGGAATAACATTTTTTTCATTCCAGAAATCACTCATCCTCTGTCTCAGTGATTCAGCTTTCCCTGACCCCTGAAATATGTGACTCTTGGTTCTACTTGTTTCTACTGACTATAAAATAGACAATTTGGGTTGACCTTGAGGCTTTTTCAAAGTTTTAATTTAAATTTAGTTAAGTTGTAGGTTTAGTTTATTTTTAGTTTCATCACTGCCATTTCACTGAGGCCAGCCCAAGTTCAGTATATTTAGGGTTTTCTGTACTTCCTGTCCATGAAATTTGGGAATGAGAATGTTTTCATATTCAAATTTCAGACTTATGTGTGAATTAAATGTCAGGATTTTAGAAGCGAATAAAAAGTAGTTCTTCCAGTACATGTTCATCTGAGTCCACTGCCTTTTCTCCTTTTCTAACTCACTGATTTCTCATCCAGCTTGATCCAGTGAACATCTTGCATGAATTTGGAGCACAGAGGATATTCAGGCATATTAGATGTGAAACACATGTTAAAATGACATTCAACTGAGCTGGATCTGACTCACTGAAACTAAATCTCAACTAAATCAAGTTTAAAACTTATGTCCATGCAAACCTACACACAGATGTTGATAGCAGTTTTACTCATAACTGCACAAAATTGGAAGCAACCAAGATGTCCTGCAATAATAGGTGAATGATAAACAAACTGTAGTACATGCATACTATGGAATATTATTTAGCAATAAGAAGAAATGAGCTATCCAGCCACAAAAAGACATAGGAGAATCTTAAATGCATATTGCTAAATGAAAGAAGTCAGTTTGAAAAACCTACATACCGTACGATTCCAACTATATGACATCCTGGAAAAAGCAAAACTATGGAGACAATAAAAAGGTTGGCAGTTACCTGGGGTTCAGGGGAGGCAAGGAAGGACGAACAGAGGATTTTTCAAGTTAGTGAAACTATTCTGTATAATACTGTAATGGTGGATACATGGCATCACACATTTGTCAAAACCCATAGAAAACGCAAAGTGAACCTTAATGTAAAGTACAGACTTTAGCCAATAATACTGGTGCAGCAATTGTACACACTAATGCAAGATATTCAGGTGGACCCAACATTAATCACAAGAGTCCTTAAAAGAGAGAAGCAGAGTGATGTGATTGCTGGCTTTAACAATAAAAGAGGGCCAGTAGCCAAGAAATGAGGGCAGTCTCTAGACACAGGAAAAGGCAAGGAACAGATTTTCCTCTTGAGCCCCCAGAGGGAATGCAGCTCTGCAGACACCTCAACTTTACCCCAGTGAGATTCCTGCCATCCAGAACTGTAAGATGATAAATTTGTGTTGTTTTAAGTCACTGAGTTTGTGGTAATTAGTTGTAGCAGCAATAGGAAACTCATACACTCTATTTCCTTCACTGCTGTCACCAAGATCCTTAACTGTATGATACGTGTATTTGGCCACCATGGGATTCACAGACTAGAATATAAACTCCTAAAATCTCGTGTCATGTCTAGCACAGAGTAGGTGCTCAGCAAACACTCATTAAAGGCAAGATTTCTCACCCCAACCCTAACAGGTATCATCATCCAGATGTTTCAGATGCAGACACAGAGACTCAGAGAGGTAACATCACTAGCCCAAAGTCACACAGCAATAGCATACATAGCCGAACAGAGATTCAAAGCCACATTCACCCAGTGCCAAAACCGGTGCCACTGGGCCCTGAGGATAATACTGTGGAATTAGCCTCATGAGAGAAGTACAGAGATCCCTGTGGGGGCACAGAGGAGAAGCACTGTCAGGGCTGGTAAGACCAGGCCTCACAGAAAGGGAGACATTCTGGAAGACTTGAGGAGGAATTTTCTAGGTGGAAAAGCAGGGATGGCGGTGGTTATTTTTGTTTAGGTAATTTGAAATTTTTTTGTCCATTAAGTAAAATTTAGGACCCATGGGAATGGGAGACTAAGGAAAGAAGAAGTTTAAAATGTAGAAACCATTAACAGAAGCTCGTTTGGGGCAAAAGTTCCCTAAAACAAGCTCCCTCTGGGTGTAGGGCCTTGGGGCATATGGGTCTTTGAAGCAGACTTTCTTTCCCTTTCTTCCTCTGAACCTTGCAGTTTAGGGATGCCTAAACCTGTGCTGTCAGCTGACTACCCTGTCATAAGATAAAATCAGACTATTCCAAACTTTTGCTGCAATGTACACCTTTCTGCGTCAGCACTTTTTTCATATTTGGAGTATTTCCTTAGGCTTGATTGTCAGGAGAGGAATTATGGTGCCAAAGCCTATGATTGTTAAGACTAATAACACATGCAGCCAAATTCTTTCCAAAAAACTCTACAGTGTTCCCTGTCACCAGCGATGACTAGGAGTGCTCACCTCCCTGCATCTTCCCCAGAGGAAGGCACTGCACTTAACACATATTTTTTTTAACTTGCTAAATGTGACAGGTGAAAAATGTAATCTCAGTACTGTTTTAATTTGGATATTTTATTATTAGTGAGGTTGAACATTTTCCATATTTTTACAATATTTTCACTTTTAGATCTTCACTTATGAATTGGAAAGATCACTATTAATACAGTACAAGGCCAAAAGGTGGAGAAAGCACACAGATAAACAAGTTTCTACTGCAAGGGAAAACCTGATCTTTTTTGGCTACATCTTTCTTGTTGGATAAGTACCTAACTGAGCCTTAGGTGGGCTTCCTCCCAAGCCTGGCTTCTGCAGGAGCCCCCTCTCCCACACCTTCCCCTCCTCCTTCTCTCTCTGCAGCAGAGATGTGCTCCACGCTCAGGAGACCTTCTGTGAACCCACAGCTCCAGCAGCCATGAGGGAGCTGAGAGAACAGAGAATCCCGAGGCTGTGCTGGGTCCACTTTCTATCTCCTCACCAACATGAAGCTTGTAGCTGGTCAGGGAATTCCCATGGAGCCCCACGTATGTTCTCCCAGCTTCCCTCTCCCATCACTCCCAGCCCACCCCGAGCCAGGGCCTCCCTTCTGCTGTGAACTGCCCTTTCCCAAAGTGCTTACCATTTCCAAAGGATCCCTTCTACCAGGGAGGACCCATTCCAACTAGGGTGAGGCAAATAATGACAGGACCACGCAAATACAAGATTTTCTTTAAAATTTTGTTCATTGTGGGGTTTTTTGCATTAATTTTGATTTTTAAAAATACTGCTTTAAAGTATTATTTATCTTGATTCCTGAGGGTTTAGGGCTTTTTGGCATCCCCTTAAATGTTATGCCCAAGGCAAGTGCCTCACTCTAATCCTGGTCCTGCCTTCCTCCCACCAGCAGGGATGCCTCTGTCCAACCAGGACCTCCTTCAGTCACATTAAGGTGCAAAGAACTCAGCCACTACATTTCTTGGGTGGGGAGACTTAAAACTGTTGTAAATTTACAGAATATCTGATTATCCTACAGTGAACACACTAGGAAAAAAGAACATCAAAATCACCCATAATCTTGAAAACCAGAGATGACTTCCATTTACATGCTTTTAAAAAACACAAAAATGCTGAGTTGAGGGGAGGAGCAGCTTTATAATCTGCTGTTCCTTACAAGGATCATAAATATGCTTCTTCAACAGCTATGTGGACAAGCTATACAAGCATATGTCTACTGCAAAAACCTCCAGAAACTTACTCTATAACTTACCCCTGGAGGTTGGGATTTGAGGCGCTGAGGGAAGGACTCTGATGTTTTAAGTTTTCTTTTCTTTTTTTTTTTTTTTTTTACTATATATGCACCTGTATTGTTTTGCTATTTTACAATGAGCATGTGTCACATGTCTACTTTTAAGAATACCAATAGGGACTTTCCTGGTGGTCCAGTTGTTAGGACTCCATGCTTCCAACGCAGGGGGTGTGGGTTTGATTCCTGGTTGGGGAACTAAGATCCCACATGCCATGCGGCAAGGCAAAAAAAATTTTTTTTTAATTTTAAAAAATACCAATAGAGGGCTTCCCTGGTGGCGCAGTGGTTGAGAGACCGCCTGCCGATGCAGGGGACATGGGTTCGTGCCCCGGTCCAGGAAGATCCCACATGCCGCGGAGCGGCTGGACCCGCGAGCCATGGCCACTAAGCCTGCGCATCCGGAGCCTGTGCTCCGCAACGGGAGAGGCCACAACAGTGAGAGGCCCGCGTACCACAAAAAAAAAAAAAAAAAAAAAATACCAACAGAAATTAAAAACAAATGACTCATTGTATCTGCCAACTGGTTCTCTGCTTACAGGGCAGATGGCAAGGAGAGGTGATGGTGAGGGTCTTATCCTTTCACCAGTGTGTGTGGGAGCAGGAGGGGGTCTCCCCTGGACCTGAGGCCCCCAGTCAGGTGGGGCCCCCTTCCCCTCTAAGGGGAAAGCCTTGGCCTTGGCACAGGCAGGTAATGAGGCCCCTTCCCTGCAGGCTGGTCCGTGTCCCTCTGGGTTTGATACTTTTATTCTACGGCCTAAACAGGTGTACTTCTTCTTTTAACAATTTTTTTCTTGTTAAAAACCTTTTAATTCTTTATTTTAAAAGTTACACTTATTGTATAAAAATGGAAAAGTACAGATAAACTTTTGAAAATAATTATATTTTTCATGTCACATGAAATCCCAGAGAAAACAACAGTTAACATTTTGCTGTACAACTCCCAGATATTTTCCTAATGACACATGACTATGTTTTCATATTTTTTAAATAAAAATGAGGTCTTATTTTACAAATTAGTAACTTTTTTAACTTAATGTATTATAAATACCTTTCTTGCTGCTTGTTTTAAATCATAATTTTTAGGGATTAGGAACTATATTTCACTTGTTCTAACAATTCCTTAAACTTTTTAAAGTGATCTCCACTCATCATTTTCATTAATGATCTCAATTTAAAATATTAATTTAACTGCAAAAAACACTACAATATTGCCATACTAATACATTACTGACAATTCCACCTCTTCCATCTGAGACACAATGGCCCTAGGATTGGGCTGGCCAGATAGTATTATCATCATTGCACAATAGGAAGCTCAAGCCCAGAGTGGTTAGTGGGTGGCTTCCAGCAACCCATTTAGTCTGAGGCAGAGTGGGGTACAGACCCCAAATGATATGTAGCCCCAGCCGGGAGGGATGTGGCTACCCTTGACTGCCAGCCTCTCCCTCCCTACTTCCTGTTCTCTCCGAATCAATAACAATTCCAGGGCTTCCCTGGTGGCACAGTGGTTATGAATCCGCCTGCTAATGCAGGGGACACGGGTTTGAGCCCTGGTCCGGGAAGATCCCACATTCCGCGGAGCAACTAAGCCCGTGCGCCACAACTACTGAGCCTGCGCTCTAGACCCCGCGAGCCACAACTACTGAAGCCCACGCGCCTAGAGCCCTTGCTCTGCAACAAGAGAAGCCACAGCAAAGAGAAGCCCACACACAGCAACAAAGACTACCCCCGCCCTCAGTAACTAGAGAAAACCCGCGTGCAGCAGGAAAGACCCAAAACAGCCAAAAATTAAATAAATGAATAAATAAATTAAAACAACAACAACAATTCCATCTGAATAGCTGAAGTCTTGTTCACTCAGCCTCTCTCGGGGCCCCTGCCTTTCCAGGCTTCCAGCTTCGCCTTCAGCAACTGCCCCCCCCCCACACACACACACACAGGACTCATTTATTTGCCCTCAGAGAGCAGACAGGCTCGTAGCTTGCTGAGCCTTTGGGCTCTGGGACCTTTTGTTTAGTTTCTGCAGAAGGGGCTGTGTGGCTCACAGGCAGGTGCCTGGACCTGCAGCATGTCTCCTCCCTGAGAGCTGAGGATGCCCAGGAGGAACATGCGGGTCCCTCATACACAGACTCCCCAGGAAAGGGCAACAACAGCCTAGGTCTTCCAGGGAGAGGCCTGCCGGCCAGGAAGTAGCCCTGAGCCATGGCTGGTCAGAATCAAAGCTGACCACTCTTCTGAGCAGGAATTATGTGGGAATCCTGATTAAACAGGTAGGTGCTAACATAGGACAGGTGGATGAGGAAGCCTGAGCTGGGGCAGATAGCCCACAGAACTGGTCAACTGTCCAGATCTGGCCATCAGTAGAGAAGCTGTCAAATGCCTGAGAGCTTAGGTCTTTCTGTACCCTTAGTTCAGGACCTGACTCTCAGGATCAAGAAAGCCATGTCTGTGTTTGACAACAGGGTGTAGCCTCAGAGGAGCTTCTAAGAGGTGGGGCAACCAAGGCCTTGAGCAGTGAAGGAACTGTATTTGTGGCCATTTATGAACCCATCACTTTAAGCAGCTATTCTTTAAATAGAAAAAGTAGTGTTCAAACAGGAGTGGAGACTCAGCAGTGCAGGGCAAGAGTGGAGAGGAAAGATGGTGGTGACTATTTTCTCAGCATTTCAGCTGGCATCCATCACGCAGCAAAACTAAGCCTGAAAATAAACTAGGCTCCGGCCCCTCAGAAGGTGGCCAGACTATCAACTGTTTTCACTCAAGCAAGATCTTCAGGTACAGGTGGAGTCTCAGTCCACCTACCCTAAGCAGCTTATTCAAGTACTTCTTCTAGCCCTGTGCCATGCCATAGCCTCCCTTGAGGTGATCTAGAACCACAGATTTCCCCATCTTATCACGTACCCGGTACCATCTCACCACTTTTTAGGGACTGGTACCCCAACTGAGCCTGCCCCATAATCCTGCCCTGCTAACCCACTCATTGCAGCATGAGGAAAATAGATGAACCTGTTTCCAATCAGTGTGTTTGCCCCTTAACAAAAGTGTAGGCCCCCCGAGGGCAGGGATCAATCTTCTCCTGACTTTACAAGTCCACACACATCTCTGGCTTCTGCCAATGTTCTAACACCTAAGGGTTCATACAGAAAGACAATTAAATACTGAGTAAAACTCTACCATTAAAAAAATATCAAAAAAAATAATTGAATGTTTATCAAGCTTTCAGCATGCAGAGGAGTTTTTAAACCTTGACGTGCAATAGATAAAATTACAAAAGATTAGCTCCACGAACTTCACTGTATAAAGTGTTTTCAAAATACATATACATATTTAAGTACAATGATCATTTTACAGATGAGGATACTAAGCTTAGGAAGGTTGAGTAATTTGAACAAGGGTACGTCCCTCAGCTTTAAAGGAGCAGAGCCAGGATTCCAACCCAGGAATGTCCACGGCAAAAGCTTGAGTGCATGAGGAACGCCCTTCACTACTGCATGCTAGTTACTGGAGGCTAGAACGTGTGAATTACACACACAACTGCGTATACACATACTCATATATACAAGAATATACATACAAATATTTGTAGCAAATGACAAAGAATATCTTTATCATTAAAAAAAACTTATGTAGATTTATGAGTAAAGCATGAGGAAGGAAATAAAACCATTTGTAGAAGGGGAAATACAACAAGAAAATAAACAATGTTCACTCTCCCTGTTGATAAAAACAGAAATGAAAGTTTAATAAGGCATCTGTTTTTGCTTATTAAACGGGCAGGGAAAAAACCACACTGGCCATGGCTGATGTAGTAAAACTGATTATCTTCACATATTACTGGGGACACTGAGAATGTGTCTGCCCTTTAGGAAGTCAGGTTGGTTCTATATATCAAAAGTTTTTAAACGTTTTTAATGTCTGTTAATAAACCCTATTTTCAGTCATTCAACAACTATTACTGTGAACTCATTATGTACTAGGCATTAACCCAGGTACCGCTCAAGGAGCCAGACAGACGTGTGGGCTCTGACACTGTGGGTGGCCGTGCCAGCCCTGGAATGAATGGCTGGGGATTTCGTGTGCGAGATAAACATTGTCTTTGTAGAGGCCACTGTTGTTTTGGGTTTTTCTGTTACTCATGGTTGAACCTAATTTTATATAGAAGGTAAGTGAGCTTTTACCAGCCGGTGTCTGATTTCTTAATGGAGTAGGAGGCAAGATCATCAAAACAGAGGAAGAGGGCTTCCCTGGTGGCGCAGTGGTTGGGAGTCTGCCTGCCGATGCAGGGGACACGGGTTCGTGCCCCGGTCTGGGAAGATCCCACAAGCCGCGGAGCGGCTGGGCCCGTGAGCCATGGCCGCTGGGCCTGCGCGTCCGGAGCCTGTGCTCCGCAACAGGAGAGGCCACAACAGTGAGAGGCCCGCATACCGCAAAAAAAGAACAAAAGAAAAACAGGGGAAGAATGTGGAAGGTAAGTGGAGGTCTGAATGGAGAGGAAAACAAAAGCAAACAAACGGAAAAGAAAGTAAGAGGTGTTGGTGAGGATGTGAAGAAACAGGAATCCTCTGCACTGTTGGTGAGAATGTGAAACCATACAGCTGCTGTGGGAAACATGTGGCAGTTCCTCAAAAAATTAAAAATAGCATTATTATATGATCCAGCAATTATACTTCTGGGTATATACCAAAAGAATTGAAAGCAGGGTCTTGAAGAAATATTTGTATACCCACGTTCATTGCAGTATTATTCACAATAACTAAAACATGGAAGCAATTCAAATGTCTATTGATGGATGAACGGATAAGCAAAATGTGGTATATACATACAATGGAATAATATTCAACTTAAAAAGTAAGGAAATTCTGGGCTTCCCTGGTGGTACAGTGGTTGAGAGTCCACCTGCCGATGCAGGGGACACGGGTTCGTGCCCCGGTCCGGGAAGATCCCACATGCCGCGGAGCAGCTAGGCCCGTGAGCCATGGCCGCTGAGCCTGCGCGTCCGGAGCCTGTGCTCCGCAACGGGAGAGGCCACAACAGTGAGAGGCCCGTGTACAGCAAAAAAAAAAAAAGTAAGGAAATTCTGACATATGCTGCAACACAGGTGAACCTTGAGGACATTACACTAAGCGAAATAAGCCAGTCATAAAAAGACAAAAACTCTATGATTCCACTCACATGAGGTACTCAGAGTAGTCAAAATCACAGAGACAGAAATGTAATGGTGGTTACCAGGGGCTGGGGGAAGGGAAAATGGGGAGTTACTGTTTAATGGGTATAGACTTTCAGTTTTACAAGATGAAAAGAGTTTAGGGGATGGATGGTGGTAATGGTTGCACAAGAATGGGAATGTATTTAATACCACTGAACTGTACACTCAAAAAAGGCTAAGGTGGTAAATTTTATGTTATGTGTATTTTATCACAACTTTTAAAAAATGTGGTAGCAGACTAAAAAAGGCAACAAAAATTAAATATGTGGAATTCAGTTGCTTGGCCCCTGAATATTATGTATTGTACAGGGGGTGGAGGGTGGGGTGGTGACTCTTTAAACATCAAGTAGCTGAGACTTCAGTGTTCATTTATTCACTTGTTAAACATTTATTGAGCACATACTCTGTTCTCGGAACTGTGTCAAGCTCTAGGGACACAGAGGTAAATAAGAGAGAAGTTGACCGTAGTCCACCAAGGAAGGCAAACAAGGAAAGATGGTTAAACATAGAGTGATAAGTATATTGTTAGAAATGTGCAACAGACTTGCAGAGAAAGTCTCCTCCCCAAGACCTGGAGGCTGGAGTAGAGGTCAGTGCAAAGGCTTGGGAAGGGAGCCAAGCAACACCTCCCACCAACCTCCCTGACCCTCAATCCCCCTGGGGTGCAGCAAGTAGTCTTGTGTGGCTGCACCTCACAGAGTGAATGCTGAGGGTGTGAGGCAAGGGTCAGCCATCCTCTGTCACTACAACTTTTCTTATTTTTTATTCTGTGTGTGTGTATCTCCCTCTCCTAAAATATAGTTGTAAAAACAGTGATGTCACTGAGGTATGTGGCACTTACTACCATTCTTGGGGATTTACAAAAGCACTTGAAACTGGAAACTACCCCTATAAACAAACAGTAATATGTTTAAAGAATGAACAGTGATCTATGAAAAAATATTTAAGATCATTGCAGCCTTTAAAAAAAGAAGAAAAAACAGTAAGGAAATATAGCATTTAAACACCTAAGAATACTCTTTTGCTTTACTTTCACAAATATTTAGCTGTGATCATTTCTGTTAAAAAAGAAAGTCTTCACTTGGTTTCTAATCCCCTAATGCAGTCCAGTGTGACTTGGTTAGTGCTAATGCAACAGCCATATCTGACCGGTAAGCTGGGAGGCTATGTAACAGTTCCCAAAGATAGATTCTCATGAATGTTACGGGTTCATGCACTGGGGTTTAAGTTGCTCTGTGCTGCCCTGAGCCTCCTTACACATACAGATAGTGTAAAGCATTTAAGGCAAGAGCATTAGGGTCGACCGGGGAAAAGCTTTCCCCTTCTCATGAAGAACAAACCCCTATCACACGTGTTAAAATCCGCTGCTTAACCTTTGTCTAACCTTCAGCCCAAAACTCACAAAAGTAATACAGCTAATCCCAGAAAGCAAGTTTAAACAAACAAGCCAACAGTCTACTGTGTCTTTAAAAAGCCTACTCTGCCTACTTTCCTCACACGCATGCTGTTTGAGAAGCAAGAAGCCCCTGATTCTGAGGGAGGTTCCGAAGCCCTTGTTGGAGGCTGTGAGACCCACAGCAACTATTTGAACAGTGGTGTCCAAAGTATCTGGTTTCCTGCTGCCTGCCTTTTCTGGAGTGAGATCACATAGCTCTGCAGTCTTCATGGATTTTCACAACATATAAGAGTTTTAAAATTCCTGGCAACCATATCTTAATTATTCTCATTTATCTAGATGGAAAATTCTAATAGTTCTATATTTTTAAAAATTACAATGGCTATCATTCTATGAAGCTAACCAACAGTTCCTACTCTTACTTAAAGCTCCTTTTTTGTCAAAGCTGGAGATTTCTAGCATAGGCGAGGAAAGAAAAATGTTAGCCACGTCTTACTCAGATGACCTTTTCATTAACACTGAAACTTAGATGATATTGATGCTGTAACAAAACATGTACCAAAATGGACAATCTGATTACATTTAGGAGATAGTAAATGAGAATTACAAATATTAATTTCAAAATTACCTATTAGCTGTACAAATAGAGGTACTTTGGATATTGTACATATTTGGAAGTAACAATATTTTGCTTTC
Organism: Delphinus delphis; assembly: GCF_949987515.2. Lineage (NCBI taxonomy): Eukaryota > Metazoa > Chordata > Mammalia > Artiodactyla > Delphinidae > Delphinus > Delphinus delphis. Next base: position 62,121,100 of record NC_082695.1, read on the forward strand.
ACTGGCTGATGACACCTATAGTTGCCTTTACCAGAAAAATCCATAAATTAACATGCAACCATTTACACTTATACCAAGTTTGTACAAACCAAGTCTTTCTGACTTTAGAATTAACTTTAACTATGTGTATTTATCTGTGCCTGTGTTCCCATAATGGGTATCTGAGACACCAAACTCAGAATTCTACATTCACTGTGTAAGTCCAATCTGAATAAACTGTTTGTGGGGAAAAAAAAAAAACCTGATATAGTGGAGCATTAAAAAAAAGCCTCTGATAAAGATGAATAATGTCCCCTCAAAAACAGGAATTAGAAAGACCAGGAAGAGTACTTCTGCTGTCAGTGTCCTTGTTCCCACAGTGAGCCAAAGCCATCCCCTGCCTCAGCAGGAGACCCTCCAACACTAGCAGACAGCAGAAGCAAGAAGAACTACAATCCTGCAGCCAGTGGAACAAAAAACACATTCACAGAAAGACAGACAAGATGAAAAGGCAGAGGGATATGTAGCAGATGAAGGAACAAGATAAAACCCCAGAAAAACAACTAAATGAAGCAGAGATAGGCACCTTCCAGAAAAAGAAGTCAGAATAATGATAGTGAAGATGATCCAGGACCTCGGAAAAAGAATGGAGGCAAAGATCGAGAAGATGCAAGAAATGTTTAACAAAGACCTAGAAGAATGAAAGAACAAACAGAAATGAACAATATAATAACTGAAATGAAAACTACACTAGAAGGAATCAATAGCAGAATAACTGAGGCAGAAGAACCGACAAGTGACCTGGAAGACAGAATTGTGGAATTCACTGCCACGGAACAGAATAAAGAAAAAAGAATGAAAAGAAATGAAGACAGCCTAAGAGACCTCTGGGACAACACTGAACGCAACAACATTTGCATTATAGGGGTCCCAGAAGGAGAAGAGAGAGAGAAAGGACCAGAGAAAATATTTGAAGAGATTATAGTCGAAAACTTCCCTAACATGGGAAACGAAATAGCCACCCAGGTCCAGTAAGCACAGCGAGTCCCATACAGGATAAACCCAAGGAGAAACACGCCGAGACACATATTAATCAAACTGGCAAAAATGAAAGACAAAGAAAAATTATTGAAAGCAGCAAGGGAAAAATGACAAATAACATACAAGGGAACTCCCATAAGGTTAACAGCTGATTTCTCAGCAGAAACTGTATAAGCCAGAGGGAGTGGCATGATATACTTAAAGTGATGAAAGGGAAGAACCTACAACCAAGATTACTCTACCCGGCAAGGATCTCATTCAGATTCGATAGAGAAATCAAAAGCTTTACAGACAAGCAAAAGCTAAGATAAATCAGCACCACCAAACCAGCTCTACAACAAATGCTAAAGGAACTTCTCTAAGTGGGAAACACAAGAGAAGAAAAGAACCTACAAAAACAAACCCAAAACAATTAAGAAAATGGTCATAGGCACATACATATCAATAATTACCTTAAACGTGAATGGATTAAATGCTCCAACCAGAAGACACAGGCTTGCTGAATAGATACAGAAACAAGACCCATACATATGCTGTCTCCAAGAGACCCACTTCAGACCTAGGGACATATACAGACTGAAAGTGAGGGGATGGAAAAAGATATTCCATGCAAACGGAAATCAAAAGGAAGCTGGAGTAGTAATACTCATATCAGATAAAATAGACTTTAAAATAAAGAACAAAACAAGGAAGGACACTACATAATGATCAAGGGATCAATTCAAGAAGAAGATATAACAATTGTAAATATATATGCACCCAAAATAGGAACACTTCAATACATAAGGCAACTGCTAACAACTATACAAGAGGAAATCGACAGTAACACAATAATAATGGGGGATTTTAACACCTCACTTACACCAATGGACAGATCAACCAAAATGAAAATATATAAGGAAACAGAAGCTTTAAATGACACAACAGACCAGATAGATTTAATTGATATTTATAAGACATTCCATCCAAAAACAGCAGATTACACTTTCTTCTCAAGTGCACATGGAACATTCTCCAGGATAGATCACATCTTGGGTCAAAAATCAAGCCTCAGTAAATTTAAGAAAATTGAAATCATATCAAGCATCTTTTCTGACAACAACACTATGAGATTAGAAATGAATTACAAGGAAAACAATGTAAAAAACACAAACACATGGAGGCTAAACAATACGTTACTAAATAACCAAGAGATCACTGAAGAAACCAAAGGGGAAATCAAAAAATACGTAGAGACAAATGACAATGAAAACACGATAATCCAAAACCTATGGGATGCAGCAAAAGCAGTTCTAAGAGGGAAGTTTATAGCTATACAAGCCTACCTCAAGAAACAAGAAAAATCTCAAATAAACAATCTAACCTTACACTTAAAGGGACTAGAGAAAGAAGAACAAACAAAACCCTAAGTTAGTAGAAGGAAAGAAATCATAAAGATCAGAGCAGAAATAAATGAAATAGAAACAAAGAAAACAATAGCAAAGATCAATAAAAATAAAAGTTCGTTCTTTGAGAAGATAAACAAAATTGATAAACCATTAACCAGATTCATCAAGAAAAAGAGGGAGAGAACTCAAATCAATAAAATTAGAAATGAAAAAGGAGAAGTTACAACAGACACTGCAGAAATGCAAAGCATCCGATGACACTACTACAAGCAACTCTATGGCAATAAATTGGACAACCCAGAAGAAATGGACAAATTCTTAAGAAAGGTATAACCTTCCAAGACTGAACCAGGAAGAAATAGAAAATATGAACAGACCAATCACAGAAAAGGAAATTGAAACTGTGATTAAAAATCTTCCAACAAACAAAAGTCCATGACCACATGGCTTCACAGGTGAATTCTATCAAACATTTAGAGAAGAGCTAACACCCATCCTTCTCAAACTCTTCCAAAAAATTGCAGAGGAAGGAACACTCCCAAATTCATTGTATGAGGCCACCATCACCCTGATACCAAAACCAGACAAAGATACTACAAAAAAAGAAAATTACAGACCAATATCACTGATGAATATAGATGCAAAAATCCTCAACAAAATACTAGCAAACAGAATCCAACAACACATTAAAAGGATCATACACCATGATCAAGTGGGATTTATCCCAGGGATTCTTCAATATGTGCAAATCAATCAATGTGCTATACCATATTAACAAATTGGAGAATAAAATCCATATGATCATCTCAATAGATGCAGAAAAAGCTGTTGACAAAATTCAACACCCATCTATGATAAAAGCTCTACAGAAAGTGGGCATAGAGGGAACCTACCTCAATATAATAAAGGCCATATACGACAAACCCACAGCAAACATCATTCTCAATGGTGAAAAACTGAAAGCATTTCCTCTAAGATCAGGAACAAGACAAGGATGTCCACTCTCACCACTAGTATTCAACATAGTTTTGGAAGTCCTAGCCATGGCAATCAGAGAAGAAAAAGACATAAAAGGAATACAAATTGGAAAAGAAGAAGTAAAACTGTCACTGTTTGCAGATGACATGATACTATACATAGAGAATCCTAAAAATGCCACCAGAAAACTACTAGAGCTAATCAATGATTTGGTAAAGTTGCAGGATACAAAATTAATGCACAGAAATCTCTTGCATTCCTATACACTAATGATGAAAAATCTGACAGAGAAATTAAGGAAACACTCCCATTTACCATTGCAACAAAAAGAATAAAATACCTAGGAATAAACCTACCTAGGGAAACAAAAGACCTGTATGCAGAAAACTATAAGACACTGATGAACGAAATTAAAGATGATACCAACAGATGGAGAGATATACCATGTTCTTGGATTGGAAGAATCAATATTGTGATAATGACTATACTACCCAAAGCAATCTACAGATTCAATGCAATCCCTATCAAATTACCAATGGCATTTTTTACGGAAGTAGAACAAAAAATCTTAAAATTTGTATGGAGACACAAAAGACCCCGAATAGCCAAAACAGTCTTGAGGGAAAAAAACGGAGCTGGAGGAATCAGACTCCCTGGCTCCAGACTATACTACAAAGCTACAGTAATCAAGACAATATGGTACTGGCACAAAAACAGAAGGATAGATCAATGGAACAAGATAGAAAGCCCAGAGATAAACCCACTTACCTATGGTCAACTAATCTATGACAAAGGAGGCAAGGATATACAATGGAGAAAAGACAGTCTCTTCAGTAAGTGGTGCTAGGAAAACTGGACAGCTACATGGAAAAGAATGAAATTAGAACACTCCCTAACACCATACACAAAAATAAACTCAAAATGGATTCGAGACCTAAATGTAAGATTGGACACTATAAAACTCTTAGAGGAAAACATAGGAAGAACACTCTTTGACATAATCACAGCAAGATCTTTTATGATCCACCTCCTAGAGTAATGGAAATAAAAACAAAAATAAACAAATGGGACCTAATGAAACTTAAAAGCTTTTGCACAGCAAAGGAAACCATAAACAAGACGAAAAGACAACCCTCAGAATGGGAGAAAATAGTTGCAAACGAATCAACGGACAATGGATTAATCTCCAAAATATATAAACAGCTCATGCAGCTCAATATTAAAGAAACAAACAACCCAATGCAAAAATGGGCAGAAGACCTAAATAGACATTTCTCCAAAGAAGACATACAGATGGCCAAGAAGCACATGAAAAGCTGCTCAACATCACTAATTACTAGAGAAACGCTAATCAAACCTACAATAAGGTATCACCTCACACCAGTTAGAATGGGCATCATCAGAAAATCTATAAACAACAAATGCTGGAGAGGGTGTGGAGAAAAGGGAACCCTCTTGCACTGCTGGTGGGAATATAAATTGATACAGCCACTATGGAGAGCAGTATGGAGGTTCCTTAAAAACTAAAAATGGAATTACCATATGATCCAGCAATCCCACTACTGGGCATATCCCCAGAGAAAACCATAATATAAAAAGACGCATGCACCCCAATGTTCATTGCAGCACTATTTACAACAGCCAGGTCATGGAAGCAACCTTAATGCCCATCGACAGATGAATGGATAAAGAAGTTGTGGTACATATATACAATGGAATATTACTCAGCCATAAAAAGGAATGAAATTGAGTCATTTGTTGAGACATGGATGGATCTAGAGACTGTCATAGACAGTGAAGGAAGTCAGAAAGAGAAAAACAAATATCATATATTAATGCATGTATGTGGAACCTAGAACAATGGTACAGATGAACCGGTTTACAGGGCAGAAGCTGAGACACAGATGTAGAGAACAAACGTATGGACACCAAGTGGGGAAAGCTGCGGGTGGGTGGGGATGGTGGTGTGCTGAATTGGGCGATTGGGATTGACATGTATACACTGATGTGTATAAAATTGATGACTAATAAGAACCCGCTCTATAAAAAAATAAATTAAATTAAATTAAAAAAAAAAAGTCCAGGAAGGATAAGAATGGAGGTCTAATCATAATATACTACTTAGCTTTAAACTAAACAATCTTTACATGCTGTGGGAATTCCCTGGTGGTCCAGTGGTTAGGACTCCATGCTTTCACTGCCGTGGGTCAGGGTTCAATCCCTGGTGGGGGGAACTAAGATCCCACAAGCCGTGCGGCCAAAAAACAAACAAACAAAATAAAGCAATCTTTACATGCTGTGACAACATAAATAATGTTTATATTGTTTTTCATTATAAGTCTTTTGGAAATATTTGGATATTTAAAGAATGTGCTTGCATCATCTAGATTTTTTTAAGGCTTGTTAACAAACTTTTGTTTCCTCTTTACTTGTTCAGATTTTGTTTTATATATTTCAATAAGAATTTCGTATTTTCCTTAGAAGGTAGGCCCCATGCCTCTTATTAAATTTTAAAGAAGCTAAAACAAGAAAAAAGGATTTTGATAATTATTTTAAAGATAGACCCCAGTGGCTGCTCTAGGAAGAATGAACTGGAGGGGGCAATCGTCAATGACTTTGCCTTGCATTTTGCCACCAGGCAGGACAATAGCCCTCCTGGTGTGTTTCTAGGGACTGGTTTCCAAGGGAGAGGATTAAAAAAGAAAAGCAACAGCCTATACATTGTATGAAATAGCACATGGGAAAAAAAAGAAAAGCACATGGGGGGCTTCCCTGGTGGCGCAGTGGTTGAGAGTCCGCCTGCCGATGCAGGGGACACAGGTTCGTGTCCCAGTCTGGGAAGATCCCACATGCCGCGGAGCAGCTGGGCCCGTGAGCCATGGCCTCTGAGCCTGTGCGTCTGGAGCCTGTGCTCCACGACAGGAGAGGCCACAGCAGTGAGAGGCCCGCGTACAGCCAAAAAAAAAAAAAAAAAACCACATGGTGTGATAACCTGTTTTCTTCTTTGTTTATTTAAGAAAAAAAGCACCCTCCCATACTGCATAGAGAAAAGTCAAGGAGCAAAGCCAGATACAGTACCAGCTCAAGCTCTGGTTATACCCAGAATGACCAGATTCCAAAGTGGCCAGAGGTTTGAAGCAGAGGGACAGCCCTGGGTGGCCAGGGGCAATGAGCAAGCTCCTTCCCCTGGTCACTCACCAGGCAGAGCAGAGAGGCCACACCCACTGCAGGTGTTGGGGTGGGAAGAGTGCAGGACAGACAGTAGGAAGCTGGTCTGGGCCAAGAGCCGTAAGAATCAGGAAGACCAGGTCAAAATATAAGGGTCAGGCTGGGCCTCACACCCTTGTGAGGAATGTGGGGCTCTCCTGTGGCAGGACATCTTGCTCTTCTGGAGCAGGTTCTACAGTCACCTGTGCATGGCTACATGGATCACAGGCCAAAGGCTGGGACTTTCCCTCTGCGGCCTCCTTCCCTGGAGCCCTGGAAACCACATCCATGGTCCCCGTCTTATTCCGACAAGGTACCACCAACATTAACCAGAATAAATAACAGCACCACTTAGCCACATGACTGCTGGGAGGGAAACAGCACACAGGCGTTGTGTCCGAGTCAGGCAAACTTGGTTGGGGACGATCCCAGTTTTAAAGAACACTTGAGTATTCTCTTTTCAAACAAATCCACCTAAAGGTTCCTTTAACTAAACTCTCCATGGGGCATTTGAATAAGATTATTTGTAAAGTATGCGCTTACTTATACCTTTTCAGGAACATCTACGTAACCATGGGTCTCTCAACTTTCATGGAACATTCCTCTCCTGGCCCTGTGATGGCTCCTGTGAGGGTTGAATCCCTACATCTCTGCCTCTCTTTCTCTGACCCCTCTCTCTTCCTGCCAAAATACAGGTAGTCACCAAGAGTGCTTCTCTGGGGACCTCTTATCTCTTGATTCTTTCTCCTCAAGTAACTGTCACCCATTTCCTTTGTCACCTCTGTGCTGATAATAGTTGACAATCACAAGTGCTCACTATGCGCCAGGCACGTACTAAACTCTGCTTTAATCCTCACAACAGTCCTAGAGCGCACACATTGGTATTGTCCTCATTTTTCTACATGGAAAAACTGAGTATGGGAGTTGAAGTAATCTGCCCAAGGTCACCCAGCTACAAGGGGCAGACCCGGGATTCAAACCTGGCCAGGCCACCTCATAGTCTCTGCTTCTGCACGTTATGCTGTTCCGTGCACTCTCTTGCTTGGACACCCTTTCCAGGGTACTGGGGCCATCTCCACCAGCCCCTCAAACCCAGAATGTTGACATCAGAGCACACTCACTGACGTGTTTGTACTGGTTGTTAAAATATTAAAATACCCCCAAACCTTGCTGTCTGGCACCCTGTTCCTTCCCCAAGACCTCCCCATACCCAGCAACCCTGGCATGGTCCTGGAGGGTGGGGGCCGGGTGGGGGGGTTCAGGATGCTCCTGGCCTGCCTATTGTCAATACCGCTTCTGCTTCCTCTTCCTTCCCTCCCCACAAACCAGTTCCTCATCTGACTTCCTTATTTCTGGGGTCCGCAACTCATTTTCCTGTTCACCTTACACACAGCTTCCTTCAAGCTCTCCTTTCCTCTCTCCTACTGCCCAGCTTCAATTGGTGACCCTGTCCTGTGGCTCTGACTTCTTCTACCCTCTGCCATTCCTCTCATCTGTCTCCTCCTGTCCCTTCCCTATGATTTCCATCCTGGAACAGACCCTTTCTACCCCTGGTCCAGTTTTCTTCACTCCTGCTAGACTCTCCCATCCCCTGACCCCTTTGCCCTCTACATCCCTGAGGACACGCATTCAAGACCAAAGCCCACCCTCCCTGCCGGCTTCCTAATGAGGAATCTACCTTCAATCCAAGAGTATGGTCTTAACCGCTGCAAATGCCACCTCTATACAGAGAAGGTATTTTCTTAAATATTTATTAAATTCACTCAACTGATACCCACCTTGTTTCCAAAGTTTTCTACCTTATGTAATCACAACCTTCTTGTCCTTGAAGCATGAAAGTTATTGCCATCTCCTCAGTGATAACAACAGCCTTGCTCCCCACCCCCACCCGAGAGTGTGAGAGCATCGCAGGCAGCCCCTGAGGTCTCCAACAGTTTCCCTTCTGCCCCTTTTCTCCCAAATCCAGGCTGACTGTCCCATCTCCCTGATTCCTAAGCCCACATGCAAAGCACCATCGCAGTTCTGGGGGCTCAGTGGATGGTGGGAGCCAGTGCAAACCTCCCAGGAGCTCATGGTTGGAGCTGAAGGAGAGCAGGTCTATGCAGAGTCCTGCTCCACTATTTAATAGCTCTACAAACTTGGGGAATGTTGCTTAACCTGTCTGCCTCTCAGTTTCCTTATCTGTAAAATGGGATACTCAGTAAGGGTAGTTGTGAGACTTAATGAGTGGTATGTGTAAAGTGTTTAGAACAGTGCTTGCCACAGACTCTATACACAGTAATATTAGCTATTACTGTTTTTATTATTTGACATAAAGTATAGGAAATTAGAGATGGAAGATATCTTTGCAAACTATCTCTCAGGATCGCATATCTTCTGAAAGTAAAAGCTCAGAGGGGAAAAAAAGAAAGTAAAAACCCAGAAATTTCTCTGCCTTGGACCTTCATCCTACCTCTAACTCCCAACACAGATCTCACGTCTCCCCCCTCCCCTAACCACTCCTGCAAGTCTGCACTGGGAGGAGCTGGGGGGCTGCCTTCCTATGGCCTGGGAGACCTCTGAGGATGGAGGCCGCAGCTCTCACCCCACTACATACCCTGTCAGCCTTACAGATCCACTGTACTCATTCAACCACTATTTGCTGAGAACCTACTGGCATCAGCCTGTGCAAGGGGCAGTGGCATTGAAAGCCAGCACAATAGCTGTCCACAAGGTGCTCACATGCTTGTAGGCCCCAAACTCAAAACCATAAACTGACAAATGCTATGAAGGAACAGAACATGTGCTATTGGGTGCAGTCAGGAAAGGCTTCCCTGAAGAGAAGACACTGAGCAGAGATCTGAAAACTGCATGTTACATTATTATTTTTTTTAATTTTCAATTTTTTATTTTTTCTTACATCTTTATTGGAATATAATTGCTTTACAATGGTGAGTTAGTTTCTACTTTATAACAAAGTGAATCAGTTTTACATATACATATGTTCCCATATCTCTTCCCTCTTGCATCTCCCTCCCTCCCACCCTCCCTATCCCACCCCTCCAGGCGGTCACAAAGCACTGAGCTGATCTCCCTGTGCTATGCGGCTGCTTCCCACTAGCTATCTACCTTACGTTTGGTAGTGTATGTATGTCCATGCCTCTCTCTCACTTTGTCACAGCTTACCCTTCCCCCTCCCCATATCCTCATGTCCATTCTCTAGTAGGTCTGTGTCTTTATTCCTGTCTTACCCCTAGGTTCTTCATGACACTTCTTTTTTCTTAAATTCCATATATATGTGTTAGCATACAGTATTTGTCTTTCTCTTTCTGACTTACTTCACTCTGTATGACAGACTCTAGGTCTATCCACCTCATTACAAATAGCTCAATTTCGTTTCTTTTTACGGCTGAGTAATATTCCATTGCATATATGTGCCACATCTTCTTTATCCATTCATCCGATGATGGACACTTAGGTTGTTTCCATCTCCGGGCTATTGTAAATAGAGCTGCAATGAACATTTTGGTACATGACTCTTTTTGAATTATGGTTTTCTCAGGGTATATGCCCAGTAGTGGGATTGCTGGGTCATATGGTAGTTCTGTTTGTAGTTTTTTAAGGAACCTCCATACTGTTCTCCATAGTGGCTGTACCAATTCACATTCCCACTAGCAGTGCAAGAGTGTTCCCGTTTCTCCACACCCTCTCCAGCATTTATTGTTTCTAGATTTTTTGATGATGGCCATTCTGACTGGTGTGAGATGATATCTCATTGTAGTTTTGATTTGCATTTCTCTAATGATTAATGATGTTGAGCATTCTTTCATGTGTTTGTTGGCAGTCTGTATATCTTCTTTGGAGAAATGTCTATTTAGGTCTTCTGCCCATTTTTGGATTGGGTTGTTTGTTTTTTTGTAAGAGCTAACACCTATCCTTCTCAAACTCTTCCAAAATATAGCAGAGGGAGGAACACTCCCAAACTCATTCTACGAGGCCACCATCATCTTGATCAGGAACAAGACAAGGTTACCCACTCTCACCACTCTTATTCAACATAGTTTTGGAAGTTTTAGCCACAGCAATCAGAGAAGAAAAGGAAATAAAAGGAATCCAAATCGGGAGAGTGTTACACTTTGAGGGGAAGAAAGGCAGGTCTCTGTACCCTGCTTTTTCCCACAATGCCTGTCATGGGACCCAGAAGTCCTTTATTCTACCCAAAGAACTCCCAGGCCTCTTCAAGGGGACAGCTGCGAGGTTGTTCACCTTCTCTGTGAAGCTGAGGGGGGTGGGGGTTGGGGGCGGTGAGCTGCACCCTACAGGTGGGCAGTGTCCCAGGAGAACCTCAAAATCTCCAGGAAAAGGGACTTCACAAAGCAGGGTCTAAACTGTGTCCCGAAGGTTACAGGGCCAGGTTTCTCTACCCAGCAGCTCTAGATAGGGGCCAGGAACCTGCTAAGCAGCTATGAGGCTGAATGGGGGACAATCAGGGTCTCAAGTAAGGAGCTGGGGCGGCTTGGCAGCAGTGGGTTAGTCTGGAGACGTGCTGACTTTCTGCTCCTGCCTTAAAGGGATGAGGGCGGTTCCTCCGAATGAGGGGGTACAGACCCTTGAGGGGCACCTGCGCAGTCAGATGACGGGGGGAAGACGACTGGACAGAGGGAGAGGGGCAGGCAGAACTGCTGCCTCCTGGTTGGGCCCGTCCTCGGGCTCAGATGTCCCCACCACCTCGCAGGGTCTCACACACGCACCAACCTCCCCCTGGGCGGGGGCAAAGACAGGGAGAGGCTCAGGAAGCGGAGCTGCAGAACCCGGCAAAGCTTCTGCTAGATAACACCTCTAGGGTTGTCTGCCGGGGCGAGCCGGGAGCTAATGGGGCTCGGACAGGGTGTACGTTTCCGCGGACCTGGAAAAGCCGATCAGCCTGGCGAAGTTCACCCCACGTTCTGCGCCCCACGTCCCCCCAAATCCGCTCACAGCGCAGCCTCAGGGGCCACCGGCGACTCTCCCCGGACGGGTGACTCCTCCTTTTGGGTCTCGGTTTCCCCATGAGATGAGGGGGTAATGTCCCGACTCTAAGGCTACACCCGTCAGCAGTGTTCCGGGGCGCGGGCGGCCGAGGGGGAGCCTAGGAACCGGATCCCGGGGACCCGCGGGCGCGCGGTGGGCTGGGGGAAGCGCAGAGAGGGGCCGGCGGCGGTGCCTCCCCTCGCGTTCTGCCCCGGAGCACTGGGCAGGCGCCCACGTCTCCCCTCGGAGCCCCCGTTCCCGAGCCCGGCGATGGGTCGCTTACCCCGCCGACTTACCCAAAAGTTCCCCTTGAACAGTGAGCCCGTCATGGCCGGCGCGCGAGGAGAGGAGAAAGCCAGAGCAGGCGCGCTGCGACGCGGACTGTCAGGGCCAGCGGCGCGTCCCGCCCCCGAGTCCCGCCCCCGCGCCTGCCCCGCGCAGCCCCGCCCCGCGCCGCTAGCACCCGGCACGCCGCACTCGTCCCGCGCGTAACGGAGGGACTGCCCGCGGGTTAGAGCCCTGCGGCGTCAGCCTTCAGTTAGTCAGCCCTACATTCCCCCTCCTTCGGGAGGCCTTTAAGGATTGGAAGGAACCGGTCCTGTCGCCTCCCCAAATTCGGCTCCGTTCCTGCCCACAAGCCCCCTCCTCCCTCGACCCAATTCCTCACGGAGAAATCCAGGCTTGCGCGGTGGTGGAAGGAGCCCCCGCCGGATCGGAGGTGGTCGCGGGGACACCGCGTCGGCTCTGTGAAGCCTGAGCACTGACAATGCTAGCGGCCGCGTCAGGTGTGGACGCTTCATCTAGTCAAGTGCAGGACCCCAGAGGCGCCCGCCACAGACAGACAAGCACGGTTTAGTCTCAAAGTCATGGAAACATCACTGATACTGTTTCCGCTTGACTCTAGGTCCCTCAGTGGGGTCCTTACAAGGCATCCGGGAACTCAGCTCCTCGCGACCCTTCCGCATCTTAGGACCCAGACCCAATACCCTTTTCCACCAATCCCATTCCAGAAGTAGGAGCCCGAACTTCCTTCCTCTCCCTCCACTTTCGTAACATCACACACTCACAAACATAACCCAGGGCAAGTCAGACCCATCCGGGCTTTGTAGTAATGCGGCACTCTGGGACAAAGTACTGCCCTGTGCTACATGCCCTGAACCAAAACTGAAGCCCAGAGGCTGATTGACTTGACCAAGATCACAGCGTATTTAAGGTATGAAGAGCTCGGTTACAGCTCTTCCAAACAGAATCAGAGCCCAGGATAGAGGCCATTTCTGGGACAGATCCATTCAAGGAGGGAAGGATGAAGGTCAAGGGTGCCAGCCCAGAACCTCATGCCTGGAGAGGCAAGCTTTGCCTCTGAGCAGGTTCTAGCTTGGTCCAGAGCGAAAGGACAATTGCTGGGGTGATACGAAGGACAGCTGGAAGATTCTGCCTCGTAATACCTAGCCCCCTCCCCTGTGATGAAATCCCACCAGTAGAGTCATCGCAACAACAAGGATAGAGGGGTGGCCTCCAACCCTGGGTCACTCCGAGGACATGCATTCATTCATCTTGTTGTTCATCTCTTTGTAAAGCAGTTAGGTTAGAAGGAAGAAAGGGAAGCCTGACAGCATCATAAAGGGCAGCAGAGGCCACAGAGGGCACCAGGGGGACAGGCTAAACAGCAGGAGGGGTAAGAAATAGTGACAACTAGGGAAATGAAAGACGCTGCAGTGCCACAGGCAGCATCAAAGCTTTTTCCTGGGAGTTTTGAATATTTTGCAACAAATATTTTAAATACAATTCTAATTGTCTAAGTTTTCATTTTTAACATTTTTTTAACATCTCACGGAACATTGTACTTGATTTTCGTGGCTCAAGCCCAGTCCCCTGGATTTTAACTCTCTTCCACCACCCGGTGGCAAGATTGCAAAGTGCAAATGGTTGTCCGCGCTGCCAGAAAATATTCCTCATTCATTCATTTATTAATAACCTCATCACCTGGACAGGTGTTGGGAGTAAAAAGACAAGTAATATCTGTACTATATCCAAGGGTCTATAACAACTTGGGGACATTTTATTAATGAAATTAAATAACACTACTACAGCAACAATGGAATGATGAAGTTTAATGATCAATACATTTAAGATAAACCACTATTAATGTTTTGGCATCTCTTCCAATAACATACATTTGCATGATTGAGCTCTTACTGTACATAAAATTTTGGGTTTTGCTTTTGTAACTTAACAACATTTCATTAGTATTTTCTAAAGTCCTTTAACACACTTTTCCTAACAAAGTTTGATAGCACCTGGTGCGGGCCAAACAAGACAGATACTCTTTCATGTAAAAATTGAAAGTCTCTGTGAAGAGAAATTTGGCCATGGCATCAAATTTTTGTATGTATGTATGTATGTATGATTTATTTATTTGTTTGTTTGTTTGTTTGCCGCGAGGCTTGCAGGATCTTGCAGGATTGTTCCTGACCAGGAATTGAACCTACACCCTCAGCAGTGAAAGCAGAGTCCTAACCACTGCAGTGCCAGGGAATTCCCTAAATGCTCCTGTGTTTTGACCCAACAATTCCATGTTGAAGAATTTACCCTCCAAATATCCTTATGTGTGCCAAGTGAAGTATGTACAGTTATTTATAACAGCATGGTTATTCTGCCAAAGATTTTAAAGAACTAAATGTCATCAGTGGAGAACTAGCTCAATAGATTGTGATACTGCTATACAATGAAATCATATTCAAGCATTAAAAAAGCGAGGAAGCTGTGTTTTGATATGGGACAATCAACAGCTATTAAGTGGGAAAAAAAAGCAAAACAAACTGCCATTGGGTGAGGAGGAAAAAGAATAGACACACGTTTTAAATGGGTTTCTTTGATAGGGGGATGGGGCAGAGGGGCATAGGCGGGAAGACCTACTTTTCTTCATGCCCTCTGGACCTCTGAATTTATACAAGGTGAGTTTATTTCAAATCCCCCCAAAATTAAAAAGAAAAATCTTCAGTGTCATTTTTTAACTTTTGCGTTATTTCCTATCAAGTGGATATATCAATACTTCCTTAGCATTTTCTTAATGCTTTTAGAAATATTACTGTGATAAATATCTTTCATATAAATTTTTGTTAAAATTCTTCATAATGGAATGTTCATAGCAGCACTGTTCACAATAGCCAAGATATGGAAACAACCTAAATGTCCATGGACAGATGAATGGATAAAGAAGATGTGGTACATATATACAATGGAATATGACTCAGCCATAAAAAAGAATGAAATAAATGCCATTTTCAGCAACGTGGATCTAACTAGAGATTATCATACTAAGTGAAATACGTCAGAAAAAGACAAATATATGATATCACTTGTATGTGGAATCTAAATGACACAAATGAACCTATCTATGAAACAGAAACAGACTCATGGACATAGAGAACAGACTTGTGGTTGCCAAGGGGGAAGGGTTTGGGGGAGGGATGGAGTGGGAGGCTGGGGCTAGTGGATGTAAGCTGTTATATATGGAATGGATAAACAACAAGGTCCTACTGTGTAGCACAGGGAACTATATTCAATATCCTATGATAAACCATAATGGAAAAGGATATTTTAAAAAAGAATGTATATATACGTATAACTGAATCACTTTGCTGTACAGCAGAAATTAGCACTGAAAATCAACTATACCTCAAAAAAAATTCCTCATAGTTGCATTACAGGTTAAATAATATAAACATTTTTAAGGTTTTGAAATAAAACTGTCAAATTGTTTTCCAGAAGTTATGGAGAAAAAGGAGGCTTCCCCAGAAGGAAATAGGGATCTTTTCCCGGAAATAGGATAAATGGATGATGAGCGGCAAAAATAACAAATGCCCACTAAAATCACCAATTTTCCTTCACACTTTAAAAAAACCGGTCTGCATTCCTCTTCCTCCCCTCCACCAATTCCTCTTAGCTGTTCCTTCTTGAAACACTGCTTTCTTCTCGTCTCTGCTCTCCTCACAAAGCCACATTTCCCTATCACAATTAAGTCCCAAATGCCCCTGTGTGGTCAAGACCCTCCCTACCCTGACCTTTCCCACTTCACTCCCCGGCTTCCTCCCCTCTCCTCACCCCAGGCCAGTCAGGCTTTTCTGCCATCCCAACTTTGCTCCTCTTTTGCAGGCTGCCTGGGTGCTGCTCTTCTTTCTGCTCAAGTTCCATCTCACTTCCCCACCTTCTCCAGCCCTCAGTGTCTTCTCACTTCTTGCATTTCTAGAAATCGTCATCCTTGTCACACAAACTAGCCCTTAATGAAATATAATTTATATCCTATGTTCTTCTCTAATTTCTGTTCCTCTTGGATAGCTTACCTCCCCAAGAACACTGAAAAGCACCTCAAGATAAGGATATTTTCTCAAGTACTCTCATGGATTAGACAATGATGGAGCCAGCCAGGGAATTCAATAAGCTCTTTCTGATCATCAACAGCAGAACCAATTTTTACTTCAGTTCCCATAGTCCGATCCCTTCCTTCCAGGAGACGGGAGCAAACCTGGCCAAGGAGGTAAAGCCAGGATCTGAGGACCAGGACCTGGCCAAGCAGAGGCCATGGTACAAAAGCAACAGAGGGCAGGAGTAAGCTGTGTTATTAGGTCTGCCAAGTCAATGTCAAAAGCAGAGAGGATGGATTTCGTCACCAGGATTAGAAGCTGAGTAGACTGAGGAATGGAACAGAGGGTCAGAACAGGACAGGAATAGAATACAAAGGGAAAACTTCCAGGAGGAGGCTTCAGTGCCCAAGGGCTACTAGCTGCATGGATCAAAGCAAGGGTTAGGGTGAATACCATTGTTGGGGCCCAAGGCAGACCACCCGCAAAGTATGCCTCAGTGGCATACTGATTTTGAGTTAAAGTTATTTAAATTGCAAATGCAAGAGGGACACTTGACCATCCTGTCTCCCTGAAAGCAGGAAATAAATCTCCCATTTGAAAGGTGCCCTCCCAGTACTAGGAGGTTGAAATACATCCTTATCACCAGAGATATGGAATTCAGGGCCAAGAAGCCTGTATAAACAAAACTTGTTACTGTAATTCTTTCATCTACTACCCCAAGCCCAAACTCTGTTTAGACTCACTTATTAAGCACCCAAAGCCTAAGTTTCTTTGTCCTGACAATTCCTATCAAATTTATTCTTTGTCTAAAAATTATAGACACCACCCCTGGTGGTGCAGTGGTTAAGAATCCATCTGCCAATGCGGGGACACGGGTTTGAGCCCTGGTCGAGGAAGATCCCACATGCCGTAAAGCAACTAAGCCCGTGTGCCACAAATACCGAGCCTGCGCTCTAGAGCCCATGAGCCACAACTGTTGAGCCTGTGTGCCACAACTACTGAAGCCCGCATGCCTAGAGCCCGTGCTCCGCAACAGGAGAAGCTACTACAAGAAGTCCGCATACTGCAATGAAGAGTAGCCCCCACTCACTGCAGCTAGAGAAAGCCCACGCGCAGCGACAAAGACCCAATGCAGCCAAATATAAAAATAAATATATTTAAAAATAAAAAGTATAAAAGTTGCCTGCTTTAGCCACTTCTTATATCCCATTTCTGAGACTTCCATGTGCACGAATTAAAATTTGTTACTTTTTCTCTTGTTAATCTGTCAGGTGTCAATTTTATTAGTAGGCCAGTCAAAGTGGGGGAGGGGAAAATTCCCCCTACTCAACACCTAAATTAAGATTGGAATTTTCGTAAGTGAAAGTGAGTGAGGTAAGGAACTCAGAGGATCTGTTCCTGGTCCAAGTAAAGATGGAAAAACTTTGATATTCACTGTCACAAAAGACAACCTACTGCATGTGGGGCTTTTTCATCAAAAGCCACCATTTAAGAGTGAAAAGCAAGCTAAAGAATAGGAGATGAAATTTCTAATACATTTATCCTACAATGAACTCATATCCAGTATGTGTATATATACATGTATATGTGTGTGTGCTTTTTTATATATATATATATATATATATATATATAAAACTTGTAAAACTAAAACCGAAATACCAGGACTGTTTCTAGGGCTGGGGCAGGAAATATACAATATAAGGTAAGCATGGAGCATTTTGCAGTACCAGAAAGCCCACACGTACACATACACAATTGAGGGCATTACAAAGGGGCACCGGAGCCAACTGAAAGAGGCCACAATGGCCAAAGCTGGAACAATTTGAACAAAAGTAATGTAATACTGCATTATAACCCAAAGTATAAAATAACTATCCAGGAATTCGTACTGATATAAATAGGTGACTGAATACATAAAGGATATATAAATCTTCTGTGCATAATTCCAAATAATTTATGTTGATGCTCCACCTTCAAGGAGGTGAGTAAAACTTCCCATCCCTTCAGTGGAAGCTATGAATAGTCACTTCCTCCCAAAGAATACAATATGGAAGGAGGTGAGGGGAGAGTAACCTTACAGTGGAGAAGCCTGATAAACAAAACCTCAGGTAGGTGATCAAGATTAACATGAACAGTCATAACTCACATTGACAGTATGTACCCTTGACATCAGGTGATAAGACTGGTAATCTACCTCTGTGGTCTTTCACCTAAAAACCTATAATCCTAGTCTAATCATGAGGAAAATATCAAAGTGAAAGACATTCTATAAAATACCTAATTACTATCCCTCAAAACTTTCAAGGTCATTACAAACAAGGAAATCTAAGAAACTCACAGCCCAGAGGAACCTAAGGAGGCATGATGACCAATGTAGTAACCTGGATGTGAAACTGGAACAGAAGAAGGACATTAAGTAAAAACTAAAGAAATTCATGGTGTGGGGGGGGGGGGGAGTAAAAAACGAAACACCTAAGGAAATCTGAATAAAGGATGAACTTTAGTCAATTATGATGTATCAATATTGGTTCATTAGTTGTGACAATATACCATACTCCTGTACTATCATGATGCTGCCTCAGCTCAGAAAGGCATTCAGGTCAGCTCCAGTTCAGGGGCCAGAGCTGTGCTGGGCTCGAGTTGATACCTTGGCCAAATAAAATAGGTTCAGACAGAAACTTGTATAAACCACCTTTCTAAAATACATCTTTATGGTTAATAGGATTTGATTTAACTGGCTAAATGCAGGACCCCTGGAGAGCACAAGTGAGGTCAGTATTGCAGGTTGGTCTTGCGATAATTATTGTTTTAAAGATGCCTGTGCAGAAGAGGCAGGCCTGGGACTGCTGCTATCTTGAGAAAAGCCTGCTTGCAAGATTAGCCCTTGACTAGCATCTAGGAACCTGACTGGTATTCAGTTCCAACACAGATATAAAAATTTTGTGCCTAAACTGTTTGTACAATGTGACTTATGCTGAATACCTGTTTCCTTCCAGGAGTCTGGAATTTTAGTACATGCTAGGCAGAAGGTACCCATGTGACTAGCCCCAATAAAACCCTTGGACTGGGAGAGGACTAGAAAGCTTACACCTCGTTTCCTCCATACATTACTCCAGGAGCATCTTCCCATTGCTGATTTTGCAATCTCTGGTTCATACTGATATGAGATGGAATGCTTTCCTTGAGAAAATGCCAGCTAGTCAATGTAGAGAAGAATTATAAAACCACCACTTTACAACTCCCAATGTTGTAACTATTTCAGGCAAGAATCAACAGATCCCAAAACCATTCAGTGAAAGATGCTGGGGAGATAATTAGGGAAATTTTATTAAGGACTGCATATTAGTGAATCAATGTTTGTCTTCTTAGGTGTAATAGTGGTATTGTGGTTATAAAGATGAATATCTTTATTCTTAGGATATAGACGCTGAAATGTTTTAGCTCAAGTGTCCAAACTGTCAGGATGCCTGCAACTTACTCTCAAATGGTTCACCAGAAAAATGAATAAACGAAGTAATGAATGAATAAAGCAAATGCATCAAAATATTAACAACTGGTGTATATGGATAAAGAGTAAATGGGTGTTAATTGTACTATTTTTTCAACTTTTCTTAGGTCTTCATAATTTAAAAAGAAAGTAAAGAGGGGACTTCCCTGGTGGCGCAGTGGTTAAGAATCCACCTGCCAATCAGGGGACACAGGTTCAAGCCCTGGTCCAGGAAGATCCCACATGCCGAGGAACAACTAAGCCCGTGCACCACCAACTACTGAGCCTGCGCTCTAGAGCCTGTGAGCCACAACTATTGTGCCCGCGTGCTGCTACTGAAGCCCAGGCACCTAGAGCCCCTGCTCCGCAACGAGAAGCCACTGCAATGAGAAGCCCGTGCACCACCACAGAGTAGTCCCCACTTGCCGCAACTAGAGAAAGCCTGCGCGCAGCAACAAAGACCCAATGCAGCCAAAAATAAAAAATAAAATAAATTAAAAAAAAATACTAAGTCAGAAAAAGACAAATATTATATGATTATCACTTATATGTGGAATCTAAAAAATAACACAAATTAATTTATTTACAAAACAGACTCACAGAACAAACTTATGGCTACCAAAGGGGAAAGGGAGGAGAATTAATTAGGAGTATGGGATTAACAGATATATACTACTGTATATAAACAAGGATTTACTGTATAGCATATACTACTGTATATAAACAAGGATTTACTGTATAGCATAGAAAACTATATTCAGTATCTTTTAAAAACCTATAATGGAAAAATCTGAAAAAAAAAAAACTGAATCACTCTGCTGTATACCTGAAACTAACACAATATTGTATCAACTATACTTCAACCCACTAAAAAACATGGGCTTCCCTGGTGGCATAGTGGTTAAGAATCCACCTGCCAATGCAGGGGACACGGGATGGATCCCTGGTCTGGGAAGATCCCACATGCCATGGAGCAACTGGGCCCATGCACCACAACTACTGAGCCTACACTCTAGGCCCACAAACCACAACTGCTGAGCCCGCATGCCTACAGCCCGTGCTCCACAACAGAAGCCACCGCAAGAAGTCCATGCACCACGACGAAGAGTAGCCCCCACTCACCACAACTAGAGAAAGCCCGCACACAGCAACAAAGACCCAATGCAGCCAAAAATAAATAGATAAAATTTAAAAGTCTTCCTCTGGCCAAATGCCAATACGAGCTCTTTTCCAGCTCTACCAGTAGGTAGTCATTTTTAATTCAAATGGCATTTTGTACTGGTTACTTACTGCATCTTATTTGTATTTCTAGGTAGTAGCTGCACAGTATTTACAAAGTCATCATTGTATTAAACGTCTTTTGTCCCACTCCCTAACCCTAGATAAGTTACTGAAAGGATCCTTCTGCCTTGCTCACTTTGTACCTTTCTTTAGTGTTCATCTCATAGTTGATACTCAATAAACTAAGCACTATTTAAAATATGCCTATCTTGGGCTTCCCTGGTGGCGCAGCAGTTAAGAATCCGCCTGCCAATGCAGATGACGTGGGTTTGAGCCCTGGTCCAGGAAGATCCCACATGCCACAGAGCAACTAAGCACCCCTGTACCACAGCTACTGAGCCTGCACTCTAAAGCCCACAAGTCACAGCTACTGAGCCCGCGCACCAACTACTGAAGTCCATGCACCTAGAGCCCCTGCTCCACAAGAGAAGCCACCGCAATGAGAAGCCTGCGCACCACAACGAAGACCCAATGCAAACAAAAACAAAATTTTAAAATTTATAAAAAATATGCCTATCTTAATATTTCTAGAATTACAGACTTTATTATCAAGAGACCTTAAAATACATATCTGAAAGCCATAAAACCTCAAATTTCAAAGCTCAAGTACCTTTTCAGACGTTCACCATTCCTCTATAAGCTGTACAAAAACCATTTTATGATAGGCCATTTGGCTGCCGCACAAGAAGGCCATTAATCAGAGTATTCAGGCCTGCCTGTTCAGAACAGCCAGGTGAAGTGCCCCATCACATTAGTCTCTGAGTGGTTAAAAAAAAAATACATTTGAATCTTAGAATTTGTTGCTCCTGGTTCACTGCTGCAATAGAATGGGCTGGGCTTTAGCTCAGTAAAATCAGGGAAAGGGCCATACAGCTTAGAATTCTTGACATGTTCTAGCACAACTCTTTATTTACATGAACAAAAACTTAAATGACTTACCAAATTCATACAGCTTATTGACAGTAGAAACTAAAATCTAAATGACCAGACTCACCAAACTTTTCATAGGGCACATCTGCTCTTTTAGTATCAGTATCATCTGTCTATCATTAGACAAATTAAACTAGTACTTCTATTTATACAGAGAGCCTACCGAGACTGAGAAGAACATAAACATTTTGGCTTTCATCAGCTAATAAGTCACATAAGCAAAATTTCTTTATCTCAAGTCATAATCTGCTTATATTGTAATGACAGAGGATTATGGTAGGGTGGGTAATGTGAGTGTCCACATGAAAAATTCTCATCTATTTGGTGAGATCAATAGATCACACATATAATATAAAAGCGGCATAATAAAAACTGCAATATGGAGGTAACTGACAAAAGAAATAAATGAAGTTAGTTGCTTTAAGAGAGCAGAAAGTTGGGGGTAGACAAGCAAGAGATTGCCATTTTTCATCAACAGCCCTGTCTTGAGTTTTTGATTCATTAAATTATATACCTGTGTTAATTTAAAAATGAATAGAGCCCAGAAAGTCACAGGCATGGGTGAAATTTAAATACAACACACATATGGCAGTTTAAGTGGGGAAGAACCATTTAATAAATGGAGCTGAAAAAACTGGATATACATATGGAAAAGAATAAAAAACGACTTCTGACCTCTACACAAAAATACAACTCCAAATGGATGATGATGGTCAATCTTTTATGTCAGCTCAGCTGGGCTATGGTATCCAGTTTTTGGTCAAACACCAGTTTAGACATTGCCGTGAAGGTTTTCTTTTTTGGCCACGTGCCACTCAGCACATGGGCTCTCAGTCCCCCCCCCAACCAGGGATCGAATCTGCTCCTCCTGCATTGGAAGCACAGAATCTTAACCACTGGACCGCCAGAGAAGTCCCATGTGAAGGTATTTTTTTAGATGATTAACACTTAAAAAGCAGCAGACTTTGAGTAAAGCAGATTACTCTCCACGTGGGTGGGTCTCATCCAGTTGAAAAACCTGAGGTCCACCATGGAAGAAGGAATTCTACCCCCAGATGCAACTGTTCCCTGGGTCTTCAACCTGCCCATCTACCCTTTCAAACTTGCCAATCCCATAATCTCTCTATACAGCTATGTTTATGTTTTATTTCTCTGGAGAACTCTAATACTGAATTAAGCTCAGATGACAAAGCAAATCTTTAGAACTCTTAGTAGAAAATATAGTTATCTTTCTGACTGTAAAAATTTCCTAAATAAGACCAAAAATACTAACCATGAAAACTTGATCACTTAAGAACTGCAGCTTATAAAAGGTACGTTAAAGCACACAATGAGAAAATATTGACATGTTCACAATTTTACTCTGATACCTCCTTTCTCAATTTTTGTCCTAATCTTTCACTCTTCACTTAGCTTTTTATTTCCTTGACAATTTTAGTTGCCCTGTTCTTTTCCTGCCTACAGTACCTCTTTATGCAAATTAGTCTTCTGGGAAGAGAAGTCAATCAGACTTTTCAACATTATCAAATATGAACTTTGCCACATATATACAGTTAGTGAATTTCTTTTTAATCAATCACAAAGCACTCTAGAATCTTACAAAGAACTCAGTCTCGAATATTATGTGGGCCTGCTAACTTTATAATAATCAAGTAAAAAAAGCTAAGAAACATGTTTACCAATTCCTCAAAGTATAATCTCCATTCTTTTTAAAGAATCTATAGGGCTTCCCTGGTGGCGCAGTGGTTGAGTCCACCTGCCGATGCAGGGGACATGGGTTCTTGCCCCGGTCCGGGAGGATCCCACATGCTGCGGAGCGGCTGGGCCCGTGAGCCATGGCCGCTGGGCCTGCGCGTCCGGAGCCTGTGCTCCACCACGGGAGAGGCCACAGCAGTGAGAGGCCCGCGTACCGCAAAAACAATCTATAGAAAGCCACCAAGCAATAATGGAACCTTTATTTTAATGTGATTACTGTACATCTGAAGTATTGCAATAATCCTTTTATAAATGGAACAAGAAGAAACAATGACAAAACCAATCTGGCATTTGATGTGAATCCACAGGAGTTTAAGCTTCAAACCCAGCCAAGAAGTTTGTTACAACCTCTTTCATCTTTGCATCTGACTCTTCTGAGATCTTTCCATCAGCCCTATTTTGAAAACAAAAGCAGATCAGTTCTGACCTGGATAAAAATTCAATGACTAGCTTAATTACAGAATTCAAAAGAATTTTAACAAGACTTTACATTTTAAAGCTTACAAAAAAGAAGACATCAGTTGTGTTCATACCTGATTTTGCCCAACAGGGTTTGATGTTGGCTGATAACATGAGACAAGAAAGCATTCTCAAACTTTGTGATCTTGCTGGGCTCCAGCTTATCAAGATACCCCCTGACACCAGCGTAGATAACAGCCACTTGCTCTTCAATAGCCATGGGAGCTGAAAAGAAATAAGTGAGTTGCTCAACAAATAAATGCCATGTTTC
The DNA here is from genome assembly GCF_949987515.2 of Delphinus delphis. Lineage (NCBI taxonomy): Eukaryota > Metazoa > Chordata > Mammalia > Artiodactyla > Delphinidae > Delphinus > Delphinus delphis. Next base: position 62,145,229 of record NC_082695.1, read on the forward strand.
CAAAGTCAGAGAAACTTACTTTTTCCACAAATTATTAACACGTGTCTACAGATTGCCTACTTTCACAAGTGGAAACTCCACATCAGTACTCCTTCCCACCTCCCCACCCTGAATCAGTTTTTTCCTCATAATGGTAAGCCTTGAAGTGTAACCTCTGAGCATATTCCATGAGCACTGTATATCATCCAGCAGCATTTATATTCTTTTGGGTATAAATAACTTGCTGAAATTTTATAGCAAGGTAGTACACACTAACATTTTTTTTTTTTTTTAATTTTTTTTTTAGGCCGCACCCGCACAGCTTGCAGGACCTTAGTTCCCTGACCAGGGATCGAACCCAGGCCCTTGGCAGAGTCCTAACCACTGGACTGCCAGGGAATTCCCGACACTAACATTCTTTTAAATCTGCCAAATTCCACAATCATATAGCCAAGAGGGCGATGGTGGGGAGGAATGGAATCTACTATGTCTTAACTCCCAAAAAAGGGTATTAGTACACCTTTCCTCACATTTACATTCAAATGGTAAGGACTGTACTTTAATTAACACAGGTATCAATCACATTCAAAAGACAATATCTCTGATCAAAGATTAACAGCACATATTCTTATAAGGAGCTATGCGATATTCCCAGGTCCTAACACACAGTAGGAACTTGACCAAATGGAAAAGTACAACTCACAATACTGTCCTTGCTTCAGCAACTCAGTCAAACGCACACCACGACTCAAGAGTTGTTGAGTGGCAGCATCGAGGTCAGAACCAAATTGGGCAAAAGCAGCAACCTCACGATACTGAGCCAATTCCAGTTTCATGGTACCTGCCACCTAAAATACAGAAATGGTTAATTCACATGATACAAAAATACTTACCTCAATGACACAGACCACCATACACTTTGATTTTTAACCTAATGACAAAGTGATGCAAATTACCTGTTTCATGGCCCTGGTTTGGGCAGCAGATCCAACACGGGATACAGACAAACCAACGTTAATGGCAGGACGGATACCTTTGTAGAACAATTCTGTTTCCAAGAAAATCTACAATGTAAGGAAAATACTCACGCTTATTAGCAGGCCTAAAGAAATCAACTATTTTCAAAATTAAGTCATTGTAGCAAATGCTGAAGCCAGGAAGAATGCTAAATGTCTTATAGTAAAGAGCTCCTCAAATCTTTCACAACCCAATCAACCTGCATATTCTATTGCTGAGATTAGGAAATGTGAGTGAGATGAGAAAAGAACAGGTATCATATCTATATTGAATCTTATACAGGTGAAGTGGTGTGATTTCTCCAGGATTTGCTTCAAAATTATACAGGGAAGAGAACAGTGGGTAAAAAGAAAGCAAGAATGAAGTACACTATACCACGAATTGATAAATGGGTGCGATATGTGGGCTTTCATTATACTATTCTCTTTACGTTTGAGATTTTCCATAATGAAAACTAAAAAGCATTTAACAAATTAGTTCAAAACTACTAATCTCAACCAATGCCTTCAAATCATCCGAAGCTTTCACACTTATTTAATCATAAAATCAATACCTGTCCGTCAGTGATGGAAATGACATTCGTTGGAATGTAAGCAGACACATCACCAGCTTGTGTTTCTATGACTGGTAAAGCAGTCAAGGAGCCACCACCAAAAGCATCGTTCATTTTGGCTGCTCTCTCTAGCAGACGGGAGTGTAGGTAGAACACATCACCAGGATAGGCCTCACGACCAGGGGGTCGGCGGAGCAGCAGAGACATCTGACGGTAAGCAACAGCCTATGGTATAGAAAAGGGTTGTGAAGTTCACCTATTAGACAGAAGCTACATTTGTCAACTACCACTGGGGCACTAACATACAGAGTCTAAAAATACATTTCATTTGACCTGTTTGGATAAGTCGTCATAAATGATCAAAGCATGTTTGCCATTATCCCTAAAATATTCTCCCATAGAACATCCAGAATAAGGAGCCAGGTACTGAAGTGGGGCAGCATCCGAAGCAGTAGCTGAAACCACAATGGTGTACTTCATGGCATCTGAGAAGAAAATAAATTTTAATTTTATATGGTTATCAATACTGTGATTTTAGATTAGAGACTAGAATAAAAATTATCTAACTGCTTTACTACTGTGACTTACTATTAAAATTATCCAAATAGCTTCTACTTCAAAGAAACTGACAGAACCTTAAGTTAGCTGCTGTTTTTTACTAGTTTTTTACATATTACTTTTGTATTGATTTATATTAGAAACTTCAGCTCATTAAGGAGTAATTAAAATCAGCCTACATTAAGCATAAGCTATCCTAAGATTAGCAGCATCCCAGATAACAACGAGACTACAGTTCCTTAATACCTGCATCTGTAAGTCTCTTCACCAACTGGGCAACAGTGGATCTCTTTTGACCAATAGCAACGTAGATACAGTATAGCTTCTTCTTTTCATCAGTTCCATCATTGAATCGTTTCTGGTTAATGATTGTGTCAATAGCAATTGACGTTTTGCTTTGAAAAGAGAAAATAAACATAAATATTACTAAACACTTCAAAGGATCCCCCAACTTAAATTTCACTCCTCTTCCTCTTCCTCCTCACATCACATTCTACTCTCTCCTGGATATCCAAAGTATTTACCATTCCAAGCCTAAAAGTAATCTTTCCACAGAGCAAATTTTAGTTAGAACTTTTCAACAAGCTATCAAGTCTTTACCCAGTCTGTCGGTCACCAATAATCAGCTCACGCTGACCACGACCAATTGGCACTAAGCTGTCCACAGCCTTAATGCCAGTCTGCATTGGTTCCCGCACAGAGATTCGAGGAATGATCCCAGGGGCTTTCAGACCAACTCGCCTTCGGGTCTTGGAACCAATTGGACCCTGTTAAACGATAAAAAGAAACCCCAGACCAATCAGTTTGGCTCTTTGTTAGAAGCTACAACCACATCTAATAAATGTTAAACCTACCTTTCCATCAATGGCATTACCAAGGGCATCTACTACACGACCCAACAGCTCCTCGCCGACCGGAACATCCACAATAGCCCCAGTTCTCTTCACAATATCTCCTTCCTTAATTAGTTTATCATTTCCAAACACAACAACACCAACATTGTCAGGTTCCAAGTTCAGAGACATACCCTATACAAAAGACACAATTGAATACCCATGAAGCTTGAGTGGCACTTCTTCCCATATACCTACACTACATATGAAAATAGAGGGAAAGAGTAATATTGACTTTTCAGATCTGGTTTACTCGTGAGTATTTTTCCAACGAAAAATCTTCCTTAGTTAAGACTTCTAAAACAGCAACACGTTCCCTTGAATAATTATAGGTTAGAATTATAAGCCTAAGAAGCACCTTATCACATCCTCTAAGAACTAAAAGCAGCAAAGAAATTGAACAGTTTAAGCTTTTTCTACTGCATTTCCTTTGCCTATGGTTTTTGAACTGGGTGCCAGTATGAAATAAAGCGATGCAGGTCAACTGGGAATTTTAAGACATGCTTGATTCACATCTGTGAGAACTCCATGAACAATTTTTAAAAACTATCTAGTCAGAACCTGTACCCATCAGGTTAGTAAAGTTAGATTAAAAGCTACTTAAATCAAGAACAAATCTATATAATATGACAGTGCTGGGTCATCTCTCATCATTACAATCATATTTCAAAATGGTAAGACTTTAGGTCCCTAAATCACAACCAAAGCAAAAAGGCTAGTCCAGGAACTGACTCTGGTCAATAAATGAAGCTCTGGAGAATTACTTACACTAAATACAGAGGAATATCATGGAATATCATCACAGGTACAAAATCTTTAGTCTGAATATCTGATGTTCAACAGAGTAGTCACTAATCACATGTGACTATTTAAAATTTAAATTAATAATTGCCCTGTTGGGACCTCCCTGGTGGTACAGTGGTTAGGAATCCGTCTGCCAGTGCAGGGGACACGGGTTTGAGCCCTGGTCCAGGAAGATCCCACATGCCGCGGAGCAACTAATCCTGTGCGCCATAACTACTCAGCCTGCACAGGTCACAACTACTGAGCCCACGCAGCTAGAGCCTGTGCCCTGCAACAAGAGAAGCCACTGCAATAAGAAGCCAGTGCACCGCAATGAAGAGCAGCCCCTGCTCGCCACAACTAGAGAAAGCCCATGTGATGTGCAGCAACGAAGACCCAACACAGCCAAAAAAAAAGCTAAAAGGAAATTCAGTTCATCTATTTCAGCCTAACCTCTCAAAGATATATACACTATAGATGAGAGGTTAAATTCTTAGCCAAGGTCTGAGAGCTACTGATAAAACTTTCGGCTCCATAATTAGTCTTCCACACCAACAGGCTCTTTTTCCACACTGGACACTACCAAGCAGACCAAGAAGATCTTTCCCCCTGTGTGATTAGTGGATAATCCTACTGCCCCTGGTCCACCTGGATATCATGCTCTGCTTTCATCAGAGAACCCGTGACTCCTACAACTTTTCTCACCTTACTGCCCAACTAGGCTCAATCTAATAGAAAAAAGTAGACTTGTATCATTAGAGAGCTTGATAGCTACATCACTAGCTCACTTTTCAACAATAGATCCACTCTTACTAGAAATACAAAGTCAGTGGCTTTCAACTTTTCACCGGAAATGAATTTAATTAAAATTATCAAATGCTTTCGTATAGGATGACTTGAACTTCTCAAAATCTGGGTGAAGATTTACTCAGTTTTACATTTCAATGCTAATGTTTACAACTTATGTGTAAATCAGTCCCTAGGGTAAAAAGTTTGATTAACAAAAAATTTATTTTTTTCACAATCTATAATAATGACAAACACAAACAGTGAAGCAGATTCAGATTCAAAGTTAAAAAAAAAATCTTACACAACCTCTGAATTACCAAATGAATTAACTGAGGAGACACCAATGTTAAAACATCAAAATCTCATTTTATAATTCACCTTTAAACCTGAAGAAAACTCTACCATTTCTTCTGCTTGAACATTTCTCAGCCCATGTACACGGGCAATACCATCACCAATACTTAAAACACGCCCAGTCTCTTCAAGGTCAACAGAGGTATCAGCTCCAAGAATACGCTCTTCAAGAATAGAGGACACCTCAGCAGTGCCTATTAAGAGAGGACAATTCCATTACAAAAAGAGCCTGGGCCAAAGACCTTTTCAAAACTCATTTCCCTAACAATATATAAACTAGAGTTGTGATCATAATAATTAAATTGCATTCTAAAACATAATGTCCAACATTCTTTTCAAAAAAGCTTGATACCTACCACTATGAAAATGAATCCAAGTGACTGAGAGAAAACTTCACGAGACAAATGTAAACCAGATTAAGGAGCTAATCAAATTAAGCAATACCCTTAAAATAAACATTTCCTATCTTGTAATTCTTTGGTTTAATCTCTAGGAAATCTGTATTTATGTTAAAATTTGAATATAACTCAAACTAAACTCTATAAAAAGCATATTTTTAAAATGCAGTGTATTTTAAAAAGCAACTCTTTGGGAGTTCTCTGGTGATCCAGTGGTTAGGACTCTGTGCTTTCACTGCTGAAGGCGCAGGCTCAATCTCTGGTCTTGGAACTAAGTTCCCGCCTCGCAGCCAAAAAAAAAGGGCAACTGTTTAACAAAGTGTAAGTACAGGTATCCCCCTCTTTTTGAAAGTTCCATTTATGCCATTTCACTTTTACAAAAAAGGGTAATCGCTTCTTCACACTTTAGCCATTTCAGCTAAGGAAAGGTTTCATTAGAATGTTCCACTTTCAAATAGTGGGGAAAACCTGTAACTTTTCCTTTAAAAGGATACAGGTACTATTCTTCATCTCAGCATGTGGGAGATACCTAACTTTATTTCAAATGCACATCTCAAAAGAAATTCCCCAACCTACAGCATCTTCCTAAACTTACCTCCTCACCTCTCTATCGCATTTACAATGTGCAAATTCAGACTGCCAGGTATAGCTTACCAATTATTGTCTTTGAAAAACACAGAGGTAAAAATTACCTGTTTTTTTTCAGTGTTTTTTAGGAGAGGAAAAGATTCATAGATCAGAAACGGTGCCCACCACCTGACATATACTTTGTTTCCACCAAAGGAGCATTCATTATGAGAAAAAAAAGAACCTGTACTAACATCAAAAGAGAAATACATAATTATAGTTCATTTCACTAGAACAAGAGACCCTACCAAGACAGGGCTAAATGGCTCATTATGGGTTAAGAATCTGAGATTCCATAGTAACTAAAATTGAAAGAAAACACTAACTAATGGAAAAAACCCAAAACATCCACAATAGGTATGTAACCTACGTAACTTCATTTTTCACTTAATCGCAAGGTAGTAAGTGTGGTGTAGACACAGAATTAACAACTTACCAGTCTTCTGAAGACGAGAGTTAGAGGCATGGAGGTTCCTTACAGCAATGAAGGATGACCCCAAAGCATTTTTGGAGACCTAGTGCAAGGATTTTTTTTTTAATTTAATTTTTTAAAAAGCCTTTATAAAACTAGCAAGCTTAAACAAACGCAGGCTTGGCCTGATCAAATTATCAGCGTAAATATTAACCACCTGAGAAAGCACTTTTGATCTATGTGAAAATTTATTATGCAGCTCCTGGTACACAATAAATATGCTAAAAAAAGCAGAGCATATTTTAAAAAGCAACAGCTAACAAAATATCTTTCTTTTTAAAGGCATCAGATAATATTATTTTGACTTTAGATATATTTCAATTGAGTTGTGGAAATTCTCAATTTGATAAACTGCTTCCTAAAAGGGGCAAATCTCAATAGATTTTCTATTTCAACCTTAAAAATAAAAAGCCTGTAAATGTTAGAGTTTGATTAGAAACTAAGAGATATGGCACATGCACTTTTTAAAAAAAAATGCCAACAAATGTCAACAAAGCTTGCAGTAATCTGGACCCCTCCTCCTTCAAGTTGAAACACTGTGGTTGGTCAATGTCAATTCTGAAGACACTTCCTTCTATAGGACCTGGATGAAAATCATTAAAAATGTTTTGTTTTTTTTTTTTTTGCTAACAGAAATCCAAAACGGTACCAAAGGTGGTTAGGGTAGTAAAATGACCAATATATTTATTTCACCTCCCAAACTGAGATTACTCTTAAAATGAAAGAACAAGTAAAAGTGTTTACACAGGACCTAAAAGTTATTTCCGTAACTCCAAGTGATATTAGTAATGAAGGGCACTGACCTCCACAGGTTTTTTCCAACCTATGTTCCATTTTATTTTACTTGATTTCTCAAACACTAACGATTCCTCAAGGAATCTTAAAACACGTCAAAGCACCACAAAGGAAAATCTGCCTGACTAGGACAATTTAGAAGCCAGCTCCTCTGCTGTCAAGGTATCGGCCGCAGTGAAATGCATATTTGCACCTGTACGGTGTTTTCATGATCGTTTCACTATTCAGCACTAAGAGACCGCCTACTGAAGCATTCAGAAAGCCACCTTCATTTATTGATGTCCTCTGAACCGACCTCGGGGAAGAGGTGGAAGCCTGGGGCCTGCTGACCTTCAATACAATGTCAGGCTCCCCAAGCTCGCTTCAACCAGGCCTGACAACAGTGCTCTGACCTTCAACGAGGAAGACCCGGAGAACCAGCGGGACCGAACCTCGCCGTTTCGCAGCAGGCCTCAGAAAACTAGCGCCCCAGTCCTGACCTTCACTCAAGGCCTCTCTCAGACAAAGACTGGAATCCTCCGGAGGCGCCATCTCTGGATAACACGAAGGTCACTGCCTCCCCTGCAGCACTCGGCACCCTCCCGCACGGGGCGACCAAAGGGCCCTTCCGCCGCCAGCCCAAGACAGCCCGAGTGGCCAGCGGAGCAAGATGGCGAGGGCCGCCACAGCCCCTCACCCTCCGCGCAGAAAGAGCGGCCGAGCCCGTGCATCACCACCTACTGCCGCCGAGCCCCCTCCCTGCCGCCGGGACCCCGCGCTCACCAGCCCGGCCCGCCGAGGGAGGGCGCGGGCCACGGCCGCGGCGACGCGCACGGATAGCATCTTCGCTGCTCTTCCTCAGGTGCTTTCTCCGCAGCCGCAGCCTCTGGACTGACTGGGACAAAATGGCCGAGCTGCGAGGAAGGTCAAGGCGGCAGCACACGTGACCCGGAAGTACCGCCCCTCCCCCGGACGCGAATCTGCCGGTAATTACTTTTTTTAAGTATCGTTTTTAGATTTGAACCTCCAAATGATTAATTAGACCTTTTGCCAGCCTCGGCCCAGGCATTGGTTACCCATTTACTTTGATCTTTCGCGTCGACCTTATGGTTGCCCTGGGCGACCACATGGGTAGCGGAACCGGCCAAGAAGCAGTTACCAGACCGCATCCCGGCAGGGAAATGATGCTGGCGTCACCCCGTCCTGGGGCGCGGCTAGCTTGACCGTCAGGGGGGTTGATTGTGGCGGGTCCGAAGCTACAGCTATTAAACCTTGGTGATGTAGGTGCAGTAAACAGTAATTTCAACTGGGCGGTTTGGCAGCAGAGCGTTTCCTGCTGGGAGAATTAACGCGGATTAATCCGCAGATCGCTGGCTAACACTCCAGACCCTCTGAGTCAAAAACTGGGGGCAATCTGAATCTTTGAAAAGCATCCACACCATGCTAGATGATCTGATAAGCACTCAAATTGGAGAATCGCAGTTCTTTTAGATTCGATCTAAAAGAATCCTGTTTGCGAATTAGAGCAAATTGTTTTAAAAAAAAAAAGTATAACGAGCATGGGGACCTCCCGGTGGCGCAGTGGTTAAGAATCTGCCTGCCAATGCAGGAGACATGGATTCCAGCCCTGGGCCAGGAAGATCCCACATGCCACGGAACAACTAAGCCCCTGCACCATGACTACCGAGCCTGCGCTGTAGAGCCCACAAGCCACAACTACTGAGCCGGCGTGCTGCAAATACTGAAGCCCACGTGCCTAGAGCCCGTGCTCCGCAACAACAGAAACTACTGCAGTGAGAAACCCGCGCACGACAATAAAGAGTAGCCCCCACTCACCTCAACCAAAGAAAGCCCGCCTGCAGCAACGATGATCCAACGCAGCCAAAAATTAATTAATATAAATAAATAAAAGAAAATAGGTTTAAAAAAAAAAGTATAACAAGCACAAATTCTAATAGAGTGGTTGCCAATCCTGAGAAGAATGGTCCAGAATCAAAAGTCTCATTCGAGAGTGGGCTAGGGCTCAATTTTTCCTCTACAAGCAACTAGTTTCATGACAGTAGGGACTTTACTTTTTCATTTGAAGTAAAAGGGAAATGATGAAAATAACTTTCTATACCAACCCAATGAAATCAGGGCGGGACTTTTGTTCCTCCTACAGATTTTTTGGTGATATTGAGATTTTTGTGATATGTAGAGAATTTGGCGTGGGTGGGGGGATGTTGGGTATTTTGTGATAGTGGAGACTATTAACGTTGCCTTCACTTGCGGCTGTACTAAGAAGGATCTTTCAGCTTCATCCACCAAATCCTGGTTTACACAAAACCTTAATTTGGGTGGGGCATATAAATATGGGTTATAACAGTCATCTCCTAAAACAGCTTGCAAATACTATATGGCCATCAATCCCTTTCTCTAATATTCTACTTTCTTTTCAAGATGAGCCATGGATACATACGACAGTCCTCCTGGAAATTAGGTGTAGGAACAGGTAAAATTTTGGTTTGTAAAAACAAAGTTCAGGAATATTTTGTAAAACTTGTAGTGATGAAAGTGGACAAAGGGCAAAAAGATAACTTTCCCCACCACTTATCTGGAATTTAGTTAATGAGCAGATACATATTTAACCAAAACAAACAAAAAAAGAATAAGAAAGCCATACAGTATGGTGCTGGCTAGTTAGTTGAATTTCGTTGAAAAGTTTAATCATTTAAAATAGGCATATGACTTAGGAAAAAGATATTTGGTACTAAGTTATCCACAATTTGATGTTAAACCACATATCACAGAAAGCTAAGTACATGGTCTACGTTTCCTAATGTAACAGTATACTACAGGAGGTTGTGGACAGCAGCATGGTATAACCTGAGGAGACTGAAACACCCAATAGGAGTCAGAACACTGTGGTCAGATTCCAGCTCTACCACCTCATCTTGGTCAAGTCATATACTCCGAGTGTGTGGTTTTAATGTGAAAATAGGTAAAATAATGTGTGTCCATCTATTTTACAGGATTCCTGTGAGAATGAAACAAAAATAGGAAAACACAGAAAACTATACATTCCCGTAGAAATATAAAGAACCTCTCATGGCGTTAACTACAGAGTGATGGAAGGAGAGAACTTTAGGAAACGCAAGAAATGAATGCAAGAATGGCTGAGTGGCAGTGCCAGTGCCAGCAGTTGTATGCCGTTTTAAAACAGTCTCCAGCACATTTAGAAAGAAAAAACAGCCTGGCTCTAGGCAGCTTTAGTTCTCGTTCTGGAGGTGATAGCATGGAGAGCGCAGAGAGCTGCGAGGTGGTAACGGAGGAGAGCCTTGCAGTGCTGAAGCCTTGGACCAGCCTAGTCCAAGGGCTCAGCGCCTGGAGTCCTAGTAAAAACTACAACTCCCAGAAATCCCGGGCCCCAAAGGGGGCGTGCCCAACGGTGTGCGGGCGGGGTCGTCAGAGCAAGCGGGGCGCTTGTCCCGCGAGAAGCTGCTCGAGAAGTGGCGGGAGTGGCGGCTATGGAAGCGCTGGAGGAGAAAGAGGCGCAGGTGATGGGGCGGGAGCGGGGCTTTGCGGCATCCCGGAAACCGCGTCTTTCATACACCCACCCTGCCGGCGGATCTCCTGGGCACGCCACTTTTACTTTGTTTTTCTGCTGGTCCATATCTAGCCCCGCCTTCAAGATCTGTGAGCCTCCCCGCCCCACCCTCCTTAGACCATCGCCCCCCACCCCCACCCTTGGAAAGGGAGTTTCCCTTCCTTCCCGGCCTTCCCTGCCAGGATTCGAGCTTGGAGAGGGGTTGAGGAGAGCCCCCTGGTACGAAACCTACCCCTGGAGACTGGAGGGGGACTTCTGAACCCAAAGTCAACTTCCAGCCAAGCCTAGCCGTTCACTGCTGCTTCCTACCAGAATTTTCACACCAGACCTGCTTCAGTGTCTCGCATCCCAGCTCTAGGAGTTTCCTGGCATTGCGAGTCTTGTGGTGTGTTGAGGACAACCCTTTTTTCAGACTTTGCAACTGTAATAATGCCTTAGCACCTGCATATTGAGGTTTAAAGTTATTCGAGTGATGTAAAATATTAGCCTATACTGCTTTCGTAGCTTTGGGAAAGGATAGATTGTTTTCTGGTAGTTTTATCTATTGTGCTTGCTCACTTTTTATTTCCTGACATCTGGTATCTCTCTCCCTAAAGACAAATTAGGATGTGAAGTAAGTAGGATGCCAGAATATTCATGGAAAGCATTTCCTTTGCTACTCATCACTTCTTGGCCATATTTTCTTCATGCTATTGCAAAAAACAAGGCTTACAAAATTTGTATCCCTTGTAATGGTTAGGTTGCTGCCTGGTTGAAAAAAATATTTGGAGATCATCCCATTCCACAATATGAGGTGAATCCGCGGACAACGCAGATTTTGCATCACCTTTCAGAACGCAGCAGGGTCCGGGACAGGGATGTCTACCTGGTAATAGAGGACTTGAAACAAAAAGCAAGGGAATATGAATCAGAAGGTGAGATTAATTCCAGAGTGTTGAATGAGATAATAACTAGAGGTAACCAAATTGTTTAACACTGAAGTATACAAGATTGATTTAGTGTAGACTACTTGCCAGTTTTGCTTCTTTATTTTACCCAGATTTGTCTTACACTGTGTTGTTATAGTAACTATCATAAATTTCATTATAGTATATATTTTATTGATACTCTGATGGTGAAACAGTAACCCCTAAAAGATAAGAGTCTAAACTTATTAGCCTGACATATACGATACCTGTGGTTTTTCACTTACATATCTTTTGGTCTCTTTCCAGTCTCCATGCTTTAGTTATAATGAGCCATCATGACACCTGAGGTGGCAGCCATGAACTGTGACTTGAACAAATCACTCTGTTGCCATGTATTCATGGGACTGCATGAGAATTTTCTGCTGTGCATATGTAGTTTAAAAAAGTGTATTCAACACATCCATTGTTTTTATAACACAAACCACAAAAATAAAGATTGGGAATATACAAAAGAGGAAAGAAGTGAGATCTACGTTTGCCTACACTTAAGCAGGTGTATGGCATATGTTACATATGTTGTTTTGAATGTAGAGCAATTTATATTGTAAATCTATTGCATATGTGCTTTTTTCCAGTTTTCTTTTAAAACATTAATATGCAGTAAAGTGACTTTTTGTTTGGTGTACTGTTTTAACACACATGGATTCTGAGAACCACCCCCACAGCTAAGATGCAGAACAGTTCTGTCACCCCCAAACACCTCCCCTGTGATGCTCCTTTGTAGTCATACTCTCCCGTATGCCTTTAAACTTGTTTAAATTTTAAATGATTTTGTTTTAGTAGTTATTAAAATAAAGTATGGAGAAAGGGGCTTTGAGTCCAGAAAAATCTTATTTTGCAAGAGCTTTCTTTTTGTCTATACTATTATGTAATGAAAATTCGAATGATTTTAAAAGTAAGATTATTCATGGCTGTCCTTGAGTACTTTTTTTTTTCCTTGAGTACTTTTTAGGGTGGCATATATTAAGTAGCAAATGTTTCTAGTAATACATACAAAATTTTGACTATTTTCTGTACTAAAGTATCCAGAAGAGCCCTGCCACCATTGATATCTTAATGCTACACTTCATGTGCTTTATTTTTTTCTTAAAATATTTATTTATTTAGGTTGCGATGGGTCTTAGTTGTGGCATGTGGGCTCTTAGTTGCGGAATGTGGACTTCTTAGTTGCGACATACTCTTAGTTGTCGCACGCATGTGGGATCTAGTTCCTTGACCAGGGATTGAACCTGGGCCCCCTGCATTGGGAGCGCAGATTCTTACCCACTGGACCACTAGAGAAGTCCCCATGTACTTTATTTTTTTTTAATTAATTAATTAATTTATTTTTGGCTGCATTGGGTCTTCGTTGCTGCGGGTAGGCTTTCTCTAGTTGCGTTGAGCGGGGGCTATTCTTCGTTGCAGTGTGTGGGCTTCTCATTGCTGTGGCTTCTCTTATTGCGGAGCAACAAGCGGCTCCGAGCGCAGGCTCGGTAGTTGTGGCACACGGGCTTAGTTGCTCCGCGGTATGTTGATCTTCCTGGGCCAGGGCTCAAACCTGTGTCCCCTGCATTGGTGGGAGGATTCTTAACCACTGTGCCACCAGGGAAGTCCAACCCCCTCATGTAGTTTATTTTTTCTTTTTTTTTAAGATATTAAGATTATTTTTATTATTTAAAAAAAATTTTTTATTTTTGGCTGCGTTGGGTCTTTGTTGCTGAGTGCTGGCTTTCTCTAGTTGCGGCGAGCGGGGGCTACTCTTCGTTGCGGTGTGTGGGCCTCTCATTGCGGTGGCTTCTCTTGTTGAGGAGCATGGCCTCTAGGCACGCGGGCTTCAGTAGTTGTGGCATGCAGGCTTCAGTAGTTGTGGCTCACGGAGCACAGGCTCAGTAGTTGTGGCGCACGGGCTTAGTTGCTCTGAGGCATGTGGGACCTTCCTGGACCAGGGATTGAACCCATGTCCCCTGCATTGGCAGGCGGATTCTTAACCACTGCGCCACCAGGGAAGTATCCCCCACCACGTCCTTTAATTGTTACTCCTCTTTTCTAAGTTTTTCCTCCTTTTAGACAGCAAAGCTGTCAAGCAGAGAACAGAAAATTTATGGAACCTTGTAACAAATATAGATTCATATACACTGTTAAGGAACTCCTGCTTCCAGAGTTTCTAAATTTTGAGTAGTGATACTCTATAGCCCCCAGGACTTGAATGACTTTTGAGCAAAAAATCATTTCTTTGATTTAGTTTTTATTTCTGCACAGTACAGTTCTTTGCAGCACGTAAGATTGGAACATTTTGGAAATATTTTCAGGAATTGGGAAAGGATGTAAAAGTTTTGTATGAAGCCTTTTTTTTTTTTTTTTTCCGTTACGCGGGCCTCTCACTGTTGTGGCCTCTCCCATTGCGGAGCACAGGCTCTGGACGCACAGGCTCAGCGGCCATGGCTCATGGGCCCAGCCGCTCCGCGGCATGTGGGATCTTCCCGGACCAGGGCACGAACCCGTGTCCCCTGCATCGGCAGGCGGACTCTCAACCACTGCGCCACCAGGGAAGCCCTGTATGAAGACTTTTTAATCGTGACAAATACAGATGAAACTATTGAAAACATTCATTCTTTATACTGCCAATTCTTCAGTTGAGGAGGAAAATTAAAAGAAATTTCCCTAGCTAGAACCTCCAATAAAATGTTGAATAGATGTAGACATCTATTAGAGTAGACATCCTTATCTTGTTCCTCATCTTAGAGGGAAAGCATCTAGTCTTTACTGTTGAGCACAATGTGAGTTGTGGGTTTTTTGTAGATGCCCTTCCTTCCGGTTGAGGAAGTTTCTTTCTATTCCTACTTTGTTGAGTGTCCATATCACGAAAGAGTGCTGGATTTTGTCAGATGCTTTTTCTGTCTATTGAGATGATCATATGACTTTAGTTTTTTATTCTGTCGATATGATGTGTTACATGAATTGGCTTTCAGACGTTAATCCAACATTTATCCATAAGATAAATCCACGTCCTCATGGTGTATAATTTTTTAATAGGTTGCTGGATTCAATTGCTAGTATTTTGTTGAGAATTTTTGCATCCATATTTATAACAGATAGTGGTCCGTAGTTTTCTTTCCTTTTAATATGTCTTTTTCTGGTTTTAGTGTCAGGATAATATTGGCCTCACAGAAACAGTTGAGAATTATTCCGTCCTTCCTATTTTTTGGAATAGTTGATGAAGAATTGGTATTAATTCTTTATGTAATCTATAGAACTCAGTGGTAAAACCATCTGGACCTGAGCTTTTTTTGTGGGTAGATTTTGATTACTAATTCAGTCTCTTTGCTTACTGTAAGTCTATTAGATTATCTACTTGTTCTTGAATTAGATTCAGTAGTTAGTGTCCTTTTTGGAATTTGTCCATTTCATCTATCTAAATTTCTGGGTACAATTGTTCATAGTATTCCTTTATAATCCTTTTTATTAAGTAGGTAGATCAGTGGAATGTACTGTCTTCTGATGCTAGTAATTTGAGTCTTTTTTCTTCTTAGTCAATCTAGGTGAAGGTTATAGCACAGGAAAGTCTGCTCTCTCTCTATATATATATATATTTAAGGAAATAACAGTCACCTGATATTCATAGTGGTGTGCTTTATAGTTTATTTTATTGCCATTGTTTTAATTTTTTTAATATTTATTTATTTGGTCATGTTGAGTCTTAGTTGCAGCAGGCAGGCTCCTTAGTTGCGGCTTGTGGGCTCCTTAGTTGCGACTTGCCGGCTCCTTAGTTGTGGCATGCAAACTCTTAGTTGCAGCATGCATGTAGGATCTAGTTCCCCAGTCAGGAATCGAACCGAGGCCCCCTCATTGGGAGCATGGAGTCTTAACCACTGTGCCATCAGGAAAGTCCCTCTGCTCAATATTCTGTAATAACCTAAATGGGAAAAGAATTTGAAAAAGAATAGGTACTCTACATGTATAACTGAATCACTTTGCTGTACATCTGAAACTAACACAACATTGTTAATCAACTATATTCCAATACAAAAAAAATTTTTGTTTTTAAATCTAGGTGAAGGTTTTTGAAGTATGTTGAGCTTTTCAAAGAACTAGCCTTTGGTTTTAATGATTTTTTTCTTCTTTTTAAATCTATTTTATTAACTTTCACTCTGTTCTTTATTATTTCGTTCATTTGGCTTGCTTTAGGTTTAGTCTGCTCTTCTTTTTTAAATGTTTTAAGCTTAGGCTATTGATTTGAGATCTTTCTTCTTTTTTAACCTAGGAATTTACAAGTATAAATTTCCCTCTAAGCACTGGTTTAGGTGCATCCCCTAAGTTTTGGTATGTTATGTCTTCATTTTCATTCACCTCAAAGGATTTGATTTCTTTTTGACGCATTGGTTATTGGGAGTATGTTGTTTAATTCCACATGTTTATGAGTTTCCCAAATTTCTTTCTAATTTCTAATTTCATTCCGTTGTAATGGGGGAATACTTTGTATCATATGACGGTATTATCATTATAAAATGTCCCTGTCTATCTCTAGTAACATTTTTTGTTAAAAAGTCTATTTTATCTGATATTAGTATAGCCACTTCAGCTTTCTTGTGGTTGCTGTTCGCATTATATATCTTTTTCCATCCTTTATTTTCATTGCACGTTGCTCTATTGCACTTCACAGATATTGAGGGGTCCTTTTTTACAAATTGAAGTTTTGTGGCAACCCTGTGTTGAGCAAATCTATCATTTTTCCAATAGCATTTGCTCACTTCGTATCTCTTACATTTGGGTAATTCTCACAATGTTTCAGACTTTTCCATTTCTCTCTTCCTCTCCTTGGGCCTCCATATTCCCTGAAACATAACAAATTGAAAATAGTCCTATTAATAACCCTACAGTGGCCTCTAAGTGTTCAGGTGAAAGGAAGTCACATGCCTCTCACTCTAAATCAAAAGCTAGAAATGATGAAGCTTAGTGAGGAAGGCATGTTGGAAACCAAGACAGGCTGAAAGCTAGGGCTCTTATGCCAGACAGTTAGCCAAGTTGTGAAAGCAAAAGAAAAGTTCTTGAAGGATATTAAAAGTGCTACTCCAGTGAGTCATTTCCACTTTCAAGTCATTCTTTAATAAATACATTTCATAAGGCTATAGCTGGCATAGATAGTGATTCCTCTAATGGATCTGGGCAAAGTAAATTGAAAACCTCTGGAAAGAATTCACCATTCTAGATGCCACTGAAAACATTCGTGATTCGTGAGAAGAGGTGAAAATATCAGCATTAGCAGGAGTTTGGAAGAAGTTGATTCCAGCCCTCATGGATGACTTTGAGGGGTTCAAGACTCCAGTGGAGGAAGTAACTGCAGGTGTGGTGGCAATAGCAAGAGAACTAGACTTAGAAGTGCAGCCTAAAGATGTGACTGAATTGCTGCCATCTCATGATAAGACTTTCATGGATGAGGAGTTGCTTCTGATGGATGAGCGAAGAAAGTGGTTTCTTGAGAAGGAATCTACTCTGGTGAAGATGCTGTGACGATCGTTGAAATGACAACAAAAGATTTAGTATATTACATAACTTACTTGATTAAAGCAGTGGCAGAGTTTCAGAGGATTGAGTCCAGTTTTGAAAGAAGTTCTTGGGTAGAATGCTGTCAAACAGCATTGCATGCTACAGGGAAATCATCTGTGAAAGGAAAAGTCAAATCAATGTGGCGAACTCTGTTGTCCTATTTTAAGAAATTGCCACAGAATTGCCCAGCCTTCAGCAACCATCACCTTGATCAGTCAGCAGCCATCAACATCGAGGCAAGACCCTCCACCAGCAAAAAGATTATAACTCACTGAAGACTCAGATGTGGTTATCATTTTTTAGCAATAAGGTATTTTTAAATTAAGGTATGTACATTGTTTTTTAGGCATAATGCTATTGCACACTTAATAGACTACAGTATAATATAAACATAACTTTTATATGTCCTGGGAAACTAAAAAATTCACGTGACTCTCTTTATTGCAATATTTGCTTTATTGCAGTGTTCTGGAACCCCAGTATCTCTGAGTTATGCCTGAATTTGTATCTCTGAATGTGAAGTGTGTCTCCTATAGACAGCATGTAGTGGGATCCTATTGTTTTTTTCAGTCTTATAATATCTGCCTTTGGGTTGGATTGTTTAATGCATTCCCATTTAATGTTATTATTGATATAGTTGTATTTATATCTGCCAATTTACTTTTCATTTTCTATATATTACATCTTTTTTTGTTTCGCTATTTTTCCCTTATCGCTTTCTTTTGCATTAAGTAAATATTTTCTAACGTAACATTTAAATTTCTAAAGTGATTTTTTACTCCTTTTTTTTCAGTTCTTTTTAGTGTTGCTCTGAGGTTTGCAAATAAATCTTACCAGCTCAGCTTCATATTTGTACTAGCTTAATTCCAGTGAGATAGAGAAATGTTGCTCCTGTGTAGCTCTGTTCCTCTTTTCCCCGCTTTTGTGGTATTATTGTTACACATATTACATCTAATAATATTATGGACTCAACAGTATACTGTTATATTATTACTTAACCATCTGTAGTCATTTCCTTAGCCCTTTACACCTTTACTACCACCACATCCTTTGTGTTGATACATTTCTATAACCCAACAATACCTTATATAAATATTATTTTATCCAATTGCTTTTTAAGTCAGTTAAGAGAAAAATGAAGAAAAAAATGCATTTATGCTCTTTATAATTCTGCATTTACCTTTAAGGTCTGGTGACAATGAAATTCTCTCAGTTTTTGTCTATCTGGGAGTCTTCATTTTGCATTTATTTTTGAAAGAAAGCTTTGCTACCTGTAGGATTCTTGCTTGACAGTTTGCTCTTTGAGCACTTTGAATATGTTATCCTGTTGCCATTTGGGCTCCGTTGTTTCTGTCAAGAAGTTGACTGTTAATCTTACTGAGGTTTCCTAGTATATGTCATTTTTCTTTTGCTGTTTTCAAGATTTTCTCCTTGTCTTTTTTTTTTTAATAAATTTATTTATTTATTTATTTTTGGCTGTGTTGGCTCTTTGTTGCTGCACACGGGCTTTCTCTAGTTGCGGTGAGCAGGGGCTAGTCTTCGTTGCAGTGCACGGGCTTCTTATTGCAGTGGCTTCTCTTGTTGCGGAGCATGGGCACTACGCGTGCAGGCTTCAGTAGTTGTGGCACACGGGCTCAGTAGTTGTGGCTCACAGGCTCTAGAGTGCAGGCTCAGTAGTTGTGGCACACAAGCTTAGTTGCTCCGTGACATGTGGGATCTTCCCGGACCAGGGCTCGAACCCGTGTCCCCTGCATTTGCAGGCAGATTCTTAACCACTATGCCACCAGGGAAGCCCCCTCACTGAATTTTAATAGATTTTCTTGAACAGATGTTTCTTCATTTGCTGTTTGTCCTTAGGAGCATTTCCAGAAGCTTTAAATGGTTGTGTTTTGTTTTGGGGGGTATATCTTTGTTTTGCTTTTTGGTTTTTTTTTTACAATTTTCACCAGTTTCACTGGAGTGTAGGTGAGCAGAGCTCCTCACACTGTTATGTTGGAAGTCAGACTCCTGGTGGATTGATTTTTGGCAAAGATGACAAGACAATTTAATGGAGGAAAGAATAGCCTTTTCAGTGAACAGTGCTGGGATAGGTGGATATCCACATGTACAAGAATGAAATTGGACCCTGCCTCATAACATATATAAGAATTAACTCAAAATGAATGAAAAACCTAAAAGTAAGAGCTGAATCTAAAACTCAGAAGACAGCATATGTGTATATCTTCATAACTTTGGATTTGGCAATGGTTTCTTAGCTATGATACCAAAAACACAAGCAACAAAAGAAAAGTAGGTAAATTGGACATCATCAGAATTAAAAACTTTTGTCCTCAAAGGATACCATCAAGTAGATGAAAAGACAGCCCACAGAGTGGGAGAAAATATTTGCAAATTGTATATCTGATAAGGGACTTATATCTACAATAAATGAAGAATTCTTACAACTGAATAATAAATAGACAACCCAGTTAAAAATGGATAAGGGAGGGAATTCCCTGGCAGTCCAGTGGTTAGGACCCCACGCTTCCACTGCAGGGGCCCAGGTTCTATCCCTGGTCAAGGAACTAGGATCCCATAAGCTGCGGCCAAAAAGAAAGGTTAAGGGATATGAATATACATTTCTCCCAAGAAGATATACAAATGGCCAGCAAGCACAGCATCATTAGCCATCAGGGAAATGCAAATCAAAACCACATTCCACTTCACACCTACAAGGATGGCTATAATCAAAAAGACAAGGTCTTGGATTATCATTTTACCGACCATTATTCAGTTCTATGAATGATCACTGTGCAAAAAAAATAAATAATACAGCTGTTGGTGAAGATGACACTGTGGAGAAATTGGAACCTTCATACATTTCTGACAGGAATGTAAAAATTAGTAGCTTTGGAAAACAGTCTAGCAGTTCTTCAAATAGTTAAACATAGAGTTACCATATGACCAGTAGTTCCACTCCTAGTTATATACCCAAGAGAAATGGAAACATATGTTTATGTAAAAACCCATACGTGAGTGTTTATAGCAGCATTATTCATAATAGCCAAAATGTGGGAGCAATCCAAATGTTCATCAATGGATGAATGGATAAATAAAATATGGTAAATCTGTACAATGGAATATTATTCTTCCATAAAAAAGGATGAAGTACTGACTGATACAGAACGGATGAACCTTGAAGCCGTTATGCTAAGTGAGAGAAACCAGTCACAGAGGATCACATATTATATGATAACATTTATATGAAATGTCCAAATTAGGCAAATGAATAGAGATAGAATGTAGGTTAGTGGTTGCTAGGGCTTCATGGGTTGGGTAGCTGGAAAATAATGACTGAGGAGTGTGGGATTTCTTTTTGGGGTGATGAAAATGTTCTAAAATACTTTAGGTGAGTGGATTATATGTTATGTGAAAGATTACAATAAAGCTGTTAAAAATTAAAGCAAAACAAAGATCTTAGTCACCATAAAACTCTTACATCTTTTCAGCTAAGCATCTTCAAGACCTTCTCCTGGAGAGTGTGAATTTTTCCCCTGCCAATCTCTCTAGCACTGGTTCCAGGTATCTGAATGCTTTGGTTGACAGTGCTGTGGCCCTTGAAACAAAGGATACCTCACTAGCTAGGTAATTCTTGTGACAATTTTAATTTCTGCAGTCATATACACTGTAAGGTCTTGACCTAAGGAGCTTTTGTTTCTCAGGGTAATTCTGTATAGGAAATTAGCAGTGTATGCAGAAATACTGAATTTAGTTAACTCCTTATCATTGCTAGTGAGTATGTATAATTACTTCAGATAAACTTGGTATTGGTTAAATTTTAGTGTTTTCTTCTTTCAGGATTAGGTTTGTGAAGGCTGGTTCTCATGTATATTTGAAAAGTGATTAGGTATCACATCATTCCGTATAAACAGTAAAAAGAGCAGTAGGCTAAATCATCTGTTGAGCATAGAGTAGTGATTTTTGGTTATGTCCCTACCCTATTGGATAGAGTAGGTTAAAGACCTTCAGTTCTTTGTGACAGGCATTTCACCTATATAATGACATTATCCTTCTAACAACCTTAAGAGGAAACTGAGGCTCAGGAGAGGTGAGTTAAATAATTTCTCTGAGCTAGTAAATGGCAGGGTTGGGATTCAAACCCGGTCTGACTCAAAAGTCCATAGGACTATCACTGTTGGCTGCATCTTAGCTAGGACTACTGCTACAACTTATAATCAGAGAATTATATGGCCATTCTGCTTAACTGCTAATATAAGAGCTTGGAATATATGCAAATATATATATATAAATATATATACACACACACACTTAAATAGTAGAGTTTTAGATATAAGATCATGTGGGCCGTATGGCAGCAGAAATCTAGACTTGAATTAAGTCAATTCAGCAGTCAATTAAGTCAATTCACCAAATACTAATTATATCCTAGGCATATAATCTATATAACTCTTTATGTAACTACCTGTCTCCCTCTCCCTTCCTCCCTCCCTATATATATGTGTGTGTGTGTGTGTGTGTATATATATATATATATATATATATATATATATATGTTTGTGTGTGTGTGTGTGTATATATATATGTATAGCTATACATATAGGCACTGGGGAAGCAGAAATGAATAGAATAATGAGTGCCAGCAAGTACGGTCTCTGCTCATGGTAAATTAACGGAGATGGACATGTAAAATTATAACAGAGTATGACAGCTGCAATACTACAGTAATGTACAAGCTGTAGCTAGGAAGCACAGAGGAAGGAGGAGTAAATTCCAGAATGGGAGTAAATCTTATTTGAGTTTTGAAGGACAAATGGAAATTTGCCAGCTGAAGAAGGTTATTCCAGACAGTGAGAACAGCATGTAAAATAGTATAGAGGTATGAAACAGCATGGTTAAAGAAGAATCCACATAGAAATAAAATCAGTTTTAGAAATGAGGAATAATTGTAATTATTGTCTTTAATGTCCATTTACGTGACTAGATTCTTCTTTTAGTTTTATCCCTGCAGTGAATGATTTGACCTCTGATCTTTTTTGCACCAAATCCAAAAACGAAGAAATCAAGCTTGAATTGGCAAAACTTGAGAAAAATCTAACTGCAACTTTAGTATTAGAAAAATGTCTACAAGAGTAAGTAATTGAGTTGGAAGTGGTGACAATTTTTATTATAAAGGCAGTAACAGGACATTAGTTTGGGCCATAGATATGATTTAAAACAACACATTAGGAAATTGGAAGATAAAATGTTTTTTTAAGTAGAAAATGACTTGGGTGAAGGTAGGAGTGGTTGAGTACATATTTTTACCTTCTACTTTATACAGTTTCTTTTTTCTCTGTTTTACAAATAACCTGTTTATAATTTTCAAAATGTATGTGAATTTTTTTTTTTTTACTTATAAACTATGGTGCAACTTAAAGTCATGTTATATTTTGTTGCCCTTTCTTACTAGAGCTCTGGTATCCCTCTTGATGCTTTGGACCTTCTTTAGGTCCCTGTAGCCCCAGAGATTAGATGCTGGGGATCAGGAGTATGTGTATGCACAAGTAATTTACTGGTGTGTAAATTTATCCAACAAATATTGACTATGTATATGCAAAGCACTGTGTCATGTCACATTTAGGAGAGAGGACTTTGGGACCTCCATAATTCAAATTGACTTTAGGATCTGTTAAGTCACTTTTTTGAGCAGCAGATCTACTTTCTCCAAGAATAATTGGCATAAATTAATCTTAAAATTATTTAGTATTCCTTGAGGAAAATCCCAGATGGCAACATGGAGGGAAAGATGACCTAGAAGGGTGCTTGGTAGCCAGTCTGGGATATAAAATTTATGGTAGAAAATCCAGCAAGTGTGTTATCTCCTCTTGATACTCTTGACTAATCCAGAGTTGAATCGAAGAAGTGGTAGAGCTTCCTTTTTATAATAATTTCACTGAGAAGAAAATGTTCTCAACTTCATTTTTTAAAGGGATCTCAAGAAGGCAGAGTTGCATCTGTCTATGGAAAGGACCAAAGTTGACAATCGTCTTCAGAACATGGACTTCCTAAAAGCCAAGTCAGAGGAGTTCAGGTCTGGAATTAGAGCTGCAGAGGTTTGTATGAAGGACTGAATATATTTAGCTCGCTTCAGACTTACTTGCAACTTTCATCCTCAGAAATAGGCAGTATTGTTATTCCCTTTTTACGACCAGGGAACTGCGTTGAAGGCGGGTAACTTGCCCAAGGTTACACAGCTACTTAACAGCAGATCCCAATTCAAATGCAGGCTGCCAGGCCCGGAAGCTCAGGCTCTTAAGCACTGCCCCCATCTTGTCACAAATCTCTGTCTGAAATGACTCGCATGCAACATAAAAGTGCTTAGGAGCAGGTGTAGTCCTTCATCTATGATTTATAGCTTCTCTTTACTGTGTTATATATTGAAAATATTTCATGAGGGTCACTTGCAAAATAATTTTTTAAACTGAACTCCCTGTTTTTGTAATTGTAGGAGCAACTTTCAGCCAGAGGAATGGATGCTTCCCTGTCTCATCAGTCACTGGTAGCACTTTCAGAAGTACGCTTACTTTAACCCAATTTAACTTTCTTTAAAATGTTAGTGCACAATCTACTTTTCCATTTGTTTCTTTTTAAAGAGCTTTATTCACTATTGACCTGATTTATTTTCCTTTACCGCTGTACTTTATGTTCACCAGTATTTATATCTTTATTACTTGTTTATCTATATATCTTCTTCCATTTGTTTGGTTTCCTTTATTTATTACTATATGCTAGAAACTCTTTGCTGGAGTCAGTTATATGTTATTGATTTATTTATTGAATGAGTGTATCAAGGGACTATGTGCTAACCACCTAGGTCCTCCTCTTTATTCTCTTTCAGTTAAACACAGGTCCCATACTCCTGTAGAATGCAGTTCTGGGGTTTTAGATTGTATAAGGGTTTTATCTTTCATGGGAAGAGGGAGAAATGAAAGGTTTTGTTTTACTTTTTTTTCTTAAGATTTTTTTGTAGTTTGATTTTTGGAATTTAAAATTGGCAATTCATAAGTATGTATTTGAGACTCTTAATTATTCCCTGATGTTCTGATTCCTCTTAATTACATTGTTTTGTATTCCTAGGCAGCATACTTAAATCTTATTCTTAATAAATGGGAGTATAACTTGCCTATTTTAGCATCTTCTAAGGATTGTTTCCATTTGTTATCCATTTATCTTTGAAACTCTTTATTTGATACATTATTTAAACTATCCTAATGTTAATGCTTTGTCATGTTTTATTTCAGAAATAGACAGTGTTTAGTTGCATTGTGAATATCTCTATTACTCTGTGTTTTTTTCACCCCCAGAAATTGGCAGAACTAAAACGACAGACTATACCTTTGAAGAAAAAATTGGAGTCCTATTTAGATTTAATGCCGGTAATTATTTTTATGAAACAAACAAACAAAAATGTTCCTCTTTTCCACCTTTCCCCAAGGGCACTAAATGATCATGAAAATACTGGGTCCATGTTTAAGGATTTAAAATCTATGCTGAGGGACTTCCCTGGTGGTCCAGTGGCTAAGACTCCATGCTCCCAATGCAGGGGGCCCGGGTTCGATCCCTGGTCAGAGAACTAGATCCCACAAGCCTCAACTAAGAGTTCGCATTCTGCAACTAAAGATCCCACATGCCACAACTAAGACCCGGTGCAGCCAAATAAATATTTAAAAAATAAATAAATAAAGTCTGTGCTGAATTTTAGTATTGTATGTACATTGGATATACTTTCTACAACATTTTTTGCCTTTTGAAAAGGATTGTTACATTCTTTTTCCCCTTGCATCCTAGCTGAGGCAACATAACCTTCCTTATTTTATTTTCCTTTAAAAGAATCCATCTCTTGCTCAGGTGAAAATTGAAGAAGCAAAGCGAGAATTAGTAAGTAGTTCCATTTTTTCCTTCCGATTTTTAAAAAATAAATGCTGACATAGCTAAAGCTCCCTTTCTCCTCCTCCTTTCCTTTCTACTCAGAGGTGAGCCACAGTCCCAGACTTGCTGTGTATCATTACCATGCATCTTTTAATACTCTTATGGCATATACGTATCTTTTTTTTTCATAAAAAATACATAGTGGTCTTTTAAAATTTTGTATAGATTTTCCTGGATGGAAAAGGAGGGTTGAGAGACATAGAATATTCTAGGCAGAAGGAATTAACAAAAGCATAAGAGCTGAAAAATGGAGGACTTTTTCAAGCTTCAGCAAGTGAAGCAGTCCAGCTGCTTAGGAGTATGCAGTGGAAGATAGGGCTGAAGAAGGTCAATTGGTTTATGAGATGAAGGACCTTAAATATAAAGAAGGTTGTTCTTGGAGGCTGTAGGGGACCACTGAAAGTTGTTCTGTGTTACCTTGTTTTTTAAGCTAAAGAAAATGTGATAAAGGTTATGCTTTTTGATCAGGCCAGTTGTTTAAGAAGATTTTTCTGGAATCAGTGTATAGGGTGGATTGGAGGAGGGAAAAAGAAAATTGCAGAAACTAGTTGGCCTGTTTAGGCCAGATAAGAAGTAATGAGAACAGTGGCAATGAGATTGGAAAAGAGTGATGTGAGAGACATTGCAGAAGTATGTTGTTTAAGGAGTAAAAGTCAGAAAAATCTATTCAAGTATCACTGCAGTCATTCACCTCTCTAAAGGTTCCCCCCCACCTTTTAATGTTTAATAGCATCAGGAGTCTGAAAACTTTTGGGGTGTGGGAAGTGGGGAGATATAAAAGCAAGGGGAATATCTCAAAGAATATTTAATATTTTGTAATCGTATTTTAAAAAATTTCTGTTTCAATGTTTTTCCTTTTTGCTTCCCGTATTTTAAATAACATTAGAAGTTAGAGCACCTTCTTTATGTCCTTATTTATAATATTTATGCTGTTTCTTTCTTCCTTTAGGATACTGTTGAAGCTGAACTTACAAAGAAAGTAAACATGATGGAACTGTGACCAGAGCCAAATAAATTTCATCTTAACAAAGTAAACTGAATAGGACTTTAAAGCATTATTTCCTCATGGCATTCCTTACACCTTAATTTCTGTGTTCTTAGATGAGATAATAATGTCATTATTGATAGAATAGTGGTTTCTGATTGTGTATTAAATTTTTATGCTCAAATACAGTTTTCGTATGAAAAAACATTGGTTTTCTATGCTGTTGGTGGTTAAATGTCCTTCAGTAGTTCTCTTAGGTGAACTGTGACTGTTGTCCTGCAGTCGCTCACTAGGTCAGCTAAGTGAAAGGGAAAGGCTCTGCAACTTCAGTTATGTTTCTCCCACACCCCCGATCAGCTTACCTGCCTACCTCCAAATGTTCATATATGCAGGAATTTGGTTTATGAAAAAGATGACCTTTTAAATCAGTCGTAGAGAGATAGGTAATTCAACACATGGTGCTAGATCTGTACTTCACCCCTTATATCAGGGTAATTTCAAGGGATCAAAGATTTAAATATTTTTCTAAAAAGTTAGTAAAAGAAATCATGGAGGAGTTTTAATGTTTTGATTTTTAAATAATCACAGAGTCAGAAACTTATGACAAATCCAGGAGCCATAAAAAAACGATTGACGCAGCTCTATTTACAATAGCCCGGAGATGGAAACAACCTAAGTGCCCATCATCGGATGAATGGATAAAGAAGATGTGGCACATATATACAATGGAATATTACTCAGCCATAAAAAGAAACGAAATTGAGCTATTTGTAGTGAGGTGGATAGACCTAGAGTCTGTCATACACAGTGAAGTAAGTCAGAACGAAAAAGACAAATACAGTATGCTAACACATATATATGGAATTTAAGAAAAAAAAAAAATGTCATGAAGAACCTAGGGGTAAGGCAGGAATAAAGACGCAGACCTCCTAGAGAACGGACTTGAGGTTATGGGGAGGGGGAAGGGTGAGCTGTGACGGGGCGAGAGAGAGTCATGGACATATACACACTAACAAACATAGTAAGGTAGATAGCTAGAGGGAAGCAGCCGCATGGCACGGGGATATTGGCTCGGTGCTCTGTGACAGCCTGGAGGGGTGGGATAGGGAGGGTGGGAGGGAGGGAGACGCAAGAGGGAAGAGATATGGGAACATATGTATATGTATAACTGATTCACTTTGTTATAAAGCAGAAACTAACACACCATTGTAAAGTAATTATACCCCAATAAAGATGTTAATTAAAAAAAAAAAAAAAAAAAAAAAACGATTGAAATGTTTGAAAATTTTGAAATACCAAAACTTCCTGTATGGCAAAATCTTTCATAAATAAAATCAAACCATGACAAATGTAGTGTAGAGAAGAAGAGAGATTTTTCACTATGTAGCTTTTTGGACTTCAAAAAATTTTGTACCAGGGAATCAAGAAGCAATTAGTTTTTTAAAGATTATCTAATTGACCTTAAAAATTTCCCTCTTCTCCTTTTCCACAAATATATGGCTAAAGACATTTGTATTTCCTTTTTTGGAGACTGTCCATTTCCTTTAGCCATTTAGGTATGGTGGTTTGATCTTTTTCTTAACAGTTTAAGACAGCTCCTGATGTGTTAGCTATATTTGAATTGTAAATATTTTCCAAGTTTGTCGTTTGTCTTTTAACTTAATTGCAGTGCTTTTGGTAAGGTAACTTGGTAGGTTGACTGTGGAAATAACCACCATAATTCTTCCCATGCCTGCGCACTCACCCTTTGTATTGTGACCTTGCTACTTTTCCGTTGAGAGGTGGAGTCTATATCTAGCAAATATTAGAAAAACAGAGGATTAAAAACTGGTTGTGTGGGACTTCCCTGGTAGTCCAGTGTTTAAGAACCACCTTCCAAATTAGGGGATGCGGATTTGGACCCTGGTCGGGGAACTAAGATCCCACATGCCATAGGGCAGTTAAGCCTGTGCACCACAACTAGAGAGGAGCCCACACACCACAACAAAGAGCCTGTGCACCACAACTAAGACCCGATGCAGCCAAATAAATAAAATAAAAAACAAAACAAAACTGGTTTTGCATTGGATCTTGCCCTCTCTTACTGCTCTAGAATTCTGAGACTATCATGTGAAGAAGCCTGGACTATTGGAGGATGAGCTGAGACAAGTAATTCCAGCTGAGCCCTGTTCCCACCCCAAGACCAAACAGGCTGCCAATACTGCCAAATATGGGAATGAGTCCTTCTTATACTGTCCAGCCCCACTTGAGCCACTAGCAGACTGCAGAGATCAACCACACTGACGCAGGCTAGAAGCCAACAGAGTCAACCCTTAGAATCATGAGAAATAAGAAATGATTGTTGTTTGAAGCTTATTTTAAGTTTGGGGCTGGTTGTTAGCTGCAGTAGCTAGTTGATAAAATAGCTTTTGAAACTTATGTTCAAAGAAAAAGGAGAGCAAAAAATGTACAATATAAGAATCAAAAAAGAGGGACTTCTCTGGTGGTCCAATAGGTAAGGCTCCATGCCAGTGCAGGGGGTCTGGGTTTGATCCCTGGTTGGCGAACTAGATCCTGCATGCGTGCCGCAACTAAGAGTGCTTGCCACAAGTAAGAAGTCTACATGCTGCAACTAAGACCCGGCACAGCTTAAATAAATAAATAAATAAATAATCAAAGACAGAGGCAAGCTAGATTTGGCTCACAGACTGTATTTGTCAACTCCTGCCCTACAACAATAGCTATAAAAGGAAAACAAAGAGGTATAGCTAATACATCAATTGTGGAGTTAGCATGGAATCATAAAAAATGCTCAGTCCAAAAGAAGTCAGGAAATGAAAAAAAAGGAAAAGATGAGACAAATAGAAAACAAGATAGTAGATTTACACACAACCATATCAATAATCGCATTAACTGCAAATGATTTAAGTACTCCAGTTAAGAAGCAGACATTGTCAGCTTGAATAAAAAAATCAAGACAGTTAAATGCTGTCCCCAAGCAACCCACTTTAAAGATACAGGTAGACTGGGCTTCCCTGGTGGCGCAGTGGTTGAGAGTCTGCCTGCTGATGCAGGGGACACGGGTTCGTGCCCCGGTCCGGGAAGATCCCATATGCCGCGGAGTGGCTGGGCCTGTGAGTCATGGCCGCTGAGCCTGCGCGTCCGGAGCCTGTGCTCTGCAACGGGAGAGGCCACAACAGTGAGAGGCCCGTGTATCACAAAAAAAAAAAAAAAAAAAAATACAGGTAGATTAAAAGTAAAATCGTGGAAAATATATACAATGTAAATAGTAACTAAAAGTTTACAGTAATATCAAAATAGATGTTAGAACAGGAGATAAAGTTGTACATTTCATAGTGATAAAGAAGCCAAAATCATCCAATGGGGAAAGAATAGTCTTATGGTGCTGGGACAATTAGATGTCCAAATGCAAAAAATAAAGTTGGACCCTTAGCTCACAGTGTATATAGAAACTAAAAATGAATCAAAACCTTCAATATGAGCTAAAACTA
This sequence comes from Delphinus delphis, assembly GCF_949987515.2. NCBI lineage: Eukaryota > Metazoa > Chordata > Mammalia > Artiodactyla > Delphinidae > Delphinus > Delphinus delphis. Next base: position 62,174,947 of record NC_082695.1, read on the forward strand.
TAAAACTCTTAGAAGAAAAGTTAGAGACAAGTCACGATCTTGGATATGACAAAGGATTCTTAGATATGAAGCCAAAAGCACAAGCAACAAAAGAAAAAAATAGTTAAATTGGACTTTATGAAAATTGAAAACGTTTGTGTTTCAAAGGACACCATTAAGAAAGTGAGTAGGCAATCTACAGAATGTGGGGAAATATTTGCAAATCATATGTCTGATAAGGGACTTGTACCAGAATCTATAAAAACTCACAACTCAATAATAAAAGACAAATAACCCAGTTAAAAATGGGCAAGGGATTTGAATAGACATTTCTCCAGTCTAGATATATATGAATGCCTAATTAGCACATGAAAAGATGCTTGACATTAATTATCAGGGAAATAAAAATCAAAAACTCAGTGAGACACCATCTCATACCCACTAAGATGGATAGAATAAAAGAGACATAATGACAAGTGTTGATGAGGATGAGGACAAATTGGAACCCTCATACACTAATGGTAGGATGGTAATATGGTACAGTCATTCTGGAAAACAGTTTGGAAGGGTCTCAAATTACTAAATATCGAGTTACCTTCTGACCCAGCAACTCAACTCCCAGCTGTATACCCAAGAGAAGTGAAAACACATGTGCATACAAAAATTTATGCATGAATGTTTGCAGCAGCATTATTCATAACAATGCGAATGCCCATCAATGGGCAAACAATGTGGTATAGCCAAACAATGGAATATTATTTAGTCATAAAAGGAATGAAGTACCCAGACATGATACAACATGGATGAAACTTGAAACCGTATGCTAAGGGAAAGAAGCCAGTCACAAAAAATCACATATTGTAGGATTCCATTCATATGAAATGTCCTGAAATATATAGAGATAGCAAATGATGACTGAAGGATGAGGGATAGGGGGTAATAGCTAAAGGGTACAGAGTTCCTTTTGAAGTAATGGTTGCAAATGTCTGTGAATACTTTGAAAACCATTGAATTATATACACTTAATTTTTTAAAAGATAGCTATTATTATTGGCTGCATTTGGTCTTTGTTGCTGTGCGGGGACTTTCTCTAGTTGCAGCAAGCAGGGGCTACTGTTCATTGCAGTGCACAGGTTTCTCATTGCAGTGGCTTCTCTTGTGGAGCACGGGCTCTAGGCGCGTGGGCTTCAGTAGTTGCAGCACACGGGCTCAGTAGTTATGGCTCACGGGCTCTAGGGTGTGTGGGCTTCAGTAGTTGTGACACGCAGGTTCTAGGGTGCGCAGGCTTCAGTAGTTGTGGCATACAGGCTTAGTTGCTCCGTGGCATGTGGGATCTTCCCAGACCAGGGCTCGAACCCGTGTCCCCTGCATTGGCAGGCGGATTCTTAACCACTGTGCCACCAGGGAAGTTCTATATACACTTTAAGTGGGTGAATTGTAGGGTAAGTGAATTATATCTCAATAAAGCTGCTGAAGAGAAGGTATACAGATTAAAAAGGAAGAAGTAAAACCATATTTATTCACAAATGGAGTTAGTAAAGTGAGCATCCATGCCAGAAAGGTAGGAAAATAAGAGCAAAATAAACCCAAAGAAACTAGCAGGAGGAAATAATGAAGATATGAGCAAAAATTAATAAAACAAAATAAATATAATAGAGAGGATCAACAAAGCGAAGAGTTGGTTCTGTAAAAAAAATAAAGCAAACTAGAAATCTGCCGCGTCATCTACATTTTTTTTTTTTTTTGGCCGCGCCACGCAAAACGTGGGATCTTAGTTCCCCGACCAGGGATCAAACCCGCATCCCCTGCATTGGAAGCGTGGAGTCTTAACCACTGGACCACTAGGGAAGTCACTCGTCTAAATTTTTAAGTGTATAGATATAGCATTGTTGTTTATATCCTCTATTTCCAGAATCTGAAGTGAATCCCCTTTGGTTACTTGTTCCAGTAGGACTGGGGGTTTTAAAAAAGGGCTGGTCTAGGAAGCCAGGAAACCTGGATACAGAGGGCAAAGAGAAATAGACTAGGTCATGGAGGAGTCAGGGGCATGGCTCAGGCTGACAGTCCGCCCATTTGTAGATGTGCCAAGAAGGATGTGAGGTGTGGGCAAGCAAGCATCTAAAGCAGCCCCTAATTAAACCTTCTTGCTCTAATTCCATTTCTAGGTCTCTAACTTGCATATTTCTTGGAAATATCAAATATACCCATATGTATGGCTGTGTGTGTGTGTGAGAGGGACCTCTGTTCTTTTGTCTCTAGTTCTGACTGCATGTCTGTCTATGAGAACCACACCCCTACCCCTACATACTTCTGCATTTATCTCCAATGAACAAAGACACTCTTGGATAATCACAGCAAAATGATCAAATTTAGGAAATTTAACATTGATAAAATTTTATTATCTAATATATAGTCCATACTCAAATTCCTCCAGTTGTCTCAATGTGCTTCGTAACAATTGTTTTTCCAATCCAAGATCATACATTGTATGTAGTTGTGTCTGTCTTAATCCAGTTTTTCATATCTGACTCTGACCATTTTGCCTTTACTGTTTCATTAGACCCGCATTTCTAGGTCTATGAAACTCCCCCCCACTCCAATACAGCTGTCTGAGCAAGTCCAGTCAGGGTGGCACAGACCTAGGGACCATTGCATATATAGGTCCAAGCCCTGCAGAGTCACTATCCTTTGCCCGAAGTTCTGCCCTGTGGGCAGGGGAGGGGGAGGTGCTGTACTGTCAATAGATTTGCCTTTGCCTATACTAAATTAAGAACTCATGACCTTGGCAGGGGCTTGAGTTACCAGCAGAATGGGATTAGCTCTTACAGCTTCGGCTCCTTGTGAAACTGAATATTGGGTAAGAAGTGCAGCTTGAATGAAAAGATGCTTCTCATCAAATGTGTCTGAAGCTTTTTTTTTTTTTTTTTTTTTTTTGCTGTACGCGGGCCTCTCACTGTTGTGGACTCTCCCGTTGCGGAGCACAGGCTCCGGATGCGCAGGCTCAGCGGCCATGGCTCACGGGCCCAGCCGCCCCGCGGCACGCGGGATCCTCCCGGACCGGGGCACGAACCCGTGTCCCCTGCATCGGCAGGCGGACTCTCAACCACTGCGCCACCAGGGAAGCCCTGAAGCTATTTTAAGAGAACACTGAGGATTGTGTGTGGATGTCCTTGGAGCCTGTTTGGTTGCCAGGGGAACTTTTTCTTGTGAGTTATCACAGGAGCACGTGACAGCTGGCTCACCATAGTCTGGCTCTGACCCTGTGCCAGGACAGCTGATGCCCGGGCTTTGATGACACACCACTCAAAAAGGCTGCTCTGCCAGCTTTATTTAGTACTGTGATGCATGGATGTCCTCTTATTAGCACAGCTTCCTCTCACACTGTGCAGGTTTATGTTTTCAGGTTTATCTTACAGTGATCAAATCTCATATTTACAGTTTTCTTTCAATTCTGCAGCAACAGTTGTGGGCTGACAGCCTGCCTCCACTGCGTTGGGAGGGAGAATTGCTGTATTTTCCACAGCATGTTCAGACACTAAGCATAAAACCTGGCTCTTATACTACCTGGCAATGTGACCTTAAAGACATGTAAACTTAGGTATCGAATGGATATAATAGTCGCCCTACCTGCCCTGTTATTTGTTCTTTCACTTACTTATTAACAAATTTTATTAAGTACTATGTGTTGGGTACTGAAGCCACAAAGATAAATAAGAATTTCCCCTCAATCTCAGAGAGGCAGCTTATACATTTACAGAATATCAGATGGGAAGTGATTGTTCAGTCCAAATTTTAGTCTTATAGACAAGGAAATTGAGGCCCAAAGAAATAAAATGACTGCCCAGATGTCACACCCAGTCACTGACCGAGTTGGGATGGGACCCCAGATTGCTTATTTCCCAAACCAAAGATCTTTCCTCTGTATCACCTACTTTTGGCTGAACCGTAATAAGTCTCAATTTCCCTGCTTAGCTTTTTTTAAAAATAAATTTATTTATTTATTTATTCATTGCTGCACGCAGATTTTCTTTAGTTGCGTCGAGTGGGGGCTATTCTTCATTGGGTGCACGGGTTTCAGTAGTTGTGGCACGCAGGCTCAGTAGTTGTGGTGCATGGGCTTAGTTGCTCCACAGCATGTGGGATCTCCCCGGACCAGGGCTCGAAGCCATGTCCCCTGCATTGGCAGGCAGATTCTTAACCACTGTGCCACCAGCGAAGCCCTCCCTGCTTAGCTTTTAACTACTTTAGAAATGTAGACTGGGGATGCCCAAGCTCCTCAAACGTTAGAAAAAAAATATTTCCTTAAAAAAATAACAAAAAACTCCAAACTACTTGTAACCACAAAAGTAATACCTGTTTATTACAAATAATTCCAACAATTCAAAAGTATATAAAATTTGAAGTTTAAGCTCTTTCCTTCTCCTAGCCCCAATTCTACTTCCCAAGAGTAACTGACTACTTATTCTCTGCTATCATTAGAGTGAATCATTCTAGACTTATCTGTGCAAATCCAGCATGTACACGTATATATTATTTTAATATTTATTTATTTATTTGGCTGCGTCGGGTCTTAGTTGGGGCATGTGGGATATTTATTTGTGGCATGCAAACTCTTAGTTGCAGCATGTGGGATCTAGTTCCCTGGCCAGGGATTGAACCCGGGCCCCCAGCATTGGGAGCACAGAGTCTTAGCCACTGGACCACCAGGGAAGTCCCCACATATTTTTATATTCTTTGTAACACTGTAGTATTTCAATGTATAGATATATTATACTTTGTGACTTTCAGATGGCTCCAATTCAAAATACTTTATAAACATCAAAAATCATCAGATATTCCCTCCCCCTTTAGGGTTGTAAAATTAGTAACCAATGATTGAGAAAGTATACAATAACAAAAAGCTAATATTATTCAGAAATTAAGACTTTTTATATCAATTTGAACTTATTCATCAAACAGCAGCTCTAGATATTTGAAAAATAGTTGTTATATATGTGTGTGAGATATGGTATATATTCAGCCTGAAGGTTTTTCTGTGTGTATGTATAGATTTTGGGTCCTTTTGATAACTTTGTTGCCCCTGTCCCATCCCCTGTTCCTTTGTTAGGGGCCACTGCTCTAATGCTGCCAAGGATCATTAGCACAAGTTTATACTGTAGTACCAAATGCTCTCTATTGGCCAGCAGGTCCCTCTGAGTCATTGTGTCGGTTTTGAGTTGCATTTAGCTGCATATAACAAAAAACGCAAAGAAATGGCTTGTCTCTTTCTTGTAAAATGCCAGAAGCAGGCAGTTCAAGGTAGAGATGGGGACTTCTCTAGTCATCAGGGAAATTGGCTCCTTCTTTGTGGTTCACATGGTTTTAGCACTGGTTTCTATCCTCAAGGTCACTTCACAGTCATATACTGGCTGCTGTAGCACCAACTTTCATGTCTACATCACTTTGGACAATCCTACCTGCAAAAGGTAGGGGGCTGGAAAATGTAATGTTTTTATGGGCACATTGTTGCACAGAATAAATTTGGGTTTCTATTCGTTAAGAAAGAGTGAGAATGAGGATTAACAAGTAGGGACTTGTAGTTACCCACCCTAATTACGGACAAAATTCTTTTACATACCAGTCCTGGGTTAAATTTTCTTTTAGCTCCCATTCTCTTCTTTGCGGAAATAAGATTTCCTTTCTTTTTATTCAGCTTTGTCACTTTTCTTTCTGCCATTTTTTGTTCTAACAATGCTCAATTATTCTTTATCTTCCAATTGGAGACATCGAGCTCCCTTCTGTTGGTATTTATTTATTTATGGCTGCATTGGGTCTTCCTTGCGGTGCGTGGGTTTCTCATTGCTGTGGCTTCTCTTGCTGTGGAGCATGGGCTATAGGCATGTGGGCTTCAGTATTTGTGGGCTCAGTAGTTGTGGCACGTAGGCTCAGTATTTGTGGCTTGCAGGCTCTAGGGTACAGGCTCAGTAGTTGTGGTGCACGGGCTTAGTTGCTCTGCAGCATGTGGGATCTCCCCGGACCAGGACTCAAACATGTCCCTTGTATTGGTGGGTGGATTCTTAACCACTGTGCCACCAGGGAAACCCCTGTTTGTATTTTTAAAGTAAATCTTTTAGAGATAAATGTGAAATGGATGAGTAAGCAAGTCACAGAACTGTGGATGATTAGTAATGATGAAATTATTAGAGGGGAGATTATAAGAAAAAAAAGCACATAAGTTTGGAATTTTGTAAATGTGAGAACATCATTAATGAAAGGTATAGACCATAGATAATAGTAGATACAAACTCATGTAAATTTAGTTCAAAGTTTTTGGTGCAATATAATCTAGAATACTGGGTGAGCAATAAATTTGGGCATTACATGTGACCTAAAAATAAATAAGTAAGTAAGTAAATAAGTAAAGTAACTCTTTTAAAGAATAATTTCTCTCTTCAACTCTAGGTTTACAAATATATATTATTCTTAAGTAACTTTTTTTTAGAATTTATTTATTTATTTATTTTTGGCTGAGTTACGTCTTTGTTGCTGCGTGTGGGCTTTCTCTAGTTTCGGCGAGTGGGGGCTACTCTTCGTAGTAGTGCGCGGGCTTCTCATTGCGGTGGTTTCTCTTGTTGTGGAGCACGGGCTCTAGGCGTGCGGGCTTCAGTAGTTGAGGCTCACGGGCTCTAGATCGCAGGCTCAGTAGTTGTGACGCACAGGCTTAGTTGATCCGCGGCATGTGGGATCTTCCCGGACCAGGACTCGAACCCATGTCCCCTGCATTGGCAGGCGGATTCTTAAGCTCTGCGCCACCAGGGAAACCCTAAATAACTCTTTTTGAAGCAGAGTACATATAGCAAAATCATAAGGGTATATAGCTTGATGAATTTTCACAAGGTGAACACACCCATGTGCACATCACCCAGATTAGGTTGTGTACAGAATATCACCAAGGGGCCACTTCCATATGCCCCGTTCCAGTCATTACTCTCACAAAGGTAATGAAAATCCCAACTTCTGTCAGGCAGATTAATTCACCCTGTCTTAGAACTTTAAGTGAATTCATACCGCATGTACTCTTGTGTCTAGCTGTTTTCACACATTATGTATTTGACCTTTGTCTACAATGTCGCATATTGCAGAAGTTTGCTTATTTTGATTGCTTTAGAGCAGTGATTCTCAATCGGGGGGGTGGTAATAATCCCCCCAGGAGACATTTGGCAATAGTCGTAGACATTTTTGGTTGTCACAACTAGGAGAGTGCTACTGTCATCTAGTGGGCAAAGGCCAGGGGTGCTGTTAAATATACTACAGTCTTCACAACAAAGAATTATCTGGTCCAAAAGAATTATCCGTGCCCTACTTTAGAATACTTCATTGTTTTATTTATCCATTCTACTGTGGATGGACGTTTGTGTTGCTTCCATTTGGGGTTCTTATGAATAAAGTTGCTATGTATGTTCTCATACATGTCTTTTGGTGCACATATGTTTGCATGTATGTGAAGAATACACCTTGAACATGTGAAGAATACACTTTGAACATTTGATATGTTCAAATTTAGAAAATACTGCAAAAACAATCCCAAAATGATTGTGTTAATTTGCGCTCTCACCAGCTGTGTGTGAGTTCCAGTTGTTCCACATCTTCATAAATCCTAGGTATTATCATTTAATACCATTTTTTGGGTGGTATTTAAACCATTTTTGGGGTGGTATTATCCCCCTTGTAGTGTTAATTTGCAATTTCTTGATGACTAATGAGGGTGGAACATTTTCACATGCTTGTTGGCTATTTAGGTACTTTATTTTGTGAATTGCCTGTTTAGTCTTTTGCCCATTTTTCTGTTAGGCTGTTTGCCTTTTTCTTCTTGGTATGTAAGAGTTATTTATATCTTCTGGATATGAGTTTTTTTTATCAGCTATAAGTATTGCAAATATCTCCTCTCATTCTGGGACTTGTCGCTTTACTCGTTTAATAGCAGCTTTTGATGAACAGAATTAATGTTAATATCCAATTTATCAATCTTTCTCTTTTCATTAGTGCTTTCCACCTTCATTTTAAAAGCTGTTTTCACTGGGTTTATAGTTATAGGTTAGCAGTTATTTTCTTTTAACACTTTATTTATTTATTTATTTTTAATATTTATTTATTTATTTTTGGCTGCATCGTGGGATCTTTTGTTGCGGCGCCTGGGCTCTTTGTTGTGGCACACGGGTTTCTCTCTAGCTGTAGCGCACAGGCTGCAGGGCGCATGGGCTCTGTAGTTGGCTCACTAAGCCGCTTTGTTGCCCCGAGGCATGTGGGATCTTAGTTCCCCAACCAGAGATCGAACCCGCATCCCCTGCATTGGAAGGCAGATTCTTAACCACTGGACCACCAGGGAAGTCCCTTAACTCTTTAAATATATAATTCAAGTATTTCCTTACTTCCATCATGTATTAGTTTTCTATTGCTGTGTAACAATATTACAGCTAACTTAGCATCTTAAAACAAAACACATTTATTATCTCACAGTTTCTGGGGGTCAGGCATCTGGACACAGCTTATTCGGGTCCTCGAGAGCGCTACAATTAAGATGTTGGTCAGGACTGGGTTCTCTTCTGGGGCTTGACTAGGAAAAGGATCCACTTCTCTGTTCATTGAGTCTGTTAGCCGAATTCAGTTCTTGAGGTTGTAGGCATACAGGCAGCAGTTCCTTGCTAGCTACTAGCTGAGGCCACCCAAAGTCCCTTGCCAAATGAGATTCCCCAACATGGCCACTTACTTCTCAAAGCCAGCAAGGGTGATAAGACCTCAGTAAGAGGGGCACCATGATCTTATGTAATATAATCATGCAATCTCATAATTAACATAATGTACTCACACACGTAATCATGTACATCTTGTCACCTTTGCCTTATTCTGTTGGTTAGAAGCAAGTCACAGGCCCTGCCCATACTCAAGGGTGGATGAGACAAGGATGTGAACACCAGGAGGCAAGGATCACGGGGGACCCCCTGAGTCTATACACACATTTCTGCTAAGAAGTCACCTGTGTTAACATGGTTCATTTGAAAGTAATGTGTGTATTTTTTTCTGTGACTGCTTTTGGTTCTCAGCAATCCTATGATGTTCTAAGTGTGTTTTTCTTTGAACTTCTCTTAATTAAGGATCATAGAACTTCTTGTACTAGTGGCTTGATATTTTTCATCTATTTGGGAAAATTCAGCCATTGTGTTTTCAAGTACTGCTTCTGCTTCATTTTCTCTCCCCTTTCTGGTACTCCCAATTACCTAGATGTTAGACTGTCTCACTGTAGCTCATATATCATACATGCTTTTCTGTATTTTCCATTCTTTTTTTTCTTTCAATTTTTTTCCATCTTTTTTCTCTCCTTCAGTATGGATATTTTTACTAACCGATCTTACATATTACTAATCTTGTTCTTAATCTGCTGTTAGACACATCTATTTCATTAAGTTCAGTTATTGTATTTTTCAGTTTATAATTTCCATTTTGTTCTTTTTAAAAAACATGTAACTTCCAGTTCTCTGGTGAAGTTCTCCATCTTGTCTTTTCTTGAACACATCAGTCACATTTACCACCTCAGTTCAAATCCTTTTATAGGAAGCAAACATCATCTCACAATCCTGATATCAATTGGGCTGTGAGGTAATACATCCATCAGTACGTATATTTATAACTTACAGACCTCAGCAACACTTTGACCATATAAAGTGCAAACACTGTAATTCATCTTTCATCTTCCATTTTATTATTCACATAGGACGCCAGTGATAACACACCCATTCACTTCAACACTGGCTAGATGAAAACCTAGTGGGAAAACCTCTAAGCCCTTGGTTCATCTAATAAAATCATTGCCCAGGGAAGAAATTCTGGATGGGAGGTACCCAGGCTTGCTCTCTGAGCAACAGTGTCTATTTGGAATAAAATGGATTTCTCAGGAAAATTCATGAATGAGAGTATGACAGCGGCCTCTGGATGGCCCCAACGACCCCTGCCTTCTGGGATCCTCTGTGTTGTCTACACCCCTCCCTCTGAGTGTGGGCTGAGCTTAATGACTTCATTCCAACAAATAGGACTCATGAGGCACAGTTATGCTAAAACTTTCTTTGTTGTTTGGCTGATATTCAAAGTTAACGGGGTGTCTTGTATTTTGTTTTATTTGCTAAACTGGCAACCAGTGTGTATTCTCCACTGATAATGTCTCCAAATCAGAATTCCAATTGTGAGTAGCCAATGGAAGTAGCCAATTCCAATTGTGAGTAGCCAACTTTGGTCATTTATGCAAGTAAAAGTAGAAAGAAATTAGGTTTTGGACTTCCCTGGTTGTCCAGTGGTTAAGACTCCACGCTTCCACTGCAGGGGGCATGGGTTCAGTGCCTGGCTGGGGAAGTTCTGCATGCCGTGTGGTGAGGCCAAAAAAAAAAAAAAAAGAAAGAAATCAAGTTTTGAACCTAGTCCCTAATTGCATTCTCTCATTGTTCTAATACTTTTTTAGTTGAATCTCTTGGCTTTTCCATATATGTAATTATTTCACATGCAAATAATGATAAATTTACTTCCTCCTTATCAATTTTGGTTCTTCTAATTTTTTTCTCAGGCAGTACTATCATACCAACGTGGTAACAGTAGTAACAGCAAAAGTTTTAGTAATTGTTAATGTGTAATGGACTATCACAAATGGCATAAAACAATCATGGATTCTGTGGGTGAGAAATCTGGGCAAGGCACCGTGAGCATTTTTCATCTTTGCTCCTTACTATGTGGAGCCTCAAGTTGGGCAGATTTAAAGGCTGGGGATGGTTAAAGAGCTGAGGGGCAGAATCACCAGAGGTGTCTTCAGTCACTGGCCTGGCAGTTTTTGCTGGCTTTGGCCTGAGTCTCAAGCTGTCAGCCTCTGGGTAAAACACTTACACATGACCTCTCTGTATGGTCTCTTCATGATGGCTGGTTTGGGCTTCTTTCTAATATGATAGCTGGCTTTTAAGAGAACATTTTGGGCTTCCCTGGTGGTGCAGTGGTTGGGAATCCGCCTGCCAACTCAGGGGACATGGGTTCGATCCTTCGTCCAGGAAGATCCCACATGCTGTGGAAAAACTAAGCCTGAGCTCTCGAGCCTGCGAGCCACACCACTGAAGCCCGCGTGCCTAGAGCCCGTGCTCCGCAGCAAGAGAAGCCACCGCAATGAGAAGCCCGCGCACCGCAACGAAGAGTAGCCCCTGCTCACCGCAGCTAGAGAAAGCCCGTGTGCAGCAATGAAGACCCAACGCAGCCAAAAAAGAGTGAACATTTTAACAGAGCAAGCAGAAGTGTAATAGCATTCTTATGATCACCTTTGAATGTCACAAAGCCTCACTGCCATCATTACTGTATCAAAGTCCACCCACAGAGTCAAGAGAAAGGGACATAGACTCCCTAGCCAGTGGGTGGATTGTCAGGATTACATTCTAAGAGGAGCATGTGGGATGGAAGATATTACTGTGGTCGTCTTTGGAGAATACAACCTGCTAAAAGGAACAGCTTTGCTGTGTTGCTGAGTTGAGTGGAGATTCTTCTACTAAAGGGGCTTTACCTTTAAGCCTGGGTTCAGATTTATTTATTAACATGTCAAGGAAGTCCCTCTATTCTGAAATTATTGAGTTTTTAAAAAATAAATAATAGATGGTGATTTTTTTCAAATGCTTTTTCAGCATCTATGAAGAGGCAGTGAAATAAGGTAAAAATGAGTGAGGTTGTGGTTGCTCCGTTTGAGGCAGGTCTGCAGTTCATCCATTCATTCAGTATGTTTCTGAGCACTTACTGTGTGCCAGACACTTTGCTAGACACTAGGATGAAACACTGAACTCAAACAGAAGTGGTTCCCAGCCCTCATGAAGTTTATAGCCGAAACGATCCAGATCCAATTAACTGCCTGATCTGGTTTTTGTGCCAGCAAGCACAGAAAAACTTGTCCCCTTCTGCTCTCCTACCCTAATCCCAAACAAACTCAGTAACCGGATCAGCAGTTCTCTCATTCCTGTGACAGGAATCTCTTGTCTGGATTGTGTTTGAAGGACATTGGGTATTTACATATATAATTTTGGCCACCAGGGGGCAGTCATATTTTAAAAATAGTTTCAAAGGGGAAGAAAACGGGCAAACCCATTCCTTGAAAGGCTAGCCCTGGGGTTCTGGGGCCAGAGTCAAAAATCACATGGTGGGATTCACTCCAACGGGGACACAGCACAGCACTGTCCCACTTCAGGCCTGCAGATTGCACCAATTTGTCATGAGGCCCCGGCGCCTTGAGTGGAGGATGATGTAATGAAACCTGACCCAGGTTGTAATGAAGTAGATCAGAGGGTCTCCCAAACCAAACACTTCAGAGGAAGTTAACTGCACAGGAACTCCTGGAGGGAGAGGCCTAGAGCACCTCCCACCCCCATCACCTTTCAAGTCCTCCCTGAATAGTGAGCATTTACTAAGCACTATCTATTCAGCTGCCCGGTCTGTATCGGGCGGGAGAAAAGCAGACGTTCTGGCTACAAAGCAAGGCCTCGCTTGCACAACATTATGAGAGAGCAGTAAGGACAGCCGGAGCCAAACAGAGTCCAGTCAGGAGTCCCCCACCACGCCCCCCGGAGAAGCACACAGAGCACCCAGGCCCCCAGCTTCTCCAGGGGCAGCATGAGCCCTTACCCTTGGGGTCCTGCCAGCATAGCTGTGCTTCCAGGAGCTCCAACTCTTCTCTGTTCTCTCTGTAGCCTAGGGTGAGGCATCTATTTCCAGTGTATTGATTTGTCTTATTTTGGTTTTTGCTTGTGTCCAAAGTGGTTTATCAAAGCCCCACATCCCTTCCCCATCTGGGGCTGGAGCAGCTTTGGGAACAGAGAAGCAGGAGAGACTCTCAGGCTGCTTCCCCACCCAGCCTCCCCCTGTTAGCAAGGCTGTTGCCCCAGAATCATAGCCCTGCCCCTCCCTCGAATAGAAACCAATTGCTCTTATCTAAGTTTTACGAAAAAGCTTCGAAGAGAAAAAAACAGTTCGAACGAACTAGGCCCAAACTGGCGGAATAACTATAGCTCTTCGTAATGCATTACCAACTAAATGACACACCCACAGGCGCCGTGACAATTGACAATTGCCATGACAACTACTGGAAAAGCCCATACCAGGGCTGAAAAGGAGAGTTGTATCAGTACCAGGTCCAAATCACACCCTTATTCTCAGATAATTCATTAATACTCCTCCCACTCTTTCCAAATCCCTCCCTTTTACTTGATCCTGCTATACTGTATATTTGGTGTCTCTGCCCTAACTGGGTTGAGAAGTTGATTTCTGAACTAGGTTCCTGCCTCTCCATTCTTTGGCCATTGAATAAAGCTTGTGCTATTCCAGTCTTAGCGTCAGTTTTGTTATCGGCTGCACAAATGCGATTGGAAGAAGAACCTCCCTGGTTGAGACAAGGGGTCTCAGCCTGGGCTGGAACCCCAGAGCAGGTCCAGTCAACCAATTTGGTAACACCCCCACCCCTAAGTCAATGAGTGCAGAGCCCACTTGAATGAGAAGAAGGAAAAAGGAGGAAAATGGTTAATATCTTAAAAATATTCTCCATCCACAGGGTTGTGAGAATGCACAAATCTTAGCCCAAATCTGGTGTGAGCAGGAACTCAATGAGTGTTAGTTATTAGATGTCTACAATCCCTTACTGGAATTTCCGAAGCCCCAAAGCTCTAAAAACCTAAAACTCTTTCATAATTCATTTGGCAAAACCCAATCTGACCTGTACTTATTTTGTGGCAAAACTGCATCTGAACCACCATGCAGCTAATTTTGGTCTACATGTACCACTTGGTGTGAGTAGTCATGTTTCACTGCAGAAATCCACAGTGTTTGATTAGAGTCCTGTCCCAGACTGCACCATGGGTGCTGTGAGTCTAAGGTGTGGCTGATTGTCTTTTTAAAATCTGGAACCATCTGAATCCTGAAACATAACTGGTCCCTGAAACCTGTTTCTGTATGAAACCTAGGTTCTATATCTTATTTCTGCTTTTATCTAGCTATGTGACATGTCATGTGGTGACCCTAAGCTCCACATCTCCTGCATTTATTCCTGCCCTGTAAGATCCATGCCCTTTGAGTGTGGGCTGGACCTGTGACTTGCTTCTAACTAATAGAATATGGCAAAGGTGAAGAGATTTTGAGGATGTAATTAAGATCCCAAATCAGTTGGTTTTTATTTAATCAAAGAGGAAATGATCCTAAGTGGGCCTGACTTAATCAGGTAAAAGCTTTAAAAGAGGGACTGGGCCCTCCCTGGGGCCAAGACTCTCTCACGTGTTGGCTTTGAAGAACTTTCCATGCTGTGAAAAGGCCTATGGAGAGGCCATTGGCGAAGAACTGTGGGCAGATTTTAGTCGCTGAGAGCACTTGGCTGACTACCAGCAAGAAAAAAAAGACCTCAGTTCTGCAGCAGCAGGCAGAGGAAGTCTGTCAATAGCCTGAGGGAGCTTGGAAACATCTTTCCCCGCTTGAGACTCTGATGAGATGGCAGCCCAGTTGATACCTTGATTGCAACATATCAAAACTCTGAAGCAGAGGACCCAGCTAAGTCAAGCTCAGACCCCTGACGTATGGAAACTGAGCTAGTAAGTGTGTGTTGTCTTCATCCACCAGATCGTGGTTGTTGGTTATGCAACACAGAGAACTAGCACATTAGAGACAGTCCTTAACCTCCATGAGCCCCAGCTGCTCATCTGCAAACTGGGGAAATGGGTAGACTAAGGTCACATCTAGGAGTCTCTCCGGCTGTAGCTTTTGGAGACTCTCTGAGATGCTGGGTGCTTTGGTTTGGGCAGAAGAGATAATGGTCCTTTAGTGGGTGAGCAGATGTGAGGCAGGGGGCTGTGGGTTCCAAAACAATGCACAGGCAGAGAAAATGCAGACAGCTGAGGACTCCCCCTGAGTCCCTGGTGACCCACCTCCCAGGCTGGACACTGCCCACAGCTGGCACCACTCCCGGCTGCAGAGACAATCGTCTTTCAAAAGCAGGAAAAACAAACATCCTCTTTTCCCTGCTCTGTAAGGGAAGCTCCAACACACTGGACACTGCCCCATCTCTATCAGTTTAGTAAGGGCAAAAGTCCATTCCCAGCAATCTTCATCTCAAGACACCTAAAGCTCTTGGGCTGGTGGTCTCAGGACGGGGAACTCGCAGGGAGCTGAGTCAGGGAGGGCGTCAGGTTTCCTGTGAGTTCTTGGCAAACCTCTGAAGAGGGTAAGCTTTTACTTCTGTGTTTTCCCACTGAGCCCACTGGCCATGTGTCCTTGCTTTCTACACTCCTGCCTCCTGTCACAGGGGCCCCAGACTACCAATGTGCCCCAGAGGTAGAGCAGCCTTCCCTCCTGCAAAGACTCACTCAGACACAGCTGACACTCTCATTTCACTGGCTGAAGCGATGGTCCCTTATTAAATTCCTTGGGGGATGACCTCATTAAGCCTTGTTATGGGTCACTTCTATTTTAGGGAGAATAAATTTCCTGGAATCTTTCTATGGACATCTAGTTAATTGAAACCTGAAGTAGGGGTTGGGGGAAGGGTGGGCACGAGTGAGGAGGTGGAGGAAGCCTGAAAGGGTGAGGAGTGGGGAGCTGGTTGGAAGGAGGACACAGGGGGTACGTATGAGGGGAAACGATAAGGAGGAAGACACAGGCCGAGGAGAGGGAGGGAACACAAAACAAGCATCCACTGCAGCCTGATCTGCTGAGATAGCCTCCTAGCTGCCTCGCAGGCCTCCGCGCTCAACCCTGCCCAGACACGTGAGTCCAGACCAGCGTGATACGATAAGGGCCTAGGCCAGGATATGGCAACAGAGATGGAAAAGAAGGAGATATGAGAGAACTTGGAAACAAATTTGATATAGGGCTGGAGGAGAGGAAAGAACCCAAGATGACCTTGAAAGATCCTTGCAGAATGGGGAGAGGTGCCAGAGTACGAGTCCAGTAGAGACCTCAGGTCAATGCCAAGTCCAGGGCTCTATTGTTTGAAGAATCCCTCTTCATCCACTTCTGAAAAAGCGACATTTCCTGTCTCCAGTCTTCTGGCTCTTCAGCCATTCATGCATGCACGCAGCTAACGTGAATTCAGTACTTACCAGATTGGACCCAGGCTGAGGACTGGGCAATGCAAATGTAAACATACTTCTTAGGCCAAGTGACTTGAGTCCATTCAGAGCAGTTAGCGACTCAGAATCTCTTTTACTTCAATTCCCTCTTCAAACAGTTGTGCTGATCCTTAGGATAGGTGCCGCAGAGAAGCGGATATAAAGAGGGAAGAAAGTTTTGTGTTGGGGACCTTAAAGTCAAGTGAACTGTGGCATGTGACAGTGCTGGAAGACAGGTGACCACGAATTAATTGTGTGGCTCTTGGCTGGACTCCAACCAGGCCTGGGTTCTTTCATCTGTAAAAGGAGGGAGTATGGTTAGATGATTTCTGAAAACTCTCCTACCTTTGTTTTATGCTTTGTTTTTGATGTGAAAGTGTTATGAAAAGTTTGGTTTCTACATAGATGTGATGTAGTCCTTTATTTCAGAAAACAATAATAATGTGAGCACCCACAGAGGGATGTGGGGTGTGACCTGGAACTCTGTTCCTCACTCCGGTGCGTCCATATGGAGGGGGCTTCATTTGAGCCACAGTCCCGGTGTCGCTCTTCGAAAGAAAGACATCTGACAGCAAAGTTTGAGGGAAGGACCTGAGCAAGCTCTGCTAAAACCAGCTGTGTACCTGTTATGGGCTGAATTGTGTTCCCCCCAAATCCATATGTTGAAGCTCTAACTCCCAGGACTTCAGAATGTGACTGTATTTGGAAATAGGGCCTTCAAAGAGACAATTAAGTTAAAACGGGGTTGTTGGGTTGGGCCCTAATGTACTATGATTGGTGTCCTTGTAAGAGGAGATTAGGACACAGACAATACTGACTGAGGGGTGACCATGTGAAGACACAGCAGGGAGGAGGCCAACTGTAAGCCTCAGAAGAAACTGAACCAACAGACACCTTGATCTTGGAATTCTAGACTCTAGAACTATGAGGAAATACATTTCTGTTACGTCACCAATCTATGGCACTTCATTGTGGCAGTCCCAGTGAATTGACATATCACTCTAGGGCCCCACTGCAGAGAGGGTATATTCTGGGCTGCTCACCAGGCAGTAACTCCACTACTTGGGGGAAGGGCTGAGGTTGTCCAGTCTGTCGACAGGGGCCGTGACACATCATGAAGTCCGTGGGTCCTGCACATTTAAACCGTGTCCTCCAATCTAGCTTTTATTTATCATAAAGTTGACACTTAAATGTTCACCTGTTGCCTGTGTCTTATTTCTCAACTGGTTCCAAACTTTTATGTTTTTTTTGGTTCCAAACTTGAGGAGAGGGAGAGAGAGGGTTATTTATTGCACCTCCATCCCCGAACCTAGCAAGAAAAAGGAAAGAAAAAAACCATCTCAGACCATGTTACGGATAAGTCTTCCCTGGGGATTTTGTTCTTTTTTCTAAACTCCTTGTTCACTGTTGCCCTCATCACTCCTGAATGAGCATTCTGACTCCGGCGGCCGGGCCCACACATTCCCAGAATGGCTTGGCTCTTTTTTTTTTTTTTTTGCGGTATGCGGGCCTCTCACTGCTGTGGCCTCTCCTGTTACAGAGCACAGGCTCCGGACGCGCAGGCTCAGCGGCCATGGCTCACGGGCCCAGCCGCTCTGCAGCATGTGGGATCCTCCCGGACCGGGGCACGAACCTGTGCCCCCTGCATCGGCAGGCAGACCCTCAACCCCTGCACTACCAGGGAAGCCCCCAGGATGCTGTTTTGACATATTAATTTGTGTGTTTCTTATAGTATTCTGCCTGCCCCTTCCATTTCAAGTAGACAGCAAGGTTGGTAATTTCTTGTTTCGTGATTCAGGTTGGGTGCAAAGCAGAAGGAGGTTGAGGTCAGTGACTCTTGTCCTCTGAAAAAAATCTAAGCTCACTGGGTTTCATGTGTGTTGTAGGGGGATGGGAGATGGCCTTTGAGAGAGAAGAAATCATAGGGGCCTGGAAGGTAAGAGAGGTGTGGGTGATCTCATCCCTGCACAGCCGTCCATGATGGAGGTGGCCCATCCTCCTTTGTGGAGTGGGAGGCCTTTGAGGATCCAGCCTTGGCAAAGATTTCTCCCCATGCATAACATGGAAAGAGACCCCAGCTACTGCCCACCACTGGGCTTTGGCAAATGACAGATCTGTGTGGATGGGAGACTAGACCCTATCCTAACTTTACAGGCACTTGTGGGTCCTGAGTGGGGAAGGGAAATGAAGCTTCAGCAATGACTGACATGGTCTTTCCTGCCAGGAGGGGGACTTAGAGTAGAAATTAAATTGGTTTATAGGACATAAAGAAAGTGAGCTGGGGGCTTCCCTGGTGGCACAGTGGTTGAGAGTCTGCCTGCTGATGCAGGGGACACGGGTTCGTGCCCCGGTCCCGGAGGATCCCACATGCTGCGGAGCGGCTAGGCCCGTGAGCCATGGTCACTGAACCTGTGCGTCTGGAGCCTGTGCTCCACAACGGGAGAGGCCACAGCAGTGAGAAGCCCGCGTACCGCAAAAAAAAAAAAAAAAAAAAAGAAAGTGAGCTGGCTTCAGATGGCCAACAGGCCCATGAAAAGATGCTCAACATTGCTAATTATTAGAGAAATACAAATCAAAACTGCAATGAGGTATCACCTCATACCGGTCAGAACTGCTGTCATTAAAAAGGCTACAAATAATAAATGCTGGAGAGAGTGTGGAAAAAGGGAACCCTCCCTCACTGTTGGTGGGAATGTAAGTTTGTACAGCCAATATGGAAAACAGTATGGAGATTCCTCAAAAAACTAAAAATAGAGTTGCCATATGATCCAGCAATCCCACTCCTGGGCATATATCCAGACAAAACTATAATTCAAAAAGATACATGCACCCCTCTGTTCATAGCAGCACTATTCACAATATCCAAGACATGGAAACAACCTAAATGTCCATCAACAGATGAATGGATAAAGAAAATGTGGTACATATATACAATGGAATACTACTCAGCCATAAAAATGAAATAATGCCACTTGCAGCAACATGGATGGACTTAGAGATTATCATTCTAAGTGAAGTAAGTCAGAAAGAGAAAGACAAATACCATATGATATCACTTATATGTAGAATTTGAAATATGATACAAATGAACCTATCCAGGAAATAGAAACAGACTCACAGACATAGAGAACAGACTTGTGATTGCCTAGCAGGAGAGGGGTGGGGGAGGGATGGAGTGGGAGTTTGGGGTTAGCAGATGCAAACTATTATATAGAGAATGAATAAACAACAAGGTCCTACTGTATAGCACAGGGAACTATATTCAATAACCTGTGATAAACCATAATGGAAAAGAATATAAAAAGAATGTATATATATATATATATATATATATGTATACCTAAATCACTGCTGTACAGCAGATATTAACACAACATTGTAAATCAACTATACTTCAATTAAAAAAAAAAGACTCAAAAAAGAAAAGAAAAGGAAAGAAATTGAGTTGGAGGACTAGATTATCATCCACTAGAGGGAGTTCCCTGGTGGTCCAGCAGTTAAGACTCTGTGCTCCCAATGCAGGGGGCCCAGTTTCGATTCATGGTCAGGGAACTAGATCCTGCATACATGCCACAACTAAAGACCCCGTGTGCTGTAACTAAGACCTGGAGCAGCCAAAATAAATAAATAAATAAGTAAATAAACATTTTTTAAAAAAAGAAAAAGAAAGAAATGAATTCTGGATCCTTTGTTTAGGTCCTGATATGTTGCTTCCCCTTCCCCATCTTCCACTCCAGAATTTTTTTTTCTTTCGGCCTAACCGCATGCTTGCGGGATCTCAGTTCTGTGACCAGGGATTGAACCCTGGCCATGGCAACGAAAGCCCAGGGTCCTAACCATTAGGCCACCAGGGAACTCCCAGGAAATTTTGCTAAGGGCTGAACTGGCCCATAATTTACTTCATCATCACCTTATCTGTTGCCTGGAATGTGGCAGTTTGGGGAGTGTGTTATCATTCTTGAGACTGTACAAGTGCCCTCACAGTAGCCTGGGGCAGCCCCAGAAGGAGAATCTTTCAGCCAATGGATGTTTCCTGCCGGAGACTAAAGGCCCCAGTGGGGAAGGTTCTTCTATTTTCCCCTCAATGAGGTGGAGAGTGGAGCAGCTGGAGGAGAAGCTCCCCCAGGGGTGTGTGGGGGGACTGAGGCCGGTGGGGTGGGGGGTGAGGGGGAGGCTGTGCAGGATGGGAAGATCCCTCCAGGGCGCACGGTGCTGGGGACCATGAGACACACAGATCTCTCTCCATGCTGAGCCACCTCCAGCCCAGTTAAGACTCCTTAGAAACAGCCAGCACCTCTCTTCTCTCTTTAGCCCCACCTTGTCCCCTCTGCTCTCCCCGCCCTCCATGCAGCGACCAGGTTCCCCAGGAGCAGTGTGGTGAGGGAATCTCTACCTGCTCCCTGGTGGTCGGCCTTGGGGACATACCGTCTGGTGGTGGGGAGGGGAGGGTAGGACAAACAGGAGCAGTCCCTGTTTCGGGGAGAGATAGGAGCTGGGCAGAGGCAGCGCAAGAGCAGCTGAACAGGCGCTGGCTGGGGCGAGCCCTCTATGTCAGTCTCTTCTGCCCCTATATTCTGGCAGGCCCTCTGGCAGGGACAGGGTCACCTTGGCAGTGACTGTGCATCCCACACCCTTGTAGACAGGGGCAATGTCTTTTGGGCCTCCCAGGAAGATAAGCTCTCTCCTAGCTGTTCCTGGCTTTTACAGTTCAACAATGTCAATTTAGGGTTTTGGCTGAGAACACATGTCTCCAAAGGGGCAGTTGAAGGCACATGATTATCCAAAAGGATGTGGCCAGCTAGCCTGGAAGCAAGCTTCCTGCAGTCCTTGTGGCAATGGGAAATCCAGTTTGCGTGATATGAGGAGAGAGGCTCTTGAAACTTCTGAAGTTTAAGAAGCCTGGAACATTCCATATTTGTATTCTACCTACACTTTAGACCCAGTCTCATCCCACCATAGAGTGGGACTCTTCCCACACAACATCAATCTTTTCCTTCTCTGAGTTATTTGAGCACTAATAACCAATAACACAGACTTAGTTCTCAGCTCTCCTCCTATTGTTCTTTCTCTTTGAGTTATTTTTGACCTTTTGGATTGTAAATTCTAGAGCTTCTTGGTATTTCCCAGGTTCCTGGTATAACGGGAATGCAGGAACAGTTGGCTTTGGGGCTTGGTGAGAACGCACAGATGACTGTTGGATTGGCTCTCCCAGGTCATCAGCGTGTTGTGATTTGAGAATGTTGAAAAACCTGGTGAACCAAAAATATCTTCCTCTCCCCAACTGACCTGCCTTCCTTTTATGTCACTTCCTGACAGCTTCTAGAGAAGTGCTTATTTTATTTTTATTAAACATTCACCTTTTTCTAATACATTTATTTATTTATTTTTGGCTGCATTGGGTCTTCATTGCCGTGTGTGGGCTTTCTCTAGTTGCAGTGAGCAGGGGCTACTCTTCTTTGCAGTGCGCGGCCTTCTCATTGCGGTGGCTTCTCTTGTTGCAGAGCACGGGCTCTAGGTGCACGGGCTTCAGTAGTTGTGGCAGGTGGGCTCAGTAGCTGTGGCTCATGGGCTGTAGAGCACAGGCTCAGTAGTTGTAGCACACGGACTTAGTTGCTCTGTGGCACATGGGATCTTCCCGGACCAGGGCTTGAAGCTGTGTCGCCTGAATTGGCAGGCAGATTCTTAACCACTGCGCCACCAGGGAAGCCCAAGAAGTGTTTATTTTATTTGGACAAAGTATTCTGTCACCTGGGAGGGGTAATATGTTAGTCAGCTACCACTCTAGCAAGAATTACGTTCCTTAATTAATTGTTTTTAAGACAAAAAGAGTAGAAGCCTTAGGGACTGAGTCCTAGACCAGGAAGTTTTGGGTGTCAGAAGGTGGGGGAGAGAGGCAACGAGGGCTAAAGTCCTAAGGCCTTGAGTGGTGGGAGGTAAAGGCACTGACTGGGTCAGGGAGGGTCCTGGACACGAGTAAACACACACCAAAGACAAACTGATTTTATTGTTTCGCCTTCTGTAAGGCCGCCTGCATAGCAGAGGTAACTCATTCAGGAGACACTGTCTTATCCATTAGTTCTCTGAGGGCAGGGATGGCCAGTATACATCCCTCAGTCTGATCCACAGTACATGAGTGCATGTTCTCTTGGGTGACAAGAATGGAGCCAGCTTTGCACTTGCTCTCCATCTTTGTAAACATACTGGACTTATGGTGGGCCTGGCTTCACTCAGTGAGGCCTCCCCGTTGCCCCAGAAAGGGATCTTGAGATGCCTCCCTGCAGAGCTGGACTCGTACCCTTCTAGTGACTCTGAAGGACTCATGGCAGAAACCACAAGCAGAATTAAAAAGCCAGAACAGCTCTACTAAGTGCTTTAAGGAACACATTTTTTCCAAAAAGTATAATTAGTAAAAATATACTAGTTTTCTGCAAAACAAGAGGGTGATCTCTAAGCCTCCTTCTTAGGCCTGGTGGTTACTCGTGGTTCCCATTGAATCACAGTTGCTCAAGACGGGGGAGGCCTTTGGAAGCCGTCTGGTGTCCTGTGCTCCCGGGAACTTGTACGCCTGGCTGGTGGGGCTCTCCCAGACTGCTGACACCCCCATAATTTCTGTAAATCTCTGCTTTGTCTTTCTCCTCGGGGACCCTATCCTGTTTTCCCAAAGCCTGCTTCCTTTGCACTGACTCCTCAAGAGAGGAGTCACATGAGATACTCTGCTTCATTTAATTTTAGGTTATTGTTGCTGCTGTCAGTCTATTGAGGTTCTGTAATGAATGCCTGTATTGTTCTCAGTCCCCAAGCCTTTTTCAAATGATCAGCACATTATAAAACACAATAATGAGTCTAATTCCCCACCCCCCAATACACACATGCACACACACACGCACACACACACGCACACACACAAAATGACACTGCTAAGTCCTCCAGACATGAACGGTAGTGGAAAGAGTCTGGGATTTGGAGGCAACAGAGCAAGGTCACAAGCACTAAGTGGTCATCCATTTAGTGCTGGTGACCTTGGGCAAGTCGTTCATTCATTCATTCATTCATTCAGAATAAGCATTTATTCAGAATCTCCTTGTGTCAGTCTGCTATATAATCTCTGCAAAATGTTAACAACACCCGCCCCACTACCTTCCAGGACAGTTTGGAGGAGCTAATGAAGTCATACTTATGAAGTGGTCAAGGTAAACACTAAACAAGAGTACGTTGACGGTATTAATCAGCAAAAAGATAAAAACAAAATTGGAGTGTGGGGGACAAGGGCCCAAACCACAACACCTGATATATCACTTGTGTGAGAAATATACCTATTCTGCTGTCCGGTGGTACTTGCGCTTTTGGAGCCCAGCCTCTCCTCAAGCTGGACCTGCTTTGCCCAGGATACCTTTCTCTACATTTCTGTCTTTGGAAGCCCTGCTCTTTCTCCAAGGCCCTGGTCAAAACTTCCTCTTCGAAGAGGAATTAATTTCTCCCTCCCTCATGCCCCTCCTCTGCTTCTGCAGTTTGTTTCTAGATGGAGCCCTGTTACTACACTGACCAATGGTCTTGAGGGAGGTGACATGTTCTCCTCCAGGAATCTTGGCTCTGCCCTTTAGCTCATGTGACCCTGGTCAGGTGCACTGTCTTCTCTGGGCCTCTGTGTCCTCTTCTGTAAAACCTGCCTCCCCTTGCTGACTGTGGCCTTGTGCTTAGTGGGCAGGCCTCTGATGGATGTCTTCTGAAAGAGACTGAATGGCACGCATACTTTGCTGTTCTCCTAAGAATGTAGAGGACGTTCCACTTAACTGTGTGCAAGTGCAAATGAGGAATGCTAGGATCATACCCACTCAGCATTTGCTTCCTGCACTGTCACCAGGAAAGAGGAATTCCTCTTCAGAGGCACTCCTTTATGTTTCCATACCCCTGTGCGAGGTAAGCATTAAATTACTCAGCCTTTCAGAGGCTTGGGTGTGGGCAGCATTGACTGCCAGCAAAGAGGTGGACGTGGTCACAGGGAAAGGAGGTGAGGAGTCTGAAGAGAGATTTGGCCTAGGACTGGCCTTGCTTAATGGCACATGTTTATTTGAAACCAAATGTAACATATTTATTTAAAGTCAAAGTTTAGGATCCTGTGTGGTTTCTTTTCTGACACCAATTCTCCAACAACTGGGTGTCCAACCATTCAGTTCAGTTGTGACACTAACTGCCCAGAATTAGTGCAGATCCCACAGGTTCAGGGCTCAGTCCCATGAGACTGTCCCACTTCAGACGCCAGCCACAAGCAGGGGCCCTGGGCTACCCACACTTATATTCTGCAGACTATAAATTCAGGGGTTCCCATGGCTCCTCCTTAAGTTTGATAACTTGCTAGAATGACTCACAGAACTCAGGAAAGCACTTTCCTTACTATTGCTGGTTTATTATAAAAGAAACAAGCCAGGAACAGCCTGTGGAAGAGGAATGTGGGAGTGGGACTGCCAACCTGGCAGCTCTCTCAACTCCATCACGTAGGGGTTATTATCCAGGTTTTATTATGTAGGCATTGTTAATTAAATCATTAGCCATCGGTGATTGAAGTCAATCTCCTTCCCGGAGGTGGAGGAGGGGCTGAAAGTTCCAACCCTTTCTCTCTTCAAAGGTTAGTTCCTCTGAGAAGTTGCCCCCCTCCTGAAGCTACCCCAGGGGCCCATCAAGAATCACCTCCTTAGCAAATCAACTATACTTCAATTAAAAAAAAAAAAAGAATCACCTTCTTAGCATAAACTCAGGTCTCTTGCAAATAACAAAAGGCACTCCTATCACCCAGGAAATTCCAAGCATTTTAAAGGAGCTCTGTGCCAGAGACCTGGGACAAAGACCAGATATGTGTTTTTAATTATACACAGATCCCCTGATGTTGTTCTTACTTAAATACTGCAGTGTTTGGAGCTGCAGGGAAGGTGCAGGACTGGAGATGTTCTCCTCAAAGCTGATGGTGATCAGAAGCTTTTACAAGTCCTTTCTTCCAGATCATTCTGTGTCTTTGGAATGCCACCCACAGGGAAGGTCCCTAGGGCTACAGGCCCTTCCCTTCTTTCCTAACACCTTCTTTCTCGCTTGCAGACGGCAGTTCTTGGCAGTTCTCGCTTCTCCCCTCCCTCCCCTCCCAGAGGTCCACATGTCCGCTGCGGTGGTCAGCCTGGGGTCAGTGCTCTCCTTCCTCTCCAAGTTGTTAGTGGGCCACGACAATATGTTTTCTGCTGGCTTTGACCGGAACATTCCCTAGAAGTCTGGTGAGAACTTCGGACCCTGCTTGCCCCATTAGTGCTTAAAAATGAAGCCCAGACTCCTTCCCCTCACATTAAGCCCCAGACATGCCTGCTGGCCGTCTCCCGCTTCATCCCTCCGCTGTTCAGTCACAGGCAGCCGGGCCCTTGGATTGTTGTCCTTCAAACATCCCAGGGGCTTTTCCACCTCTTGTTCCTTTTCCCTGTTGACTTAAAAAAAATGCACAACATAGGGAGTGGCTGCAGTCTGATGGCTGCTAGATGACAGGTATTCTTTTCCTTCCTGAGTTCCCTCAGGACTCACCAGCTCATCAGTTGGCAGTGGCTGTAATTGCTGATGACTGTGACATCCTTTGTTTATAGGAAAGATTCTATTTCTCCTCCCCCAAATGTCAGCTTCTCTGCACAGCTGTCCTTCAGTCACAGACATTTATTTCCTTGCTCTGTCTGCCATTCCCTGTGCTGGACACCAAGGGAGCTGTGAGGGAGGACTGCCTAAGCTTTGCCCTTGAGGCACTGACTCTTCTTCCTTTTCAACAACTGTCTGTCAGGCCTCCTACCCTCCTCACAGCCTCTCACCCACTTGGCATCTGGTGCCACTTCCTTGTTTTGACATCTTTTCAGTTTCCTGTGTCTCCCCAGCTAGATGCTTAGATGGATTTCTTCCATCCACACCTGTGCTGAGTGTGTCCACTACAGAGCAGGACAACATGACCTGGCTCCCTTGCTACTCTTTGGTGTGTCAGATGGATGAGAAAGAATATTCATGACAGGTGCAAAGGAGGGGAACAAGCAGGTGTGGTGACGGGTGGTGGGTGCTAGTTTAGATGGGGTGTCAGAGGAACTCCTCACCCCTCCCACCCCAGAGGTCCCACAAAGCTATTCTTTTATTAAAAAAGAGGCCAATACATACTTGTTGAAAAATTTAATACTGTCCTTTGCATTTATTTCCATTTTTTAATAGACTTACAGACTTTCCATATAGAAGGGGTGTCACCTGATTGGAAAGAGGAACTTGGAGCCCAAGACAGAGGCACCTCCACCATCCACCCCAGAGAACTGTATGGGGGCTGCGGGTGGTGCCGCTCCCAGACACCCCTGGCCACCGCGTGACTCCACCTTCATGGCATCCTTCTGCCCTCTTTCATTCTGGTTCCACGTGAACTTGTTGCTCTGGAAATATGAGTCCCTAGACACCGTACTTGACCAGTGTGAGTCTGTGCTTGTAGGAGGTGCTGGCCTGGAGTGTTGCCGTCAGAACAACGGCCTTGTTGAGAGTGTTCTCTCTGAGCCAAGAGTTCTGCTGAGAGCTTTACACACGCTCATTTCGCCCTCACCCCTCGCAAGAACCTGCAAAGTAGTATCAGGTTTCGCCGTGTTTGACAGGTGAGGACGCTGAGGCACAGTGAGGTTGCAGAAGTGCCCAGAGGTCACTCTGCTGAGGGAGGCAGAACCCGGTCCAAATCAAAATCTGTCAGGCTCCAGAGCTCTCGGTCCTGGAGACCATGTCACCTTCCACTACTTGGAATTCTCAGGCTGCTTCCGGATGGCCTTCCATATGGAGGGCATAATTTAATTCTGTGGAATAATGCCGTGGGGCAGAACAGGTGATGCTAACTCTGAACATGGTGACTTGTCTGCAGTTATGTGGCCACCAGGGTCAAGACGTTCAACATCACCCCTCCTCCTCATTCAACTGTTCAACTGTCTTATAGCAGGTGCTGGGGGATTGTAGTGGATGCTGGTTTTGCGGGTGGGAGGGGGGAGGTAATGGTGGTTACACTGAGGGAGGGGTAGCCTAGAGCTGAGGTGAGGGTTCCATCCCTTGGATCCCCGGTTTTCCTTATCTAACGAGTGGTTCTAAAAACAGCATCCACCTTACAGGGGCAAATTTTGGAAGCTGCCTGCTCAGTCAGAGAGAACAGACTATAGTCAAAGCAAGGCCAGCCACATTGTGATGCTACTGCTTAGGCCACGGTTTCTAATAGGCACCTGCTGCAAGCCCAGCCCCAGTCCCAGTGGTGCATCAGGTGCAAGCAATGAAGCTGAAGGGTGATTCAGATGGGCTTGGCCTTGGCCTCCAGGGTTTATAAAAGAAATTGAGCGTAGAACCACTGATATGATCCAGTAGTAATACTACAGATAGGCCAAGGGGTGGACATGTTGGTAGGACAGTGTCTGTGAGCAGAGGAATCTTGAGAGAAATTTCCATAGAGGCAACAGGATGGAGGGTGGGTGATGGTGTGATTTGGACTGGGCTGGTTTTATGCGGATGGGATTTCAGGGGCTGGGAGAGCTGAGTATGTAGTGCAAAAGAGATTCTAGGAGACAATTCCAAGGCAGAAGTAGGATCAACTGCCCAGCCCTTCCTGCTCCTACAGAAGGGGAAGAAGAAAGCAGGTGCCCTATTTAGCAATCTAAATATGGCAGTAATAGGGATGTTAGTAATTAGTATATCAAACATCCCAGACTGAAAAAAAGCAGTCCATTCACTGTAAGGAATTGACTTGTTGGTATCAAACAGAAGGAGCCAAGATGGTACCTCAGTAGTCAGGGGCCTACCTCAGCATCTCTACAGCATTGATGAGATAAGACCATCGAGGGGCCATTTTAAAACTGAATGTATTTGTCCATATTCATTCATTCATTTCCAGACTGACAGCTGTGATTTTAATAGTTCTTTTCTTTTCTCTTTTTCTCCTGAAAGAGACTGGGCTCTTGTCATTACCCCACAAACTCTCAAATTCCTTGAGGACTAAGGAAGCAGGGAAATAAATAAATGAGTGAAATAACATACAGAGACAAAATGTTTATCTGGCACACAGTATGTTCTCAGTGAATTGCAAGGAGGCAGTTGGTAGTGGTGGTTGAGAATGCAGGCTCCTGACACTTACCGATGTGTGACCTTGGGCAGGTCACTTTATCACTCTGTCTGGTTCCACTTTTGTCATCTGGGGCCAGGAATACCACCAAACCCATAGACTTGTGAGGATTAAATGAATGAATCCACTTAGATGCATAGTATAGTTCCTTACACGTAATAGGCATTCAGAGAAGTTAGCTATTAATTGTAAAACTATTTTATCAACTTACTCATTTAGAGATGGAAAATTCCCATGCTTGTGGGCAGTTAGCATAAATGAGAGAAATGGGGGAGCTGGGGGGCCTGATCTAAACGGGAGACTGATGTTAAGGGGAGCGTGGAGCCGGCGCTGTGATTTTCAGAATCTCCTCTAGGAGAGTGTCACCCCAGGTCCCAGCATGGCTCCTGAAAAGGTAAATGCCTTTTACATTTTCTCTTCAAGCCCTTATGTATTCATTTATTTCTCAAAACCCTGCTTTTAGCGAGCGCAAAGCCTTGGCCAGATCTTGAGTTATGAGGTTTGTCCTTTCTCCTTAAGCCCACCTTACCTTTCTTCCGGGTAAGCGTCCACACGTTTCCTTCACGATCTCAGACCTCAACGAAGGGCGTCGAAAACTCAGGGCTCGCTGGTGCAAATCAGGAGTGACTGCAGAGGTGGAATTTGGGGCGTCTGCATCGCGCGTAGGGGCGGAGCGGGGTCTCCCTGCGGGACCCTGACTCACCAGCAGGTGGCGATCGGTCTGCGAGGCGTGCAAGGTTCATCCAGAAACTTGAACGGGATGTTGATGCCACTGCATGAGAGAAGCACAGCGAAATCTCGCCGAGCCGAGCTGTCGGCATCCGCGAAAAGGTGGGGAGAGAACGGAGCGCAGTCCCTCCTGGAGTGACACCACAAGTCTCATTCGGGAAGGCTTCAGG
This sequence comes from Delphinus delphis, assembly GCF_949987515.2. Classification (NCBI taxonomy): domain Eukaryota; kingdom Metazoa; phylum Chordata; class Mammalia; order Artiodactyla; family Delphinidae; genus Delphinus; species Delphinus delphis. Next base: position 62,204,088 of record NC_082695.1, read on the forward strand.
AGGGGTGAGTACTGAGCAGCGAACGGAAAATGGAGCGACGTCCTTTTCTTAGGGCATTGTCCGTGGCTTGTATTGACTGGCTTTCCGACCCTTTGGGAAATTTCTGGAAGGGAGCTGCCTGAGCAGATGAAGGGAGAGCGGGAAAGAAGCCCAGGAAGCCTGTGCTCCCACGCCGGGCGCTCTGCAGCTGTAGGAGCGCGGGTCAGCCCAGCCAGATGGCGCTGTCTGGCTTTCTCTGGGCCTCCCGTTCGAGTGCCTAGAGGTCCCAGCCGCAGCGGCCCCTCTAGCCGACTGGCTCAGGCTCTGTGGTTCCGGGCGGAAGTGAGGCGCCGAGCGGAACGGCCTCTGGTGACATTTTCTCCGGGCGGCTCGGACGAGTGAAGGGACTTGGCGGTGGAGGCTGCGGAGGTGGCGAGATTCGCTTTGGCCCCGGTGGGGCTCTGACCGCGACCCCCTGCTCGCCGCCGGGGCTTGTGCAGAGGAAGAGAAGGCGGCGGTGGCCGTGACGTTCAGAGTCGCCGCGGCCCGGAGAGACCTGGCCCGGAGGGGGTCGGTGTGTGCCCCGACGGGGCGCGCGGAGCGAGCGAGGAGGTGCGGGGCCGCCGCGGAGCGCAGGTGAGGTAGGAAGGGGAGCAGGGCCGCGGCCGGCTACCGGTCGAGCCGCGGGACCCGGGTTGCTTCCCGGGAAGGGTCGGGTTGAGTCGGAGGGGTGCGGGCCGCGGGCCGCGGGCGAGGCTCTGCGGCGTCTGGGCGTCCGGGTCGTGACGGGCAGGGCTGTCGGACGCCGGGTGTTGGAGCCCGGGCGTGGCGGGAGGCGCGGCCCGGGTGGGGGCCAGCGAGAGGGGCAGAACAGCCCGACCCTTGGCTTGCTCGCTCGCTGGTAATCCTCGCGCCCTCCGGGCCCGGCCGAGTTGGCGGGCCGAGCCCCCCTCCTCTTCCCTGGCCCGGCGGGTTCCTTTACCAGGCGGCGGAGAGGAGGCTGGAGGTGCCGCAGCCCGTGGGCCGCGCGGGGGAGCGGCTTCGCCGCACTGGAGTTGTCTTCACGCAACTTTCTGGGGCCCCAGGTCGCTGGGGGAGCGGCGGCGGCGGCGGCGGCTTTGCCAGCTGTGCTGGCCCCGCGAGCCGGGATCTGGCGCCGACACCTGCCCCGACTCTCGAGAGCCCGGGCGGCCGCCCCAGCACCGCGGCTGCCGAGGCCTAGGAGAAGGGAGGAAGGCTTTCTCCGGCGTGGCGCCGCCTGCGTTTCGGCAGTGCTTCCACTACCTTCGGCCTCCGGTCAATGGGAGGGATGTGTCAGTCTCCAAAATTGACCTCTTCTGGCCAGTTCGTCAACTTTATTTAGAAACCTGGCGAGGATGTAAACTGACGAGCCTCAGCTTAAAGATCATCGTCTTCTCTGACTCTTTTCAGAGAGAATTCTCCTCTTTTCCGCAGTAGTACTTCGTACTTTGTACTTTATTAATTGTAGCACCGATCTCAGTGTATTGTTGGGGCAGCAACCCCCAACAGAACTTCACGTCATTCATTCTCCCTTTTAAATCGTCCTCTCCGCTGTCACAGAATAGATGCTCACAGGTTGAAGGAATGAACGTCTGTACTTGTTCCAGATTGAACCGCTTGAACAGTTTGTGCTGAATGTGCTTTTCGTTTCTCGCCTGAGCTTCTGCTTTCTGAATCCTTCCACCCAGTAGGATGAAAAACCCACTGATGATGATGCTTTGTCAAGGTTGGACCTTTTAATTACAAATACATCTGGCAGTTTTGCTTAGGCTGTTATTGTGTAGTGTCGTTGGGCACAAGTTAACAGTTTGAATTACTCCTTTTCTTCTCCTGCGATAGTTTAAGGATGGAGGCTATTAACTTTATAATGCGGTGTTGCTGATCCTAGCAATCAAGATTCTTTCAGTAAGAGCATTGCCTTTTGATTTAACAAGCATTTTTAGAGGCCTACAATTATTACCTGATGTCCTGAGGAGTCACAATGCTGATCTTTTTTAGTAGGAAGTGTAATATTTTGGCCAAATAATCTGGCTAATAAAATGCCTAATTGAGTGCTTTATGCATAGTAGGTGCTGAATAAATAAAATTATGAATTAAGTTTGAAATCAGGAAACTAAGATGATATTTACTGTGATGACCTGTATGCTGCTTTATGAAGAACCTTAATGAAATTTCATGCAGTTCCATAAAATGAGAAATAAAAATATTTTTAGATATTTCTAAATCAGATTCTTTCAGAGTGCTTTTCAGTAATCTTAAAACTTCAAACTATATCTTTTTCATAATGTTAACAAAGTTTCCAAATAGGTGATAAAATATGAAAGGAAGGGAGAAACTTCAAGGTAATTATACTTGAGGTATCAGCTAAATATGATTTTCTAATGGAAAATTTTTTTTTTCTGAATCATTTTGTGAAAAATGAGGTGGACTAAACTGGAAACTTTCCCTACTGTTAGCTTCATATTAAGTTCACAGTGTAGTTGTTACATTACTCACTAATTCAGTTTATATTACTCTTAATTGCATTTATGAAAGTGTCATAAATGCTTTTTGTTTTATAGTCTTCATGATGAAAGATAGGTTTAGCTTTAGATTCTAATTTAATGCAGTTCTGAGAGAACTGAGTGCTCAATGTTTGTCCTTCAAAGATTTCTGTTTCATATATGACATTGGTACCTTAAGTGTCCTTAGTGTATGACTAGTAATTTCTGGGAGGTGGTGTAGTTACTCATTCAAGGGATTGTTTTGCCAGGATCTTCAGTCTTATGGTTTTATTTTAATGTGTGCATGAATAAAGCTGATATATGGGCGATTAGAATGTTTTTGTTTTTTTTTTTAAAGCTTGGAACTGGTGTGTGTGTGTGTGTGTGTGTGTCACACACACACAGTAGAGACCGAGACCGTATGTTTATAACTTCGGTAAATCAGCTTAATTTTCCTCCAGGTAACTAGCAACATGAAAACAGTGTATATTCTTGTCTACTGAATTGACAATACTTAAGAAAATCTGTAAAAGGTGGAAAATGTACTATTAATGTGTTTTCTTTTGAACCACAACTGATTTCGGTATTCTGTATTATTTTAGAAAAGAGTTTAGGGCCAAATAAAGTTTCTTGTGTAATTGAGAAGTAAAAATGAAATAAATGTATTGATAACTGGGTAAAAAGGTATGAGACTATAGAAGAGGGGAAGAGCTATTGAGGAAACAGAACAAAACATTCAGGTGGAACTTCTTTATTCTCACAACACTAATTTATTGATTGCTTACTGTGTGCCAGTAGTGCTCTAGTTGCTGGTGCTCTAGTGGTGAATATGACTGTCAGGTCTTGATGCTAAAGAAACTTACACTTTTTTTGTAATTTTAAGTTTACATTACTGTTTATGCTTTGTGTTGGACATTCTGTAGGTTTGGATAAATGTGTAATGACATGTATCCATCGTTATGGCATCATACAGAGTATTTTCACTGCCCTAAAAATGCTCTGCCTGTCCTTCGCTCCTCCACCCCACCCTACCCCCAACAGCCCCTGGCAACCACTGATCTTTTCATTGTTGCCACTGTTTTGCCTTTTCTGTGACGTCATATAGTTGGAATCATACAGTATGTAGCCTTTTCAGATTGGCTTCTTTCACTTAGTAATGCATATCTGAGCTGCTTCTGTGTTTTTTCATGGCCTGGTAGATCATTTCTTTATAGTGTCGAATAATATTCCATTGTCCGGATCTACCACTGTTTATTTATTTATTCACCTCCTGAAGCATATCTTGGTTGAAGGAACTTACACATTTAAACCTGGAGTTTGAGATGGATTTACACGTGGGCATTCCAGGCTAGGGAACAGCCTAAGCAAAGTTGTGAGTATCAGTGATCTTGGATGGTGTGGCCAGTGCCTTGAGTTTACAGAGGGATAGATGTAAACTCTGTGGGGTAGAGGAAGGTAGGGCCAGGATTATGAAAGTACCTTAGTCTGCTAGTGGGTTATTAATTTTTTTCTTTAAGGGGAATATGAAGGATGAGGTAGACATTCATTGGAAGATTTTTCTGTATCCTTAAGTTCACTGAGTAGAAGTTTTGTTGGTATTATTTCTTTATTATGGGTTGATTCTTGACAGCCAGACTAAAGTAATTTGATAGTTATTTTTCTTAAGTTGTCAAATTCCAGTCTTAAGTTTAAATTTGATTGGTGTCATGAAACTTTTCTCAATCCTATTTTAGCCTTTATCTTTATTTATTTTTCTTTAAATATTTATTTATTTAGGCTGCTCTGGGTCTTAGTTGCGGCACGCAGACTTCTTAGTTGCAGCATGTGAACTCTTAGTTGCGGCATGCATGTGGGATCTAGTTCCTTGACCAGGGATCGAACCTGCGTCCCCTGCATTGAAAGCTCGGAGTCTTACCCATTGAACCATTAGGGAAGTCCGAGCCTTTATCTTTAATTGAAACTAACTTACCTTACTCTTTCAGAACTAATGATTGAACTTAGGGAAGTATATGTTTTCTGCTTCTGTGTGGACACCTTCTCTTAGCAGAAGTGGGACTGATGTTCAGTCAGTTTTCACACATAGCCTACCGGCCCTGTGATGAAAGGAAGGAGCAGGGTGAAACTAAAATTATCTTGCTTGTTTTACTCTTTTATATTCCTAAACTGCTAGGAGAGAAAATGTGTATTATATATATTGTACATATTTATCATAACATATTAGTAGAAACCAATAATAGTAACTGTGATTTAAAAATACTGTGAAGTGACCAGTATGACTCAGGTTTGGTGGTTGTCTTATTTAAAATTTGTGGCGTTAATTTACAGTGAGTGTTTTTTATTGAAGTATAGTTGATTTACAATGTTGTGTTAATGTCTGCTGTACAGCAAAGTGATTCAGCTGTACATATATATACATTCTTTTTTACGTTCTTTTCCACTGTGGCTTATCACAGGTTATTGAATGTAGTTCCCTGTGCTATACAGCAGGACCCCATTGTCCATCCATTCCACATAATACTAGCGGGCATCTGATAACCCCAATCTCACTCCATCCCCTCCTCCCACCTTGCCCTGGCAACCACAAGTCTGTTTTCTATGTTACAGTGTTTGTTTTAAGTTTTGTTTCTATTCTCTTTTATGTCTTTATTGCAGATAGATACCTCATACCTCTTTGCTGAGATTCTGTCACTTAAAATAGCCAATAGATGGTGTAAGTCCTAAGTTACTAATTTGACTTTAATTTAAAAACTACCTGAATGAGTATTTTCTAGTTAAGATTAATCAAAAGTAGAAATTGGGGCTTCCCTGGTGGCGCAGTGGTTGGGAGTCTGCCTACCGATGCAGGCTGGTCCAGGAAGATCCCACGTGCCGCGGAGTGGCTGGGCCCGTGAGCCATGGCCACTGGGCCTGCGCGTCCGGAGCCTGTGCTCCGCAGCGGGAGAGGCCACAACAGTGAGAGGCCTGCGTACCGCAAAAAAAAAAAAAAAAAAAGGAAAAAAAATTTATTCGAAGAACTTAATTTGTATGTGGGGGCAGTTATACCTGGTTAAATTAAAAACCCATTTACTGAGCACTCAGGTGCCCAGGTGGAGATGGGTACAAAGATAAAAGAAATTTCTGCTCAAGGAACTCAAATCTAGGGAACCAGATGATTTCTAAGTTTCTTTCCGGCTCTGAAATGTGGAGAAGAAAAGTAGGCTGTAGGACAAAAAGTACTGTACAAAATAACTAGAGTATGGAGTTAGTTTATTTCTTTATAAAATAATTTAAAATTAGGTATTGGAAAATAGCATTTTTTTCTTAAATGGGTCTCTAAGATTAAAAGAAAATGATTGGAGACTTGAATGTTCATTTTTGTACTGCCAGTTCATGTACAAAATAACTTTTTCCTATGCCTGGAATACAAGTCCATGTATTAGTAAATTAGTTCTGATTGTTGTCCAAAGAGCAACAAAATTAAATGTTAGAACTTATTATAGCAGCCATTCCCAAGAATGTGGATAAACTAGGATTGTGTTTAGGTAATCTAGAAATTCAAGTTTTCATCGACATGGTTAACATTAGGGAAACCAGATACTGACGAAAGGGATCAGTAGAAGTTATTTTTTACTGAGTTGTCTGGCTTAAAAAAATTAACTTCTGTGATGTTCAGAGTCAGCATTTTGTTAGGTGCCTTATAATTAGAGAAGGGTATTGTTGGGGATAGGGAAGTTGGGTATGGACTAAAACTCTAGGAAAACAGGACTGTTTTCCTTTCTGTACTAAGAACAAAAACCTCGTGTGGTTAGAATTTTAAGCAGTATCTTGTCTGCCTTAGTTTTGACCTAGCATAGAAGCATAGTTTAGTCTTAAATCAGCATTATATCAAAAAGGGTTTCCCATTATTTATGTCCACTGCGATCCACTAAACAATTTGCTCTGAGCCTGAGGGCATGTATAGTAGATAGGATTTTGGCAGTATTTATTTTGAGGACCTCAGATCCCAGCATGTGGTGACCCCTCTTTATTTGTACTGTCTTCTGAGGGAGATAGAAAATGGCCAGAGGGAAATCTAGAAACCTGTATTTTAAATTATTCTTGATTTACGCTGATGGTGCTTTTGAGTCTCTCATTAGCAACGGTGCATTCTTTGCATTTGGTAACTTCCTTGGCTTCTTACTTGATGGTAGTTTATTCACAGCCCTGGTGCTAGGCCAGATACTCGTCAGTAGTAGTATCCGCAACATGAAGTGATTTGAGCAGCCATTATCACTCGTGGCCTATTTATAGCGCTTATATCAGTGGAGAAAAGGTTGGCTGGCAAGCAAGCAAACTGCTCTCTTCCCGTGGTTGCAGTCTTGCAATTTATATTTCAGTTCCAGGTAGGCCACATCTATTCATCTGCATTAAGTTTTAGTGTTCCCTTTCTGTACTCCAAACCTTTTGCACTCCAATTTCTTTCTTTTTTTAAAAAATTTATTTATTTATTTATTTATTTATTTATGGCTGCGTTGGGTCTTCGTTGATGCGCGCAGGCTTTCTCTAGTTGCGGCGAGCGGGAGCTACTCTTCATTGGGGTGCGTGGGCTTCTCATTGCTGTGGCTTCTCTTGCTGGGGACACAGGCTCTAGGCCCGCGGGCTCGGTAATTGTGGCCCACAGGCTTAGTTGCTCTGCACGGGCTTAGTTACCCTGTGGCATGTGGGATCTTCCCGGACCAGGGCTTGAACCCGTGTCCCCTGCATTGGCAGGCGGATTCTTAACCACTGCGCCACCAGAGAAGCCCTGTAGATGTTTTTATTTGTTTCAATTTTTGATTCCTGTACTGTCCACATTATCCATGCTACAACTTCTCAGTGGAAAAACTTACCCTGAATCCTGACAAATAATTGAAAGAAGACCTTCGAAAGCAGAATTTGTTTTGAGATGGTGCTTATTTAAGATAAGAATACTGTTGTCATTAAAGTATCTTAGTATTTATGTATACAAATTAGAAAAGAGGTTAATTTTTCTATTTCAAACAGTTTGAGACCATCACTGTTAAAGATGCATAGAATCTCTTCCTAAAACTGAATATCTGGGGAGAGGGGGCTTCATTTTGATTTTTGATACAATACTGCTTTTTACATTATTTGTGTTATGTGGCTTAAGATAGTTTCTGGTTTTGCATCTTTATGAATATACAATCACTTTATATAGTGTTCTCAATGTAAGGAGGCAGCTTTACTAGGCTGTTAGCAGTTGTGTCTTTTGTCTTATGTTTTTTTTAAAAAATAAATTTATTTATTTATTTATTTATTTTTGGCTGTGTTGAGTCTTCGTTGCTGTGTACGGGCTTTCTCTAATTGTGGCAAGCGGGGGCTACTCTTTGTTGCAGTGTGCAGGTTCTCATTGTGGTGGCTTCTCTTGCTGTGGAGCACGGGCTCTAGGCACGCGGGCTTCAGTAGTTGCAGCACATGGGCTCAGTAGTTGTGGCTCGTGGGCTCTAGAGTACAGGCTCAGTAGTTGTGACGCATGGGCTTAGTTACTTCGTGGCATGCGGGATCTTCCCGGACCAGGGCTCGAACCCATGTCCCCTGCATTGACAGGCAAATTCTCACCCACTGTGCCACCAGGAAAGCCCTTGTCTTATGTTTTTATCTGGAAAGATAAAAGGGGAGTTACTCTATCAGAAATCATGCTGATTCTATGTAATGGAATATATATATTTTTTAAACTTCCCTATTTTAATTAATTAATTAATTTATTTATTGGCTGCCATGTAGCATGCAGGATCTTTAGTTCCCTGACCAGGGATCGAACCCATGCCCCCTGCAGTGGAAGCACGGAGTCTTAACCATTGGACCACCAGAGAAGTCTCTGTTATAGAATATATTTTTATATACAAGTCACTAGTACTATTAAGCAAACAAGGTATGTATTTCATTAGTGGTCTTGGTGATATTTAGAAATGATTTGATTCATCAACCAATATTTGTTAAATATTATGTGTTAGGAACTGTGAGCGAACCGAAGATGATTAACATAATCTCTGTTTTCAAAGAAGATTGTGATATAATGGGGCTGAGGAGGGTGAGTAAAACATTTATACCAGTAAGTTGTATCTTTTTTTGTTGTAGTTTTTTGGTTTTTTTTTTTTTGCGTTACGTGGGTCTCTCACTGTTGTGGCCTCTCCCGTTGCGGAGCACAGGCTCCGAACTCGCAGGCTCAGCGGCCATGGCTCACGGGCCCAGCTGCTCCGTGGCATGTGGGATCTTCCCGGACTGGGGCACGAACCGGTGTCCCCTGCATCGGCAGGCGGACTCTCAACCATTGCGCTACCAGGGAAGCCCCCCTTTTTTTTTTTTTTTTCTTTCTCGGTACGCGGGCCTCTCACTGTTGTGGCTTCTCCCGTTGCGGTGCACAGGCTCCGGGATGCGCAGGCTCAGCGGCCATGGCTCACGGGCCCAGCCATTCCGCGGCATGTGGGATCCTCCCAGACCGGGGCACGAACCCGTGTCCCCTGCATCGGCAGGCGAACTCTCAACCACTGCGCCACCAGAGAAGCCCCAGTTGTATCTTTCAAATTGCTTTCCTCATGGTGTGTTATTTCCCTTCTCCCTCCTGTATAAGGTTAGCTCTTAATTTCTTGGGGTTAAATGTTCTCAGTCCTTTGTGTGTGTGTGTGGTTTGCTTTAAAAATCACCCTCTTACAGCAGTGTGTTTGTGTGCCACAAGTAGAAAATTCAGGTAATAATTGTTAGGTGCTAATTTTTTTGATGATTACTGCTTTGTGATTCTCTCCCACCATTAGAATTGGATTGTCACAATATCTATTTTGATATTGAACTTGTCTAACACTGTAGAATCTTATTATAATCTTTCTGTGACAGTTGCCCACACCAGCAGGAAGTAGGCACACAATACTTTTTGAAAGCCCTGCTTCATTGTAGTTTTATCTTCACGGGTTGCAATTTGTCTCTGGTCCTGGTCTCCTGTTCTTGTTTATATTTGAAAAACAAAACCAAGCAAAACTTCAGAACTCTTTAGGCCTTTTTTTTAAGTTTCTGAGTGTAGAGTAGGCAAATTTTGACAAAAACCTAAGAGAGTGGTTTTAAAAACCCATGACTGATTGTCATGGATTTTTTTTTTTAAACCTTGGTCCCAATTACATATTAGGGAAGTTACTACTGCTTAAAAAAATGAGTTAGCAGTAGACGCAAGCTATAATCTATTTCATATCATAACTGTCACGAAAGCAGAAACTTCTGTTATCTTAGAGTTAGCTACATTCTTATTGGTGGTCTCATGACTTTTTTTTTAAAGTCTCATCCATGTAAGAAGTAAATATTTTAACAAAAGTGTAGAAACAGTCCAATTGATTTGATTTTTACTGCTGGGAGAGTGCATTATTTTTGAATCATAAGTTCAGTAATAAACATGCATAGTTGAATATTTGAACTGTAAGGCAGCTAACAATTTTTAGATTTTGAAGCTAAGCCTATTAAAAAAAAAAAAATAGAAAACTTGTTTAGGGACTTCCCTGGCGATTCAGTGGTTAGGACTTGGTGATTTCACTGCTGTGACCCTGCGTTCAGTCCCTGGTAGGGGACCTAAGGTCCCGCAAGCTGTGTGGTGTGGCCAAATAAAAATTAAAAAATAAAAGTAGGGACTTCCCTGGTGACACAGTGGTTAAGAATCCGCCTGCCAATGCAGGGGACACGGGTTCAATCCCTGGTCCGGGAAGATCCCACATACTGTGGAGCAGCTAAGCCCGTGCCCCACAACTACTGAAGCCCGCGTGCCTAAAGCCGGTGCTCCGCAACAAGGGAAGCCACCGCAATGAGTAGCCTGTGCACCGCAACGAAGAGTAGCCCCCCCGTCTCCGCAACGAGAGAAAGCCAGCGCTCAGCAATGAAGACGCAACGCAGCCAAAAGTAAATAGATAGACAATAAGTAAATTTTAAAAATAAAAAATTCGTTTAGACTAGATTGCTGTGAGGCTATTTAAACTGCAGCTCCTTTGCTGCAGTTCTTATTAATTATTCTTAATAATTCCTCTTTTCCCTCCTTACATGGCATAGTTTTTACTTTCATTGATTAACCATTTCACATCATTGGGCATAACGTTAAGTCAATGCGTATGGAAAACTATACCATTTTTTTCAAATATAAAGATACTGAAGAAATGGTGGTTGTGTGGTTTCTATAAGATGAATTAAAACAAAGGATGTTTTGTTTTTAGGGAGAACTATCAAAGGAGCAGTCTTGTGTACCTTCTTGAGTGTAAAATGTAGATATACCTTGATTTACACAAAAGATGTGTATTTGTGGGCGAAGCCAAATTATGAAGTGACTTGGGTTTTTTATTTTTTGGCTATGCCGCAGGGCATGTGGGATCCCAGTTCCCTGACCAGGGATGGAACTCGTGCTCCCTGCAGTGGAAGTTCCTCAGAGTCCTAACCATTGGACTGCCGGGGAATTCCTGGTATTGGTTATTTAAATATTACTAGCTTGTACTAATTGAGCCATAGATCTAAGCAAAGATATGGCATGCATTTGCATATCTGGTAGCTGCTGTTTTGAAAAATAAGTAAATCATTTCTAAAGCCTTGTATCATTATTATGCATATCTGAAAGGACTCATGCTATGCTAATGATGCGTTTGTAGTTAAAGTCAGTGCTGAAGTAACTGCACTGTAGCAGAGTTTGTACTTAAAATTTTTTAATGGTTTGGACGTTATTAACAAATATGTCAGATTTTAAAATGTCCACTTAAAAAAAAATCAAGATGTCCTTAAGATTCTATTTTAGTAAAACATTTAATTTTTAAGTGATATGGGCCTTATCCACAGGGCCTAGCAAAATGTCTTTTGCTTAATAAATTCTGACTGTAAGTATATGTTCAAGAACGGGACTGCACTGGTGGTCCAGTGCTTAAGACTCTGTGCGTCCACTCCATGGGGCATAGGTTTGATCCCTGGTTAGGGAACTAAGATCCTGCATGCTGTGTGGCGCAGCCCAAAAAAAAAAAAAGTATATGTTCAAGAAATATTAAGTGTCTCCTATGTGTTGGGTATTTTTCTAGTGGTGCTGGTATAGTAATCAAGGAGACAAAATCCTTGCCCTCTTGTGTCTTATATTCTATGAAGCAGATAGGCAATAACCTAGACACATAAATAAGCAAGATAATTTTAGACACTTTAAAAAAAGAGAATAATGGGGTATGGGTGAGAGGATGCATTTAATGCATTCAGGGAAGGCCTTTGTAATGTAAATTTGAATTGATGCCTGAAATATGAGAGCCAGCCTGAAAAAGAGCTAGGGGAGTGCTTTCCTGGCAGTGTGAACAGCAAGTGCAAAATACCCTGAATCAGAAAAATTGAAGATTTTGGAGCCTAAAGAGACAAAATGATGCTGAAATGAGGATTGAGCAAGACATACCTTGTAAGCCTCAAAAAAAAAAATTCAAATTTTATTCTAACCGTAAGGAAATATATATAAAGAAACTGTGGGTCTAAGCAAGGAGCAGTCTTGTTTACCCTCTCCGGGGTAAAATGTAGATGTGCCTTGATTTACACAGGAGATATATTCTTGTATATTTGTGGGCAAAACCAAATTTTAGCACCAGGTTCCCCACGAATGTGTGTGTGTGATGGGTGGCCTTTCTGGCTGCCCAGGAACAGGTTATCTGTAAATGGTTTAGCAACAAAAAATGAATTTTAAATATCAGACTTCAAATATATTACAGAAACTTCAAATATATTACAGAAACTGTTTTAAAGGAATCTGTATTAAAACCTTATCTTTTAAATATATAACCTACTTTGTCTTTTGTAAAGATCTATGTGTTCAGAACTTTTATTTTGGTTACAGGAGGCTACTTGTGTAGCATGATCTAGTCTTAGGTTAAGAAGCAGGTTGGAAATTTGGAAACAGTTCTAAATATATCTGTCTAAATATATCTAAATATAACTTGGCCATTGACCTACATATTCTTTTCTTAGAAATGAGGATTATACATTCCAGGTTAACTATGAGCAATAATTAATAAAAATAATTAAAATGCTCTGAAAACCTAAATAGAATTGTTTAGATATGTTGTCAGTGTGGGTAGACCACTTTATTCTGTGTATCTTTTTAAATTACGGCTTTTATAAAGGCCTACAAATAAGCAATAAAACATTTATCAATTTCTTTTTAAAAATTGTTAGTGACTGAAAGAAACATTCTTTTAGTGGGTTTTTAAAATGGAATTGACTCTATCTTTTTAAAATAATCCTTGAAACTTTTTGAAAACATTGAGGTCTTGGCTAATTCATGGTTGAATATTTTATGCTGTGGCTAAAATTGACCAGCAGCACCCGTAGTGCCACTTGGAGGCACTGGTTTTCTGATGCTGAGAAGTAAAGGCCAGGGTAATGCAGATTGCGCTCATGTTACCTTTTCCATGAAGTCTACAAGGAGAGCCGCCAACTACAGGGTTTTCTATATGTTGTGACCCTAGTTCCTGTGAAGCTGTTTATTCAGGAGATGACTAAAACATGTGTGTGTGATCATACGCATTTTTTAAAAAGCAAAAATGAGATTTAATAGGTTAATTTAACTGTGGTAACTCCAGTGTGCATCTGGCCTAGCTGAATCTAGGAGTTCATTTGATATAATCTGAGCACTATTTTTCTTTCTTGTATACTGGCTCTTTATTGCTTTTACTTGTGGGCTTAATTTCCAGCCAGGCTTTCCTCTCATGAGGACAGAGTTGGCCCCCCCAGCAGCTCCAAGCCAACAAGTTTCCTCAGCATTAAAAAAAACCTAATAGACTTTATTTTTTAGATCAGTTTTAGGTTTGCAGAAAAATTTAACAAAGTACAGAGAGTTACTTTAACCCCCCTCCCCAGTTTCTCCTGTTATTAACATCTTGCATTAGTTTGGTACATTTGTTACAATTGATGAGCTAATATTGATACATTGTTAAAGTTCAAGTTTATATTAGGGGTCACTCTTTGTGTTGAAAAAGAGATACTCTGTTGAATAGCGTGAAATAACAGTTCTGTGGGTTTTGACCAATGCCTATCCATCATTATAGTATCTAACAATAGTTTCACTTCCCTGAAGATCTCATCTTGTTAATTCCTCCCTCTTCTCTACCACCCTCTGGCAACTTCTGATTTTTTTTTTTAACAGACTATTTAGTTATTTATTTTAATTGACTTAATTTTTTAAGAGCAGTTTTAGGTTCACAGCAAAATTGAATGTAAATTCAGAGATTTCCCATGTACTCCTTGCCCCATACATGCATAGTCTCCTCTATTATCAACGGTTCCCCCCCGCCCCCGCCCCCCCAGTGGTACATTTGTTACAACTGAGGAACCTACATTAACAGGTTATCACCCAGAGTCCATAGTTGACTTTAGGGGTCACTCTTGGTGGTTTATGGATTTGGATAAATTTATAATGACATGTTTCCACAATTACAGTTTCACTGCCCTGAAAATCTTCTGTGCTCTGCCTATCCATCTCTCCCTACCGCAAATCCCTGGCAACCACTGGTGGTTTTACTATCTCTCCATAGTTTTGCCCTTTCCAGAATGTCATACAGTTGGGCCCATACAGATGGGCTTCTTTCACTTAGCATTTAAGTTTCTCCAGTGTCTTTTCATGGCTTGAGAGGTCATTTATTTTTAGTGCTGAATAATATTCCATTGTCCCGATGTAACAATTTATTCATTCACCTACTAAAGGAGCCGTCTCCAGCCTTTTTGGCACCAGGGACTGGTTGGTGGAAGACAGTTTTTCCACTGATGGGGTTGGGGGGAGATGGTTCAGTAATGTGAGCGATGGGGAGCGGCAGATGAAGCTTTGCTCGCCCACCTGCCGCTCACCGCCTGCTGTGTGGCCCAGTTCCTAACAGGCCACGGACCAGTACTGGGGGTTGGGGACCCCCGTACTAAAGGATGTCTTCTTGGTTGCTTCCAGTTTTTGGCGGTATATTCTTAAGCATTTTTGGCTGAAAATCAGTGTTAAAAGTAGAATTATAGCAGAAGCATACTTTTTTTTTGATTATTACTATCACCAATAGTAAATATTTATTGAACACATTATTTTAAGGTATGGTGCTAAGTGGGTTATACTTTGGAGTGATGAGTAGGGAAGAACTTGGACTCTGGAGTTGCTTTAGTTAAAATTCTGACTCCAGTATTGGCTCTGTGAGTTTGTGCAAATTGCCTAACTTTGTACCTGTCTTAAAAATGGGTTAATAGTACAGTTGATCCTTGAACAACATGAGTTTGGACTGTGTGGGTCCACTTATGGGTATTTTTTTTTCCAGTAGTAAATATTACAGTACTACATGAGCCAAGGATACGGAGATCCGGAGGATATGGAAGAAAGGAGTATAGGGAAGGCTGACTATATTATACTGGATTTTTGACTGTGAGTAGGGTTGGGGTTGGGGGTGGGTTATGCATTTAAATGCTTAGCTGATTTTCTAGAGAGTAGAGAGTGCTTGATTTTAATAGTTACTGAGCATATATGCACACATCCACCCCCCCCACCCCCCACAGATAGATTGTATCCTTGGCCATCAAACAATCGATCCAGTCATGCCAAAGGCTGAATTATTTGCAGTTATTTTTACAAGAATGTAAGATTAGTACTAAAATACTACTTAAACAACTGTTCTGCTTTCCTACACCCATACAGGGTATATATATTGAGAGGTGTCTGAGCTGTGTAGTGCTTTAGAGTTTTTAAAGCATTCTGTAAACATTGTCATGTGTACATGTTTGTTGCCCTTAATAACCATTAGAGTCTGTATCCTTACTCCCTACTTCTTCTTATCTTTTTTTTCTTTTAAAGCTTGTATATTAGGAACTAAAGAAAAAAGATACTCATCCTTATTTATATAGTTAATGGTAGACCTAAGATTAGAATTCAAGTTTCTTAAATTATTTTTTTTCTCTACTTTGCTGCCTTTATTTTTCATCTGTCATTACTTTTAAGTATGATGAGAGTCAGCTGCAGAGAAATAGAAGAAAATGGTACTGATTCTCAAAGATTTGAAATTTTCCAGTTCATGATTTTATTTCATGTTTTCTTAGGAATGCCAAGGATATTTTAGTATTATTGGCAGGAGAATCCATCCGCACCTCTCCCAAGCATTAGATCTAAATATTAAATATCTTAGTGCTTCCTCAACATTTCTTTACATGTCTCAAAGGTACTTTAAAAAAAAATTGAAGTATAGTTGATTTACAATGTCTTGTTAGTTTCAGGTGTACAGTGATTCAGTTATATATATTCAGTTATATATATTCAGTTATATATATGTGTGTGTGTGTATATATATATATATGTATACACACACACACACACACACACACACATCTATTCTTTTTCAGATTCTTTTCCCTTATATGTTATTACAAAATATTGAGTATAGTTCCCTGTGCTCTACAGCAGGTTCTTGTTGGTTATCTACTTTATATATAGTAGTGTGTATATGTTAATCCCATCCTCCTAATTTATCCCTTCCCTCACCTTCCCTGTTGGTAACCATAAGTTTGTTTTCTGTGTCTGTGGCTCTATTTCTGTTTAGTAAATAAGTTTATTTGTATGTTTTTTTTTTTCACATTTCACATATAAGTGATACCGTATGATATTTATCTTTGTCTGGTTTACTTCACTTAGTATGATAATCTCTAGGTCCATCCATGTTGCTGCAAATGGCATTATTTCATTCTTTTTATGGCTGAGTAATATTCCATTGTGTGTGTGTGTGTGTGTGTGTGTGTGCGCGCGCGCGCGCGCGCGCGTGCGTGTGTACCATGTTTTCTTTATCCATTCATCTGTCGATGGACATTTAGGTTTCTTTCATGTCTTGGCTATTGTAAATAGTGCTGCAGTGAACGTTGGGGTGCATGTATCTTTTCGAATTAGTTTTCTCCAGATATGTGCCCAGGAGTGGGATTACTGGATCATATGGTAACTCTCTTTTTAGTTTTTTAAAGAACCTCCATATCAAAGGAACTTTAAACTCCCTATGCCTGATACTAAAGTCTTTGATGTCCCTTTCCCCTCTCCATTCACTACACAGGTCTTTCATGTTCCCTTAGTGATTGGTTCTTCCATCAGTCTAGTTGCAGAATCTAGAAACCAAGAACTTGTCGTTGATACCTGTCTTGATTTATTGATTGATTGATTGTATTGGGTCTTCATTGCTGTGAGCAGGCTTTCTCTAGTTGTGGCAAGTGAGGGCTACTCTTTGTTGTGGTGCGCGGGCTTCTCATTGCAGTGGCTTCTCTTGTTGCGGAGCACAGGCTCTAGGCGTGTGGGCTTCAGTAGCTGTGGCTCGCAGGCTCTAGAGCGCAGGCTCGGTAGTTGTGGCACATGTTCTTAGTTGCTCTGCGGCATGCTCTAGGTGTGTGGGCTTCAGTAGCTGTGGCTCGCAGGCTCTAGAGCACAGGTTCAGTAGTTGTGGTGCACGGGCTTAGTTGCTCCACAGCATGTGGGATCTTCCCAGACCAGGGCTCAAACCCGTGTCCCCTGCATTAGCAGGCGGATTCTTAACCACTGTGCCACCAGGCAAGTCCCGATACCTGCCTTTTTCACCTCCCGTATTTGCTCTATGATCTCTCATATTCACCCATATCTCTCTGTTGCCACTACAGTCAGTCTAGAGTTACTGAAATTTTTAGCCTTGCCTTTGAATTGTTCAGCTGACATTTACTCTTACCTTCCTTTTCCATCCATTCTCCACTGTGCAGCCAGAGTGGTCTTTTTATATTTATTTGTTTATTTATTTGGCTGCATTGGGTCTTTGTTGCTGCTTGTGGGCTTTCTCTAATTGTGGCGAGCGGGGGCTACTCTTCTTTGTGGTGTGCGGGCTTCTCATTGTGGTGACTTGTCTTGTTGCGGAGCACTGACTCTAGGTGCGCGGGCTTCAGTAGTTGCAGCACGTGGGCTTCTGTAGTTGTGGTGCACAGGCTTAGTTGCTCCGTGGCATGTGGGATCTTCCTGGACCAGGGATTTGAACCCGTGTCCCCTGCATTGGCAGGCGGATTCTTAACCCAGAATGGTCTTTTTAAAGTACAAATCAGCTTAAATCTATGTCTGCCTTCCCTATTTGAAACAGTGGGTTCCTATTTATTCCTCAGGAAGCCGTCCTAGATCTCCCAGACTATGTTACATTCCTCTTCTTTTTCTCCTTTCATGGTGCCAACATACCTTTTCTCTGCTGGACTTACCGCAGAAATAAATTTAATATTTGCGTGATTATTCACTTGTGTGATTATTTGTTTGTCTCTCCCTTAGACTCTAAGTTCCATTAGGAATGTACCATATATTTCCCAGTGCCTGGCGTAGTAGCTAACACTAGGTACTCAATAAATATGTGTTGAAAGCCTGAATGAATCCTCATGACTTTGGTTGTAGAGAAGTGACTTGTTTGTTCTGTGATGGACTTGAAGTGAAGAGGAAGAAGAGAGAATAAAAATATTAAAAAACACTATTTCTTGAAATTTGACTTTGTGCTTGTTATGTACTAGGTGCTTTAAGTGTCATTTATTTCATCCCACCAAGAACTGAAGTTTTACAAACAAGGAAAACCAATGTTAGAGAACATCAGTTTGCCAGTGGACACAGCATTTCCCTTTTCTCACCTTAAGACTGGTGTTTTTATGAACTTTTATTTTCATATTTGAAAGACATTGGATTACCATATCTCATGGCTGTTACCATATTGTGTTAGTGCTTAGAGTGACATTGATGAAAACTGGCAGCAGTTTTGTTTCTGTAGGATTATTGTCTTTGCCAGAATAGACCTGTCATCTAAATGTAATCAACTTTTAAAGTAACTCAAATGAAACTTTGAAGTTCCTTCTTGGGTTTTAAGTCAAGTACCTTTGACCTTTCTTGTTTCCTTTGATTTTTTTCCCTCATGTCTCTCATTATGGAATATAGGTTAAGATTTTGTAGTAGCCCTGTTACTCTTGTTTTTATTTTTTATATTTTTAATAAATTTATTTATTTATTTTTGGCTGTGTTTCGTCTTCATTGCTGTGCGTGGGCTTTATCTAGTTGCGGTAAGTGGGGGCTACTCTGTTGCAGTGCGCAGGCTTCTCATTGCGGTGGCTTCTCTCATTGCAGAGCATGGGCTCTAGGCGCGCGGGCTTCAGTAGTTGTGGCTCGTGGGCCCTAGAGCACAGGCTCAGTAGTTGTCGCGTACGGGTTTAGTTGCTCCATGGCATGCGGGATCTTCCCAGACCAGGGCTCGAACCCGTGTCCCCTGCATTGGCAGGCGGATTCTTAACCACTGCACCACCAGGGAAACCCTCTTGTTTATATTTATTGAAATCATTCTTATCTTTCCAACCCAGTTAAATTATTATCCTCTTTGTAGACACTTTTTCTAGTTCTGATCTTATGAATGTCCAGAGTTCTTTATACTTTCCTGTAGTACTTACCTAATTCTGTCCTACTTGTACTCAGCCAGTTCATTTGTGTGAACTACTTACTGTCTTTAATTGCCCTGAAACATTTGAATAGTAAGTTTTCAACAGATCTTTATTTTTGATTACACTTGAGTGTGAGTACTGTGACTTTTTCATTTTGTAGTCCCAAAGCTAGCATGTTGCCTGACACAGTAAGTACTTAATACATATTAGCTGAATTAAATAACGTCTGTCCTAGTCTTTTAAAAATGGTTTTAGGGCTTCCCTGGTGGCGCAGTGGTTGGGAGTCTGCCTGCCGGTGCAGGGGACACGGGCTCGTGCCGCGGTCCGGGAAGATCCCACATGCCGCAGAGCGGCTGGGCCTGTGAGCCATGGCCGCTGAGCCTGCGCGTCCGGAGCCTGTGCTCCGCAACGGGAGAGGCCACAACAGTGAGAGGCCCGCGTACTGCAAAAACAAAACAAAACAAAACAAAACAAAAACCCCCAAAACTTAGAGGAGAGTGTGACTGCTTTGAATTAAAGAGCGGAGAACCCAGTACCCAAATTTGTTTTTTAGTGGTCTGATGCCTATGTACTAGTTTTGAAAATTTGTGGGTATAGATTTTTTAGGGGGAAGAGAAGTGACTAAAAAATTTAAACATTGAAATTAAGAGCAGACTCACGTGAAGATTGATCTTTATTGTGTTTCTTGTAGACTTTTTATGTTGGGTGGTTTTGGGTCACAGATATAGATAGCTTTTTAGTATCAATTTTAAATAAAATGAATGGCTGCAGTAGACTAAATCTTGGAAAAAAACATGTTATAAATTCTATTTGGAACATAGTGATCTCTCAAGGGAGGTTGGTATAAGCCCTATCACTTGGTACTTGAAGCTAGATTAGATAAAACAGTAGAAGGTCACCTGTTTGGACCAATCCTGCATTGCAAGGGAATAGACAGGATCAGTTGTAAGACTTTTTGTTTTAAACTTAAATTTCTGTGACAGGGAAAATGTTATAGCCTCTACTCAAACGGGCAGAAAAGAATTCTTATTTTGTCAGTAAAATATTGACAAACTTTAAACAACCCTTTTTAAAGTTGCTTTTTTGTCTAAATAGAAAGCTGTTTGTTTTGTGCAAGAGAGCAAAGTGGGAATTCATGAATTATCTAATGCTATGGCTTGTACATGTCAGGAAGCAGTGTAAGTTAACTGGTTCATCTAGCTCATGTTTGAGGCATTACCTGCTTGTGTTTCTTACAGTTCTAGGGTGGTGATATGAAATAAAGATGCAGGAGTTCCCCATTTTGTAGACTGTCGAGCAAAATCTTGTCTAGAAGCAGTTTCACTTAGTGGGCTGTGCTTGTGTCAATTTGTGGTTTCAACGGAAAAAGTGCCTGTAAGTAAACTTGTAACAGCAAATGACTTGTTTGCATTTGCCGCATCAGGAAGGACAATACAGTGTCAGTTTATTCATTCATTCATTTTTGTGTCATTTCATGCAGTGGTGTTAAAGAATGGTTAACGATGGTTGTTCAAGGGCTTAAAATGAGAAGTGTGAACGGCAAGACTTTCTTATGTTAGGTGCTTAATGATTTTATACATAGCTATGTCAAAATCCTCAGGAGGGTTCCCTATAGTGGTCTCATCTTAGATAAGACCTCACTTATCATGGCCCTTTCTCACACCTCTAAGCGTACTGGAAGTTGTTAAACATCCAAGAATATACTACAAGAAGGAAGACTTTCTTCTCTGGGTGTGTTTTATGGATGTCTTTGTGGTTTTTCTTCTTCCAAAGATAATTTCTTACTTACCAGTTTATAGACTAAAGCAGCTGGTTCACAGTTGTTTTTTTTTAATTATAAATTTATTTATTTATTTTAATTTTGGCTGCGTTGGGTCTTTGCTGCACACGGGCTTTCTTTAATTGTGGCGAGCGGGAGCTACTCTTCATTGCAGTGGCTTCTCTTGTTGCGGAGCACTGGCTCTAGGCGCAATGGCTTCGGTAGTTGTGGCACGTGGGCTCAGTAGCTGTGGCTCACAGGCTCTAGAGCGCAGGCTCAGTAGCTGTGGCGCATGGGCTTAGTTGCTCCGCAGCCTGTGGGATCTTTCCGGACCAGGGCTTGAACCCGTGTACCCTGCCTTGGCAGGAGGATTCACAATTTTTAAAAAAGACTGTTAAAGTCTCTTCTCTGTTCACTCTGTTTTCTCCTTGGATGAGCTGATATATTCAGCTATCACCTCTGCTTATATTGATAATGTCCAAGTTTGTATTTCTGTTTTTTTTTTTTTCTTTGAGACCGGTATTCCTATGAGCATTATCTAATTCAAATCAAAGTTGATTACTTCTCTTTTTACTCTTCCTATAGACCACATCTTAGTTGGGGGGTTACCCTGTACCCAGCTGTATATGCTAGTAACCACCCAAGGAGTGGAGTATGTGTCTTATGGGTTGAGTTTGTGAATAATGTTCAAAACTTCTATATTTTTGCTGATTTTCTGTCTAGTTTTATACATTTAGAATGAGGAATTGAAATCTGCAGCTGTTAGTGTTGAATTATCTTCTTTCTATTCTGTCAGTTTTTGCTTCATATATTTTGGACCTTTGTTAAGTGCATATATATTTATAAGTAATGTATACATATACATATATACATATGTATACATATTTTCCTGGTGTCATTTCCTTTGTATCGTTATGAAATGTCCCTCTTTGTCTCTAGCAACATTTCTTAAAGTCAGTTTTGTCTGATGATGTGTTTTAGCTTTCCTATGTTTACTCTTTGCATAGTATAGCTTTTTCCATTCTTTTCTTTCAACCTATTATATCTTTGAATCTAAGATACATCTTTTGCAAACTGCATAAAATTAGATATTTTTTATCCAGTTTGACAATCTCTGCATTTTTTTTTTTTTTTTGCGGTACGCGGGCCTCTCACTGTTGTGGCCTCTCACTGTTGTGGCCTCTCCCGTTGCAGAGCACAGGCTCTGGACGCGCAGGCTCAGCGGCCATGGCTCACGGGCCTAGCCGCTCCGCGGCATGTGGGATCTTCCCGGACCGGGGCATGAACCCGTGTCCCCTGCATCGGCAGGCGGACTCTCAACCACTGCGCCAC
The DNA here is from genome assembly GCF_949987515.2 of Delphinus delphis. NCBI lineage: Eukaryota > Metazoa > Chordata > Mammalia > Artiodactyla > Delphinidae > Delphinus > Delphinus delphis. Next base: position 62,226,072 of record NC_082695.1, read on the forward strand.
CAGGGAAGCCCTGTAGTGGTCTTTTATTTGTTTCACTGCTATATATGCTCCTTCATTGTAGGAATTTACCACAATTTATTTTACCGTTCTGTTGTTAATAGATGTTTGGTTTTTGTTTTGTCTATCACAAAACAGTGCTTTTATGACACATATGTTTCTCTAGACAGTGTTTTTCAAGCTTCAGGTTGCCAACTATTAGTTGTGAAATCATTTTACTGAGTCATGACCAGCACCAAATTTTTTAACTATATAGAATGGAAAAGAAAATATCTGAGTGCTTTACATAAGTTTTTTGTTTCATGAATATCACAAGAAGCTCCAGACTCCTTAGTCACCCTGTTTCCTGCACTCTAATCTCCAGAAAGCACTGCACATTCCCTGTTCTGTTTCTTCCCCTCCGTCTTCAGCTTCCTTCCACTTTGTTTTATCATCAGCAAAGACACCAATATTCTCAACCTCCTCTCTGAACTTTCCCTTTATCTTCTGATACTAATAACAGTTTGGCTTTCCCCTGAGGGCACTGCTTCACCTTGCAAGGGGTGGCTGTGCTTTGTTTTTGTTTTTTAAAAAATATATTTTATTTATTTATTTTGGCTGTGCCAGGTCTTTGTTGTGGCATGCGGGATCATTAGTTGGCGGCATGTGAGCTGGGCACGTGGACTTCTTAGTTGCGGCATGCATGTGGGGTCTAGTTCCCTGACCAGGGATTGAACCTGGGGCCCCTGCACTTGGAGCGTGGAGTCTTAACCACTGTGCCACCAGGGAAGTCCTGCCACTGACCCCTTTATATTGTGATGATTTTTGTTCCTTGCTTAGTGTCATTTTGTCCATTATTACTTTTGTCTTAATTCTTGGTCATTTCAATATACGCATAGATGCTTCCTCTGACACTGCCCACTCAGTTCCCGTAATGGTTTTGTTCTCTTCTCTACCTCAGCCACGTATTTCCATAGTCATACTCTAACCTATGTTTCTTGAACTGTCTGTTGTAAAGGGCCATTATATTTTTATTTACAATCCATCGTTGGTGGATTTTTTGGGTAAAATACAGTCAAAATCAGATACTAGGAAATCGAAATGCTCTTTGGTTGTCATGACAATATCAAATTGCTGTAAATTTCTAATCAGTTACTCTTAATTTCTACACTTCCCTCATTGCAGACAGTCATTCAAGGACAGCACTTTGAGTGCTATTTTAGATCTTGTTAGTTACCAGTAACTGCAACCCTTCTGTAATCTCAATTTCATTCACAGTGCTCTTGGACTACCACCTTCTATCTTTCCAGTTCAGTGTATACCCTTACTACACTGGGATGTCCATTCTGTTGGTCCTAGCACATTTTCACTACCCCATACCTTCTTAATGTGATCATTTAAATCATATTCTTGTACACATTTGCTTTTTCTTGCTTTGTTCTAGTTGCTTGGTGAAACTACAGTTCAGGTTAAATCCAGTGTCTACCTCCTCTGCACTTGGACTTATACAGCTGAACTTGAAAGGAGGAGTCACATCCATGTATACCAGTTTCACTTTACATTCATGGCTATAGCCCTTAGAGTGGGCCCTTATTATTGTCTGGAAATCATTTACTGTACTTGCCTAGTTTCTTCACTTTCTCACTATTGTTTCACACCTGGTCCTCTGATCAGCCTCACCACCATCTTACTCATCCTCAATCTTAACTGATGACCTTGCTTTCTACTTTCTTGAGAAACTTGTAGTCAGAAGAAAACTTCCACAGATTCCCATCATGTTTATCTTTGGGCCATGCAAGATTAGAATGACACCTTTTGTTTTGATGATAATTTTTGTGTTAAGGTCTCTTTTGCCTGTTAATCATACAGATAAATCAGCTGGGGGGAGTGGTTATATAATTTTCAGTTATTTTCCTTTAAACCTTTGTATGTCCTTACGTATGGGGGCTGGACATTAAACAATGACACAATTACTTAACTACAGTTATGCAAAGTGTCCTGAAGGAAAATAGGTGTGTAATATGTAGATAACAAGGATCTTATTAGTCTGTAAGGTACCCATGCTACCCCCAAGGAAGCAGTGTTTATTCTGATAACCTGCAAAGAGTAGCCAGCAAGAGGTCCCGCACAAAATGAGTGTGAAAGGCCAGAGATCTGAAAAAATTGTTTTTGTGACAGTTTTTGTAGCTAAAGAGAGCTGGGGTGTGAGTGGCCCAAGATGAAACTAGAGATGTGGACAGAGATTTTGAGCAGAGAAGAACAATCACATTTTACCTCAAGTTTCTGTTAATGGTTTCTACATAGTTTAGAAATTGAGTATTGTGAATTCTTTTTCACCCTGTTTAAGTCATTGTATTTAGCAGTTTTATTCTTTGTCAGATTTTCTGTAACGTATGTTAAACCCTTTTCCATTTTTCACAAACTCCCAAACCTGCCTTATTTTTCACCTTGTGTTATGCTTTGCTGACCAAGAAGGAGGTCTGATATGATACAAACTCCCTCCAGATTTTCCCAGTAGCCTAATTTACTCTTATACTTACTTTATACTTACCACTTCCTTATCTCCTCAGAGCAGGCAGTGTACTGCTTCCTTACCATGGTTTAACTTTTCTTCCTGTCCTCAAATTCTTTTGTGTTAGTTTCTTAATTATTACAGGACTAATAAAACAGTGCATTTTCATTGTCCAGAATTGACAGCCAGGTTTTGAAAATTATTGCATATGATTCTTTTTTTCTCTTTTTCCCTGTGTTGGGTCTTCGTTGCTGTGGCGGGCTTTCTCTAGTTGCGGCTAGTGGGGGCTACTCTTCATTACGGAGCATGGGTTCTAGTCATGCAGGCTTCAGTAGTTGTGGCAAGCGGGCCCTGGAGTGTGTGGGCTTCAGCAGTTGTGGTGCGTGGGCTCAGTAGTTGTGGTGCATGGACTTTGGGGGGGCCCAGGCTTCAGTAGTTGTGCCTCGTGGGCTCTAGAGCTCAGGCTCAGTAGTTGTGGCTCACGGGCTCTAGAGAGCAGGCTCAGTAGTTGTGGCTCATGGGCTTAGTTGCTCCGCGGCCTGTGGGATCTTCCCGGACCAGGGATCGAACGCGTGTCCCCTGCATTGGCAGGCGGATTCTTAACCACTGAGCCACCAGGGAAGCTCCATGAGATTGTTTTTAACTTATAAATGTTTCCAGTGGCCATGAATGTTCTGGTTTTCATGAATGTGTTAAGGAAAATTCATCAGAATGCCTGTTTTATCAGCAGCTGAGAACAGGACCTGAAAAAAACCCCAGATATATTGAACATTTATGTTTATAGTAAGCAAAAAAGTAGGCTTGTCATGTTAGATCAATAAATAACTCCATTTTTCAGATATCTTCTAGTTGCTGTCTACCATATAGTGAACTATCAAGTAACTTGATGGAATGAAGTGACAGAGATGTCTTATTGTGCCTCACTGACATACCATCTAGCTTAATGTTTGTGTCTGTCTGTGACTTATGGCACATGATCATTGCCTTCCTTAACATCAGTTGTTCAGGGTGAGGTATTTACTTGCTTTGCACATTGTTAGCCTCCTCTTAAAAAACCACTAGTTAATGAAGTTTGCACTGTATAGGTCACAACTCTTGTGGTTAAAGATTATGTCTTGTTTGTCTGTGATTAAGTGGAGTTGTAGCACACACAGTGGTGGAAGGATATTAGGTTCTAAAGTTAGCGTAGGAGGTGGAGAATGTGTGTAGGGGGTTTTCTTTTAACCCCCTTAAGTCATTCATAGAATAGAGAGTTTTAGGTTTTTTGGGTTCACAAAGTAGTTAATCTGTATTTAGTGGCTATTTTTTATGAAACAAAACATATGTTTAAACATTAGACTCATCATATTCAGCATGATGAGAGGTTTGTGGGAACTAGGAAGAACTGAGGAAATAGCAGATTCAGGTTTTTCATCTTAATGCCCCTCTAGAGCAACTCCTGTTGAGAGGAATGACAGCTTTGATGCATGTAATTACTTTTGTTGCCCACTTGCCAAATGCACGTAATTGGTGGTTTTTTTCCCCCTTTAACATAAGTGTACATTTGATGTCACTCCACTGTAACTCACTCCCTTGCTTCCTTTCTTTGAGGATTTGAATGTAAAAGTAATCATTCCAGTTCACTTGTTGTAGACCAGTTTTTTTGGAGCATTCCTTTTCATTTAAAGTTTACATACTTGCTAACTATATCAAAGCTTTGAGGATCCTTTTCTTGAACAGTTTAAATAAAGTTTTAAAGTTGAAAATCCTTGTTTGGTTGCTTGCTGGTCTTGCAAGTTCAGTAATAGAAGATTAATATTGTGCCATTTTTAGTAGCTGTGTATGCCAGTATTTTGGTCGTATTAAGTCCTCTGAATTTGACTGTTGTTCAAGCAAATAATAGATACATGTATTTTAAAGGCCTATATGATGGTAACTTTTGCTGCCCACTTAGAAAGGTAGGAATGTTGTGTTGATTAAATAATCTGCCATTTCCGTTTATTGATTTTTGTGTGTTTTCGTACAGGTTGCTTTCCCGTTGCATCTTTGACATAGTTTCCTAGACTCTGCTCCATGATTTAACTTGAAAGTCTGAAATGAAGATGGAGGAGGCAGTGGGAAAAGTTGAAGAACTCATTGAGTCTGAAGTCCCACCAAAAACATCTGAACAAGAGACAGCTAAGGAGGAAGATGGATCTGTAGAACTGGAATCTCAAGTTCCGAAAGATGGTGTGGTGGATTCTACAGTTCTTTCTTCAATGCCCTGCTTGTTGATGGAACTGAGAAGGGACTCTTCTGAGTCTCAGTTGGCATCCACGGAGAGTGACAAGCCGACAACTGGTCGAGTTTATGAGAGTGACTCCTCTAACCACTGCATGCTTTCCCCTTCCTCTAGTGGTCACCTGGCCGATTCAGATACACTGTCTTCTGCAGAGGAGAATGAACCCTCCCAGGCAGAACCAGCGGTAGAAGGAGACCCTTCCGGAGTGTCTGGTGCCACAGTTGGGCGCAAGTCTCGCCGGTCCCGATCTGAAAGTGAAACATCCACCATGGCTGCCAAGAAAAACCGGCAATCCAGTGATAAACAGAATGGCCGAGTCGCCAAGGTTAAAGGTCATCGGAGCCAAAAGCACAAGGAGAGAATCAGGCTACTGAGGCAGAAACGGGAGGCTGCTGCACGAAAGAAATATAACTTGTTGCAGGACAGTAGTACCAGTGATAGTGACCTGACTTGTGACTCAAGCACGAGCTCATCAGATGATGATGAAGAAGTTTCAGGGAGCAGCAAGACAATCACTGCAGAGATACCAGGTAGAGGATGTTTTTTAAACTGACTGTAGAGCACCTGATGGCATTTCTCAGCTCTCAGGCTCAGTTAGATGAGTGACACTTGAAAAAATCCAGGAGACCTGCAGCTCTGTGTAAATTTGAAGACTGCAGTGTATTAACAAGACATGGCCAATTTAAAAACCTGTTCTGAGGTTTCCAGTGCACTTTAGCACAACAGCCAAAAAAAATACTTAATGATAGGGACAGGATTATTTTTAAGTAATGGAATTTCTCACAAGTCTCTTTCTCTGTAACACATTACCTGAATTCCCATCATTGCCTTTCTAGCACTACTTAGATTTAATACTCACTGTTCAGCATTATTACTAAGTACGTTTTCCTCAGGAATAGGCACCTTGCTTTATTATATAGCCACTGCACTCGAGCTTATGGTGTCTGAAATAACATGTTCTACCTTTCGTTAAAGGTTTCTAATAACTATTCCTCCTAAAACAGTAGTTTTATGTGTCCCCCCCCATTCAGTGCATGTTTAGCTAGTTGTCACTTGCATTGAAAGGAATGTTTTTTGCAAAATTTCCCCCTTAACGCCCCCAAGTTTAAAAAGTACAGAAAAATCTGCTGTTCCAGCTCTTATTGGTATAAGAGTCTGTAATTTATTACATGTTTGACACATCTGCTTTCTCCATATTACTACGTCTGGTACTGTGTATGTACTACGAAGGCAGTCTTGAGATTTCATAGTGGAAGAAAGGTGAGGTCTGAATGGTTCTTGGGTGAATTCTCATTGAAGAGACTCTTTCGATTAGGAACATTCTGTAAAGTACATGGCATTTAATAGATCATGACAGCATTATTTATTGCTACGTTAAAGGGGGAAGTTTTGGTTTTCAAAGTTTTATGGGTGACTTTTTTCCTCCTAGTTTTCTGAAATGTTTCTGTTTCTATACGTCAGCATATTGCTGCTATACAAAGAATATTTCAAGATAAATCATATTGGTTAATTAAACCTATAGCTAACCAAACTTACAGAAACTCAGTAATAAGAATGATTTTATAGGTGTTCAACTTAAAATAAAACCATCATCCATATAGTATATTAAATATGAGTTTTTAACCATCGTTGGAAATGCTTACTGTTTTAATATCTATTGAATTCCTTTGGTAGTTCCTTATGTTAAAATTACTGGGGGAGGGGATTTAATTGAAGCTCATCAGATGACTGCATGAGAGAAGCAAACTTTGGGGTTGTTCTAAGGCAGGTTCTAGGTGTATTTCAAATTTACATTTAATATTTTAAAGAAAGCTATATTAACACCTATACAATTGTTTATGCATTCTTATGTCCTGTTCTAAGCTATTAATCAGGATCATGATGGATCTCTTGATATAGTGCTTACTTAATTCCACTCACTAAATAGATTTTTATGTAACTGCCCAATACTTTGTCTTTTTATGGAAAGGGAGAAGGTGGGTGAACAAAGTGCTCTTTGAAGATAGACCCCATTGAAGAGGTGGCATGAAAAATATCTTCGTGGGCATTCTCCCTATTTGGCTTAAATAGGTTAGGTGTGCTTTGTTCATATTTTCCAAACCTCTTTGCTAATTGACTACCTTGACCAGTGTCTAAAACTTCTAAAACATCAGTCTTCTGTTTCTTGTCTATTCTGAATTGTATACTAACCAAAACACCAAATTATCTGAATCTGTAATTTAGTTTCTGTTGTGCACACCACTTAATAAGTTGGTGGATTTTGAAAATATGAAGAGTTTTCTAAGGTAATCATGGAGAATCAAATGGGAGGTAAGCTGTAGGGCCACTGTATATGACTGCCTAGGCTCTGCACCACAGAGTTACAGAAGGCGCTGTACACATAAGCAGCTGTGAATGGTCTTTCCTGGAATTATGCAAAGCAAAGGTAGAACATCCTAAGTTTAAATATTAGGAAGTTCATTTCAATTATCCACATTGTTACCCCCGAAAAATTTTGACATTTTTCATTGCTGATGTCATAATTATGTATACCTCAGTTTCTTGAATCAGATTATAACTTTGGGGCAGGGGGGATACACTCTACCTTATAGCAAGGCAGTTGTTGAAAAGTTGTATAGATTGTGAAGATAGGATAAATTGTGAACTGACTTATAAGATGAGTGCAACACCATGGACATTCAGGTGAACTTAAACTGGATGTACCTAACAGCAAATCTCTTGGAATTTGAAATTTGAATCCAGCTGATTATACAGAATGGAAACCAAGAGGAAAAGTTAAAAACTGAGATTCTTGCTATATGCTTTCATCAAGGTACAACTAATTTAGTAATTCAGAATTGCTGTATTTATAAACTTTTTTTGGCAGCAGCTTAAACATTGAAGGAATTATGCTAAATATTCACTTATGCCAAACAGTTGAACAATTAATGCATTTTCTTTTAAAGAGTGGAAATAATTAATGCTGCAGACTTATATAGTGCATGGTGATGATTAATAATTGAGTTTGATATTTGGACAGTAGATGTTTATGAAGTGGTTTTGTTGTTGTTGCTTTAGTTAACAGTTAACTGACAGGCAGCTTAGTATCCACACTAGATCATTCTTTCTTTGAAGTTTTTGAAACTATATTGCTCTTTTAAGAATCTGGAGGTATCATATCAAGATAATTCTGGTACTTCTTTCATTTGGGGGACTTAGAGATGAGCAAAAATAGAGTATTTTGTAGTGCATATTAATGTGAAAATACTATGTGGTAGTCTTGAGTATTCAAGGCTTTTGTTGAGTGTCTCATTTATAGGTGATATTTTTGTATTATTAATCTTTATACTTTATTATTAGAGCATTATTTCTTCGGGGGTTGGGGGGGGTCAGTTTTTCTGTAAAATCACTTTGAGACTAGAGCTGTAAAGTCTGCTCTTGCAGGGATTTTTTTTTTTTTTTTGGCCATGACACACGGCTTGTGGGATCTTGGTTCCCCGACCAGGGATTGAACCTGGGCCCTCAGCAGTGAAAACTCAGAGCCTTAACAATTGGACTGCCAGGGAATTCCCTGCAGGGAGTTTTGATTTTAGTGAATGTGAATAAGTCTGTGACATCAGACTTCAATTCAAAAATTCTCTGAACAGACCAGCTTACATGCATCATTGTAGGTGGGCAGCAGGGAAGAGTTTTTCCAGTGACCGTTGTTTTTCATAAATATTTAGTATAGAATAAACCTCAGGGTAGCTTCATCTTGTCTTGGCTATAATGACCTGCTTTTGTGTGGTTTAATAGTCCACCATGCAAGTGCCCACTCAGACTGAGGTTCCAAAAATAGTATCCACCTTGGTAGGTAAGGGTCAGTTGTCTTGGCTGTTTTGCATTTTAGAAAACCTAATCGGTCTTTGTTGGAGAATGTCAGGGAGGCTGTTGAGGACACCTGTTTAAGATCATCTGAATCCTCAATCCATGTGGCCAGGCGCAGCTCAGTCCTACTGAAGCTAGGATCTCAGCACTCACTACTCACCCCACACAATTATACAGTGAAATTCCTCATGATAAGCTATCATTTTACCTTACAGTTTTTCTGAGGTAGAGGCTTATTACACTTGATCAATTAACTCTTACTTGGAAATGAAAAAAATTTCTTTAGTAAATCCTTTGTAGGAAATTTTGAAAATAGAAAAATGTGATGTATAAGATTAAAATCCTGCTTTTGTTAACATTTAAGTATATTGCCTTCCATAATATGTAACAAAATTTATCATACTATGTATACTTCTTTCTTTCCCTCTAACATTGCATTTTGAGCCTTTAACCAAAACACAGTAGTCTCCCTAAAACCATGTATGGATTTTGAATAATTTAGCTAACTATAAAATAACTTCCCTACTCCTGGCCCTTTGGGCTGTTTTTAGTTTTTGCTATTATGAGGAAGGGTATGAACACTTGAAGGCTCTTGACACATACTGCCAAACTACTTTTTAATACTTTATTAAGTTTATTCCATCCAGGAGCTTGAGTATTTGTTGCATTATATTCTTTCTATTGAGTGTTTATAAAAATGTTGCTGGTTTGATGGATGAACTGTATCTTTAATTTGCATTTCTTTGATTACTAATGAAGTTGAAAAATCATATTGGCCATTTGTATTCTTTTGGTAAACAGTCTATTCACGTTCTTTGCACATTTTCCTCTTGCTACACTTTATTTTTAAATTGATTTGTGAGGATTCTTAACCTACTGGGGATTGAATTACTTGAAAAATATTATTATTAATTTAAGCAGTAGCAACTCATGGTAGAAGATAAGACCCCCAAACCCATGTTAGGAATTCCATGACCTTTTTCCTATATTGAATATGAAGTGACTAAAAGCCCCATGTCCCCAATTTAAGCCTCTGTAATCTGATTGTATTTTGGTAGCTATTTAGGAGACTCACTAAATACATTGATAACAAGACACCGAGACTGAGTAATCAGTTGAAGACTGCCTGAAAAGTGATTAGTAAATGCAAACAAAGCAGGTAATATCTGTGCAGTTTTCAGTCTGGCTATATGTTAGAATCACTTGTTGGGGGTTGGGAGCATTTAAAACTTATGATGCCCAGACCCCACTGCAGACCAATTAAATCAGAATCTCTGGATCTGACCCAGGCATCAGCATTTTTCTCCCAGCTTTTTTGAGATACAGTTGATATATAACATTGTGTAAGTTTAAGTAAGGTATACGTGTTGATTTGATAAATGTATATACTGCGAAATGATTAGCACAGTAGGGTTAGTTAACACGCCTCTCACTTCACATAGTTATAATTTGTGTGTTGGGAAGTTTTAAGATCTGCTCTCTTAGCAGCTCTCAAATATACAATACAGTATTGTTAACTATAGCCACCATGCTGTATTACATCCTCAGAACTTACTCATCTTATAACTGGAAGTTTGTCCTATTTGATCACCTTCACTCATCCTTGCTGCACCCCGTACTCTCCACCAAACTACTCTGTTTTTTTGAATTTGTTTTTTTTAAGATTCCACATGCAAGTGAGATCATACAGTATTTGTCTTTCTCGGACTTATTTCACTTAGCATAAAGGCACCAGCATTTTTAAGCTCCCAGGTGATGACAGTGGGCAGCCAGGCTGAGAACTACTCAATTAAGCAAAGTGATATGTTAAGTCTCCCATAGCTAAAAATCATTGTAAGACTGGTAGTCTGCTTCTGTTAAGTTCTGAACAGTGTCATCTAGTTTTTAAATATGTTATTAGTGATTAATAAACATAAGCACCTTTAAATTTTACTCCATTTAAGTGATTATTTTAAAAGCATGCATTGTTTAAATGTGGTTTTCTCTATGCTACAGTGTCTAGATAATGTTACCTTAAATTTAGAAGCTTTGAAATCTTACTGGTGGGTATCCTTTGGCAATCTCTAATGTTAAAGCACCAAGGTATTATTTTCAGCCTGCTTTTCCTAGCTTATTTCCTAAAGTGAGTGCCTTTAAAAGCTTTGTGTATGCAAAAGCATAAGCTTTGCTTTTGATGTCTTTCTCAAAGTAGGATATATTTTAGTGTTAATAAAAGGACATATGTGTGTTTAAGGTGAGAATATGGTCCCTGGTTGTTGTTTGTTTTTTTTAATGTATTTTTTAGAGCAGTTGTAGGTTCACAGCAAAATTAAGCAGAAGGTACAGAGATTTCCCACTTATTCCTGTCCTCACATGCGTACAGCCTCTTTCACTATCAACACCCCCACAGAATGGTACATTTCTTATAATTGATGGATGTAGATTGACATATTATCACTCAGAGTCCACAGTTTACATTAGGGTTCACACTTGGTGTTGTGCATTCTGTGGGTTTTGTTTGACACGTATCGTTGGGTCCTCTTTTTAAGACTTCAAAATGTCTTGTTTTCAGTATTTATTGCTGGTAGTCATCTTTATGAGGCTGCAACTTATCTCACTGTCCTTAGCATAAGTATTCTCACACCAGTTTTTTGAATTCAGCTTTTAAATACTCATTTTCCAGTGTTTGTTGAAAAATAAGCAGCGCCAGAATCTGAAACATCAAAGTAGCCATATCATTTCCTGTCCTGTACACTTCAGTTTACCCAGCACTTATAATGGGGATAAACTGTTTAAAGAAAGTTTAGTATTCTTTAAATTCCATTTAGACTTTCCGTAAGCTAAATATGTTACACTTCGGGGAAAGATATGCCCTTCTTGAGGAAGTTTACTTATAAATAAGGTGTTTTTTTAAAAAAAATTATTTATTTTTGACTGCGTTGGGTCTTCGTTGCCGCGGGCAGGCTCTCTAGTTGCGGCTAGCGGGGAGGCTACTCTTTGTTGCGGTGCGCGAGCTTCTCACTGCGGTGGCTTCTCTTGTTGCGGAGCATGGGCTCTAGGCACGTGGGCTTCAGTAGTTGTGGCTCATGGGCTCTAGAGTGCGGGCTCAGTACTTGTGGCGCATGGGCTTAGTTGCTCCGTGACATGTGAGATCTTCCCGGACCAAGGCTTGAACCCATGTCCCCTGCATTGGCAGGCGGATTCGTAACCACTGTGCCACCAAGGAAGCCCTTTTTTTTTTTTAATGTGAAGAAAGGGGATGGAATGCAGTAATCAGGGGAGGAGGAATGAAATGAAGTTAGAGGGAAAGTTGATAACAATAAACGTTATGAGGTTTTTGTTTGCTAGGTAGAATTGGGCTAAAAATTTGTCCCATAGCCTTTTAGGCATTGAAAAGAGGTGGCATGACATAAGCAGTTCTCATTTTCTAGGAGAAACACTTCTTTTCTTGATACTGAGACCTGGGAAATTTTTCTTTTGTCTATTCATAAAAAATCACTATGAGATAAAGTAAACCATATTTTCAGAAATACCCTGAGATAAATGCAACAGAGCATTTCATAGGGTAGTTCTTTCTAAGACTTCTTGGTATAGGTAGGTGGTATAAGGCCAAGATTGATTGATTCCATCAGTCATTCATTCAGCAAATATTTGGGCACCTACTATGCGGCATTGGGAATGCAATAGTGAATGAAAAGTCCTTGCCCTCATGAAACTTAAATCTTTTCTGAGGAGACAGATAATAAATGAATTCATCATATGCTATCAGGTAGGGATATACACTATGATAATAAAGCAGGATATAAGAGATGAGATAAAGATGGACTAAGGATGGGGTAGAAAAGCTATTTTTTTTTTTTTTTTTTCTGTACATAGGCCTCTCACTGCTGTGGCCTCTCCCGTTGCGGAGCACAGGCTCCGGACGCGCAGGCTCAGCGGCCGTGGCTCACGGGGCCCAGCCGCTCTGCGGCATGTGGGATCAGCCCGGACCGGGGCACGAACCCATGTCCCCTGCATTGGCAGGAGGACTCTCAACTACTGCGCCACCAGAGAAGCCCAGAAAAGCTATTTTAGATATTGTAGTCAAGAGTGGTCTGAGGAGGTAACATTTTTAATAGCTCCCTGAAGAAATGAAGAGTTCAGTATAATTAGTTTTATTAGAAACCCAAAGTATATGGGACCCAAACCAAAGCTGATCTGGCCTAGTTCAAGGATAAAACACTGTATGTAGAGGAGCATATCCTAAAACTAGAATCCTATGAAACCACTGTTCTACTTGCTATTAATAGCTGTACACTATTCACACGTTTGGAAAGTGCTGGATCATGTGGAAGCAGATTTCTTTACTGCAGGACAACTCGGAGCCGTTAATGTGCTCTCCAAAGTGGGGAGGTTATGATTTGTAGCATATCCCAAACTTAACCACAAAACTTTTTTTTTTTGAGGCATACCTTTTAGCATCTTGCACAGACCAAGGTTTATAAAAAACTGACCCAGAGGTATACATGGATTATGCATATCCTCTGTGGGGTTTTTTGTTTTTTTTTTTAATTTGGCTAAGTCACGTCTTAGTTGCGGCACGTGGGATCTTCGTTGTGGCATGTGGGAGTTTTCCTTATGGCACTCAGGCTCTAGAGTGCGCAACCTCAGTAGTTGCAGCATGTGGGCTCTCTACTTGTGGCATGTGGGCTCTAGAGCGCGTAGGCTTAGTTGCCCTGAGGCATGTGGGATCTTAGTTCCCCAACCAGGGATCGAACCCATGTCCCTGCATTGGAAGGCAGATTCTTAACCACTGGACCACCAGGGAAGTCCCCTCTATGTGGTTTTTCCATAAGGAAAAAAAAAAATTTAACTTAAAACAAGAGCATTTGATAAAAATCAATTAGCTGACAATTATTGTATACTGATTTATTATGGGTCAGCTGTCAAAACAACTTTTAGAATTTTAAAGTCATAGTGTGAGAATATTCAGGGATGCAGTGGTTTTCAATCAAGGCTGTACATTAGAATCACCTGGAGAGCTTAAAACAAAAAGAACCTGTAATGTCTGGGAGCCACCTAGGTTTTGGTATTTGTTAAACCATTCCAGGTCTTTATGTTCAGCAAAGGTTGAAAAACACTGTTACAGATTAATAGTTAGTTGTATAGTAACAGAATACACAATCCTCCACAGATTCAGTGAAGCTATGAAAAATGGTAGTATCATGTTGTGCTTCTCAGAATTACCAACTTTTGTTTGGTTAATTAATTAAAATGCCCCTTATGAGTGCTATACCTATATGGCTGTTCTTAGTAATGCTTATGCCATTTTCCTGAATAAGCTTGTCTTAATAAAAATACAGTTTTCTGATTTAACCATGTTTTATCAAATGGCCTCAATGTCTTTAAAGCTGACTTCAGTTGTGCTGGGGGATCTGAAGGAGCGCCCAGGGAAATTCCAGGATTACTTGACAGGGGTGCTGTGTGTGATAGGTGCTGCATAGGCAGTGTCCTAGAAGAGGCCATGAGCTGTTTTTCCAAGATGCAGAGGCAGAAAGAGGAGAAGTTCCTGGTGTGGATGGAAAAGGTAACTCTACTTGACACTGGTGAAGAGAACAAGCAGCTACTGGAACCCAGGGAACTTAAAATGCAACTAGTTGGCCAAAGAATTTCCCCTGTCACCCAATCAGGTGCTTACATGCAGATGCCTGATTCCCAAGAACTGCCACAGCAGCCCTTTGTGACTTGTCACAATGTTGACAGTACATTAGAGTTCTCAAAGACATTACAGTTTTCCAATTAACTTTGCTGAAAATGGGAATATTACAGAACAACCTTTATCTGCTTTTTGAATTGTGTAAGAAAGAATATGCTTTTGCCCATTGTAAGTTTCTTTTGATGATGTTTAAAAAATGATAATAGTAAACAGTTTCTTTTTAAAAAATTCAGAACAGAGTTTGATAAATTCTAGCTTGAGTTTTGTTACATGTGGTTGGAACGTAGAACCATATTTATACGATGGTAGGGGTGATCCTCATCTTTATGCTTTTTTCATGCAAAAATATAACTAAAATATAAAATAGGGAATCTTAGTGAATCCAAGGTGGGTAAGTAGTTAATTCCCTGAGAGCCTCTTAGCATTATTCTCTACAAACACTGTTGACTCCCTTCTGATTCCAATAGGAGGAATGATGTAATTAATTCCGCTCTGGAGGTCATGAGTGAATATATTGCATGAACACTTTTCTATCATTCTTTCGTATGTCATTTAATGAACTAATTTGTTGCTAGTCTTTAATGAATTATATTAAATCGCCTTTGTATGCAGGAAGAATGAATTATTTTCAAGCAAATTAATGCTCTGTACCTACTATGCAAGATACTGTAGGGAAAGCGGATTAGAAAGGAGTTTGATTTCATGCATGAGAAAAATAGTAGTTTTCATTGTTACATAGATAAATTTTTATTTTGAGCTTTAACTTAAAGCTCAGTGCCTGAGCCAATTACCTGGCAGACATCATCCAGAGGAATTGTTTGGTGCTCTGATGTAAAGGGTACCTCTAGAGGATACAGATGAAATGGTCACTCTATTAAGGGTGTGTATTGAATGGGTTTTTAAATTACTAGTGACTAAGTGTATTGGCTAATGTACTACCAATTTAATTTTGTTTTCAATCCCTGGACTGAAAATAAATGGCATGTTAAAGAGCCCATGGAGTGTGTCAAAGGGGAGAAAATAGCACAGCATTGAAAGGTTTTGCAACATGATAGATTTTTAATGTGTGGCCTAGGACTGGGAGATACTGGTATTTTATCTTTTCTGGGTTGGTAGGAATATTGTGAGAAAAAGCTAAATTAGGAAGAAAATTTTCAGTAGGACTATATAACTTTGCTAACATTACCTGTTTTTTTAAAATTGTACTTTCTACTGGGTTTACTTACAATAAAAATTTAGTAGTCTTTCCCTTCAAATTTATAACCTAATAACTTCTCAATATGAATAAGGTTAATTATTTTAATATTTAATGTAGTTGCAACTTTGGAAAAGATCTAATTCTGTGTTTTGCAAGAGGAAAGATAGGTGGCATATTTGGAGTTTCATGTATAGTTAACACAAGAACAACAGGATTTTGAACTGCATAGGTCCACTTATATGCAGATTTTTCTCACTAAATATGTGCTGTAGTTCTATACGATCTGAGCTTGATTGAATTCGTGGATGCAGAACCAGAGACTGTAACATTTTATGTGGATTTTCTTCAACTGTGCAGCGCGGGTGGGAGCCCCAACCCTTGTGTTGTTCAAGGGTCGACTGTATAAACAATAAAGACCTCTGTTTTATTTTAGTAATTTACCAGTAACCACTCAGAAAAATTGTCACCACTTTTTCTATTTAGTTCTATATTCAGACATTTATACCTTGTAAATTAACTGTAATAGACTGAGTCAATTTATTTTGCTCTTCTAGTTTTGAAGTGAAAAATGACTATTGTGGTTTTTTTCTTTTTAGAACTTGATATATGAGAATTGGGAGTTTCTCTGAAATGATAGTGCAACACTTGTAAACTACTTCAGCCAATTTTTTTTTAAATTAAGTTTTATGTCAACAGGAAGAGCAGTTTGGTTTTGGGTGACTGACAGGTTTTTAACTAATCTGTAATCTTTACTTGTAGTTGCGATGTTTTCAGGGAAGTTTGTTCTGTCTTCAAATTCTCCCTGGCATCACAGATTTTACTAGACATGGATTCTTAGATATAAGAAAATGTTAATTTAATTTCAGCATGTTAACATGACTGCTTTTCTATGCATGTATAAACTGCTTCAGGCACTTAACAGATTTCTTTTTTGTTTCATGATTTAATATTTCATATATTAAGCATATAGTGGAATGCCTTTTAATTTTAAAATAGAAAATAATTAATGAATCCTTTAAGAATAACATATAGACATATTCCTAGTATTGACTGGGATGTATTCTAATTCTTGTTGTTACTAGATAACAGAGTAGGAGATTTACAGATTTTTTTTTGCCTTTTAGAGAAAAATGTCAATTTAATGGAATTATCAGACATAGGTTTTAATAATTGATATTCAAGGTAAAAATAATATTTTGAATATTTGAGAAGGTGTTAATAATTTTGGGAAGCCTTTTCTACATAATTTTGGATAAAGATGTGGACAGGTTTTGATAGAAAGAAAAGGAACACCAGAATATATTGATTTAATTCATAGAATATATGCCAAAATATTAAAATTTATTCTGAAGTAAAAATTGACATTCTGTGGTTTTGAGAGTTTAACCTTAAGAATAATTTTATAGCAGAAACATATATACAGGTTTCCCCCTGATTTTCAGTTTCTCACAGTGCCTTGAAAATGTGTTGCTGTCTTAAAGAGTATTGTTTTGAAAAACAGTAGTTTTTTTTAATATGAGTTGTGCTTTAAAGTGATTATACCTTTTCCAGGTTGCACAATTTAAAAATTCTTCTTTCAGAAAAATTTGTTTTTGTATTATGGACAAAGAAGTATTAAGTATTTGAAGTAGTTTTAAAAAAACTTGACTGCTGTTGTGGATTGTTGAATTCTCTTTCACTGAGGCAAAGTCTGTATTCCTAAGATTATAGTACTTATATGTACTAATACAAAGAAGTGGGAATTATTTTTAGATTATGTGGTGGCATTTTTATGTAGGTATTCTTTTAGAAGTGCCTAGTGGTCTTCCCTTAACTTCCCTTTAATTCCCTTAATTTTCCTAGAATTTTAAGAAGGTTAAGAAATATATCCTGTTTGGACTTTTTGTAGTGTATAAAGGGCTAATGCTGGACAGAAACTTCTTTCAAGTTATAGCATTAATCTAGACATGGTCCAAATGCTTTTTATTTAAGAATATAATCCCGTATCTGGATTATGTCATCTCTAATGGGTACATATGGAATTTAGTTGCTGGTATTTGAAAGGGGGGGCAGTGAAGATAAATGTTTTCTAATAATCTGTCTATAGACTGTTTTCTGCCTAGTTTATACTAGTTCAGTGTTCTAGGACATTAGATTTCTAATCATTTTAAGAGAATTTAATCAGCAGGTTAGAATTATCAGGTTATGCGAGCCACTCATTAGATGATAACTTTTAATTATATTGATGTGTACTTTGTGTGCTTATTAAAACTTGAGTGTAATAAGAGCTCAAATAAAATTTTAATTTAGAACACAGTTCAGTAAAATTAAAATCTTAAAACTTAATATTTTGCATGAAGTGTGTTTTTTTTTTTAAATTTAGAATAAAGGTTCTGTCATTTTGGGGCTCCAAGAGAAAGCCTGTTTTTTGTTACCAAGTCAAAGGAATAAGCCTAGTCTCAAGGGGGTATGTTTGTGCACGTGCTCGTGTATGTGTACCCACCTTCAGAATTTTGAAATAATTAATTCTGTATTTTTATTAATGTTATAGTTGGCAGGTTGCTGGAGACATAACTATGCAATAGTCTACAGGGATTTTAATGGATTCCGGTCATTAATGTATCCATTTATTGCTTCCTAAATGTGTGTTGAAAAAAAGTTGCCCACATACTAGTTAGGGTGATTAGTTAAAGGGAAAAATTTATTTCTTAGATTATCAAGTAAAGGTTTGGACCACTTGTTTGTTTCATTAGCCGACTGAGTAAAAGAATATACATGAACTAGTTTATTTTGCATCATTGCTTTTGTCATTCCTTAGTGTTAGGTATATTTAACAGCAGAGACTCTAGTCTCTGGGTCAAGGTATAGCTCAGTTTAATTAGATTTATTACTTAAAATTTGTATGCAAGTCAGAATATTAGAAATGAAGTCATTTTAAATGTATTAAATCTGCTGTTAATGAAAGAAATGCTATAGTGATTTCTTTTGTTGAGCAAAACAAAACACCCAGATTGATATTACTGATAATTTTCATTTTTAATATACAGCTAAATTTGCCTGATGGTACAGTTATATGAAAATTATAGGAAAGATGGTGAATAGACTTCATGCTATGTATCATCATTTGTTTAGAGTAACATATTATAGGCAAGTTATTTTACAGAAGGTGACTTTTAAAAATAATTACCTGTTATATTTTGTTTAACTTGTATTGATTTCCTCTCTTCTGTTGCTATTATTTAAATGGTACAGTGAGGGCACAATGAGAAAGATTTTGTGGAGTTCCACATGTCAGAAAATACAGTATCAAAACAATTTCAGCAAATTTATTAAACTGAAAATTTATTAATTTATTATTAAATTTGTTCTAATAAAAATTGTTCTCAAAGAATAATTCTCAAAATCTTCTCTAAAAATGGTGTATGTGCCCTTAATCACTGTACAGATAAGAAACTTGTCTTTTTAATTTGTCTAGAACAGTTGTATGAGTACATTAATTGTAATCAACGTGAATAACTTCCGAGTTCTATACTTTTCATTTTTTTCTTGATTTCTGTTTTTAATTTCTCTGACGTTTAGGAAAGTTAGTGGGGATTGAAACCAAACTGTTAGTTTACTAGTAATGAGTAGATCTTTTCATAGTATCTTAAATTACTACATCTTAAAATAGAAGACATCCTAAGAAATGAAGGAATAATAATCCACGAGGAAATGTATTCTTTGGTAATGAAGGTATTCATATTATAACTTTAAGATTTGGGAAGAATGTTATCAAATTACTGTGATTTTAATTTTTATTGCATTTTCTTTATATCTTTTACCTAACTCTGCATTTGAAGTGTATCAACTAACCTAGATAAATAAAAATTTTAAAAAAGAAATGTTTCTTGTTACTCTCTTTAGGATCATATTGCATTAGTTATAGTGATTCCCTGCCAGTTAATTCACATTAGGTGTTCCTGAGTCAGGAAACCTGCTTTTCCATAATGGAATTAGGTATCACTAATAATAGATTTTACATGATGTTTTTCGGATAATTTTCAGGTTTTTTTGTAGTTGGTATATCAAAAAAGAAAATAACAAAATACCAGTGTTAACATAAAAGGTGGAGATTCTTCTCTTTTATATGTCCTTCTAAGTTATCCTATTAAAAATTTAGGAATATTTAGAAAATATCAAAATTTAGACTACATTGAGGAATAATCAAAAAGCCGGAATGGATGTGTCTTTTGCAGGGTACATAGACATGAGGATGTAGCTAAAGTCATATCTGATTTTCATCTTCTTCCTTCGTGTATGTAGTACAGATATTTTAGTTTTGTTCTCTATAGATCTGAATCCTCAAAGCAGTAGGTTGTGGATTTGTCCCTGAGATACAAAGATAAATTGAAAGATGGTGACCTCTTCAAGTGCCCTGTTTTCTGTATTTAATCTTGAATATTTCCTTTTACTTCCTCTTTGATACTTTCAAAGTTAACTCTTCATCAGTATCGTAGGTAACTTTTCTGGGTGGGCAAAATGACCTGTTTTTTTGTCAGTATGATGTAAGAACAGATGTAATCCTTAAAACTTTATTCCTCCCTTGGAAACTATAACATCTAAATTTTTCATAATTGAGATGAGTATAATGCGAAAAGTACAAAATAGTTATTGACTCAATTTTATTTTTAAAATGTTTTTTTAACTCTTAAACATAAAATTTCAGTGCATATTGCTGCATTTCATTTTCATTTAGCACTATCTTCTTATTTTTCTTTTTTCTAAAAGAGCTTTATGCTACTGTTATAAAGAAAAGATACACAGTTTTGGTATTTAAAGTTGTTTTTCTAGAGATGGCCCTTTTCTATATAGATTTTTTGTCTTTTCTGGTTGATGTAGTTATCTTTTCCAAGAGATGCTTTGAAAATGACTGTTTTCTTTTTATTCGAATTGTTCTCGCTCCATGTGTGTATATATACTGATAGTAATAAAATACAGCATATGTATTCTCAAGTATTTTTTCTCATTTGCAAAATAATCAGTTTTCATCTTGGTAAATATTTGGATGTGTAATGAAAAAGCTGTTTTCTTATTGGATAGGTTCTACCAAAATGCAAATTCCCTTCTGCAACTCTTGAGGTTTTCCCTTTTTCTCAGTCCCTCAGGCCCACACCTTATTCCCCCTACACTTCTTTTCCTTACTTAGTCACCGCACACATGCTCCTCCTTCTTAGACTCCTCGCCTAGGTAATTTCTAAGAACTCTTCTTTTAGATGTAACTTTTTGAATCTCACTATCTGGATTGAGGCTGAGTGTGATTTCCACCCCCTCCCACTCTCTCTAGATGTTGTAGATAATGGCACTGGGTTTATTAGGCCCTTTAATGACTGGGGCAACAGAACCTCTGTGGGGTCCTTTGCAGCAAGGTGGATTTTTTTTCTCTCCTACTGAGGGGTTTGGGGAGATTGGCTGTAGTAAAGAGGAGAGAAGGGATTTATTCTGGGTTTTATTGTATATTACTATAGCCATTGAAATGGGAATTGAATGAGCAAACACTGTATTTGTCCATTTGCCCCACCTTTTCTTGGGCCTAAGACTTAGCAATAGAGAGAGAAGGAGGAGTGGTGTTTCCAGATGTCTCTGGGATACAAGAGGAATTCTGTTTCCTAGATTTGATTAGATTTCATACTGGGAGACTGACAAAACTTGTGTTAGTGCAAGGGCTCTCTCTGTAGGCAAGAATGATGCCAAATATGAAATAATCCCAAATGATCTCTATTTGGCTTTGAAACACTTTCATATGAATACATCCAAGCTGGCATTTCACTTCAAACAAAAATAAAAATACGAAAGCCACATGTGTGATGACCTCATTAATCCCAGCAAAGCATTTACTTAACAAGTGGGTTAATCTATGACCAGTAGAAGGCACCAGCCCAGTCAGTGATGATTTCTCAAAGCTTCTTGCTTGCAGGCTGTGTACAGCAGAGTTTACATACAAAGATAAGCAAGCAAATAATGAAGTAGGGTAGGTGCTAATTATAATGGAAAGGTGGGGCATTGGACCAGTGTTTGAACTATTGTGTTCTGTGTTATGTTTTTAACCTTAACCATAACCCTGTGAACAAACAGTCATACAGTTAAGTAGGCAGGACTTTAACCTACGTATTTGCTGCCAAAAATCTGTGTACTTCCTATGCTGCTCCCAGTCTCATTCTGTATATTTCCCATTCCCTCATCACTGATAACAACTGTAAACTATTCTGGTTTCACCTACCGAGGACTCAAATTTCTCATCTGTAAAATGAGCCTGGTAAATTATGTATTCTGTAGTTCTAAAATTCTGTGCTTTTTGTTGTTAACTTTGAAAAGAGGGATTTGTCAGAGATAAACGTAGTAGAGGATGTTAGGCTTTGGTTTGCTTTGGTTTTTTGTTTCTGTGATTCAAATTTTTTCCATGAGATTTAGAAGAGAACATATTTGAATAAAAGGAAACTAATTCATAAAATTAAACATTTGTCGATAATAATACAGAAGGTTTAAAGTCACACAGGGGTAAACTTCACTGTATCAGGAATGTGTGATGAACAGATACATCTGTATTTTGGTATTTGAAAAGTTAGAACCTGTTTATAGACTAGGAAGTCAGAGAGAGGACACAAACCTATCTAGCATAATATAGACAAGTTGATGTTCTGAAATAAATCATAGTCGGTGGATTGCTTGACCTTTTATTTTTCTTCCCTTGTAATGAGCAGCAAAAATTTCAAGATATTTCAATCAGGAGAAGAAACAGCACTTGGATTAACTACAGACCAAGTAGTTATTAAATAATTGTGTTAAATTTACCTTTATAGAGAGATGCTCTTAATGACTATAGAAAAACTAGTTAAGTTCATCATTATAAATTGATGTTGTAAGATTGACAGATACCAAATGGGAGAATGTACGGTTTGGATAACCTTTTATGTTGTAAACATGGACTGCTTAGTGACTACATTTTAAATTGGAAATGTTTCCATGTGTAATTTTACTTGAAGTGACTCTTTTGATGTTTTTGAAAGTCAAAATAATCTTAGTAGCGGTGCAGTTGTTTTAACAATCAGCGAGAGGAAGGACAGTAGCTTCATGTTTATTCCATCCTGTAATGAATTGGTGGAGTCAAACTGGAAGCGTAGCTAGCTGCTTCTGTTATTAATATGCTGAGTTTTTCTAGCTCCTCCTCAGTGGTTTGATTTTATTTTTTCCTTCAAGAGATACTTATTTTAAAAGGATCTTACCTGTCTCTTAATTCTGCTGTGTAGCAAGAATCGTGTTTTTAAAGAATATCAGAGATTGTCCCCATCAGTTAGCTAATATTCACACTTAGCGGTTCAAAGTCCAAGCCCTGAGGCTAAGTGCTTTGAACACATCTTATTTAATTTTGGTTTGCTAATAAGTATAAGATGACTTTGGAACACAAGATCCTTAATTGTGGTTTCTTGTTGGAAGGCAAAGTTGGAAAGGCAACCTTTCCTTTACTTTATTAAAGTTGATATAGTACTGACTTGTCATTGTTTGAATATACTAGATATAAAAATTGACAGTGATAATTTATTTTAATTTTTAAGTATAATTAAAATGTGAAAATATTACTGTCTTTGTTTATGATGAATACTAAATTTAAGCTAAGCTATAAGGTGTGCTGTTTGGAAATATGGAAGATACAAGAATGAAGCCAGATAACAAGTTTATGCTTGTATATCCTACTGATGAAGACTTTCAGACAAGTTATTTCCATGGGTAGGTGATGTTACTCTGCATGTACATATACACTTATACTTTTTGCATGATTTCACATGTAGGAGTGGTACAATTTTGACTTGACTGTTGACCTGTTGCCTCAATTTGGTTGTGGTGGGGGGAATGTGAGGGCAAGAGGTTGTGAATGGTATTTGTGATATAAATTTTAAAATAAATCACTATTTTTTTTTCAAACACAAAACACTTAATAAAGCCCTTTTAAAAATAGAACATTTGGTCAAATAGTCAATATTGTACTTGACCCTCATATTTTCTGCAACCAACTATTTGGACATCACACAGTATCTTATTATTCCATAATAATCATTTTGAACTCTGACGAGAACTCCATAAATGTTACAGCTTTCTTTTCTTTTTTAGAAAAGAAAAACCTCAGACATGAACCAGTTTTTTGCTATTTGATCTAAAATCCATTGCTAACTGATACCGAGGCCACACTCTTGAATTTTATGAACATGATTTACCCTTTTGGGAATTGGAAATTATTCTTAAGTAGTCAACTGAAATTGTCATGATCGTCAGAATTTCATATTGTGACATGTCTGTTCCTTATACGGTGGCACTTAACAACTCATTTGCTTTTATGTTTGGTCATTTTTTATTTTAAAAATGTTGCTACATAAACCTATGGCTTGGGAACTTAGTCTTAAGGGATAAGTACCCCAAGTGTGTTCCATGTTTTGTTTAGTGACAGTTTACACAATGGATGTTTGTATTAAAACAGTAATCCTTCATTGTGTTCTATTTTAATGATTCGTTGGCATATGTATTCCTTCATAGTCAAGAGTTTCATAAAATAGGTCTGTTTAATGTTAATTTGTTGGATTATATTAAGAAATCTTTATGGAAATAAGTGATTTGCTTGCACTTCATAAATAGCTCTTGGGGGAGGAAAAGCATTTTATTTTAAAATGGCAGTAGTAGTAAGGGATGTGTTTCATAGTTGACTGAAAACTTTATTTTTGCTTTCTGCTTTTATATTAGAAAAGGGTAGCATTTTAAAGCATGTATCTATTTTACAAGCATGAATATTGAATTATTTTAGCATGAATCACTGCAGTATAATTACTTCAGAGCTCAGCTGCCATTTTCAGCTAGTTAGGGTGATTTGGAGGTAGAAGGGATCTCTTTTTTCTAAGAATTTTAACATCTTCCTCTCAAATAACCCATAAGGTTGTGTATCATTTTCTTGGAGTATGAGCTGGTTGTTTTTCTCAGGGAAAATAAAATAGAAATATCCCTCATAAGACATCCAAAGCAAAATCCTGAAGATGGATTTCATGAGCATTGTCTTTTTGTAGCATATTGTAAGATGCATAACATCCCTACTATTATAAAAGAGCTTTACTGGAAATAGATGTCAGTCAAGTAGAGCTCTTAAAGTAGAAAAATATATATTTGATTTTCTTCTCTGAATCTATTAGGGACTTCTAGTATTAGCTACTAAGAGGAAGAAACTAGATTCATTCTCTTAAAATATAAATTGAGCTTAATAGTTTGCCTCAGTGTTTTTCTTTAAAAAATCAGTTTCACTTTCACTGTAGAGTCTTCCCCTTTTTCTTAATCTTTTGCTCTTTAGGAGAATGACAGGAATTCAGTGTAACTTTTGTTCAGTATATTCTTGTCTTTGTTCTTCATAATAACACCCTTTTTCCTCCTTGCCAAATGTGTCCCTCATCTTTGTAAGCTCGGGTTATCTCTTTCACTTTCATATCATGTACAAAATATTAGATTGTATAAAGTGCAGCTTTTCTGACCATGTAGAATCATAAGATAAAGACAACTGGCATTTAGGGGGCTCTTAGTTGCAGAAGTATTTTTCACCCCACAAGTTAGATACAAGTATACATTTTCTTTCCTCCCTAGATGGACCTCCAGTTGTAGCTCATTATGATATGTCTGACACCAGCTCTGAGCCAGAAGTGGTAAATGTGGACAATTTATTGGCGGCTGCAGTAGTTCAAGAGCACAGTAATTCTGTAGGAGGCCAGGACACAGGAGCTACCTGGAGGACCAGCGGGCTTCTAGAGGAGCTGAATGCAGAGGCAGGTTGGTCTCCCTCCCCCGCTCCCCCCTTTCTCTGATGGTATAGTATGCATGTGTCCTGGCAGCTATTTTCCTTGCTGAGGAGAGCAGGCCAACTAAGAGACATCTGGCATTAGATGATTGTGGCTTCCAGGGTGCCCTTTATAACAGAAAAGATTTGGGTAGCATGTCATTCGTCTTTCCTAATCACAAGAAAGCAAAAATGAGAATATCTAAGACAGTAATTGTAGGCATCGGTAGATTTCAGTATATGTACTTCTTGAGTTAAAAATGCCTAACATGTAAAAATTACCCAGATGACCTGATACTACCTCCCACCCCCACCCGCAATCCCATCCCCCCTTCTTAGTGGTTTCACTCACTTATGGACCTTATAGTTTGGGGAGGGAGCTGTTACAATTTGCCCTGTGGGGCTGTTGCAGTGCAGTGCTGCACTGTTTCTTCTGCCTCAGTGTGCAGTGTCCCTGTTAATTCCTTTACAGTTGTTCTCATTTTGTCTTTTCCAACTCCTTTCCGTTGCTGTCTCTGTTATCTCAGGAAAATCTCTCTACCTGTCTTACATTGTTTATCTTGGTTCTGGGATGATTCTTAAGAGTGATATTTTATTCTCTGAGAAACCTATTGCTGTTACCTTTGAAAACCTTGCACAGTGCCTCCAAGTCTCCTTCATTATGTTCCTCAAAACTCTTTCTTCCAACATTCTTTCTAATTTAAACCTTTTTCTAAAAGTACTAGTGCTTTTAGAAAAGTTTAAGAAAAGAGGTAGAAGGGATTGAGAGACAGACTGCTTATGTAGTGTGTATTTTCTTTAGTGCCATAGAAGGATTATAGTTTTCTAGTTAAATTATAAATTGCGTTGGCTTAATAACTACCTAAAACATTATTTTTATGGGAAATGAGTTTTTATTACAAAAGTAACAGTGGGTTATAATTTAGAACTTTTTATATTTAAATTGTTTAAAAGGGGAGACAGAACTCCACAGATCATTGTCATTAATTGTTCATTTCATAATCTTTGATTGAAACTGAATAAAAAAGTTCCTCTTATTTGTTGAGCTTCTGATTAATTTATTGTGACTAATTTTGGAACAGGACCTGGATTTAGTTTTAACTGTGTTGTGACTGCTAACTGCCTATTTAACCTTGGACAAGGCGATTCTCCTCTGGACTTCAGTTTTTATATGTATAAATGCTTGATTTGCCCAACAAGGATCTTTTAAGTATTTATTAATGTGTATAAGTACTTTGAAAAGAATCAAGTAGTAATACTTTATATCAAAGGGGAGTAGTTTATCTTAATTTTCATCCATTGACAGTTAAGTGATCCGTTCTACTTCAATTTTACTACCCTGTTTCCTTAGTCTTGCCATGAAATGTAGACCACTTTATAGTAAATTCTTAGGAAAAATATGAACAATTACTTTTTGTTATTTTGCTTTTCATACAGAGAATTTTAATATTAGTTTGAACTATATGGAATTGTTAATATTTGACTTTCTCATCTACAACAAATTTAGAAGTTTAATATGAGTTAACCTAAAAGTGCAAGGCTTGGGGTCTTACAGTATCATTAAAGTCACTAGCATTGGGTGGGGGGGGGGGGAGCATCACATTTTCAGGTTCAAGTAATTGTTAGCTTGATTATTTAAAAATACCACTAGCCTTTGGTGCTTAGCTCTAAGAAATAAAACATGGCAAAAATATTTGAGGAGGGGAACAGCCCCTCTCTACTCCAAAGCTCCCCTGAATTTGGTATTTAATGTCTGGCATTCCTGTGTATTCCTCCATACTTCTGCTGCATTTGTTTTGTATCTGTAAACAAGCATGTTTTAATACTAATTAGTATTACATAGAAGGCAATCATTTGCAACTTGCTTTTTTAGTTCAACATGTTGTGAAGTTTGTTCTTGTTGATGTGTTGCTATAGTTCATTTACTTTTCACTGCTATTTAGTATTCCAGTATATGACTATATCATAATAGACTTACCCATTGTCTTCTTGGACAGTTAGGGTACTATTCCAAATGATGCTGCCATTGACATTTCCTGTACATGTCTCTTGGTACATGTGTAGAGAAAGCACATGTGTGTGCTTTCTCTATATATTACAAATCATGTGTAGATCTTTGTATATTGTAGGACATGGACATCACTGTTCAAGAGATCCCCATGATATTTTCTTATGAAGCCATTTATTGTCTCATTCAAAGTTTTGGGTTTTTTTTAATATCTAACATGCAGGTCTGTGAGTAATAAATAAAACTTAATAATACACTGTAGTCTTGATGTAATTATCATAGTGGGAACCCATCTTGTGAATTTGAATATACTTACTATATCATAACAAAATGTTCATAGAATTTATTCTCAATTGCCAGTTTGTAGTTTTGATACTTGGGAGTATTAGTATCAATAAGATGGTCATTCTTGAGTTTGGAGTTTAAGATAAATGTTGTAATGGTTAATCTGAGTTTTCCTTCTCTCCCTCCCAATAAAATAAAAACCCAGTCACTGAACTAATTAATTAATAGCAGCAGTGGCTAACTGATAGCAGCATCTCAGACCAGGTCTACAGTCCCACTCCATTTAGAATCACATAAGCAATCATTAGGGATAGAGTAGCTTATCTCTTTTTCTAAGCAATTAGATGATGTTCTTGTATGCAAAATAGTTCTTACTGTTTAGTTTTAGTTTCAACCAAGGAAAAAGAGTTGAAATTAGGAAAGCCATTGGTCAAGAAAACTTTCTGACCCAGAAAACTTTCTGAACTTTCCATTTCAGCTCTTGCCATATGTTTACTCCTTCTCACTTGATGCTAGAAGTGGACAGTATAGTGGGTGGCAGCCTGCTGCCAGCAAACAGCCTGATTTTGAACCAGCAGAGCCACTTGCATACTGTGTGACTTCAGGTAAATTATGTAAAGCCTCAGTTTTCCCTATCTACAAAACTTGGATAAAACTAGTATCCACCCCAAGAGGTTATTATACTGTTATGTGGAATAACATATAATGTGATTCATATAGGATGAAGTACACAGCAGGCCCTCAGGAATGCTAACTGGCATTATGTTAATACATTTATGCTGAAGTAGACTAAGGAAGTGATTTATGGACCCAGTCAGTGGATTTCTAATTTATTCTCCTGCCCTGGAATGAGTTGCTCTTGCTGCAGTATTTCCTAAACTTTACCTGAGCATAGAAATTACCTGGAGTGCTTATAAATATTCAGACTCCTAGATTTCTCCCTGAAAATCTTGTAAATAGATCTGAAATGGTGTCTGGGAATCTGTTTTTAATAACTTTTGCATCGGACATGTTTAGGAAACTGTACCAGTATATCTGAAAATAGCTTGATTTTTGCTTATTGCTAATAACAGCTCACTGTAAACATAAATGTAGATGAGGCTAAAAGAAGCAGAAGTCTGAAGTACTCTTAGTGTGGAAGGCTTATAATTATTACACTAAATTTATTTATGTATTTATGCCCCCGGAAATTAAAAATTCTAAACAAATGATCTCATTTTTTCCATCAGCCTTCTTATTAAGAAGGTAGACTATGAGCATTTTCCCCATCCTTAAAATAGGTCTGGTAATCTTGATTTGTCCATAATACAAGCTTAGTTGTAGTGAAGAGAAAAAAATCTTGGGTTTCCTGTTCTTAGAGTAGGGCTTTTTATGATCAGACCAAAATGACCATGTTTCTATTGTTAGCACTATTATTTTTTAATATGTTTGTTTATTTATTCATGGCTGTGTTAGGTCTGCATTGCTGCGCGCGGGCTTTCTCTAGTTGCAGTGAGTGGGGGCTACTCTTCGTTGCTGTGCGTGGGCTTCCCATTGTGGTGGCTTCTCTTGCTGCGGAGCACGGGCTCTAGGTGCGCAGGTTTCAGTAGTTGTGGCGTGGGGGCTCAGTAGTGGTGGCTTGGAGGCTCTAGAGCGCAGGCTTCGTAGTTGTGGTGCATGGGCTTAGTTGCTCTGTGGCATGTGAGATCTTCCTGGATCAGGGCTCAAACCTGTGTCCCCTGCATTGGCAGGCGGATTCTTAACCACTGTGCCACCAGGGAAGCCCTCTATTGTTAGCACTTTAAAATCATTGTATCAAGTCTTGTGAAGGAGATCAAGTTTCCTCTTGTTCAGCTGGTACATGTGGACTGTAAGATTTTAGATTTCTGATCTCCTTTTCTCCCACTTTTTAAAGTTTTTAATATTTTTGTTGAAAAAATTTAACACACGGTAATAATTTGTTTGCTTTAAAGCTAAATGAGTAGTGATTTAAGATAGTAATCTTTTTTATACCTAGCATGCCACTGTCATCCAGTATGTAATAATTTTATATACTTCAAATAGTCTTAGGACTAGTTCTTAGTAGATATATGATTTAAAAAGAAAATGTTTGCCATGATAATTTAATTACTACCTTTTCTACTTTCTGATTTATTTATGTGTTGAAAAGATCTGTAGTGGGAGGACAAAAATTTAAAATTTTCTTATAGAGTGAAAGCAGTTATCTTTCCAAAGAGCTACACAGGGAAAGACCTACACAGAGACGGCCAGATGCCACAATAACTAAATATAAATCCTCTGCTTTATTTTCAGTTTAATATATGGTAATTGTGGTATTTACACTTTTTCTACAGAGCTTATTCTTGTTCTAGAATAGGAGTAGATTACTACCACTGACAGTATTTGAAGAACCTTATAACATCTTTGACTCACTTTTGTGTATGCTTTAGGCACTGCTTTGCCATTGGATTCTTTTGAGGTCAAGGGGGGCTGGTGCAGTGTGCATATGGCCCAAAGGCCAGAAGAGTGTTGGGCTCTGCACTAGAACTTCCAAAAGAATGTGTGACTTGCTGAAGAGGGTTACATTGAGAGAAAAGGACTAATTGTCCTGGCTCTGAAATAGAGGAGGGGATGCATTCCTGGCTGTTGGAGAATGCCATGGTGTCTCTTACAGAGCATGGGATCCCACAGATTTTGGTGTAGATCCCAGCTGACTTGTTACCTGAGTGGCACATTTTATTTAATGGCTCTGAGAGGAAATGTGGTAGAACACTCACACCATTAGTCTAGAGTTGTTAACACTCACTAGGAAATTCGTTTGTACCTTCCCACTCCACCTCATCCCCTGCCCTGCCCGCCTCCCCTGTTTTATCTTGTACTGACTTTTAGACCAAGCAATAAAGATAATGGCTACAAGAGCAGACCCTGATTTTAAGTGATCAGTTTTAGAGCATCATACAGGTTCTTTAACAATACTAAATGCCAGCAAATTTGGATTATAAATTTTATGGCCAAAAGTGCACCGCCAAAATGGTTTGGATTGATCTGATAATGTAAAAGCAATATGTAAATTATTAGTTTCTGAATACATAATGGATGAATAAAGTTAGAAGAATCTTAAATTTGGGTGATACTTAACTTGCTTTTTTTTAAAGATTTTAAAAAATATATTTATTTATTATTATTTATTTTTTGGCTGTGTTGGGTCTTCGTTGCTGCGCGCGGGCAGGGGCTACTCTTCATTGTGGTGCACAGGCTTCTCATTGCAGTGGCTTCTCTTATTGCAAAACACAGGCTCTAGGCACGTGGGCTTCACTAGTTGTGGCACGCGGGCTCAGTAGTTGTGGCTCGCGGGCTCTAGAGCACAGGCTCAGTAGTTGTGGTGCACAGGCTTAGTTGCTCCGAGGCATGTGGGATCTTCCTGGACCAGGGCTCGAACCCGTGTCCCCTGCATTGGCAGGCGAATTCTTAACCAGTGCACCACCGTGGAAGCCCCTGCTTTTCTTAAGATATAAAATTATGAGCAAAAGTTAGCATAGTAATTTTTCATTTCGTTCCTCTTTAAAAAAGAAAAAGGCAGAGTGATGATATTTCCTGATCTGAATTGAGGCTATGTAGGTGATAGGGTCAGGATGAGGGACCTAATCAATGAAGACTCGTTATTTGGAAATATTGATGACTGTGACATTTCACAGAACATTCCACAAATTGGAATTATAAATTAGAACTATGGAAATAGAGCTGGACACAGAGCTACTAAGAATTAACTAATTCTGTCATGTTCTTGTTGTGTTTTCTTAATTTCTGTTGTTTAAAAGCATTGAGTAATCAAGGAAGAAGAGTTAGGTTATAGCAACCATGACTTCTTACAATTTGCCTTTTCAGTTTGGTTTAATTCAATTAGCTTCTTTATTTTTAGTATGGTTAGGGCTGAGCCCGTTGCTGTGAGTCTGCCACAGGGGGTTTTAAGTATCTCTTGGGGCTCTCTACTCTTTGCTTCTTAGTGAGTAGGCATGGAGAGCTTGGAGGTGGCTGTCCATACAAATAATGAGCATTCATATAATAATGAGTAATAGTGATAGCAGGACTTAAAGTGGAGAGGGGAAGGAGAGAGGGGGAAGAAAGAAAGAAACTAAGTGCCAATAATGTTTCACATTGAGTGAAACTTCTAGAGTGAAAGGAAAACTTGGAAGATAAGGACTGCTGGTGTTGGTACTTGAGGATGGAGGACAGTAGTTTGTAAGTGATCCTGATCCCCAACCTGAGGTGTAGGAGTCAGAGGCCTGCAGGGGAGGCAGCATTTTCAGGAAAGTCAGGTTTCCACAAGGAGGTGAAGAGAAGGTTCAGTGCCGTTTTCCATAGAGCTAGCACTCCAGAGGGCAGTGGAGTGGAAGAGTTGTAGGAAGGGGAGTAATAGGTGGCTGGGGCAAAGGAGAATAACAACTGAGTAGGGGACAAGACAGACAAGTGGATGGTCCCAGAGGGTTGTATATTTTGTGAGTGGCGAGGAGGGTGGAAGTACGTTTTACTTCTCATAACCATTGGTTTTCCTCCTACCTCTTCCTGATGCTTTCTCATTTCGAACTGGCGGCGTTTTTGGACTCATACTGTTACTTCCACTGCACTATTCCTCTACCTCATTGAACCTATCACCCAGTCCTTTTTCACCTCCCCCTAGCTGCATTTCTTTACCTATCTAGCATATGTTAAGCCCAACTCTCCTTTACCGATATCCTCAGCTCCTCGTATAGTTGGCTTTCCTGTTGTACCCAGCTGGCCAAGTCTGATCTCTGGATGCACACTCACAGCCTTTATCCACACTGGAGTTGATTTTTCATGTAGTTGGAAAGTTGTGGGTCATATTAACTTCCTTATCTGCAATCTCATCCTGGCTCTCAGTGCTGCCCAGCACCTTCCCCCTTTCCGTAGGCAGCATTCTTTCTTCACAGTGGCTACTTCACTTTTCTAAGCCGACTCTGCTGCCCTACCCACACCTGTGCTCTGCAGATGGTCTTTCTGCATTCTTCTTTTTTCTTTTTTTTTGCGGTATGTGGGCCTCTCACTGTTGTGGCCTCTTCCGTTGCGGAGCACAGTCTCCAGACTGTGGAGACTGTGCACAGGCTCAGCGGCCATGGCTCACGGGCCCAGCCGCTCCGTGGCATGTGGGATCTTCCCAGACTGGGGCACGAACCCGTGTCCCTTGCATTGACAGGCGGACTCCCAACCACTGCACCACTAGGGAAGCCCCTTTCTGCATTCTTTACAGATCAAGATTACCTCAGCTTTCTGCCATCAAAGCTATTCTCTGCCTTTTTTTCTAAATATGGCCAGTAAAAATACTACATGCACATACGCATCCCCCTCCCTCAAACCCATATTCCTCTCAGTACCGTCTATTGCCTTTTCCTCCATAGCCAGACTTCTTAAAATGTGTCTGCTCTTCCTTCCCTTCCATTCTTCTTCGGCTTGCTTTGCTACATTAGCTTCAGCCCCATCATTCCTCTGAGGTTCCCCTGGCCAAGGTCATGTATGGTCATCCTTATCACCAATTCTAGTGGCCTCTACTTAGTTCCTCCTCTTACTGGGCCTCTGTACTGGGCATTGTTAAGCACTTCTTCCTAGAAATGCTCTTTTTATGGTGCCCTGGCTTCATATCTTCAGGTTTTCTTTCTCTGTCTCTTGCTGAACCTTGGTGAGCTCCTCTTCCTGTGCCCGTCCCTTAATTATTGGTGTTTATCAAGGTTCTCTTCTAAGCCCCCTTCACTCCTCTGGATGACCTTTATCTCCCCACCTGTTGGGAGGACTTATCAAATCTGTTATTTCCTCTCTAGACCTCTGACCTGAGCTTTAGAACAGTAGTACCTTCAACTGCCTATTGGACATCTCAACAGCACATTATCATCCTAAGCAACCACCCTCACATGTTCATTGGTGCACTGAATGGCACTGTATCCAGTTACCTAAATCAGAAACCTAGGCATCGTTTTTACTTTGCCTGATTCCCAACATTACTCACCCTTTGTACTTAGAGAAACACAATATTTCTCCTTTTGTTTCATTCCTAGTTCAGCCATAGTCATTTCTTACCCAGGAAACTATAGCAGTCTAACTGGTTTCCTTGCCTCTAGTATTTCTTGCCCTGCTACTGGTTCCATTTCCATACTCCAAAAGGAAAAATTTCAAAATACAAAATCAGATCATGTCATTCCTCTACTGAAATCCTTCATTGGCTTCCTACTTCTTAAGGTCAAGTCCAGACTCCTTACGCATGATCTGACCTCTGCTGACTTTGCCAGCTCATTTCTCATTACTTTTTTTTTTTTACTACCATTATCCCAAATCTCACCAAACTTTTATACCCTCAAGGGCACACAGTGTTCCTTATGGTACTTCCCTTCACCTGTGCCTGCTCTTCCCCGAGAGCTCAGTGTCCTTGATTATCCTCAAGTCCAGGAAACATTCCTTTTCTCTGTGCATCCAGGGCATTATTATTTACCTCCCTGTCAGACTAGTTTTCAAGCCATAATGCAGTGGACTGCTTTTTTTATCCCTGACTATATTGTAAGCTCGTTGAGGGTGGAAACTGCCTCCCTTGTTTATTCCCTGTAGTATTCCTGGCACTGAGCACAGTGCACAGCATATCATAAACAAATATTTATTTTAGAAACAAATAGATAAAGTAGACTGTTATAGCTGCGCAAAGCAAGACTGCTCAAAATACTGAATATGGGCAAGTTGAAGGTTTGGGAAAAAGGGAGGCTCAATTTGTATTCCTCCGTAGCAGTGCCGTAGGAACCGTGTTCATGACGACAGTCTTAACTACAACATTTAAGTAGAAATTGGATAAAAGACTTGGCTGCAAGCAAAGTATTGGGGTCAGAGCAAGAATCTAGGTATACCAAATCCAGACTTAACCAATTGCACTTAAGTAACCACCCTAGCTTTAACAAAACTGGTTTTTGTCCGGTGGATGCCACCTTTTGTATGCTTGTAGGGTTCAGTACCACTGCCCACACCACGTAGAATGCTATCTAGATTATTTTTTAATACAGAAGGTGAACAAGCCTATGCAGACTGTAATACAATCTCAATCACCAGTTGTATCTAGAAGCCTTTTTAATCTTCTGTTTTCTCATATGTGCATCATTTTCAATGGAAGAAAAAGAGTAGAAATAATATTAGAGAATTGTAAAAAGAGACCCACAATCATATTCAAATTTGATTACTTTTCATAGTTTTTAACTAGCCCATACATATTTTTATCTTGTTATATATGTAACTCTTTGTATGCTATACTTACACTTTTCCCAAATTTCTGCATAGCACTCCAGTGACTATCGTTTGACATCATGACACTTTGCTTATTTAAAGTTTTTGCTGTTAGGCTAAATTCTCAGAGATGGGATTATAGGGTCAGAGAGTGTAAAAATTGTAAGGCTTTTGCTTTGGAATTGTCCATGATTTTCCAAAAGGGTTATACTAGAAGTTGGCAGGAGTATGAAAGTACAAGGTGTCTTAATGACCTTGAAGCATTGAAGTGATGAGGTGAGAGGGGAAGAGAAAGCTGTGTACATAAAATCTTATTTATATTGGTTTAACTTTTATGATGTGTCACAAAGGATTTTTTTTCAAGTAGGGAGAAATAATTTTGTATCAGATGACAATATATTCAATTAAAAATACCCTTTAAAGAGTAAATGAAAATTTGTACCTGTTACGACTCTATTTATTCCATGTTAACTCCTAGATATTCTAAAATTCATCCTTTTAAGTCAGAACATTCAAGAGCTGAGTACATAGGTTGAATTTTAACCCTTTTTTTTTTGGCCCCAACCGGGGATTGAACCCACACCCTCAGCAGTGAAAGCTTGGAGTCCTAACCATTGGACTGCCAGGGAACTCCCTTGGGTCCGATTTTGTCAAATCTACATTCCTTAGGAGAAAATTGTTAAAATTGTTTAAAATTGAGATAAGATTGTTAAATCTTTCATAAGGCATCCCAGTATAAATATGATATTAGTGATCCTATTATTTACTCCATTTGTGCCGTTGAACTTGCTTGCTTGCTTGCTGCGTTGGGTCTTCATTGCTGCGCGTGGGCTTTTCTCTAGTTGTGGCGAGTGGGGGCTACTCTTCGTTGCAGTGCACGGGCTTCTCATTGCAGTAGCTTCTCTTGTTGCGGAGCACGGGCTCTAGGTACGCGGGCTTCAGTAGTTGTGGCACACGGGCTCAGTAGTTGTGGCTTGCGGGCTCCAGAGTGCAGGCTCAGCAGTTGTGGCGCATGGGCTTAGTTGCTCCGCAGCATGTGGGATCTTCTGGACCAGGGCTCGAACCCATATCCCCTGCATTGGCAGGCGGATTCCTAACCACTGCGCCACCAGGGAAGTCCCCTTTTGAGCTTTTCTGGTTTAGAATTTTGTTCTATTAAAATGATAAGCAGTAGAGAACCCCATTGACCTCTAAGTGGTGACAAACCTGTCATATGCAGGTCATTTAAAAGCAGACTAGATTTGAATGCATAAAGCATTATAGAATGAAGTAGAGTATAATTACAGTTTATATATACCTATAGTTAGATATATATATTTGTCAGAGTACTCCAAAGTTTTTTCTCCTAAGGGATGCGAGTAGAAAGTGAGAGACTTGAAGTTCTTACTTTTATATACGTCCATGTTGTTTCAGCATTCATTTAACAATGTGCATGTATTCTGTTTAATAATTTTTTTTTTTTAACAGAACACTGCCCAGTTTCCTTCACATGGGTAACAATTTTGCTGAGGCAAGCTTTCATGAGGGGATTCTGTTTCAGTGATTAAACTGGGAGGAGAAATCTGTCAGTGAGTTGTTTCTGCTGCTTATAAGGAGTCAAAATGTAGTGCTTATTTTTTTTCCCCTTCTGTCTCAGGTCATTTGGATCCAGGATTCCTAGCAAGTGACAAAACATCTGCTGGCAATGCACCACTCAACGAAGAAATTAATATTGCTTCTTCAGATAGTGAAGTGGAGATTGTGGGAGTTCAGGAACATGCAAGGTAGGATATTAATTGGAGAGAAGAAAATGGTATGGCATGCCATGGCATGGCTGGCATGAATGGTGGGGCTATTTCTCAAATTCCTGTGGTTAAAGAAATACATTTTGATTCTAGACACGTATGAGCTTCAGAATGTGTTGCATATTGTCTTATATGAAGAACATCTCGGTCACACATGTATGTGAAACAGAACTAATGTTTGTCTCTTATTTTTAACAAATGTCTAGGTGGCTTGACTGAGTTTTCTGGTATGGCATAAGTATCACCGTACTCCCCCCCACCCCCAATCCATATGTTCTTGCCTTTCACTTTATCTTGAAATATTTTGGAAGCAAATAATTGAGAAATCTGCATTTGACATCATACCTCTTCCTAGAGCACCTCTTTTTTTTTTTTTAACATCTTTATTGGAGTATAATTGCTTTACGTTATTGTGTTAGTTTCTGCTGTATAACAAAGTGAATCAGCTATATGTATACATATATCCCCATATCCCCTCCCTCTTGCGTCTCCCTCCCACCCTCCCTATCCCACCCATCTAGGTGGTCACAAAGCACGAGCTGATCTCCCTGTGCTATGCGGCTGCTTCCCACTAGCTATCTATTTTACATTTGGTAGTGTATATATGTCCATGACACTCTCACTTCTTCCCAGCTTACCTTTCCCCCTCCCTGTGTCCTCAGGTCCATTCTCTACGTCTGCGTCTTTATTCCTGTTCTGCCCCTAGGTTCTACAGAACTATTTTGTTTTAGATTCCATATATATGTGTTAGCATACGGTATTTGTTTTTCTCTTTCTGACTTACTTCACTCTGTGTGACAGACTCTGGGTCCATCCACCTCACTACAAATAACTCAATTTCGTTTCTTTTTATGGCTGAGTAATATTCCATTGTATATATGTGTCACATCCTCTTTATCCATTCATCTGTCGATGGACACTTAGGTTGCTTCCATGTCCTGGTAGAGCACCTCTCCTTATCTTTCATGAAAGGTTGCAAGTTACTTTGGTCAGTTCCTGATAGTGTATTTCTAGTGATGTTTGTGTGATTTAGGGAATCTTGTTTCTTAGGAATTAAAAAAAAAAAGCCACAAGACATCAAATTAGTGTACAGTATTATGGAAATAATTTTATAAGGTTTGTCATTCTTTAAGGTAGTGGTGAGCAGATTACAGCCCATGGGCCAGATCTGGCCTGCTGCCTGTTTTTATATGGACCTCAAGCTAAGAATGGTTTTTACATTTTTAAATGGTTGGGGGAAAAAAAATCGAAAGAAGACATCTTTTGTGACATGAAAATAGTATGAAATTCAAATAGAATTTATTTATCCATAAATAAAGTTTTGTTGGAATAGAGCCACGTTTGTTCACTTACATATTGTCTATGGCTGTTTTGCACTCCAGTGGCAGAATTGAGACGTTTCATCAGACACTCTAGGGCCTGCCGAGCCAAAGATATTTACTGTCTAGCTCTTTGCAGAAAAACTTTACTGACTCTTGCTTTAAGATACAGTCCTAAGAATTAGTTGCAGCCCTCTCAGAGGTATACCTGAGGAACATTTAACACACACACATATATACACAACAAAATCTAGTGTTTGGAAAAATCTGTATTCTATGTAGAATTTTTCTCCTATGCCACAAGAGTTAAGTTGTGATTTCCTCAGGTAGGTATATAACATAGTATCTTACCTTATTTTTAGATCTGATTTTAATCTTTGGTTAGGAAGGTAATAAAACATTCACCAGCATTCTTCTGTTACTTATTTAAAAGGTGAATTTAGGAGTGGAGAGTGGGGGCAAAATAGACATGCACATAAATTGAGGATCCTTCTTCTAATGAGAACTGATTATACTTTCTGAAAGCATTTTTTAGTTAAACAATTGGAACTTTAAGTATGTAGATTTAAGTCATAATTTAACATGCCATCTCCCCAGAAGTGGCTAATTCTCTGTCAGAACTAGTATTGTCCCAGCACTTCATCCTCTATCCTATATTTATGCTGTAAGTATGCCTGTATAGCTGCTTCCTTTTTTCTTTCTAAATGGTTATTTCCCCTATTCTGGTGGGAAAGAATTTTCATTCTTTAATCTTTCCTTTACCTCATTCTTTTTTCTCCTTTTTTCTGCCTTAGTCAAAAACTTTTTCCTATGAAGTTCTCTTTCATTTCCCCATCTATTTCCTTCAAGCTGACTTATCCATGAGATGAAGAAGATAGAACTCTTGTTTTCTTCCTTTACTTCATTATATGTTTGTCATTATTTTATTTCAGCATTATATAAGTATAGAAGACATTATTATATTTTTAAGCCCCATGCCAAGATCTTTGTAGAATATTACAGTATTTTTCATTTCAGACTGTGTACTATAAAACTTATTCTGCATATCGACTGATAGATTGATGTAGGTAAATTATCGTCAGTTGTGCCAGGAGCACATTATCCAGTTACCAACTTCCTCTTGACTTACTTTTCAAATTTTAACTCAGTGTTACTCATGTGTTCCTATTCAAGTAGGAAAGAATAGGTTATAACCTGTGCTGTCTTGTCTAATCTCTTACTCTGTTCTGAGACATATCAGTGATATGGTCCAGTTCTCTATTAACTCCTACCGACTCTCCCTTCTTTATTGTCTCCTTGTGCCTAGAAATGTTACAGAGTGAGCTACCCTTCTTTTCAGATTCTTTGTTAAACTTTCCTTCCATAATGATATCTTGAGCTTCTTTTTCTACAAATATTTTTGTTATCTGGAGTTGAAATTACTATATTTCTATTAAAACTTGGAAATTTAAATTCCAAGTTTCTCTCACCTCCAGCACACACACATGCACACCGATTATCTCTAGTACACCTTCTCTGAACTTGTTAAAGTCTTTTATCCAGATTGTCATTTTACCCTATAAACATCTTTGTTTCACTCTTAACTAAGTCAAGTGACTTTGGGTACATTTTAAATAACATGCTATAACATTACTTTCAAGGACTTTTTCATACAGGTTCTGAAGCATAAAGATGTGTTTTTTTGGTTTTTTAAATTCTGATCCTTTAATTTGAATCCTGGAGAAATCATATCTTGGAGGTGACAGATCTATCTTGAAATCTCAGTGGTGGTTAATAACTGTCCATAAAATGGAATGTAGAGTTGACAAATTCTGTTGGAGTACTTTGAATGGACTCTTGTATCATTTTGAGGGGATCTTTTATTTTGGCCCTTGGGTCTAGGACTGAGCAGGATCTCACTGACTCTGCTGTGTCTTTCTGAAAAATTTTTCAGCAGTTTCTTTAGAAGAAGCATGATAATCTTTCAAACATTGAGATTAAAAAGCTGAGAAGTGGGACTTCCCTGGTGGCGCAGTGGTTGGGAATCCGCCTGCCAATGCAGGGGACACGGGTTCGAGCCCTGGTCTGGGAAGATCCCGCGTGCTGCGGAGCAACTAAGCCCGTGTGCCACAACTACTGAGCCTGTGTGCCACAGCTACTGAGGCCTGCATGCCTAGAGCCCGTGCTCCACAACAAGAGAGGCCACTGCAATGAGAAGTGCACCGCAACAAAGAGTAGCCCCTGCTCACTGCAGCTAGAGGGCCCGCGCGCAGCAACAAAGACCCAAAGAATAAATAAATTAAAAAAAAAAAAATTAAAAATAAGCTGAGAAGCAGGTGGGGGGAGAGCCTTTCTTGTTGGTTGCTTCAGAATTGCCCCTTTAGCTGCCTGTATCTCATCTGGAATTTATTTCTTTTACAGGTCTAGGGTTGCAGTTATGAAGTATTGATGGGCTTCTGGCAGGGTTATCGCTTGGAAGAAGGTTTTAGGTTTTGATCCACATCTTTTTGTTCTAATTCGATTTGCATGCATAGATGTTTTGTTTGGATTTAGTTGTCCTGTTCTTATTTTTCCTTTTGGTATTCTACCTTGTGGGCTTTCTGAGAGCTTTAAAAAACTCAGACTTGGTTCTTGAGTTGTTCTCTTTGGGACTGTGGTTGCTCTGACTTGGGTTTGGGTGCCATTTTTCCATATTGGAAGCATTCCGGTTTGTTGACCTTTATATCAGTAATTCTAGTTGTGATGTGCCTCTTTTTTCTTTTTCTTTTTTTGTTAAACAGTTGTTTTTCTTTTCTTGCATGCTAACATCTTCCCCTGCTCTTTTCTTTTAGATTTTGGTATGTTCACTTAGCTTCTGTGTTTCTTCTAGTCATAGACTAGAAGGGCATGCCTGCCTAACTAATGGTTGAATGCATCTTTTATGGCTGCCTTGGATTGCTGTGATGAACTCCTGTCATTACCTAGATGTCATTTCTAGGTGTTAATTTTTGGACAGTCCAGTTTCACAAGATGCTCTTTGCCAGTGAGGTGGAGACTTTTCCATCATCTCTAGTTCTTCTGTGCCCGCTTAATTTTGCCATAAGTTTTAACTTATGACCCTGTTGCTAATATTTTTCTTTATCCTTGTTCCATTTTCCTTCTTTTCTTCTGCAAGCTTCATTGGTAATTGCCCTAGGAAGATGAATGCATGTATCTTTATGTCATGGAACTGTGCTGAAACAGTTCTTTCAGTACCTGTTCTCTGAAGCTTTTATGAATAATCAGACCCTTACCTCCTTTCACATGGTCCTATGGTCCATTGGTTAATGTTGGTTCACCCTTCTTCAGAAGAATTGCTGTGGGGAGTCTTTAGCATTTAAGACTGATTGCTGCTTAGAACCAATTGCTAACATTAACCCTAAAAAAAGCAAGGGAGGCAGATTAGCATTTCCCTGAAGCTACAAGAATTCACTCTACCTTCAGTTAGGAAAAATAAGTAGGAATGTTATCTAAGAGGTCACCTTCAGAATCTGTAAATGAGAGCAAAAATGATTAATTTTTAATGTTGTTTTCTTAGAATAGTAGGTTAACTGTATCAACAGCTGATCATCAGAGCCTGCCCTCTTTTTGTGTTTTTCTTCCTTTCTACTCTGAAGTCTCCTTTTTTTGGTTTTAATATATGAAGAGCAGGAAATTATTCTATCAAAACTTACTGTTTATAAATAGTGGATGGGGGGGGCGGTCTATGGAAGTGAGGCCTAAGCAGTTTTTCTTGGTTATAATACTCAAAATGTGACTCTAGTTGTGCAAACCTATTGCCAGTCATATGCAGATTAAATGCTTTGTGAGAAAAAAGCTGGTGTCTGCACTAGAATCTGATTGGACCAATTATAAAACAGCTGAGTATGTTCCCACCCCATATCTTTCATAATAGAAAAAGGATATGTGATAGTACATGAAACTGTGCTTTGTTAGTTGCCTTAACAAAATTTTGAGCCTCTCACATCCTTCTTTAGAGGGCATCTCTGTAGGGCTTATAACAATTGTTGTAGTCGCATTTCCTCCTGAAATTTTTTCCCCCTCTGCATCTGGTATAAGTTATTCTGTAATGTACCATCTTATAAAATAGGGCTCAACCTTTTTTCCCCTGTACTTAAAAAAAAATGTGTTGAAAGTCTTGTTCTGTCCTCATCCATCTCCTAGCTACCATTTTATTCAAGGTGGCTGAAGTCATTAAATCATAAAAAAAAATTTGAATGTTTTATTGGCTTATAACACACACAGAAAAGTAATAAGTGTACGCTTTAGCTTTTGTACCCATACCCAAGTAACCAGCTCTCAGATTAAGAAACAGAAGTCCCTCTTGGCTCCACCTTGCCCTCTGTAACCACTATCCTGACTTCTAACAGGATAGCTTTGCCTGTATTCAGAATCTTACTAACATTCCTGACAGATGCCCCAGCAACTGCTTGAATGTTTAAAAGGCAGATTTTCTATTTTGTAGTGGCTGTAATTGTTGTGTAGTAATGATCATCCAAAAGTTGCCTTCTAGAAACTGATTCATGGTTGTTATTCTGCTCTCAAGATCTCTGTACTGGTGAAGGAGCTGCCTTCCATGATGATTCTCACTTCTCTGGCAATTGCCCTTCCAGTTGCAGTTAATAGGAGACAGGAAAGCTTTTGACCAAAGATAGGATCATCACATTCTCCAGAGAATCTAAAATTTTGAAGAGAAACAGACTAAGGATTGGGCTTGAGTCAAATGAGTGAGGCCAAGTTGTTCCAGCATCATTAGGTTCTTTGAGGTACTCAAGTAAAGGTGCTTTTCCAGTAAATTCTCTTTTTTGCTTAAAGTAGCCCAATTTGGTTTCCAGTAACTGGAACTATTTATAACCTCTTTCAACCATTCCTCATTAGTAAATACCATCTCTAAACCTCTTACTCTCCTACTCTGGACACTTTCTAGAATCTGCTTTGCTCTTTATTGTATTACCCGCAGGGGCTAGGCACTTCCCCTTACAGTCAAACATAGTGTATAGTAAGTACTTCGGGAGCAGTCTGAGAAAGACATAGTTGGAAATAAACTCCCCAGTGGAGACCTGATTTTGTTCTGGTTCCATGTTTTACTTCCTTAAGACCCTGGGCAGTTGTCTTTTGGTTTTGGTTTTCTCTTCTGTAAAATGGGAAGATTGGATTAGATCCCTTTTAAAGCTACTACCTGATGTCCTGATGTTACATTGTATGATTACTTAAGGAGCAGTGCAGAGTAACAGTTGGGACTAAATACTGCTTTTATTTCAGAGTTATTTCTACGAATTCTGTCAATGATTACATTGACTTTTTTTGGTAGTCATTCATTCCCTGATTTTTCTAAGTTTCTAACCAACTTTACTTCAATTACTACTTGACAGATGAGCTTTTGAACAGCTTTATATTTTTAAATTGGTGGTCTGGGCCTGTCTTTGCACTCTGCTGACTCTTGCCGTGTTTTGCCTTACTGAATTTAATACACACATTTGTAAAGCAACAACATGATGTGGAAAGCATTGGACCAGAAATCAGACTTGGCCTGAAGTTCCTTTGCCTCTACTTTCAAACAGTATGAC
The DNA here is from genome assembly GCF_949987515.2 of Delphinus delphis. Classification (NCBI taxonomy): domain Eukaryota; kingdom Metazoa; phylum Chordata; class Mammalia; order Artiodactyla; family Delphinidae; genus Delphinus; species Delphinus delphis. The sequence continues at coordinate 62,269,563 of NC_082695.1, forward strand.
CCTGGGCAAGTCATGTAACCTCTTTAACCCTCAGTTTCCCTGTCAGAGTATGGATAAGAACTTCCACATCTACCTCATAGGTCTGTCGGGCATGTCAGATGAGGAGAAACTGCTTAATAATCTTAGTATTCTGTTGTCATCAGTCATCAAAACCATTCCTTTAAAATGTTGGATGGGGCTTCCCTGGTGACGCAGTGGTTGAGAGTCCGCCTGCCGATGCAGGGGACACGGGTTCGTGCCCCGGTCTGGGAAGATCCCACTTGCCGCAGAGCGGCTGGGCCCGTGAGCCATGGCCGCTGAGCCTGCGCGTCCAGAGCCTGTGCTCCGCAACGGGAGAGGCCACAACAGTGAGAGGCCCGCGTACCACAAAAAAAATAAAATGTTGGATGGACTCCTTTGGCTGACGTTTTTCCGTGACTACTCGGTCATTTAATCTGAGTGTATTTAAGGGGTGGACAGATTTGGATTAGACTTTGGACTTGTTTTTCTTTTTTTTTTTAAAGGTTTAATTTTATGTATTTTTGGCTGCGTTGGGTCTTCGTTGCTGCGCTCGGGCTTTCTCTAGTTGAGGCGAGCGGGGGCTACTCTTTGTTGTGGTGCACAGGCTTCTCATTGCAGTGGCTTTTCTTGTTGCGGAGCACGGGCTCTAGGCGCATGGGCTTCAGTAGTTGCAGCACACGGGCTCAGTAATCGTGGCACACAGGCTCTAGAGTGCAGGCTTAGTAGTTGTGGCGCACTGGCTTAGTTGCTCCGTGGCATGTGGGATCTTCCTGGACCAGGGATCGAACCTGTGTCCCTTGCATTGGCAGGCGGATTCTTATCCACTGCACCACCAGGGAAGTCCCTGTGTGTCTTATTTTAATGCTTTTTACTAGCTAATCTTTGAAAATATGGTCGCCTCTGGGTTAGTAGCTACTCTTAGCCCATTTCTGAAAAGATGATGGCTCTCTGGTACTGTAACAAATCTGCAGTCTACCCCTACTCTGGCCTCAAGGGATCTGTTTTTCGGCACCTCTCTTGGTAAGGGAGTCATTTTCAGGCTAGCCTTTGTAGGAGCAGGGCCTCTTTCCATAAGCCTGAGGGTCCTTAAGGGCAGTTCTGCAGCTAAACCTTGTCTGTTGTTACTCTAATGTTTTCTTTTGAACCTATAGGTTCAGGTAGCCTGGGGTCGAAGCTGGAGTTCTTAAGTGATTCAGCATCACTCATCGTATACATGTTGTCAGAACAGCTGCTCACGATCCATTGTAGTAGTTTGTGTGATTAGAATCATGCCACTTGTCACTTCACACATATGCTGCAGGGAGACAGGTCTATAATTTACATGTGTGGACCTCAGGAGCAGTGATAACTTGAGCTGCCTGCCTTCCTTTCATATGAATCCAAACTTACTCAGTGGTTCATCCTGGAGGTTCACAGTTCTATCATTTGACTGCAATGTGGAATTCAATATGTAGGTATTTCTGAAACAGTTCTCTCCCGATCAGTGAACTCATGAGATTTGTCAGCAAGGCAGTTCTGTCCCTCTTATAGGATACTTTTAGAGAATCTAAACTGAGTACTTCAGCCTTGTTATTTTCACTGAAGCATAAGTGGTTGTGATGAACTAGCCAGGTGTTTCTCTTGTCACCTTCAGGTTGAGGGAAATTGATCTTTAACTCATGACCTAGTACTTAAAGATGTTTAGACATCTAATCTGTAAAAGGGGTATTACTACTTCTGTTTTTGTAAGTACTATTAACAAATATGGCACAGAACTTATTTTAAGAACAAGTTTCACTTGTATTTCTTACTGTTTCATTAGCTCAGACTAAGATTGTCTGGGCATCTTAATTTTGCTCAGGATTTATATGCTGCCCTATCCTGAAGACCCCAGGGGCTTAAATGAATTCAGAGAAGCATCATCTTATCCATTTTCAGTACAGATCTAGACGTAACTCAGGACTTTGTGGCTGAGACAAAAATCTTGGCATTTTTAAGGCTAAACTGAGAGAGGTGGGGAGACAGACCAGACATGGAGGGAAGGAGGAAGAGGGGGAGGGATATTGGTTATGGGTTTGATGAACTTGCATAGTAGGTTTATCTCAGTACAACTGAAGCCATTTTGCCTTCTGTAGGATTAACCATGCTTTTGCTCTTCATTTCAATTTCAGGTGTGTTCATCCTCGAGGAGGTGTGATTCAGAGTGTTTCTTCATGGAAGCACGGCTCTGGCACGCAGTATGTTAGCACCCGGCAAACACAGTCATGGACTGCTGTGACTCCCCAGCAGACTTGGGCGTCACCTGCAGAAGTTGTTGACCTTACATTGGATGAGGATAGCAGACGTAAATACCTACTGTAATGCAATGTCACTGTGTTTCCTCTGCACTGTTCCCTTCCACTTACTCCTCCTCCTCTTTGTGACATGGAAGTTCATTGTCATAGCTTCAGCTTCAGAAGCTGTTTGTGGCATTTGTATAATTGAAACTCATGGAAAATTGCCCCCTTCCCTTTTTTTTTTTTAAATTAAAAGAAGTCACTTAGGAAAGTAACTTATCACAGAGAAAAGAATTTCTTCTTTCCCTCAGTAGGAATCTGAGAATGATGAATTTTATTAGACAACTTCATTTTACTTGGTGACTTTCAATCTTAGGAAACTGCCTTCCTTTTAGAATGATATTTTAATTACCAGGTGAAATGGATTTCAGTTTTTGAATCTTGTATTTATTTTTCTGTGTAATAAAATTAATATGTAGACTTGACCACTGTCAGCCCACCCATTGGCACTCCTACCTTAGGGCATTTGCACACATATTAGTCAGTTCCTTTTTGGCACCTAGTAGGGCATGTGCATTGAAAACCTGTCCTTAAAAATAGAAGACAGAAGTGTTACTTCTCTTTTAGCTTAAGTCTTCTGCCTTTTTTCCTGACTTTGCTCCTGGCTGAATTCCCACAACACAAATAATTGACATGACCCTTTGTGTTTATAAATACTGCTAAGGTGACTTAGTTGATCTCCTTGTTGCAATAATTCATAACTCTGGAAAATACCTCCTTGTGAGGTAGAGGCATTTCAGATAGATACCCCACCATGAGGTTTGGGCATCTGAGGAGAGTATTGAGAGATCCCTTTTCTCCCCCTGGTTTGTTCAAATAATGGGAGAAACATAGAACCTGTTACTTAGGTAGAATATGAAAAGTTGTGTGGCTTCTAAGGCTTTGGGCACTTGAAAAATCTGAGAGGGCAGTGCCTTCTTCTGTAGCTGGTCTCTCTGTAAAGGATGTAATGACAACTGTTTGATACTTGAGCTGAAGTTGACCTGTTGCTATATTTGGGTATTTTTCTCCTCTACCTTCTAAAAGTGGAAAATTCAAAATACATCATAAGAAACCAGATGCAAAACACATTAATGGCCCTGTAGGTTTTATAGTATCTAACAGGAATAACAAAGGGTAGTAGGAGCATCAGGGAATTCAGGAAATGCCGGTGTTGGAGTTTTGTGGCATTAGTTACTACCTTTTTTACTATAACATTGTAGTTACTAGTGAATTATTTTACAAGCAATACCTAGAATTAGAACACTATGTACTGTGCACAGGGAGGAGTGAAGTAATGCTGGCTTAGAAGACCTCACTTTTTGTTTTTCCACAGTTTTTGTCTGCTTTTTTGTTTGCTTTTGTTTCCATTTTTACCATATAATGGGGCTCTAGCCCTTTGCCTCCCTTCCCAAATGCCTTGGCGGCTCTTCCTTATCATACGAGCATGAGAACGACCATTTTCAGTTTCCACTCAGCGGACACACATTTATACCAAGTGCCTGTTCTGCCTAAGGCGCTGTGGTGGTGCTGTGGGGCTGCTGCGGAGAACAGGACACCCACCGCATGTGCGTGCGTCCGGCTGCCTGGCTCCAGCTGCCTGGCCTTGTCTCCTGTGTGTGTAAAGACTCGCTTATTTCTTTACCCTTCCTGCTGCTTTAGTTCGTCCATACACCTCTCCATGGGAATGTATTTAAGCATGTGTTCTTTCACCTTCTCTGATAACATCGCACTTGATCTGGCCTCTGTTCTTCATCAACTTTTTATTTTCCTATCATTCTACTTTTAATAGATCAGGCTTTTAAAGAGATCTTGAATCTCCAGTTTTAGCACCTCATGTCTCAAGTCTCTCACGTGGCCACAATTCTAGACAAAAACCAAAGACCCAGAGGCCAGAGCGAAATAGGACCTTCTGCACATTCACTACTGGTGTATCCTTGGACCTTCACATTTTACTTTAGGATTAATTTATTGAATTTTACTGTTACACGTTGTTTTTGACTTGAATTAAAATGCTAGACAGAGCAGAAATGTACAATTTCTGGTCTATATTTTCCAGGAAAATCATTGGGGAAAGAATAGAGTGGATTCTATGACTTGAAGTTTTTGCAGTTTATTTTCCCCCCACTATCAGGGCAGAGCCCCATTTTAAAGAACATTTTTGCATTACCTGTTCTTACGTTAGCAGTATGTTTGGTCCAATTCCGTATAGCAGGGGATTTCCCAGGGCATATTTTCTTTAGTCCCTAACAGTCATCCTCTAACGAGAATTCTTTGGGTGTGCTGTGTGCACTGTGGGTTGGGAGTGGAGAGCGGAGTTGTAACCAAGCTCTTTTCTGGCCTTTTGCTTTTATATTGGGTTACACTTTGCCCTCACCTGTCCCTTTTCCAGCACCCTATCTGGCTTGATGCACCAGAACAAAAATTAATATGCAAAAAGCGGGGAGGGGAAGGGATGGTAGAGATAGCTTTTCTCCCTACTAGGTTGGGACTTTTCCACCTACTAACTAACTATAGAGAGACTATGTTTCAACTCTTCTTTCATTGCCAGATCCAGGAGAGTAGGGATGTGGTTTCTGGCAAGGTATTAATGATAAAATTCTGTGGTAACAGTGAGAGGCCCACGTACCACAAAAAAAAAAAAAAGAAAAAAAAAATTCTGTGGTAAATTTAAAATTCTGACATTTAAAATTTCTTTTAAGGGGGTCTTTTTTAACCAAAGTTTTGCATTTGGTAGCATAGACACTTTATGCTTCACCGTCTCTTCAAAGTAATATCTCCACTAAAATGGTACACTTGGGTCGCAGATTGGTTTTTGGCACTAACTTGGTTAAGTGTCCCCCTTCCCCCAATTGGAAACCACAGAGCGGTAACTTAGCTATTGCATCAGTACAGCAATATTGATACGTAGCTATTGCTCGCCAGTAGTTGTCTCTTCATTTTGATGGAAGGGGCCGGACTGAATGGACTCCATTATTCGTAACAATTGAGCATCCCATAAATTCTGCTTTTATTATTATCAATTGTGAATATGAACCATCTGATTTGCTAATTTAGTCAATTGTTCATTGTTACTTTTAGCAGATTAGCACCATAGGCAATTTAAAAATGAATTTGTTGCCTGCTTTTTATACTGTGTCACAAGGTTTTTGAAAAAGCTGGGGACACAGTATTGTCTTTCAGTTTAAAGGTTTTTTTTTTAAAGGCAAAGAGCTCCCCTCCATCCCTGTTTTTCAGTATGTGTATGATGCGACTTCCATGTATATATAAAAATGATTGCGCCCTAACCAAACTTCCTCAGATTGTGCACTGTTTGTTTAAAATAATCACGTATTTTAGTCCAATGCTGTTGTATTTTTTCATTTTATTTAAAACACTACGTACTTCTTATTCTTTTAACAAGTTTTAAAGGGTAGTGATCTTAAAAAAAAATCACTGGATAACTAGGAAATATTTTTGTTGTTTAAAGAGTACAAAGGTCATTGAAGCCTTTTGCTCCTCTTACCGTGAAAATGAAATGTTAGCCATTGTATGGCTAGGAACCAATGCACTTGGTGGTTAACAGATCTGCTGTTGCTGGAGTGTGAGCGTGGACTTGATGCAGTGACGACAAATCATTGCTTAGAATTAATGTTTTAAAATGTGTGACTCTAGTTTTTAAAACAAAATTTGGTTCTTCTTTTCATTATTTAGTTTTTGTTTCCATTTAGTATTTAATGGTCTTTGGAGAAAAAAAAATAATAAAACAGAGTGTTATATATATATTTTTTGGTGCAAGATAAGATTTTCTGTTTTTTGAAATAAGTCTGTAGCATAAAGGTTAAACTATTTTAAGACAAAATAAAATAGAGTGTATTTAAACAAAGATAATTTCTGAGGATTTTTTTTTTCCATCTGCTTCAGTTAATTAGATGGTGCCTGGAGCAGCTCCCAAGTTAGCTTTTGGATGTGAAAGTGAATTATATTTTGTTATCAGATCTTATTGTTAAAGTTCCCTGATTTTTTCCAAGCAACAGCTGTATCCTACTCCTAGAATGTTTTGCAGGTGGCCTTTGGTGTGTTAGATTTAGATAAAAATAGTTTTGCATTAGCTTTCCTGTAGCCCCCACTTCCCTTTCCAGTTAGAACCAGTGAGATTTCAAAGCTGGCGAAAGGCTCCCTAGTGCTAGGCCCCTTTGCTCCTGGGAACAAAACTCAGCTGATAGTTACTTCCCAGAGACCAACGTGCCAGGGTAAGATGCTGTGACTGTGTGCACTTTGCTCGTGGTTGAAGCAAATACAGGGTGTTTCAAAAATAGCCCAAAGAACTTTCCTCCTAATTTGGTTCTATTTTCAGGGTTTTTATTTGGTTATCAAAATGACAGGAACTACTTACTGCGTTAACATCTCATGACTTTTGTAACTTACTTCATGTAAAGGAGAATGAGGAACCAGACAGAGTAAAGCCTGTGTTTATTAAAATATTCACTCCTGGATCTCTTTATGTTCATCAAATTTTTAGTCCTACCTGCACTGGAAAGAGATCTGTTAACAATTAGGAAGTACACTGTTAACAGTTAGGAAGTGTTTTTAGTTTTGGGAAATGGTTCTTTTATACTACTTTGTATCTGAGACCTAGACATGTTAGTGCCTATGAGAAACTTCTTTTCTTGGGCTCTAGAAGAAAATTTTTTGCTTAGGGTCTTGTTTTTGAACGCTTTTGCCCTTGGACGCTGCTTTTGAAGAATAGACAAAGCATGAGTAAGTAAAATAATCTGTGGCTAGTACTTAATCTCATTCTGGCTTCCTCTTTCTATTCTTTGCTGGCTTTTGGCCTTGCCTTCCCTTGTTTGTATGTTTTTCACAGTAGATGACAGCTATTTATAACTTTAGTCCAAACGGAAAAATTACATAAATCTTTACAAAATACATAAACATCTCTTCAGCTCCAATTTTGCAATTGAAGTAAGGTGAATTTCTTCTAGGTTTAGGTTTTGTTTTAACCATTTTGCTGATCTATGGAGTGATCCTGCTAGGTCACTGGTAGGTATGATTTTCTTTACTTTCTTGACTCCGTGTTTGAGAGCAGTGATTTACAGAATTAGAGAAGTTCCTGGGCTATACAGTGGAGCTTTGGCTGGGAGAATATGCCTGGAGCAAAAGAAGGCAGTGTCAAATATTGGAAGGAGCAATGCGCTCAGAAAAAGGTGCAGGTGATGGTCATGAACATGATAGTGATGTGGAAAGAGCATCCATTAGCCCAACAGAGGTTGTAACACTGCTGGCTCAATTCAACTGCCATTGCGCTACTTTGCGGGTAGCATGCCTTCTAGATGGAGATGGCTTTAGGCAAGGATCCCTTTGTGTGATGAGGATTCACCATTTCTTTCTTTCCTTTCTGCCAAGCCTTGAGATCCCATTTGGTAGGTGGATGTTAGTAAAAGATGAGAGCGAGTGCTGGCAGTGAAGTCAACCCTCAGAAAGAAGGTGGTGACAGCAGCTTGTGTGATCTGCTCGTAGATCCTGGCCTTCAGGGTGGGAACACCTCTTGGTTGTAAATTCTGTTGATCTAACTTCTTATTCTTTGGTAAAGGAAACTATCTGGTACCAGTTTTTTCCTTTGTGCTTTGATAATCGACAACTCGAAGGAGTCATTTCTGTTTCCTTCCCGTGGCTGCTCTGTCCTAAGAGTGGGAGGGTGAAGTGTTGTGCACCATTGAGCCCTCACTCTTGTGCTTGAGTCTAAAGCAAGCAAGTGTGACTTTAGGATGGATTTTGGCACCTGCAACAGGAGGGAAATCGGACCAGAGGGTAGAGGGACTGATGTTTAAAAAGCCTGAACCAGAGAGCAGGAGACTGCAGAGAAAGACTGTCTGACCGCTAAGGGATTTGATTTCTACGCCTTAAAATGGAGAATTTCTAAGATTTATTTTCTGAGACTGAAAGACAGGACTGTGTTATTTTAGGGAATAATTCATTGTTCTGCAGAGCCGTCGCTTTTCAGGCAGGAATTGAGGAGAGTGGCTTACTCCAGAAAGCTGTTTAAAGGACTACAGTTCTATCATCTCACTTAAGTTTTGGAAGGCGTTGGATGACTAACGCCCACAAAACCTTGAATTTCTACAAATTCTTTATTTTCAAAGTTTTAAAAGAATATGTATTTCAAAATTTTCACATGGGGGTAAGAAGTGGTACAGATTGTTATCCTGATTTTGCAGATTGGAAGACTGAGAACAGAAGAATAACATATCCAGATTTACATAGCTCGACTTAGCAAGAGTAGATTTTTTTCTGTGGTCCAAATTAGGACTTTTTAGCTTTAAGAAAAACAAAGCCTCTTTTTTCCACCTGGTTTTTCCTTCATTGTTATTGCTGCTGATTCTACTTTGTTCTGGCCTGAGAAGAATTGGAAGAAGTCTTCCTGAGAAGGTAATGTTTGATTGGTTCCCTTTTTTCTTGGGCAAGTGGTCACAGATTTAAACATCAGAACCGCACACCTGCATATGCCTCTCAACTCAAGCTCAGGAATGGCCTTGGAAACTTTTCCCGTAGATAGATTCCCTGTCTCATACGTTATGGAACAGGAAAATGTGGATGGTCAGTAAACATAAAAAAGATGCTCAGGCTCACTACTAATTATGGAAATACAAACTTACAGGACACCATTTCACATAGGCAGAATCAGATAAGAATACATTTAAATCCAGTAAGGAGGCAGGACATTGGCAATTCACTTGTCTTCTTGTATGAGCATAATTTGCTACAATTATTTTGGAAAACAGTGGAATTGTCTAGTAAAAAGCTGAATATGTGCATATCTCAAGCTATGGACTGAAGGTTTGGGTTTCCCCTCCCTCCCATTCATATGTTGAAACTCTACTGCCCAGTGTGATGTTATTTGGAGGTAAGGCCCTTGGGAGGTAATTAAGTTTATATGAGATCCTAAGGGCAGAGCCCCCATGATGGGATTAGCACTCTTATTAGAAGAAGAGGAGACATGTAAGACACAGTAAGAAGGCAGCTGTCTGCTAGCCAGAAAGAGGGCTCTCATCCAAATCAGACCATGCTGGCGCCCTGATCTTGGACTTGCAGCCTCCAGAACTGTGAGAGAAAAAAAAAAAAAAAAAAAAGCTTGTTGTTTAAGCCACCTACTCTGTAGTATTTTGTTGTGGCAGCCGGAGCTGACTAAGAGACCCATGACCCAGTAGTTACACTATCTGGGATGATACCCGTGAGCAACTTTTAAACTGTTGTGGTAGCCTAGGTAGGGAAGTCATGAAATCAGTTCAGTGTCTGTAAACCATCTTTTGTTTATGTAAGGAAATATTAACAACATAGAAATAACAGGAGACAATATTGTTACATGATACTTTTGTTATATACTGATAAACATCTACACACAAACATGTATGTGTACGTAGGGTCAAGATATAAAATGTATTTTATTTATTTTTACTGTGGGTTGCAGTAAAAAGATATGGAAAGCCCTGGTTCTAGAGAAACTGGTTTACATGCTCAGAAATGTTTAGTGTCATTTTTCCCCAGTCTTTGGCTATTTCAACATGGATGTTCATCTATAGGATGGATAAACATTGTGTTTATAGAAGGTGTAGCCACTGTGAAAATTAATGAACTAGAGCAATATTTATACACGTATATTAGTTATATCAACATGGATAAAACTCAACACTGGAGTGGAAAAAAAGCAAGTTGCAGAACCTTACTACATGATGCCATTTACATGAAGTTCAAAAAGACAAAACAATACTACATATTGGTAAAAAATTGATACACACATAATAAGAGTATAAAGAAATGCATGAGAACAATAAACACCAAATTCAGACTAATGGTTGCCTCTGGAGAGGGAGGTAAGGAGGGGTCACAGGGACTTCAACTTCACTGGCAAAATTTCTTAAGCTGGGTAGTGGGGACACAGATGTATGTTATTATTTGTACCTTTATGTATATCTTAAATATTTCATAATAAAAATTGTTCTCTGTCTCAAGCAGAAGGAATAAAAGCTCTTTATGACGTTCCAGATGATATTAGTGGAAATGAGTAAGATCTGAAGCTGATTCCTTTTAGATGCCCTCAGTACTTTTTGGATATGTCACCATAAGCAACAACAAAAAATAAATTTGATAAATTGGGCTTTAACAAAATTAATTTTGTGCTTCAAAGGATACCATCAAGAAAGTAAAATGACAGCCTGTGGAATTGGGACAAAATATTTGTAAATCCTATATCTGATAAGAGACTTGCATCTAGAATATATAAAAGCTCTTTCAATTCAATAATAAAAGACAAAAAGCCCAATTAAAAAAATCTGAATAGACATGTCTCCAAGGAAGATATACAGCTGGTCAGTAACACATGAGAAGATGCTCAACATCATTAGTCATCAGGGAAATGCAAATCCAAACCACAATGAGATATCACTTCACACCTACCGGGATAACTAGAATCAAAAAGTCAAATAACAGCAACTGTTGGTAAGGAAGTAGAGAAATCAGAAGCTTCATACATTGCTGATGGGAATGGTCCAGCCGCTTCAGAAAACAATTTGTTTCTCAAATGGTTAAACGTAGAGTTTCCATGTGACTCAGCCATTCTATCCCTAGGTATACACCCAAAAGAAATGAAAACATATGTCCACACAAAAACTTGTACACAAATGTTTATAGCAGCAGCATTCATAATACCAAAAGGAGGCAACAGCCCAGATGTCTATCAGCTGATGATGCTTTATGCTACAGCGTGGATGAACCTTGAAAACATATGAAAAAAGCCAGTTACAAAAGACCCCACCACATATTCTTTCGTTTATAGAAAATGTCCAGAATAAACAAATCTATAGGAACAAAGAATAATGATTGCCAGGGGCTGGGGGGAGATGAAAGGAGGGAGTGATTGCTAATGGGTGAGAGGTTTCTTCTTGGGGGGTGAAGAAAATATTCTGAAATTCCATAGTGGTGATGGCGCAGCACTCTGAATTACACGGTTTAAAAGGGTGAATTTTATGGTATGTGAATTACATCTAACTAAAGCTGTTACTAAAAAAAATTCCCAATTACCTGAGGGTACCATGCTTTAAGCTGCTAAGACCTTGGCATGAATGGGTGCAGGCACACTGCAGAAAATGGATTTAGATAGTTGGGGCATAACGAAGTTTCAACCCAGCTTTGAAAAGGGACTCAGGAGACCAACATGACAGTAATTGAAGCCAGGCATTACCAACTTTCTCACTGGGTGTGGCCTGCCCTGACCCTGAGATGCAATTTTAGGAGGGGATCTGCCCTCTGTGGAGAGAGGTGTGGCGTGCTGAGGGTGAAGATTTTTCAGAAAGAAACCAACCCTTCCCCACTGAAATGTAAGTGATTGCCCTCAAGGCAAGGTCAGGACCATTTCCTGTGAACTCCTGGGACCTGCCCCTGGTTTTTGCCCAGAAAGTTTACAGCCACCCTGAGAGACCATTCCTGATAGCTGACATCCTGCTAGAGTGGCCCTGACTGCACCGTTTGGGCAGTGAGTCACATGGGGTTAGAGTGGGGTCAGCGTCTCACTAGCTACGCCCCTGCCGCCTGGGAGATTCTGCTTTAACTACTCACACGCTCTCTCGGTTGCCAGCCCCTGAGAGTCGGTGTCACTGCTGAGAGTTTGTGGTGTCCTTCAGGGGTGCTGAGGCAGAAAACACGTTAGGACCTTAGTTTTATGCAGTGCTGGGTAGTACCTCTCCTCTTTCATCCAGTTGGTAATTTTCCACTTCCCAAAGCAGACGGCTGAATTCTACTGCTTAGCTCTTTGGGCTCTTGGCAGAGTACATTCGTTTGTTGTGACATTAAAACTGTATACCATTAAAAATGTGAATCTTTCACTCAGCGGTGAAATATGCAGAATCTTCAGCACAGGCACCAACCAATCAGAATTAGCACTGGAAGTAGGGCTGGCACAACCTCCTGTGGCAGGTATGGGATTTACCCTCTCATCGCTAGACTGCAGATCCTGGGGAGCGACCAGGGCGGTGGGAAGGGCACTCCAGGCAGCTCCAGGAAGGGGCTCTTTGCCAACTGCGATTGAAATGTGGCCTTATTTTAACAACTGATAGAACCAAAGTAGTGTATACTGTCAGAGAGTCAGTCTTGCATTCACCTAACCTGTCTGTGCCTCTAGTTCCTAACTCATAAAATGGGGATGAGAGTACCCGCTTTATGGGATTGTCATAAGGAGTAAATGAATGGGGGCCATCAGTCGATGCCATCAGTCTCGCCAGCTTTGCACCAGTCAACATTGTTTGGCTAGCTCAGCCAGGAAGCGTGTAGACCAAATTAAACTTGTCTGTAGGCTACTAACAATCTTACAGCAGCAAAGTTAAACCCTCAGAGCATTTTTTTCAGAAGTGAAATACTTCAGAGAAAGCAATCAACAGTTTGTTTATGTGATAACTGGCATGGGGTGGTGAAAAATAAAATGTCCCAAGGTCTGCCTTAACTGCTAACAAGCTGTGTGACCTACCAAGTTCATCCTCCTCTCTGGATCTCAACTTCTTCATTTCTGAAGGGCCTGCCACTTGCAGGCCTACCACTGTGGTGGCGTGGGGCAATGAAATAAGGTAATAGAATAGTATAGGATGATTCAAAGCACTTTAGAAGTTTGAGACCCAAATGACTGTGGAAGCAAGGCTGTAATGGAAGTTAACACATTGGGCCAGACAAGTGGGGGACTGTGGCACACTGGAGAGAGCATATGCTTTGTCCAAAGGGGAGAGCTGTGACTTGTCATGAGAGAATACAGGCTTGATGTTGCCAGATCTGTGGAGTTTTCAAGAAAAGACATCTGGATTTTAAAAACGTATATGTGAAATTTCTGATTTGTAGACACTCTTGTGTGGCCATGGTCGGACCTCCTGAGTATACAGCTTGAATAGAACTGTTGGTACAGGAGTACTCCCTTCAGTCCTTCAGGAATGGGATAAAAAGGGACGAGCCCGGGGTGGCCCAGTGAACTGACCCTTATTTTGTAGAGGCTGCTGAGACTACCAAGCTCCAGGTGCATCTCTGTTGTAAGGGACAGAGGATGCCTCACGGAGCTGTGATCAGTTCCCATCCTTGGTCTCGTGTACTGCCTGAGTACATCTCTCTGGTTGGCTAGACAGTCAACTGAAGAGAATAGAGGCCAATTTTGTGTCATCAATCTCACCAGCCCTGTAACCTAAATCAATCCTATTTGATCTAGCTCAGCCAGGGACTGTGTGGGCCAAATAAAACTTGTCTGCAGGCCTGATTTAGCCTGCAGGCTGCCAGTTTGCTGCCTGTGTACGATGCAGATTTCACTGGTTCAGCAAATACTAAATACTTGCTATGTGCTAGGCAGTGGGCCAGACTCCAGGGACATAAAGGTGACTGGAAGTCAGTCTTCCCCCTCAAGTAACTTTGGTGTAACAAACCATTGTCACAAAGCCTGACAAGTGCTGAGACAGAGCTCAATGCAGTGGGAACAAAAAGAAGGCTCCCTGAGCCACCTTCGGGGTGGAGTGAACAAATGGAGGAAGAGCTCCTGCAGAAGGTGATGGTGAGCTAAGTTTGCAGGATGGGTAGGAACTATGAGGTCAGAGGAGGTAGAAGGTGGAGGGTGTGGGTGGGTGCTGTTCCGAAGCTCAGGCAAAGCATGGAAGTGAGAAAGCATGGCTCATAGAGGAACTGCATTTTGGGAGGAAAGGGGGTGAATGGTGGGGAGTAAGCTGGAGATATAGTTGGGAGCCATGAGGCAAAGGGCCTTGAATGCCTCACTAACATCTCACAGATGCTCTAGCTGTTGGTCTCCACTAATAGAACGTGTATGTTACTCTCTAAAAGCCTGCACTTTGAGGCAGAAAATGAATATCTAAACACATACATGCAATGGAGGTGTACCTCTGAAATGACGGGAACACTAAAGTATTGTATGGAGGGGAGGAATAAGAGCAGCTCCTCCTGGCAGTAAAATGGGGAGTGAATTAGAGGGAATGGAATTGGAAGTGGGGAATATGATTAGGAAGCTTCTGCAGGAATTGAACAGATAAGAGAACAAGGCTGTATCAGGTGGTGGGAAGGAGAGAAGGGAGGAGAGGTCAGAATGAAAAAATCAATTTAAGAGGTTGACTCTGGAGGACTTGGTTACGGAGTGTTGAGGGTACTCAGCATGTGAGTGAGGAAGGAGGAGTCAGGAAGAGAGGCTCCCAGGTTATTACATCCACTGAGTAGGAAATGCAGAAAAGGGATCAGGTGTGGAGAATGTAGCAGAGGTTTTTGAGTGTCCCATGTCATAGACCTCTAAGACAAGGACAGGTTATTGCACTTTGCACTCTCTGCCTTAAGAAGGAGACGTAGCACTTGGTGGACCTCTTTGGCTTTGGGACACAATACATACCATATTTGGAAGTACCGTTCCCGCCCATTCATTGAGCGACTTAGAGCAAGGAAGGGCTCTGCAGCAAACCCAGGCTACAATGCAAGCTGCGTTGCTGCTTGGACCATTATGATACAGCAAATCCAGTGGTGCTAGAAGCATTCCTGGTGGATTAGAGTACAGTGTGGAGTCTCTGGCAAGCCCCAATAGAAGGGGTGTATTATGGATCCTACAGGCTTTGGAGCAAGGCTATGCCTTCTGCAGCAGCGAGCTATTCACCATTTGTAAAGCAGCTCCCAGCTTGCTCTTGGGCCCTGACCATGCAACACCAAGTGACCAAAACATCAACTGCTCATCATGAGCTGGGTTTTGTACCATTCACATTATGAATCCAGGCAGGCCCAATGACAGTCCAGTCTAAGATGAAAGTAGCACATCTAGGACTGGGCAAAAGGCCAAGGGGCACAAGTAAGCTGCACAAATAGGCTAGCTGCACAGGCTTCTTCCTCAGACCTCCAAGGCAACCCCCCTGTTGTATAGATGACTCTCCCACAGTTGACACCAAGCATTTTCTTGTGACCAGCTGCTGGAGGAAGAAAGATCCCAGGCCTGGTTCAATGTGTTGGTGTTAGCCAAAAACAGGCTGCTGGTTTCACGAAAGCCCCAGTCAGGGTAGCCCTGAAGGACAGTGGTTAATGGAACCTCTCCCAGTGGGCAGAACTTCTAGAAGTATACCTGTCCATCAGTGTGGTCTAGAGGGAGAAGTCTGTATTCCATAAGGATATGTATTTTGAGCAGTGACAAAGGGCTTGGCTGATCGGTCAGACCTGAAAGGAAAAAGAGAAGAGAGACAAGGAGGTCTGGGGAAGTGGCATGTGAGTGATCCTATGGGAGTGGGCACAAAGCGTGTGGGTCTTTATTATGTTTCTGCTAATGTTTGTCAGAGAGCACCCAGCACAGAGGAGGTGCTGAACAGCATGGTGCCCTGTGGAGGTCAGTCTTGACCTCAGCCATCCGGGGCTTGCACGATGAGCCCACGAAGAGGGTAGCCATGGTGAGGCATGGAGGCTAGGCATGGGCCCAACAGTGTGAGCTCCCTCTCAAGGTGGCTCTGGTCACTGCCATTGCTGACTGGTCTGTCAGCACAGAGACAGGCCCTGGGTCCTTGACCAGTCAGCTACCTGATGACAGTTCATTACATTTGGCCCCTTCCACCTTGGAAAGAGCAGCGAATCCACCTTCCTGGGATTGATACCTATTCTAGCGTTCATCTGAGGGTTCACAAAGTACCTGATTTATTTACATATGATGCCTCATAACATCACATCTGACTAAGAGGCCCATCTGACAGCAAAGGAAGTGTGACAATGGGTATGTGATCACAGAATCCACAGGTCTGGTATATACCAAATCGCTGGAAGCCGTGGACCTAATAGGATGATGGAATGGTTTGTAAAAAACTCAGCTAATGTTTTGGAGGCTGTCTTTTTTCATAACCAGTTGAGGAAGGAAATCATGATGCTGTGTACATCCTGAGCACCCAGATGCCAAGGATCTTATGGTGTCTTTGGAACTTCTCTATCAGTGGGAAAGGCTGTATTTTACAGATGGCAACAAGGTCATGAAGAAGAGATGTGAGGAGTTACGACAACTCACCAGGCTGCAGCCCATTCATTAGTGGATCCAGACTTAGGGCTTGAGAAGATTCTCTGCGTTTGCCCTGAGTCTCTCACATGTCAGCCCCGTGTAATAAACCTTGACTCTCCCTAACACCAGCAGGGATAGGTATAAGAGTTTGTCTCCCTTGTCGCTGAGCTGGATTTCCTGGTCACAAATGCCTCATTCAGAAGCCGTAAAATGCAAGTCATTGTGCAGTAAGATAAATACATCTAGAAAGAGCTAACTTGCTACCTTGTGGTTAAACTTGGAAAGTAGTTTGTACAGATTTCGTGTCAGATAAGATTCAGCTTGGAAGGTGACCAACCCTCACTAATTACAACAGTGGAGAAAGGAACCATCTCTAAGATGAAGACATCTATTGACCCTGCACTGAAACACATTCACATCAATTAAAAACCTCATTTAGTTTATGCATAAAATTTTAATTTTGGTATAAAGTTACACATTAAAGTAGCAGTTTATTGGGGAAAATTGTGTTTTTTAACATTAAGAAATCTTTATTGCTAATTTTCAATAAATTTTTTAATGTTTTCCATAAAAACAACAACAACAACAACAACAAAAAACCTCAGCTATTGTCCCAGCTCAAGGATGACACTAGGGTTAGGTGCTGTCATCCAGAATAGAGCTGATCTATGGCACTGTGTCCCCAGTTGCTAGAATACACAGGTCCAGGAATCAAAGGTGGATGTAGAATTGGTCCCTCTCCCCATCACTCTCAGTGGTCCACTTGTACCAGGTGAGAGGATGTCTGGAACTCAGGAGATTCACTCAGGAATATGTCTAGAACTCCCGGCTTCCATGCCTGGTGACATCAGAAGAACAGGCCCTTGCAACAACTATGGCCTGACAAGGCCAAGTCCATTGAGGTCTCAGCCCTCTCAGGGATGTAGATCTGAGTCACCCCATCAGGCAAGCAACCTAGACCAGCTGACAATGAGGAAAATCTGGAAGAGGTAGTGGAGAAGGAAGACCATGATCAGCAGTGTCAGCTTCTAGACCTGCTGCAGCTGTGAGTTGGGTTGTAACTTGTCCCACTAACTCTCCTGTACAAAGCATTTTCATTGGAACAATTACGGCTGGCCACTACCTTGAGGCCTCAGTGACTGAATAGACTTAATGTGGGGGCATAAGTGGATCCGAGTGGTGCAGAGGGCAGATTGAATAGACTATTTGGGGTGCCCTACCTCGCATCCCCTTCATCAGTCTCTGATTTTAGCTGCAGCCGTGATAGTTCTTTGTGAGCTTAGACTCATGCTGACAGCACCCCGAATTTAAGCACGTGTGTGCATCATTCTGATATCTATTCTAGAGCCTTCTTCAAAGCCACAGGGGTCTGTTTGGCTTGCATAGCACAAACACAGCCCAGAAGTTGGGGGAGCTAATGGCCCTGGAACAACCCTCTGCCATGGAGGATGGGAGCCAGTGGGTGGATGCTCCTGCCTCACCTGCCCTAGCTGGGGGATAAATGCCCAGCCTCACATTTTCTTGCGGTGGTGGTTAGACAATTCTGGGAGGCATTCCGCATGCTTCTTAGGAGAGCCCAGTGGAACTGAGCCCGCACTGCTCACAGCAGTGACTTTGATGTTGGACCTTGTATTGGCTTTTCCTCCTTTGCTCTCCCTCCTCCATTCCTCCCTCCTGTTTCATGAGACCACCTCCTAATTAAACTGCCTGCACCTGAGTGCTTGTCTCAGGCTCTGCTTCTGGGAGAATCTAAACTAAGACAGGGAGGAAGAGGCTGAGTTCACTCTGAACTTGACATGCTGTAGAGACATCCAGTGGAAATAGGCATCAGGCAGCGGCCGTATGACTTTTGGAGGTGTAAACTTACATATTAGCATAAGGTGGCAGATAAAAACCACAGCCACCCCACCCCTCCTCCAAAAAAAAAAAAAAAAGAGGCCAGTGGAAGAAAGGCACCCTTCTAGGGCAGTGGTTCTCATCCAGGGGCCATTTGACAATGCCTGAGGTCATTTTTAGTTGTCTGCAACGTCGGGGTGGGGGATGGGAGATCGATGCTACTACTGGCATCTAGTGAGTAGAGGTCAGGGATGCTACTAAACATCCTGCAATGCATAGGTCAGATCTCCATAACAAAGAATTGTCCAACCCCAAATGTCAATAGTGCTGAGGTTAAGAAACTGTTCTGAGAAGATTGCAAAGGAGCTGTGGTAGGAAGAAAACCAGGAGAGAGCAGTGCTGTGAAAGCCAGAGTTTCCTAGAGCCAGAAGGGCCAGCAGGTCAGTGCTACAGAGGGGCAGGAGAGATAGGAACTGATAATCGTCCATTTAGTTTAGCAACAAGGACATTTACTAATGTAGTTTCATCAGCAATATGGGGGCAGAGGTCAGTTTGGAGTCAGGAAAGGAGGACAGGAAGGCAGTTAGTGAAGACAAGGACAGACTCTTTCCAGGAGATTTGAGATGAACAAAAGGAAGGGGTGTTGGGATGAGCTACAAGGAGCTATAGAGTGGAGGAAGAGCTTAAGAAGATATTGGAAAGACAAACACCCTGTAGATGCTGATGATAAAGAACAAGTAGGGATTTGGAAAGGGCCATCTGCAGGGGAGAGGTAGTAGGGTAACAGGCTATGAATAACTACTTGTTGGTTGATGATATGCGGTCGTTTAGTGCATTGAGATTTGTATTGCTCTGCTCTCCCGAAGGAGTCTCCTTGGGGAATTCCCTGGCAGTCCAGTGGTTAGGACTCCGCGCTTCCACTGCAGGGGGCACAGGTTTGATCCCTGCTAGGGAACTAAGATCCCGTACGCTGCATGGTGCAGCCAAAAAAAAAAAAAGTCTCCTTGGGGAGTTGCCTGGTAGTTTTCAGAGGTGAGCACAAGGCTATTGAGGATACTCAGGTCCCTCCAGGATGTCAGCTGAGCCCGTCCTCTGTGGAATGCCTGTGGAAATCCCAAGTTCCCTTCAAGATGTTTGCGGACTTGTGTTTTAGGTTTTGGGGGTCACCTCTGTCTCTTGGTTCCTGTGTCTGTATGTGCACGCCCTGTTCTGCCGTGGATTTAAGCTTGAACATGAACTCCTTCTCTCATTCTGCAGAAATCACCCCACACCAAGCATTTGGGCGTGTGGCTGCGTCTGGGTTCTTGCGGTGCCCACACCTGCGCCGTTTGGTAAGCGCCTTACTCCTCCTCTTGCCTTCCCTGCTCCTCATCTGTCTCCTGCAAATTGCCCTCATCTCCAGATCCTTCTCCGCCCGTATACTCAGCCCTCCTGAGCTCCCAAACAGGCGTAGCCCAAATCATCCTGGTGCACAGTAGACAAGAATGCTTCCCTTAGATTCATCCTCCAGCAGAAAATGGTTATGGCTTAAAATTGTGAAAATGTGCTTTCTGTAAGACTGCAAATTCAGTCTTAGAGGGTTTGGGGACCTCTAAGATTTATGCCCAAACCCACGACAGTGACTCACTCTAAACCAGGATAGCCCCATGCTTCAAGACTATTGTGTCACCTTGTAAGGTATCAGCTCCTCCAGTGACAGTGCAGGGAGAAGCTGGGAGCAAAGCTAGAGGCGAAAAAGAGGCCCGGCTGGGAAAAGGGTCCAATTACCTCGACTTCCTCCTCTGTCTCCAGGTGTGCTGGCCTAGAATTCAGCAGGCCCAGCTTCTGGAACTTGTTCCTCATCAGCCTCGTGATCTTAAGCCCCGGTGTTCTCGTCTGTAAAGTGAGGATAATAAGGGAGGAACAAAGACTTGATGAAATAGGATCTATGAATATCTGCCTCATAGTAGCTACTTAATATGTTCTAGATGCACGTCTCCCTCTGCTTTTGCAACCCATTTCTTGCCTGGGTGCTCAGAATGATTAGCTAAGTGTTTGGTGACCCTAGACAACTTCCTTCTTCAGTACTGGCCGATCAGTCAGCACGTGGGAGTGGAGCACCGCACCTCACCAGTGTCTCGGGTGGGACGCAAGATCCCAGCGTGCCCCCAAGAGCTTCCGCTCTCCCTGGGGAGATGAGAGCGGTCAGAGCACAGGGAAGACACTGTGGAACTGATAACATTTCATTACAATTTTTATTGAAAATTTTTTTTTGTATTTTGAACTCCCATGAGGCAATTGGCGCTGCTTTCCACACCTACTCACCAAGTCAGGGCCAGGCCACCCCCAAGCTCACGGCGGTGGAGGCTCCTGGTGCAATACTGGCAGTGCCCAGCAGGGGCCGGCCTAGCTCTTCTCGGGCTGAGAGCCGCAGATGGAGATTTGATGGAGACTCTGCCTCTAAGAAAGGGATTTGCAGACTTTTTGGACCATGATCCACAGTAAGACATGCATTTTACCTCACGACCCAGTAAAGGTCTGCACGCACGTGCATTTTGCTAAACAATACTTACTCTTACTACCTGGGTGCATTCTGATCTAGTTTGTTCAGTTCTGTCCTGGATTAGATCATTTGAAAAATACCGCTCACACCTACCAATAGATGGAGACCTATACTCCGAAACTCACTGGGAATCTAAGATGGGGGAGTGAGGACAGCAGGGGATGGGGAGATTAGGTGTCACCTAGGAAAGGACCCCTCGGTACAGCCGTTGAAAGTGTGGGCCTGGGGCTGCCACGTGTGATCCCAGCTCTGCCCTTTTCTCCGTCTGTGGCCTGAATGACTTACTCCACCCCTCTGTGCTCAGTAAAAGACAGCACTGGTTATAATAACAGCTCCTTTCCCACTCAGAAGCAAGGATGGCTGCAGAGTGCCAGTCAAAGCTTGCCCGGTGTGTCGTGGGTTCATTGATTTAACATGTGTTGACACCTGTCACTGAAGATAATGGAGTAGAAAGCTCCCGGCCTGGCCAAGGTGGCCAAGAAGCACACAGACGATGACAACAGATGCGATGGGTGCAGAGGTGGTGATGATCACTGAGCACTCTGGGAACACGTGGGTATCTGGAGGACTCCTTAGCTTAGGGCCTCTCCAAGCATGATCCCAGGGCAGCAGCAGAGCTCAGGAACTTGTTAGAAATGCACGTTCTCAGGTCTTAACCCAGGTATATGGAATCAGAAACTGGGGGTGGGCCTGGCTATCTGTTTAATAAGCCCTCCTGCCAATGCTGATGCATATTCCAATTGGAGAGCGACTGCCGGCAGTTACCTGACTTTGCCGCACCTTAGAGTCATCTTGGGGGCACCCAGAACCAACCTGATCACATCTGGGAGTGGGATCAGGCATCAGTAGTTTGAAAAAAGATTCCCAGGTGATTCCAATGTGTAGCAAAGTAGGGCAACCACTGCCCCCAGCCAAACCTATGGGGTGGGGCATCTGAGAAAGCTTCCTGGAGGAGGTGCCATGTAGGTAGAAGCCTTAAATGCAGTGGGGGCTTGTGTGTAAACTTGGGATGGAGGGCTGATGGGGGTTCCTGGTGCCCATAGAAGTTTCCAAAGGGACCGTAATCTAGTTTGAAGAAGCTGGGCTCTGGAGACAAGCCATCTGGGTGTGAATCACACTGCACACTTACTGGCTAGTGTGACCTCAGGCAAGTCATCCCAACAGTAAGAAGTGAGGTTTCTTGTATGTGCTTAATCCTCACAGCGACCCCATATCTTGGGAGCTTAGTGTGACAAGACGTGACACTGGAGAGATGGGGGAACAAAGCCGCAGAAGGCGTTATCACCGTGCTCTTGACCTGAAGGCCCTGGGAAGCCACTGGAGAGTGTCAGTGCAGGGGAGGCGTGTGGAGATGTGTGTGGAGAATGTGCTAGAGAACAACATGCCTGGAGGAGAGTAGTCAAGGAGGGGGCCCGTCGCCACCACACAGGTCATATGTGACGGTGGCCCGCCTGCCAGAGGGATGATAGAAGACCTGTCAAGATGGTGAAATAGGCAGGACTTGGAGGTGAGGAAATGGCCCATTTCTGGGCTCGACGAACTGGGTGGTCTGTGTCCAGAGTTGGGGAAACCCCTACACCTAGCCCTACCAGTAGGTTTCCTCTTTGTTCTGTAGACGGAGGGCTGGAGATAGGCATGGTCAGAGCGGGCCTTTTGACACCGTGGCGCCCCGCCTCTGCACCCCCACACACACATACTTCCTGATAACAGTTTGGGCATCTTAGAGTCATTCCTTGGCTGAAGGCCGTGAAGGCCCGTCCAGGCAGGTTGACTTCTTGTCTCTGAATGTGTCATGCATGTTCCCACCCCCAGGCCTTGGCCCATGCCTCCCTCTCCTCCCTATCAGAATCCTGCCTTCAGTCCATCCTCCTCCACAGACACACTCCAGGGCTTGTGTCCTTGAAGCCCTCCTAAGCACAGTGACTGTCCTGCAAAGGACAGCGTCCCAGATGTGCCACTCAGTTCTGTTGTCAGGCCTGCACCTGTGGCACCTGGAACAGAAGCACCTGGAGTCTGAGGAGGGTCTGCACACCTCTGCCTGTCCCACTAAGACTGGCCCAGGGTTTTGCTGAGCAGATGTGCGGGTAAGGCCCCCTGATTGGGTTGGGAGGAAAACATAGGATTCAATTACTGGCCAGGAAGGCCTGTTGAGAATTAGATTATCAGAATTGTCAGCTGAGGCCTCGGGCCCTTAGAGGCTCAGTGGGAGAGAACAGAAGGTGGAAACTTGAGAGTGTCATCCTCCTAGGGTCTTAGGGGGCTGGGCACATCCCTCTGGTTTCTGTGATGTGGTCCCTTCTTCATCCTGAAGTGAGAGGTGGAGACAGCTGGGCCCTTGGTGCCTCCCTGCCCAGCCCCCTCCAAGGCAGCTTCTCCCAGCGGCTGGCCATGGAGGTGACGGATGCTGCCAGCTCCCAGCAAGGGACAGAACCAGGGGCAGTGTTCAAGAAAGACCAGTTAGCTGCTAAGGGCCCACTGACTGTGCCTAAGGCCATGTTAGGTGCTGCCCAGGAGGTGCCAGAAATATTAAGACCAAAGTTCCAGAAACAATAAGAGAATGGTACAACGTGAAGGGCTAAATTGTGTAACAGAGGTGCTAATACCTGGGGGATAGGAAGTGAGAGCTCAGACTTTGGACCCAGACAAACCTGAGCTTGTTCACCAGCTAAGGGACACTGAGCAACACAGGAACCTAAACTTCTCTAAATCTCAGTTTCCTCATCTGCTAAATGGGGGTGATAATAGCACCTGTTATTCAGGTGATTAAAAGTTTATATATATTCAGAAGTATGATACAGTGATTAATTGATACACATGATAAAGAATGTAAAGTCTTTTAGCCAAGTGTATGGCACAGAACAAGCTCTAATAAGTGGTAGCTGTTGCTATTGCTGCTGCTTCCTTCTGGTTATGAGTCATTACAGGAGTTCAGGAAAGGGTGAATCCACTGATCCTGATTGGCCTGAAGAGACAGGACTTGTAGGATGGGTTAGAGAAGAGAAGAAGGACTAACCAGCCAGAGGGAGCAAAATGTCCTGATTTTCAGAAGGAGAATAATATGGTTCCTGGGACATAAGCTTAATGTCACTCAACAGCATTCTAGAATTATTAAACAGATGGTCTGGGAGCACTTTACAGAGAACCATACTCATTCCAGAATTAATTCATTAAATCATGTCAAACCCAAATCCCCATTACCAAAGGATTTTTTTCAATCATTCAACATATTTGTTGTTAGCATGTTAGGAAAAGCAAAGGTTATCTTGGCAAGCACTGAGCGAAGCTTCCCTTGCTGTCCGTGTGGACATGAGAGAGACATGTGAACAAGGTGAGGCAGAGTGAGGTGAGGTCTGTAACAGTATGAACAGTTTTGCCCCAAGAGCTGGACCAGTGGATGGCTGTCAACCTGGAGCTCTGTCCCTGGCGGCAGCCACGGGACTCTGGTCCAGCCACTGAACAGCCAGCGGAACACGTGGGAGGGAGGACACAGTAGAGTCATTGTGACACTTCAGGATTCAGCTAATTAGGAGCAAAAAATAATAGCAGAATAGCAGAGAAATCACATTTTATGTTAAATGTTTTTTTCCAGTGGGATAATATAAGCTCATGGTAGAGAATCTGGAAATTATAGAAGATTAGGAAGATGTACCTAAAAGATACCTGTAATTTTCCCTGAATGGCATAGTTTAATAGTATGACTAAGAAGAATGATGGTGAGAATGGGAATTCAGGGGATACCTAAGATGAGGAGAGTTCAGGATTGTTGAACCTAGAAATGGGTTCATGCTGTATCAGTCTTTGAAGAGTGGACAGGCTAACGGGAGGAACGTGTAGGCTCTCCTGTAGTGTTCCAGAGAGCAGAACTAGAACACAGAGCCTCCCAGAGGCCCGTCTCTGCTCACCAAGAATGAAAGCACTGTCGAAGAAGCGCCCCCCAGAGGACGGGCTGCCTTGGGAGGGAGAGGTTCCCACTCATCAGGGGTATTTAAATGCAGAAGCTGGTTCTTAGGCACTCTCTTCTCTGAATGTTAACGAAGACCACTTGCCCTGCTCTGGTCCCTTTCACCTCTCAGATTTGTGTATCTATAGGTGAAGACATGGAGGCAGAAGGAAATGTGTTATCACTGAGAGAAGAGAGCATGTTGCAAAATGCTGTGCTCTCAACTTCACTGAAAGCAGAAAGTTAAGCATGTGTTCGTTGAAAAGAGATGGCAAGAAAATGAACATTAATGTTTGTACTGTGCTTTGGTTCGTTTTGGTTTTCCCAACTTTTCTACAATTGACCTGTTTAAAATACAGTCAGCGTCATGTTAAAGTAAAGTAAATGTGTCTCTTACACGTGTGAGGCTACTTTTTCTTAATTTTTTGGCCGCACCGTGCAGCATGTGAGATCTTAGTTCCCCAACCAGCGATCAAACCTGTGCCCCTCACTTTGGTAGCACGGAGTCGTAACCGTTGGACTGCCAGGGAAGTCCGAGGCTACTTTCTTTGCTGAAACAGTAAACTAGGGAGGGGGTAAGAGGGAAGAGTCTAGATAAATATTTAGGGCGGGGTTGATTGTAGAAGGCCTTGAAAGTCAGGTAGACTGTTTAGGTTTGATGGTCACTACAATGGCAATGACAAGGTCAGCAAATGACTATTTGCTGGGCCAAACTAGGACTGATAATTGGACAGATAACAGCCTATTTGTGGGGATGAGAGGACAGAATACAGTATCTGAAACTGCAAAACTCACAGAAAAGCATTATCACAGTAGGAAGCCTTATGGAGTCCTTAAGGGAGTGATACTCATTTGCTGATTCATTCATTCAGTCGAGTATCATTTATTAAGCCCTATCTGTATGCCAGACACTGTGCTATGTGCCTGATGCAATTAGGTCCTTTGAGAGCTGAGTGCAGGACACACTAGAAGATAACGTGGGGATAAAATGTCCTATTAGATGGTCCCTGCAAATCTAGGTGAGATGTTCTGAGTCTCAGGAGTTGGGGTGGTGAGAATCGAAATTCTAGTGATACTTAGAGGTAGTCTTTGCTTGCCTTGCAGTTGCACTAAGGGTCTTTTTCAGCACTTTGACCAGGGCGGAGTTCACAGCAGGCACTCAACAAACATGTGGCAAGTAAATCAGAATGTGGTGGAAGAAGGGCTTGCAGTCACTTCATGTATACAGTCATCCCTCTGTATCCATGGGGATGCTCAAATCTCTTACATAAAATGGTGTAGTAATTGCATATAACCTACAAACATCCTCCCATATATTTAAAATCAGCTCCAGATCACTTATAATACCTAATACAATTTAAATGCTATGTAAATAGTTGTAAATAAAATATATTTAAATAGTTGCTGGGTGTGTGGCAAATTCAAGTTTTGCTTTTTGGAACTTTCTGGAAATCTTTTTTCAAATATTTTGATCAGCAGTTGGTTGAATTTGAGGATGTGGAGCCTGAGAATATGGAGGACTGACTGTCGTTAGCTCATTGCTGGTCATGCTGGTGTAGAAATGGCTACTGGGAACATTCCTGTGGCTCACTGTGAAAGGTGCAGGGCCAGAGATTGTATCACACTAAGTGTGTCCCCCTGAGGCTGGGCTGTGAACACGTGGGCACTGTAGGAGAATAAACTTTGAAATGATGAAGCCGGAAGCTAGTCTGGGGAACATTCTTCTGATCTTCAAATGCATAAAATCAAAAACTTTTGTTCTTATCAATTCCTATTCAAAATGGAAGTGCAATCCTAGAATTGATAAAGATTCTCTCCTTGACCAAACCCTAGTCAGGCTCCTCTGAATTCCCTTATCAACTGGGCCCTCACTATTGGGCTTCTGTGTTTGTCTCTGCATTGCCCAGTTTTAACAAGAATCCTACTACGTCAGTCAGTTTAGCCAGAATCCGCCCCTCCTTATCTGATCACCCTCGTCCTCCAGCATCCCCCACTGATGTCTGATCACCCTGTCCTGCCTTCTGCAAGAAACCGCTCCCCCTGATGCTTCCTCTTAGTAATTTTCCATCCACTGACCAACACCCTGTTCCTTGGCTATAAATCCCACTTTCCTTGCTGTATTCAGAGTTGAGCCTGATCTCTCTCCCTTCTACAAACCCCATTGTAGTAGCCAGCCCCCCTTGAATAAAGTCTTCCTGACCATCTTTAACAAGTTTCAGGAATAATGATTTTTTTTAACATAATACACACTCTTTTTCAAAATGGGAATCACATGAAATAGAATTTATCAGATTTTTGGTGTTTAATTTTTTGGCTGATTTGAACAAGAAAACTTGAAATGCCCTGAATTCCTATAGTTTACATACAAAAGAAACTGATAGAGGTTTTCCCCAAACTTAACAACAATCCCAAACATTTACATGCCAATACCAATAATAATTTGTGAATGTGAACATTTTCTAAACTATCCATAATCAAAACACAAGTTTGGGTCAGCCACGTTAGAGGAAAGACTAGGCTATCTTTCCATTTTCTCTGTGGAGAACAAAACAGTTACAGAATTGTCTCAGGAAGAGGTATTCAAAGAGTATACAGACAAAAAAAGATAGAAATACAGTAGAGGGACTTCCCTGGTGGTCCAGTGGTTAAGACTCTTCGCTCCCAATGCAGGGGGGCCCGGGTTCGATCCCTGGTCAGGGAACTAGATCCTGCATACATGCTGCAACTAAAGATCCCGTGTGCCGCAACTAAGACCCGGTGCAGCCAAATAAATTTAAAAAAAAAAAAAAAAAAAAAAAGAAGAAATACAATAGAGGTAGATTGGGCTGGAAATTAATTAAAATGTTATGTTATTTTTCTGGATTTTGTGATGTTTGTGGTACTTCTCGGCTTTTTTTTCCTTTTTCTTTTTTGGCTGCACCGTGTGGCATGCAGGATCTTAGTTCCCCAACCAGGGATCGAACCCATGTCCCCTGCAGTGGAAGCACGGAGTCTCAACCACTGGACTGCCAGGGAAGTCCCCTCTTGGCTTTTTTTTTGTTTTGTTTTTCAGGTACGCGGGCGTCTCACTGCTGTGGCCTCTCCCGTTGAGGAGCACAGGCTCCGGACGCACAGGCCCAGCGGCCATAGCTCACGGGCCCAGCCGCTCCGCGGCATGTGGGATCTTCCCAGACCGGGGCACGAACCCGCGTCCCCTGCATCGGCAGACGGACCCTCAACCACTGCGCCACCAGGGAAGCCCCGGCTTTTTAATATTTGTAATTTAGTATGCTTTTTTCCTCATTCTAGATAAATTTTCAGGTTTGTACTCATTTTAATTGTATTTTTGTTATTTTGTATTCTTTTTCTTTCAGAGCCCCCCCTTCAACCAAAACAAATGTACAAACAAACAAAATAACCACCCTGTGTAAGCTTCAGGCCCCTCTGTCCCTGCCCCACAGATGCATGGCTTTGTGACTCTCGTTGGGCCTCCGTGTCTTTCCTCCCAGTGAGGGCTGTTGCCCTGAGCTTCCACCAGACGCTCTTCCAGGGAGAATTAAGAGATGAGCCAGATAATCCGGCTGTCAGGCCTCACGCCTGCACAGGCAAAGCACAAGACATCCAGTATTTCATCCGATCCTTACTGCAAACCATTCGGAATAAAACCCAATTTTTAATTACGGAAACGTTCACATTTACGCACAAGTAGGTGGAATAACTCCAGTCCATGCTATGGGCTGGGCTTGGTGAGGTGAGGGGAGTGCTGGGCTAGGCATGGGGGCCAGAAGTTAAATCTCTGCAGGCTGAATCCTCTTTCTCTGCACCCCCTGCCCCATGCTTCTTGGTGCTGGGCGTGTGTGATTATGTGGTCACATCTGCACACTTCTGCCCGGCTTGGAAATGGGCAGAACCTCTGGTCTATGGGAAAGGTGCAAGAAGCCGCAGCAGCCTTGGGGCTCCTTCAAAACGTGAGATGGGATAGAGGCTGCTCCTCCCAGGGGCCTGATGGGCACAGGTCCCCGGGTGGCAGGCCTGGGGACCGGCAGGGACAGCACTGGAATCACTGGGGGAGCTTTTGCCACTTATGTGCTGTGCACCTCACGCAAACCTATCCTGATACAAGCCGGAGAAGGGAGAGGATGGGGACATTCTGGAAAATTTTGCAATCAAATCTGATACCCACCCACTTTCCGCATGAGAACCATGGCCTGAGCGGCTCATGGGAGTAAAGGGGAGCCTGTGGGGGGGCCCAGACCTGCTCACCACTGAATGGAGCACCTGCCCCTAGAGGAGCATGGAGTAGAGCTGAAAGCCAGGCCACCTGGGGTGAACGGCTGACCCACCTCCTCGCAAGCCATTTGACCCTGGCAAGTCGCTTGACCTTGGAATCTGCCTACTTATCTAAACAATGGAAGTAATCGAAGCACCTTACCTTAAATGTGATAATGCACTTAGCACCTAAAGAATTAGACACGTACCCGCTCAAAAACGTTAGCCACACTAACGTAAATTTCCTTCGTTGACATCAGCCACAGGTGAAGAGAAAGGTGTAAGTGGCGGGCTTTCCTCACTCCTTCATATTGAGGAGGCAGGAGGCAAGATGAAGGCCAGAGGCCAGAGGCTCATCCTGAAATCCAGTCCAGCTTGAATCTCCTTCCAGCTCTGCTGGGACCACCCTCTTTTGTCTGAAGCTGGGGAGACGGGTTTGGGGGATGAGTCTCTGTGTCATCCATTCCCATCCCTTCTGTGGGCAGCTGGGGGCTGTCCCAGGAGTGGGGAGAGCCCACGGACAGTCTTCCCGTGCCAGCTGGAACAGGTGGGAAGACTGGAACCAGAGGAGGGACCTGGGCTGGGGGGTGAGGGGCGGTGGGAACGGTGAAGGAGGCAGTTCTTCACAGGCGTCCCCTTCTCCCCTTTTCCCTCTTGTCTGGCAGCCCTGACCCCCCAGGTGCTCAGGTCTGCACACTACCAAAGTGCCTGCTCAGGAGGAAAGGGGCTTAAACTCATTTCATGAAGGTGTCAAGGACCAGATGCAGTTCATCTAAGACCAGGCGATGCCTTGGAGTGATTTTCAAATGGCAGCAGAACCCTTTCTTCAAATGCTCTCACTCAAGTGCTCAGACTGAGGAGGGACTGGGGGATTGGCACCCTCCCCGTGGTGCCTCTGGGGGCCCCTAGGGCTGAGGAAGCGAGTTCTACAAGGGAAGGTCTCCTCAGCCATGAGGCCCACTCGGCGCCCTCCCCTCCTGAAGCCAGTCAGGGCAGAGTCAGCACTTGATCAGTACTCTGTTTTCTACTCCTGTTGGGCCCTTGGCAGGTGGGCAGTAGGGACTGAGGCATGGCCTTCTTCGATACCCACCCTGCCAGGCAGCTCCTGGCCTGTGAGGCCCTCCTGGATGCTTGGACGTGGACCCAGCGCCAGGCCTTCTCTGCCCCACACTTGGGTCAGAAGGCCAACACCTCTGAAATTAATCCAGGCTTAATTAGATGGACTGGGACACGTGGCAGCCACAGCAGCCATTTGGTAATGCGGCTAAGGAGCTGCACCCTCCTGGAGATGAGACAAATCTAATGTCCAAGGGCCTCCGGGCTGCGCCCTTTCAGATAACTTACCGCGCCCACCCCACCGCTGGGCGCTCACAGGTCCTGTGTGCTGGCCACCGGGCTCCCTGTTCTATCCTCAGATGTGTGTGACACCTCCCTGCACGCGGCAGTCACAAGTAACAGATTTGATGTACAGACAGCCAAATGGAGGAGCTTAAAACAGAGCCGAGAGAAAAAAGTCAGAGAGGGAGATCCGTACCACAACCCGTTTGCATTCATTAAAACTACATGGGGCCCAAGCAAGAAGGTACATGTGTAAAAAACACGAAATCTGCTAGAAAGGTGCCCTATGCAGAGGAGACAGAGGGAAAAGGCAGTGGGACCAAGAGGAGATGAGAGACAGAGGGAGAAATGGATTTCTATTGTGTTCAAGCCCCTCCACATCTCAGGTCAGTTTATAACCGCAGTCCACCTGCCCTCCCAGCATAAGCAGCTTGCACCTGCTGGTGTCTGTCTCACCTTCCATCTCCATAGCTCCCACAGCCCTTCCTTACTGTGCACTCTGTGCTGGGCGCTGGATCCATGTCTTTTCCTCGGGTTGTTCACACTCCCCGCTGCCTCTCCAGCTTCTCTAAATCCCACTTGACTTTCACAATCTAGTTCAGACCCCATGTCTGCCTGCAAGCCTTCCCTGACCATTTCAGGTCAAGCCTCTGATAGACTGTCCCTCCCTGCCCAGCGAATCCATGAGTCCCCTCCCTTTCCTGGGTGGAGAGGCGGGGGAGACAGGAATGTGAACCTCCCCAGCTTGGGATGGTGGGAGTCTCAGGTGGCAGAGGGAAGGCGAGTCCTAATTTTAGCTACAAACCCACAGGTTGTAGGCATGTGGAGGAAACATGACCTCTCGGTAATAGATTACACTCCTCGTGGATGTTCTTGGGCATATGCCCCCCCTCCTCACACACACACACACACACACACACACACACACACACACACACACACACACACACACACACACACACACACACACACAGATGTCTTCAGGCCCACAAACAAGGCAGCAAGCCCAATTGTGCCTGAAACAGCTGAGCAGTTGGGTCTAAAGAGGTAAAGAACAAAATTCCACCCTCCCCCCCACTACTAGTGTAACCATCTTGGGTACACGAGAGTAGCTGTGGCAGCTGGCAGAACTATGACTCATGGAAGGACACTGGGATGGCCCAGGAAGAGGGCTAGGTGGGAGGGGTCTGAGCTCACCCTCCAAGCCTAGGGGGTAAGAAGGTGCTGGAAAGGGCCCTGGAGCCTGGGCCATGCCTTCTTCTCCCCCAGTCTTTCCCCACTTATGTCTGTTTGCCCTTCTACATTTTGGAATTTTGATAGTTTTCTAAAGTTCACCTCCTCTGTGAAGCCTTCCTGGATTCCATCAGGCACAGAAGTTCCTCCTACCCTTTTCATGTCTCTATTATAACTTTTAGGACATTGTGTCAAATTCTTCTCTTATTCTAAACTATGACCATCCAGGTGTAGGATTCCTAGTCCCTAGTATGGTGCCTGGCAAAGAGGAGGTAGATGCTACACAGCAGTAATAAAATGAGATATCCCTAATATATAAAGAATAAAAACAGAAAGAAAAAAATATTAAAATTTTGTTTTAATCTTAAAAGAATTCTTGAAGATTTTTCTTTGTAGAAAAATGTGCCAAAGATATAACAGACAATTCACACACACAAAATGATATAACAATAGCCCTTAAACAAGTGAAAGTATGAAGAGAAATGCGAATTAAAACTACACTGAGATATGGATATCATTTCTCATTCATCAGATAGGCAAAAATCCAGTCTTTTGATAATCTGTTCTGTTGGCGAGGCTGTGGGGAAATAGGTGGTCTTAGACATTGCTGGTGGGATTGCAGGATGCAAGACCCCACAAAGGAGAATTTGTCACACTGAAGAAAACTACGTACACTTTTACCCTCTACCCAGTAACCAAACTGCGGGAGCTTACCCTGAACATACACCTCAACCACGTGGAAATACGTAAGTACACGTGGTTCACAGCAGCATGGTTTGTGATGCAAAATATAGGAAAGTACCTAGCTGTCGAAGCACGAGAGATCGGTTGAATAAACTGGGAAACATCCATCCAGTGGATCCACATCCACGCAACTGTGAAATGAGTGAGAAGATCTCTTTGAACTGATATGAAGTGATTTTCAGGATGCACTAAGTGACAAAAGCAAAATGCAAAAAAGAGCATACAGTATTCTACATTTTATGTAGGAAAGGAGGGAAAAGAAACCATAACGATATCTGCTTATTTTTTTTCAAAAGACACAAAGGAAAGATAAACTAGAAACTACTGAAATTGGTTATCTACAAAGGGGTGGTGGGGGAGGGAGGCCAGAGGGAAGTTTAGGAGAGTGATGCCTCGCTGAGTGTACCTTTTATGTAGTTTGACTTTGGGAATTATGTTAATATTCTATATATTAAAAAAAAAAAACTAGTATTAAATCAACCAGGATGGAGGGAGCTGTAAAACTGAGTTCAAATGGAAGTAAATGAATCCAACTGTATTTCAAATAAATAAACACACTGAAAGAAGAAAAGTAATCCATGTAACTTTTGAACACAGTGGTTTGTCCCTCAATCTACAGACAGAAAGAACCATAAATGTCTTAATCTCTTGCTAAACTTACTTTATGTAGTGGTGTAAAGAACACTGGGGCCTGCCCAGCTGCACCGCAAAGAACACCAGCACCAAGAAGAGGAAGAGCGACGACACCGATGCCAAGGCGACCACCAGAGGGCTATCAGTTACCAGGGTGTAGTAATTCTCTACAGATGGCTTCAGGACAAAGGGGTGATTGTCTTGGGTGGAGCACACCATCTTTGCATTGTTCCCTGAATCTCTGTCTCGAATCCTAAAAACAGCTATGACTGTCTCAGATATATAAATATTTTTCCTTTTTCTCTTTTTTTTTTTTTTAAAGAAGATGTTGGGGGTAGGAGTTTATTAATTAATTTATTTATTTTTGCTGTGTTGGGTCTTCGTTTCTGTGCAAGGGCTTTCTCTAGTTGTGGCAAGCGGGGTCCACTCTTCATCGCGGTGTGTGGGCCTCTCACTATCGCGGCCTCTCTTTGTGCAGAGCACAGGATCCAGACGTGCAGGCTCAGTAGTTGTGGCTCATGGGCCTAGTTGCTCCGCGGCATGTGGGATCCTCCCAGACCAGGGCTCAAACCCGTGTCCCCTGCATTAGCAGGCAGATTCTCAACCACTGCGCCACCAGGGAAGCCCTCCTTTTTCTCTTTTTGTGAGTGTGTATGTGTATGCTTCTTTGTGTGATTTTGTCTCTATAGCTTTGCTTTTACCATTTGTCCTAGGTCTCTGTCTGTCCTTTTTTTTTTAGTATAGTTTTTTTTTTTTTTTTTTTTTTTTTTTGCGGTACGTGGGCCTCTCACTGTTGTGGCCTCTCCTGTTGCGGAGCACAGGCTCCGGACACACAGGCTCAGCGGCCATGGCTCACGGGCCCAGCCGCTCCGCGGCACATGGGATCCTCCCAGACCGGGACACAAACTTGTGTCCCCTGCATCGGCAGGTGGACTCTCAACTGCTGTGCCACCAGGGAAACCCTTTAGTATAGTTTTTAACGCTTGTTTTCATTGGTGGATTTGTTTATTGGTTTGGTTGCTCTCTTCTTTCTTTGTTTATGAATTTTTAATTTTTAATAATATATTTTTTATTTTAATAACTTTATTTTATTATTTTTTTTCTTTCTTTTTTTCTTTTCTCCCTTTTCTTCTGAGCCGTGTGCCTGACAGGGTCTTGGTGCTTTTTTTTTTTTTTTTTTTTTTTTTTTTTGCATTACGCGGGCCTCTCACTGTTGTGGAGCACAGGCTCTGGACACGCAGGCTCAGCGGCCATGGCTCACGGGCCCAGCCGCACCGCGGCATGTGGGATCCTCCCTGGCCGGGGCACGAACCCGCATCCCCTGCACCGGCAGGCAGACTCCCAACCACTGCGCCACCAGGGAAGCCCGGTCTTGGTGCTTTGGCTGGTGTCGGCCTGTGCCTCTGAGGTGGGAGAGCCGAGTTCAGGACATTGGTCCACCAGAGACCTCCTGGGTCCACATAATATCAAAAGGCAAAAGATCTCCCAGAGATCCCCATCTCAACGCTAGGACCCAGCTCCACTCAACAACCAGCAAGCTACAGTTCTAGACACCCTATGCCAAACAACTAGCAAGATAGGAACACAACCCCACTCATTAGCAGAGAGGCTGCGTAAAATCATAATAAGGTCACAGACACCCCAAAACACACCGGACGCAGTTCTGCCCACCAGAAAGACAAGATCCAGCCTCATCCTCCAGAACACAGGCACCTGTCCCCTCCACCAGGAAGCCTACACAACCCACTGAACCAATCTTAGCAACTGGGGGCAGACACCAAAAACAATGGGAACTACGAACCTGCAGCCTGTGAAAAGGAGACCGCAAACACAGTAAGTTAAGCAAAATGAGAAGACAGGGAAACACACAGCAGATGAAGGAGCAAGGTAAAAGCCCACCAGACCAAACAAATGAAGAGGAACTAGGCAGTCTACCTGAAAAAGTATTCAGAGTAATGATAGTAAAGATGATGCACAATCTTGGAAATAGAATGGAGAAAATACAAGAAATGTTTAGCAAGGACCTAGAAGAACAAAAGAGCAACTAAAGAGCATCATTTATTTTGATGAACAACACAATAAATAAAATTTAAAATTCTCTAGAAAGAATCAACAGCAGGATAACTGAGGGAGAAGAATGGATAAGTGACCTGGAAGATAAAATAGTGGAAATAACTACCGCAGAGCAGAATAAAGAAAAAAGAATGAAAAGACTTGAGGACAGTCTCAGAGACCTCTTGGACAACATTAAATGCACCAACATTTGAATTATAGAGGTCCCAGAAGAAGAAGAGAAAAAGAAAGGGACTGAAAAAATGTTTGAAGAGATTATAGTTGAAAACTTCCCTAATATGGGAAAGGAAACCATCAATTGAGTCCAGGAAGCACAGGGAGTCCCATACAAGATAAATCCAAGGAGAAACATACCAAGACACATATTAATCAAACTATCAAAAATTAAATACAAAGAAAAAATATTAAAAGCAGCAAGGGAAAAACAACCAATTACATACAAGGGAATCCCCATAAGGTTAACAGCTGATGTTTCAGCAGAAACTCTGCAAGCCAGAAGGGAGTGGCAGGACATATTTAAAGTGATGAAAGGGAAAAACCTACAAACAAGATTACTCTACCCAGCAAGGATCTCATTCTGATTTGACGGAGAAATTAAAACCTTTACAGACAAGCAAAAGCTAAGAGAATTCAGGACCACCAAACCAGCTTTACAACAAATGCTAAAGGAACTTCTCTAGGCAGGAAATACAAGAGAACGAAAAGACCTACAATAACAAACCCAAATCAATTAAGAAAATGGTAATATGAACATACATATCGATAGCTACCTTAAATGTAAATGGATTAAATGCTCCAACCAAAAGACATAGACTGGCTGAATGGATACAAAAACAAGACCTGTATATATGCTGTCTACAAGAGACCCACTTCAGATCTAGGGACACACACAGACTGAAAGTGAGGGGATGGAAAAAGATATTTCATGCAAATGGAAATCAAAAGAAAGCTGGAGTAGCAATTCTCATATCAGAGAAAATAGACTTTAAAATAAAGTCCATTACAAGAGACAAAGAAGGACACTACATAATGATCAAGGGATCGATCCAAGAAGACATAACAATTGTAAATATTTATGCACCCAACATAGGAGCACCTCAATACATAAGGCAAATGCTAACAGCCATAAAAGGGGAAATTGACAGTAACACAATCATAGTAGGGGACTTTAACACCCCACTTTCACCAATGGACAGATCATCGAAAATGAAAATAAATAAGGAAACACAAGCTTTAAATGATACATTAAACAAGATGGACTTAATTGATATTTATAGGACATTCCATCCAAAAACAACAGAATGCACTTTCTTCTCAAGGGCTCATGGAACATTCTCCAGGATAGACCATATCTTGAGTCACAACTCAAGCCTTGGTAAATTTAAGAAAATTGAAATCATATCAAGTATCTCTTCCAACCACAACGCTATTAGACTAGATATTAATTACAGGAAAAAATCTGTAAAAAATACAAACACATGGAGGCTAACCAATACACTACTAAATAACCAAAGAGATCACTGAAGAAATCAAAGAGGAAATCAAAAAATACCTAGAAACAAATGACAATGAAAACATGATTACCCAAAACCTATGGGAAGCAGCAAAAGCAGTTCAAAGAGGGAAGTTTACAACAATACAATCCTACCTCAAGAACCAAGAAACATCTCAAATAAACAACCTAACCTTACACCTAAGGCAATTAGGAAAAGAAGAACAAAAAAAGTTAGCAGAAGGAAAGAAATCATACAGATCAGATCAGAAATAAGTGAAAAAGAAATGAAGGAAATAATAACAAAGATCAATGAAACTAAAAGTTGGTTCTTTGAGAAGATAAACAAAATTGATAAACCATTTTATCAATTTTCTTGATGAGCCAGACTCATCAAGAAAAAAAGAGAGAAGACTCAAATCAATAGAATTAGAAATGAAAAAGGAAAAGTAACAACTGACACTGCAGAAATACAAAGGATCATGAGAGACTACTACAAGCAACTACAGGCCAATAAAATGGACAACCTGGAAGAAATGGACAAATTCTTAGACTGAACCAGGAAGAAATAGAAAATATAAGTAGACCAGTCACAAGCACTAAAAGTGAGACTGTGATTAAAAATCCTCCAACAAACAAAAGCCCAGGATTCGTTGGCTTCACAGGGGAATTCTATCAAACATTTAGAGAAGAGCTAACACCTATCCTTCTCAAACTCTTCCAAAATATAGCAGAGGGAGGAACACTCCCAAACTCATTCTACAAGGCCACCATCACCCTGATACCAAAATCAGACAAAGATGTCACAAAGAAAGAAAACTACAGGCCAATATCACTGATGAACATAGATGCAAAAATTCTCAACAAAATACTAGCAAACAGAATCCAACAGCACATTAAAAGGATCATACACCATGATCAAGCGGGGTTTATCCCAGGAATGCAAGGATTCTTCAATATATGCAAATCAATCAATGTGATACCCCATATTAACAAATTGAAGAATAAAAAAAAATACAATCATCTCAATACATGCAGAAAAAGCTTTTGACAAAATTCAACACGCATTTATGATACAAACCCTCCAGAAAGTAGGCATAGAGGGAACTTACCTCAACATAATAAACGCCATATATGACAAACCCACAGCCAACATCATTCTCAATAGTGAAAAACTGAAAGCATTTCCTCTAAGATCAGGAACAAGACAAGGCTGTCCACTCTCACCACTATTATTCAACATAGTTTTGGAAGTTTTAGCTACAGCAATCAGAGAAGAAAAAGAAATCCAAATCGGAAAAGAAGTAAAGCTGTCACTGTTTGCAGATGACATGATACTATACATAGAGAATCCTAAAGATGCTACCAGAAAGCTACTAGAGCTAATCAATGAATTTGGTAAAGTAGCAGGATACAAAATTAATGCACAGAAATCTCTTGCATTCCTATACACTAATGATGAAAAATCTGAAAGAGAAATTAAGGAAACACTCCCATTTACTACTGCAACAAAAAGAATAAAATACCTGGGAATAAACCTACCTAAGGAGACAAAAGACCTGTATGCAGAAAACTATAAGATGCTGATGAAAGAAATTAAAGATGATACAAACAGATGGAGAGATATACCATGTTCTTGGATTGGAAGAATCAACATTGTGAAAATGACTATACTACCCAAAGCAATCTACAGATTCAATGCAATCCTTATCAAACTACCAATGACATTTTTCACAGAACTGGAAGAAAAAATTTCACAATTTGTATGGAAACACAAAAGACCCTGAATAGCCAAAGCAATCTTGAGAAAGAAAAACGGAGCTGGAGGAATCATGCTCCCAGACTTCAGACTATACTATGAAGCTACAGTAATGAAGACAGTATGGTACTGGCACAAAAACAGAAACATAGATCAATGGAACAGGATAGAAAGCCCAGGGATATACCCACGCACATAGGGTAAACTTATTTTTGATAAAGGAGGCAAGAATATACAATGGAGAAAAATCAGCCTCTTCAATAAGTGGTGCTGGGAAAACTGGACAGATACATGTAAAAGAATGAAATTAGAACACTTCCTAATACCATACACAAAAATAAACTCAAAATGGATTAAATACCTAAATGTAAGGCCAGACACTATAAAACTCTTAAAGGAAAACATAGGCAGAACTCTTTATGACATAAATCACAGCAAAATCCTTTTTGACCCACCTCCTAGAGAAATGGAAATAAAAACAAAAATAAATGAATGGAACCTAATGAAACTTAAAAGTTTTTGCACAGCAAAGGAAACCATAAACAAGACCAAAAGACAACCCTCAGAATGGGAGAAAATATTTGCAAATGAAGCAACTGACAAAGGATTAATCTCCAAAGTTTACAAACAGCTCATGCAGCTCAATATCAAAAAACAAACAACCCAGTCCAAAAATGGGCAGAAGACCTAAATAGACATTTCTCCAAAGAAGCTATACAGATTGCCAACAAACACAGGAAAGGATGCTCAACATCACTAATCATTAGAGAAATGCAAATCAAAACTACAATGAGGTATCACGTCACACCAGTCAGAATGGCCATTATCAAAAAATCTACGAACAATAAATGCTGGAGAGGGTGTGGAGGAAAGGGAACCCTCTTGCACTGTTGGTGGGAATGTAAGTTGATACAGCCACTATGGAGAACAGTATAGAGGTTCCTTAAAAAACTATAAATAGAACTACCATATAACCCAGCAATCCCACTACTGGGCATATACCCTGAGAAACCCATAATTCAAAAAGAGTCATGTACCAAAATGTTCATTGCAGCTCTGTTTACAATAGCCTGGACATGGAAGCAACCTAAGTGTCCATCAACAGATGAATGGATAAAGAAGATGTGGCACATATGTACAATGGAATATTACTCAGCCATAAAAAGAAACGAAATTGAGTTATTTGTAGTGAGGTGGATGGGCCTAGGGTCTGTCATACAGAGTGAAGTAAGTCAGAAAGAGAAAAACAAATACCATATGCTAACACATATATATGGAATCTAAGAAAAAAAAAAGGTCATGAAGAACCTAGGGGAAAGACGGGAATAAAGGCACAGACCTACTAAAGCATGGACTTGAGGATATGGGGAGGGGGAAGGGTAAGCTGGGACAAAGTGAGAGAGTGGCATGGACATATATACACTACCAAATGTAAACTAGTTAGCTAGTGGGAAGCAGCTGCATAGCACAGGGAGATCAGCTCGGTGCTTTGTGACCACCTAGAGGGGTGGGATAGGGAGGGTGGGAGGGAGACGCAAGAGGGAGGAGATATGGGGATATATGTATACGTATAGCTGATTCACTTTGTTATAAAACAGAAACTAACACATTAATGTAAAGCAATTATACTCCAATAAAGATGTTTTAAAAAAAAAAGAGCACTGGGGCAGTTTACAAAATTTGAACATAGATTTTAGATAAAAAAGCATTGCATTCATGTTACAAATGTAAATAGTTTACAATGTATCAAGTCCTCCAAATTTGGTAGCAATAAAATATTTAAATAATAACTGGAGATGGGAATTGGAAAATAAAAGGCTTAGACACAGACTAGAAGGTCGCACAGGAAGCTGAGACCACTGGCAGTTGGAGTGGGTGGGCAAGGCTGCACAAATGAAGCGTGCTTTATACATGACACGACAGAGGCTGAAGACTGCCTGGCCCATATCCATCCCACCCTTCTTCCCTAGTGACAGAACCCTAGCGCAGTGCCCAGTGGGAAAGACTACACTTCTCAGCCTCCTTTGTGGCTAGACGTGGCCAGGAGCCTAGCTTCTATCAGTGAGATACAGCCGCTGTGGTGCCTGGGACTTCTGGGAAAGCTTCTTAAGGAAAACTTGAGGGAGGTGTGCCTTTATTGTTCTTCCTGCCTTCCTTCTTTCTGCTTTCAGATAGATGTCTTGGTCCCTGAGGCAACATTGCATATTGATTGTGCACACTGAGGATGGCAGAGCAAAAAAGGCAGAAGGAGCCTGGCTTCCTGACAACTTTATGGAATTACCCTACCAGCCCTGGATCGCTCACCTCTAGACTTTACCCAGATAGAATATACCCTTGAGTGTTTGAGCCACTCTTGTTGGGGGAGGATGGGGGTCACTTACATGCAGCTGAAGCCAACCTTGATACTGATGAAGAGGATTTGGAAGGTAGGGAGCAGAAAGGGCATTGAACAGAAGGGTGGGGAGCAATGGCTGGGAAAAGCCTGGAGAAGGCCAAGTGTGCTGAGTGGAGGCCAAAAATGGGAGATAAACCTGGGAAGGTTAGTGGGGGTCAGACTGTAGACAACCTTAAAGGAATCTGAATGCCACTAGCCTGCTGGCAACATTCAGTAAGTTGCTTTCTCTCTCCTGGCTTGAAATTTACTTGGATCAGAAGCTTTTTTAAAAAAATAATTAATTAATTAATTTGGCTGCATTGGGTCTTTGTTGCTACGCGCCAGCTTTCTCTAGTTGTGGCGAGCGGGGGCTACTCTTCATTGCGGTGCGTGGGCTTCTCATTGTGGTAGCTTCTCTTGCTGCGGAGCACGGGCTCTAGGCACGCAGGCTTCAGTAGTTGGAGCACGCAGGCCCAGTAGTGCGGCACGTGGGCTTAGTTGCTCCGCGGCATGTGGGATCTTCCCAGACCAGAGATTGAACTCGTGTGTCCTGCATTGGCAGGCGGATTCTTAACCACTGAGCCACCAGGGAAGTCTCAGGTCAGAAGCTTTTAACCTGAAGTTCAT
Source organism: Delphinus delphis (assembly GCF_949987515.2). Lineage (NCBI taxonomy): Eukaryota > Metazoa > Chordata > Mammalia > Artiodactyla > Delphinidae > Delphinus > Delphinus delphis. The sequence goes on from NC_082695.1 coordinate 62,310,710, forward strand.
GGACAGACTTCATGGAGTCCAAGAATCTCCTGCCAAATCACATAAGGTTTGCATCTATGTGTATTTTTGTGGAGAGAGGCCCATAACTTCCATCTGATTCTCTAAGAGGTGGGTGGATTCCAAAGAGTTAAACATCACAGTCTCAGATGCTTCCAGCAAGGAAGGTCTCTCACTAACTTAATTATGTGGACTGGAAGGAGCCTTTGGTGTTTTGGGGAGCAGGGGAGTGAACACGGCAAAATTAAAGTTTTAGGTACCTGAATTTTTTTTCAATCTGGTAACGAATACCTGTAGAAAATGCACTTTAAAAAGCTGAAAAGCACAAAAGAGAAAATTAAAACTTCCCGATAATTATTCCACCCTGTTAGCATTATGGTATATATATCTCTCCAAGTTTATGTATCTATATATCTGTATGTAGTTATCTCCAAGTTTTATATTTGTTTATATGTCATATCTAGATTAATGAAACTTGGATCATATGAACCTACTGCCTTGTAACCTGTCATTTTCATTCAACAATATACAGTATCTGTTTCTGCATAATATGGAGTGTTTTTCTTGGCTGCAGAATTTCATGCACAAAAATCTCTGCTCTTTTGCTACAGTGACAAAGGGTTTAAGGGTGGGTGTTTTAGGGCCGCCAGGTCAGTAAGAATCTGACATCGTGTGAAACCCCAGGAGACTTAGACTGAGGGAAGGAAGGCCATTTAGTAGATGAGAAAAACGAGACCCCCAAATGCTAGTGTGCCTTCTAAGCTGTTTTTCAGTCATTGACAGAGGAGTTTGGAATCCAAGTGTTCTGAGCTTCTCCACTACCACCTGTGTGAGGAGTCCTTTCTGTGAGGCAGCTCCCCTGGGGGTCTCCATCTCTGATCCTCAGGCTGTGGCTTAGGGTACCTTCCATCCTGGGACAGTGGGACCCACACTCTCTGGTCTCTCCGCCATGGGAGCTGTGGGTCTCATCCAGGCTGTGGGGATTAGGGGTGGAGCAATGGGGGTGGAAGGAGTACCTCTCAACCTCCTGGTGAACTTGGGCTGGAGGATTTGCTGCAAGCCCAACAGAAAAGCCCATTAGGGCTGGTTGGCCTCCCCTCCCCTGCCTCAGGGCCTCTTCACTGCGAGGGGCCAGAGGGGCCTTCAGGCACAGCTGCTCAGAGATGCTTAGGCGACAGGTGGCTGACTGGGGAGCCTGGGCAGGGGACTGGGGTGAGGAGGGCTCAGAGCCCCTGATCCACATGAATGCTGCTCTCTCCCCGCCCTGAAGGGGGGCACGCCGGTGGAGTCAGGAGCTCGAGTCTTCATGCTCCTTCCCCTCTCCGCCTTCCCCCCGAATATAAGGAGCTGGGATGGCTCTACAAAGAAAGAAGTGCCAAGGACTGAGGGCCTCCTGTTGTCCAGCTGGGCAGTATGGCCCAGTGATTAACTCCTGGCTCTACACCAGGGTTTGGGATGTAGCCTAGCTCTACCACAACCTGGTTCTGTGACCTTGGGCAAGTGACTTAACCTCAGTGCCTCGGCATCCCTCTCTGTAAAGTACAGCATAATAGAACTCAGTCATAAGATGGAAGAGGGTTAACTGAGTTAATAGCATCAAGTTCTCAGAACAATGCTGCCACATAGTAAGTGCTCAGTAAATGGGAGAGATTATTACAGTTTGCCCATTATCCATGTGCAGTTCCTTAAGCCTCAGCCTCGCTGCTCTAATGGTGGAATTGCTGATGTTCTGCCAATAGGGAATATTTTAGGGACAAGGAGTTCTCAGGGCCTCTCTCAAGCTTGTGCATTTGCAAGTAGATCCAGCTCTAGTCTTTTGTTCCCACTGTGCCTCCAACTAGAGCAAGTGTTTCCTGGAGCATTAAGTTTTTTCCCCTCCTGTTACCCTGTAACCCTTGGGACACATGGACCAGTTTAGAGCAGGGGGATTGGCCTGGACTTTTGCCTCAGTAAGACCAAGCTCAGCATATAGCTTAATACCTGCAGATTGGCCGGGAATCTACCTGCCAGGAGCTGACTTGCATTGTGTGTGTGTGTGTGTGTGTGTGTGTGTGTGTGTGTGTGTACTAGGTAAAAGACAAGCTGATGTCCATCAAAACTTTGCAGTTCTGCTTCCTTGGTCTGCATTTGTCACTAGAAATGCCTGTCTAGCTATGGAGGACACTGCCTTCATCTGGGTGGAGCCATGTGATGAACTCTTGCCAATGGCACTGAGTAGAAATGATGGCTCACTTCCAAGGCAAGAAGTGAAGTTAAAAAGCAGGTGTGCCTTCTCCCTGCTTTCCTTCCCACCTACTGAGGGGAAGTTGGCAGGTTGGTAGGAGCCTGGGACCCTAAATCACCAAATGGGAAATTCTGCCTGCCTGCCAGCCAGGAACACCCACTGCTATGGATTGAATGTCTATGCCTCCACCCGCCCCCCCCCAAGTTCATATGTTGAAGCCCTAATCTCCAATGTGATAGTATGTGAAGATGGGGCCTTTGGAAGTTAATTAGGTTGTGAGGGTGGAACCCTCACAAGTGGGATTAGTGCCCTTACTAGAAGAGGCATCAGAGAGGCAATCTCTCTCTACCATATGAGCAGACAGTGAGAAGACAGCTGTGTATGAACCAGGAAGCAGGTTCTCAGCAGCCACCAAATCTGCCAGCACTAGATCATTGGACTTCCACGAACTAACCTCCAGAACTGTGAGAGAGAAATGTTTGTTGTTTAAGCTGCCAATCTATGGTATTTTGTTATAGCAACCTGAGCTAAGACCCCCACTTTTTGATAAGTAGAGACATATTCTGAAACGTTTGAGGTTTATTTGTTACAGCAGCTAGTATTACTCTAACATGGAGGTAGGTGGGGTTAGGGAAGGTTTCATAGAGAAGTTAAAACTCAAGCAAGGTTTGAAGGATGAGTAGAAATTGCAGGGGTGGAATCAGGGTGGGAGGAAGTGGAGGGCAGATTTCAGCTCAATATAGGAAAGAATTGTTGAGCAGTGACAGTTGGCCCTATAAAATCTCTGTGAAGCAATGAGCTCCTTGCTCTTGCGAGCATATAAGCAAAGGCTGTCAGGAGTGTTACCCTGGGGAGCGTGCCAGACTAGGTGTCCTGTGCTCTCCCCATCAGCTCTGTGGTCCCCATCAGCTTCCAGAAGGAAGGGATGAGCTGCCCCACAAGGTTGCCCAGAGTATCCCACACCTTTCTTCAGGGCTCTCTGAGTCTGGAGCAAGAGCCCACTATTAACTACCCACAGTGACCATGTTAACTGGGTATACTGAGAAGCCACCTACAGTTCCCAACGTTGTGACGAGGCTGTGTTCCAGAAATCTCTGTGTGAGCCAGTTGTTTGGAACTCAGAATGCATTTTCCCATAGAAACCAAGTTATAAATGGTGGTTGGTTTTTCAGGCCAGTCCACAAATTTCTATTTAATTCATAATGTTCCTAAAGTTTATTATTAACAGTGCAGCGTTAACTGAACTTGGTCACCATTTATAGTGTGGTTTATGTGAGAAAATGCATTTTAGTTTCCAACTTGGAGTGCAGGCGTGCATCTCACTTCTAGGTGGCATCAGGGGGCTGGGGGCTCCTTAGGGAGACTGGGGGATGGGGTGAGTATTTTGGGTACCAGAAACTCCTTACTTCTGTCCTATAGTGGACAGAGGGCTCCATGCCCCAGAGGTTCTGAATCAGGAAACAATGGGCCAAGTTCCCACGGTGAGATTGGGCAGGGACAGGAATTCAGACACAAATCCCTCTCCCACCTTGTTGCAGCAGATCAGTCATGGTGCCTGCACACACTCAGTGGCCCTGCTCAAGGAAGTAACTGAACCCTGGCTGGTCTAGGTAGGCCCCTGATTGCAGGCAGCCCATGTGCAGGCCACTTGGTGACCACGAGGAGGGAAGAGCTCTGCTCGTTTGGGGTGATGGAGGTGTGCAGAGTTGATCCACGTGGCTGCCTCCAGAATTTGGACTGTGGAATAGAGAGGGAGCAGGTCAGCTGGCAGCGGGAAGGACTGGACTAGAGGCACACACTCATCAGTCAGGGGCCCAGGATGCAGGCAACAGGCATAGACTCTAGTCGATCAAACAGAAAAGAAGTTTCTGAAAAGCATGCTGGTTTAGACGCTGTAGCGAGCTCTGTCAGTGCCCTTCCCAGACCCCCACACACACTGAAGACTGCTTAGTGCCACAGCGGACAGATCTCTGGCCACAGGGAACATGCTTGGCCTATTTGCAGGGCAAAGGAAAGTGCTGGAGAGTTCGTGCCCTTGGAAGCAGCTTTCAACCGATGACAGATGGGAAGCTGGCAAATAAATATCCCAGCTACCCCTTCCCTCGATTGAGATGACTCTGAGGCATGTTCCATACTGTCTCCCAGGCTCCCCAGCAGGGTTGAGCTCCAGTTGCCCTTAGTGGTAACTGGCTTGATATAAGAGTTATCTATTGCTGTGAAATAGACCATCCTAAAATTGCATGGTGTAAAACAATAATGGTTCTTTATTTCTCATGATTCTGTGGGTTGGCTGGTGGTCTGCTGGTCTCACCTAGGTTCCCTTCTGCAGCTGCATTCAGCTGGGTGCTCGTCAGGATAGAAGGTCTAAGACAGCCTCACTCACATGCCTGGTAGCTGGGTGGGTGCCTCAGTTCCCTCCCTGTGATCTCTCATCCTCCTGTAGGATAAACCAGACTCCTGTGAGGCGGTCCAGTCAGTGTTCCCAGAGGGCACAGGCAGAGCTGCAGGACTATTTTAGGCTTAGGCTGTGGAACTCACTCAATGCCACTTCTACCATATTCTATTGGTCAAAACAACTCCCAAGGCTGGTCAGACCCACGGGGCAGATTGCTCCACCCCTGGATGGGAAGAGTGGTGAAGTCACATTAAGACATTATCAATTGATTCCTTTTTTTTTCTTGTGATGAGTACCTTTAAGATCTACTGTCTTAATAGCTTTCAAATGTACAATGCAATGTTATTAACTATAGTCACCACTCTGTACATTACAGCCCCTTGACTTATTTATTTTATAATTGGAAGTTGGTACCTTTTGACCCCGTTCACTCATTTTGCCCACCCTCCACTCCCCGCCTCTGGCAACCACCAATCTGTTCTCTATATCTATGAGCTTGGCTTTTTGTTTTGTTTTGTTTTTGTTTTTAGATTGTACATATAAGTGAGATCATATGGTATTTGTCTTTCTCTGTCTTGGCTTATTTCACTTAGCATAATGCCCTCAAGGTCCACCCATGTGGAATCTTGTAAATGACAAGATTTCATTCTTTTTTATGGCTGTGTAGTATTCCATTGTGTTTGTGTGTGTGTGTGTGTGTGTGTGTGTGTGTGTGTGTGTGTACACACACCACATCTTCTTTATCCATTCATCTATCAATGAACATTTAGGTCATTTCCATATCTTGGCTATTGTGAATAATGCTCAATGAACATGAGGTGCATGTATCTTTTGCTAGCGTTCTTGTTTTCTTTGGATGAGTACCCAGGAGTGGAATTGCTGGATTATATGATAGTTCTATTTTTAATTTTTTGAGGAACCTCTATACCATTTTCTTTTTTATTTTTTTGGCTGTGATGCACAGCTTGCGGGATCTTAGTTCCCCAACCAGGGATTGAACCTGGACCACTGCAGTGAAAGCTCTGAATCCTAACCACTGGACCCCCAGGGAATTCCCTATACTGTTTTCCATAGTGGCTGTACCAGTTTACATTCCCATCAACAGTGCATGAGGATTCCCTTTTCTTTACAACTTCGTCAACGCATGTTATTTTTTTGTCTTTTTTGAGAATAGCCATTCGAACAGGTGTGAGGTGATATCTCATTGTGGTTTTGATTTGCATTTCCCAGTGATTAGTGAAGTTGAGCATATTTTTGTGTACCTGTTGGTCATCTGTATGTCTTCTTTGTAAAAATGTCTATTTATATCTTCTGCCCATGTACAGTAAGTCCCCTACATAGGAATGAGTTCTGTTCTGAGAGTGCGTTTGTAAGTCCAATTTGTTTGTAAAAACAACCAGAAAAGAATGAACAAAATGGCAATAAGCACATACCTATCAATAACTACTTTATTTTTTAAAAAAATTATTTATTTGGCTGTATTGGGTCTTCATTGCTGTGTGTGGGCTTTCTCTAGTTGCGGCAAGCGGGAGATAACTCTTCTTTGTGGTGTGCGGGCTTCTCATTGCGGTGGCTTCTCTTGTTGCAGAGCATGGGCTTCAGTAGTTGTGGCATGCGGGCTCAGTAGTTGTGGCTCGTGGGCTCTAGAGCACAGGCTCAGTAGTTGTGGCGCACAGGCTTAGTTGCTTCGCGGCATGTGGGATCTTCCTGGACCAGGGCTTGAACCCGTGTCCCCTACCTTGGCAGGTGGATTCTTAACCACTGCGCCACCAGGGAAGTCCCTCAATAACTACTTTAAATGTGAATGGATTAAATTCTCTGATCAAAAGACGTAGAGTAGATGAAAAACAAGTCCTACCTATATGATGCCTCAAGAGACTCACTTTAGCTATAAAGACACACACAGACTGAACATAAAAGGATGGAAAAAATATTCCATACAAATGGAAAATGAAAGAAAGCTGAGGTAGCTATACTTATGTCAGACAAAATCAACTTTAAAACAAAGATTGTAATAAGAGACAAAGAAGGGCATTATATAATGATACAAGGTTCAATTCAACAAAAAGATATAACATTTGTAAATATTTATGCAACTGATTTCTGTTTTTTTTTAACATCTTTATTGGAGTATAATTGTTTTACAATGGTGTGTTAGTTTCTGTTTTATAACAAAGTGAATCAGCTATACATATACATATATCCCCATATCTCCTCCCTCTTGCGTCTCCCTCCCTCCCACCCTCCCTATCCCACTCCTCTAGGTGGTCACAAAGCACTGAACTGATCTCCCTGTGCTATGCGGCTGCTTCTGACTATATGCAACTGATTTCTTATCATGACAGATGAGGGTTAGTGCTCTTACACCAGTATCCTCTCTCCTTCCCTTCTCCATCCTCCCAATATGGTTATTTTACATTTTTTCTTGAAACAGCATTCAGAGACTCTGTTATTATGCCTATGTAAAAATTATTCACAGCTGAGCGTTATAATGCATGTTATTGTTTCTTTATTTTTTTGCTTTTGTTTTCCCCCAAAATTAATAATTGCTTTGTTGCTTTTATTTGCTTAACTTTTTTAATACCCATTGCATATTCCTCCAATGTACACTTTTCCATAAGGTCAATCGTAGGAGGTAATCTATCATTTCCTTTTTTTTTTTTTTTCCTGGAGTTATCCCTCCTGGAGACTTTCATTTATCTGCAGGCTAGACCTGCTGTCCTCTAGGCCTGTCATCCAGTTGTCATCTGGGACTCACTTTTGCTGTCATCCTTAAAATTTCCTTTGTTTTCCTCTTGAGTTGAGGGGTGTGTGTGCTTATATGTCCTGCATCTCACAGCTTTCTCTTCTTTGGTTTACTCCCTTGCTTTCATAAAGCACATCGTCAGGGGAACTATGTGGTATAGCAGCAAAGGGATTGATAACTACTGCTCCGGTCTGGACTGACTGCTCTCCAGGGCCTCCCTCCACTATCCTCCAGGAAATTCCTTTGGCTTTTGGTTGGATCTTCTGTTTCCTGTGTCTCTCTTTCTTGGTTTTAGTGTCTCTCTTTCTTGGCCTTTGGTTGGATCTTCTGTTTCCTGTGTCTCTCTTTCTTGGTTTCCTGTGTCTCTCTTTCTTGGTTTCTTGGTTTTTAGTGAACAAGTTCTAGTAGCTTCTTGAGAAAGAGTTTGGAGTGGTGCTTTCTGGAGACTGCATGGCTGAAAAATGTCACTCTCCTACCTGCTTAATAATTTGTCTAGTTATAGCATTCTGGGGTGGAAATCATGTTCCTTTAGAATGTTGAGGGGCTTGCTTCATTGTCTTCTCTGCCAGTTTGGATGCTGAGAGGTTCAAATCCTTTGAGATCACTGACCCCTCCTATGTGACCAGTGCTTTTCTTCTTGGAAGTTTGCAGGACTTTCTCCTTATCCTCAGTGTTCTGAAAATTCCTATTGTCATGCAGTAGAGTGGGACTGTTTTCAGCTTATGCTGGCAGCTCAGTGGGCTATTCAGTCTTCGTGGTGCAGAATGATTTAAAAGACCCTGGAACCTACTCTGGGTTGCCTAGACATAAGCCACCTTGGCTCCAGGATCCCTATCTCCTCGTAGGAGGAGCTATGTCTAAGCATAGCTGCAACTACACAGGACCCTAGGGACCTTCCTGGGACAGAAACCCACACTCCACTCCCATGCCTTCCACCTGCTTCTTGTCTGTAGAAAAACTTTAGCATCCTAAGCCTTCCCCAAGTTCCAAAGAATAAATTTAATCAGAGAAGTGAGAAAATGCAGAAACAAAGGAAAAGTCAGGCAAGACAAAATAATAATAGTTTAGCCATTAGACAAAGTCAAGGACTTTTAGTTCCTCCTCAAAGGCTATAGATAATATGCTGAGCCACGTCCTTTGATCTGTTTTGTAGATACTGAAACCCCCACCAGGTAGAAGAAGTTAACTATGTGTTGACCACAAGCACATAAACCCCAGACAAGATGGAACCAGAAGGTTGATGATGTTGACTCCTGGTTACCTCACCACCAACCACTCAGAAGAATATCCACAAGCTGATCACACACCTCACTACCCTTTCCATCACCCTTTTTTTTTTTTTTTGCGGTACGCGGGCCTCTCATGGTTGCGGCCTCTCCCGTTGCAGAGCACAGGCTCCGGAAGCGCAGGCTCAGCGGCCATGGCTCATGGGCCCAGCCGCTCGGCAGCATGTGGGATCTTCCCGGACCGGGGCACGAACCAGTGTCCCCTGCATCGGTAGGCGGACTCTCAACCACTGTGCCACCAGGGACGCCCCCCTCACCCTTTTTTAAAAAACCTTTCCCTAAAAGCTTTTTCACTTTGGGTCTCCTTTTGTAGGCAACTTTAGGAAAGCAGTCTTGTCAAGGGAGACCCACAGTGAGGATGGTGGGGTCCCTCCACTGGAACCAGACCCACACTGCAACCAAGCAGCACCATGGCCCCAACAAACCTCCCTGTGAAACAATGGGAGATTCAGGGATTGCCACCCCTTGTCTTCCTGTCTCTCCTTACAGACCCTGGGCTTGTGGCTTTCTCTTTCCCCAGTAAAGACTATTCGTTACCACTTACTGAGAAATGCTGTGAAATTCTCCTTGAAGCCTGGCACAGGTCAGAGGTGAAGACCCTGAAGGACCCATTTTTACAATAGCTCTGTAACTCATGCTCTTCTGGACAGGAAAATACTCTCGAATTATTTTGAGAATGATTTCATTATCTCTATTTTCTCTGTGTTCTCTGTCTCTTTGTCTCCATCTCTTTCTCTCTCTCCCTCCACTATTGTACTGACGCTGGAGTTCCAGGGTATTTTTGTGTCTCTGTTCTCCTTTCTGGGAGATTTCCTCAAGTTGATCTTCCAAACTTTCTATTGAGTTTCACGTGTCTGCTCTCATGTTTTTGATTTCCAAGAACTCATTTTTTGTTCTCTAAATATTCTTTAAAAACTAGCGTTCTGTTCTTGGTATGCAGCATCTTCTCTTATTTCTCTGGGGATATTAATGATCTTTAAAAATCTTTTTTTCTTCTTCCTGCATACTTTCTGCTGCCTCCAGTTTGTTTGGTCTCTATATTCCTTACTGGAGGTTTTAATGGGAAGTTCAGTAACCTTTGGTTGTCTGCTTATGATTAAGTGCAGTGGTGGGCAGGGAGGAACCAAAATACTGATTGGAAACTCTGAGCGGTGGATAGGGCTCTTTGACTTTGAGCTTCACTGTAGGGTGATCTTGGTTAGCCCTTTGTTGGGAGAAGATCTTTCCTCTTGGATGCCCGGAGGCTTCTCTTCTGATCTCCTGTCTTGAGGGTAATGGTCTGCTGCCAGTGTTGTGGATGCTGATTTGGGGAGGAGAACTTGAGGGGGAGGAGGTGTGGGAACATTAATTAACTCCCCTAAAGCAGAGATAAAGACTCTGCTTTATCTCCTTCAGAGAATAAACATCCAGACCCCCTGTCACGATGGAGAAGGGGGTGGATCCCCAGCCCTGTAGAGTGGGGAAGGGGACCTGGGGAATTTGGCCACTTCTCAAATCTCCTAATTTTTGTCAGTCCCTTATTCCCAATTCCAAGGGTACCACTGAGGTCAGCTCCTGAGCCCTTTGAGAATTCTTCAGTGGAATTGGATCCTTTCTCAGTTTTTTCCCCATTTGTTTTGTATTCAGCTCCCTTAGGCCTGCCCATTCCAGTTACCGTTTGTCCATTTGCTTTCCAGCCTCTCAAATTTTTTGCTGAAATCTCTTTTTCTGTCTTCCCTGTCCTTGTAGGTTTATGTCTTTAAACAAATCTTTTTATTAGTTTTAGTGAATTTTGGAAGGGAGTGAATTTCAGGGTATATGTTCAATCTCCTTTTTTTGCCTTCTCTCTCACTATGTTCTAATTATCCTACCAAGTGATCAGATCCTTTTAGAAGCCTCAGTCCTGCTGACTTCATCTGTCTGTCACCTGGCAGTTAGGTCAGGTCCCCATGGGCTGCTTCTCAAATTGCTGCAGCTGGGAGGCAGAGACAAGTTCCCTAGAGACAGAGCCCCAACCTGTCCAGGCCTCTCAGAGCCCCACAGACCAGCAGCTCCTTCACAGAGAGCTGGGAGGGAGGGAGGCCCTGGCCATTGGTGACTACTTTTGTGAGTGGAGTAGAGTCCAGCCAGGCGTGGCCAAAGACATCCCAACCCAATAGCCTGGGTGGGCAGCACAGTTGCCTTCAGGTCCACATGGCTGGATGCTGTGGATGGCAGACAGGATGGACCGCACACTGGAAAGACACTGACATTGCTCTTTCCCGTCTTCATTCAAATGCTTGCCTTCTGAAGCCTGATCATTTTGGGGGTCCAGGCTCCTTCTGTTCAGAACTGGGGCTGACTCTTGCTTGTTAGGATAACTCCTTCCTGGTGATGATAGCCTCCCATATATTGGCAGCTCTTGCTCTGGAGTCTGCAGTGTGATTCATGAGACACTGTTGTTGCCCACCCAACAGCTGCAGCCTCTCTTCCTGCCTAACAGAATATTCATTGGTACGGCTGGGGTCATGCCAAGGGCGGATCATGAGGGGTCAATGCCAGTCACAACAATCCCATTCCCCTGTGTCTTGACTTCCAGGGGTGGGTATGCCACCCTGTTCTGGCCAATGAGGTATGTGTCTGGGCTAGGCTAGGGGATGGTGTAGTGTGTGGTGTAATTTCTGAGAAAATTTTTCCTTTTTGATAAAAAAGAGTTACCCAGAGATGAAGCCTTTCTCCCCTTCCTTTCCTTCTTGTTTTGAACTCTATCATGTGAGGATATGATGCCTGAGCTAGGCAGCCATTTTACAACCATGAGGCAATGAACCCAGAAAAGTAAATCTTGTACACCGTGGTTAGTGGACTCACAGGTAGAAAGAGTATGGGAACTTGATTACATTGTTGAGCCTCTGAACCCATCCTGATACCACATTTACTCCCACCAGGGGACTTGCCAAGTCAACAATAAATGGGGACTTCCCTGGTGGCACAGTTGTTAAGAACCTGCCTGCCAATGCAGGGGACATGGGTTTGAGCCCTGGTCCGGGAAGATCTCACATGCCACGGAGCAACTAAGCCTGTGCGCCACAACTACTGAACCTGCGCTCTAGAGCCTCCTAGCCGCAGCTACTGAGCCCACAAGCCTAGAGCCCGTGCTCCGCAACAAGAGAAGCCACTGCAATGAGAAGCCCGTGCACTGCAACTAAGAGTAGCCCCCGTTCACTGCAACTAGAGAAAGCCTGCAGGCAGCAATGAAGACCAAACTCAGCCACAAATAAATACATAAGTTTATTTAAAAAACAAACAAAAACAATAAATGAACTCATGGTCTGAGCCTCCATAAACAAGGTTTTCTGCTCATTACTGTTAAAAGAAGCCTGACTATTAATACTCACAGACCATGTTTCTGGTCTTAGATTCTGCTGGTGCCTGGAAAAAGACTTAGTCAGTTTGGTCTGCTATAACATAGTACCATAGACCAGGTGGCTTGCAAACAACAGAAATTTATTCCTCAGAGTCCTGGAAGCTAGAAGTCTGAGGTCAGGATGCCAGCATATTCAAGTTCTGGTGAGGCCTTCTTCCAGGTTGCACACTGTCATCTTCTCCTTGTATCCTCATGGTGGTAGAGAGCAAAAGCAAGCTCTCTAGCAACTCTTCTAAAGGGCACAAATCCCATTCACAAGGGCCCCATCTTCATGACCTCATCTAATCATAATTACATTTTAAAGGCTCCACTTCCTAGTACCATCATACTAAGCGGGGGAGTTGGGTTTCCACATATGAATTTTAGGGGGACACAAACTGTGAGTTTGTAACAAAAGCTATGCCTCATGGTGACTGAAGATAAACTAGCAATTTATTCATTCAATATTTATTGAGTGCCTACTATGTGCCAGGCACTGATTTAGGTAGAGAAATAAAAATGATACAGAGAGGCCTAGGCCTGGAGGAAGCAGGGCAGGGAAGGGATTCAAGAACACATGCAAAATAATAACCCAAGGTGGGCTTAGCCTCATGCTGGGGGCAGGGGAGGGCCAGCTGTGGGAGGTGTTTATCTAGGAGGTTATCCTGGCAGAGATGGACCAGGAATGGAAAATTCAAGCGCCTTCGGTGGGGGCAGGTAATGAAATGAGACGTGTGAGGCTGGGTAGGGAGTAAGACCATAGGGAGTGAGGTTATGTGGTGGAGTGAGGAGGTTTGCAATAAAAACCAAACACAGCCAAGGCTCTGCTGGCTAAACAATCACCCACCAAAACCCCCACATCTGCTGCCCTGAACATTGTGTGGCTGCCAGATAGTGACCTGCCAGGAAATGGCTGAGGGTCCCCTGTGCTGTCACCTCGGGTAGTGTCCAGGTGTCTCATAGTCAGTCGGAAGCATCTAGGATGAATATGCTGCAGACCCTGGCTCCACACTGCAGATTCTCCCTTCAGCCACGATTGCTATAAGCTGGCATAAGGGCAAGTCCTTTGGGTCAGAAACCCAAAAGGGGTTAAGAATCTGAGGGCCAGAGAGCGCTGGAGGAGGCAGGGACTCTGCAGAGCGTCTGAATGAACCCCTCGATGTACAGATGTGAAGATGGGACCCAGAAGGACAGAAAGGTGAGGTGGGAGTCCCTTGTCACTAGAAGCATTCTTGCAAAGGCTGAGTGACCGCTCGTGGGTGATGCTACAACGAGGAGTCTCCTTCTGAGTTGGTGGATGGATTGGACTTTGTAAACTATCCCTTCTGGTTCTGAGAGTTCCTGATCCCAGGCCCCCCACGAAGCCCTTCTCCCTGCGGATGGCAGCTCATTTCCTTGTTCATTCAATTTGAACACTCCCCATCTGGCTTTGCTTTGGAGCAGTTATTATTGGTAATCAACCATCAATTTAGCCCTAATGATGCAACCTGAACACATGTGGGGCGAAGCCTGGACCACAACTGCCTTGCAGGAGGACAGCCCCGGGAGGTCTGGCTGGCCTCTGACCTCTTCCCACCTCCCTCCAGGCCCAGTTAGGGGGTAGAGGCTGGGCCCCTGCCCTAAACCTTTCCCTCCGCCTTCCACATCCCCAGGATCAGACTCCAAGGCCTCGAAATCCACCTCTCTGCCAGGCCAAAAGGAGAGTCCTTCTCTGGAATCTGAGGGTATGACTACCTAGAGAAGCAGGGACAGGAGCCCTAGGAGAGGAGACAGGGAGGCAAAGCCTCTGGAGGGAAATTCAGCTCCCGTGGTAGATATGCTGAGGAGGGTTGAGCAGTGCTTCCTGAGCTGTGGGAAGACTCAACTTCTAGAAGGCTGAAGGTCAGAAGGGGCTGGTGCATATATTTACTTGAACATTTACTGCTTTCTTCCAAGGCAGGAAAGGTTTTCAGCAGGGACGATGCCTTAAGCCAAAGCAATGAGGGATGGTGGCATTTTAAGGCTCTGTGCCAGATGTGGGGAAAAGTGTTGAGGGGATGGGTGGGAATTCTGGGCTTCTCAAGTCCCTCTGAAAAGTGAGGCCAATACCTCTGATGAGGTGTAGGGCCAGCCTGGCTTCTTGGGGTTGGGACCAAGAGTGACATGATGACAACTAGAGCAGAATCCCATGGTGGAGGGGAGCACCAGGGGTAGGCGGCACACCTGGGTGTGAATACTGCGCCCTCGACCTGGATAAAGCGACCTGGCCTCTGGGAGCCTGTGTCCTCAGCCGTGAAATGAGGACAAGCTGAGCCACCCCGTCCTTTGCAGGGAGGAAAGAGGAGCGAGTGTGAGAACTTGTGAGGACAGAGAAGGCAGGCTGTGCAAGTGGGAGGCCTCAGGCCCCAAGCTCCACCTCGCCTCCGCAGCCCTGCTTCCAGTCTCTCAAAGGCTGGATCACCTCATTCCAACCAGAGTTCCTCGTGGGCCGATCACACAACGGCTGCAAAGTCAGAAAGTAGGTTGAAGATCAAAATGCTGGCCTGAGAGTCTCTGATTCTTTTAAAAAAGAAAATCTTCAATTCCAGTTGGATTAAACATTTCTTTTGTTCCCCCGAAGGAGGCTCGGAGAGGCAGAGTCAGGAGAAGTGGAAGTGATTTTAAAGTCACTCTCTTGCCCAAGATCACTTCGTGGTTCCCCATTGTCAACAGCATGGAGCAGCCCCTGGCGCCGGCAGAGCGCTTGTTGCTGGGCACACGGAGGAGAGCAAAGCAGACACAGCGCAGGCCAGCCCTCGGGGGCGGGTGGTCTAGGTCTCGCATATGGATTTTTCCCAAATGCCCCCTCACCATCTGCAGGAGATTCACCAGGGAAGGCGGGTAGGGCTGGCTAAAATGAAGTTTCCTGGGCCTGGCCCTGGAGCCTCCTGAGAATCTCAGGGACTGGGACCTGGGTATCTACCTTTTAAGACATCTCCAGATGATTCTTACTCACACTGAAGTGTAAGAAGCAGCCCCTACGGATGGCGACTCTAGGGACTGGCCTCCACCCCCTACATGGATTTCCACCCTTCGCCCACCCCACCAACCAAGGTGGACACAGCGGAAGGAGAATGAGGAAACCAAGGAACTAAGAAAAGTCCTAACACCCCCGTTGCCTCAAGGGCAGGCTAAGTCTTTCATCCTCTCACACTCAATTTGTTCCATCTGCCCTAACGTTCGTTGACTACGTTGGATATTTCCTTCCCTTCTTCTCTGCATCTTGACATGCATGGAAGTATTGCCCCTACTTAGGAACTTAGAGCTTACACGTGTCCAGAAGCCTGAACAGATTCTTGCATCCCAGGAGAAACATCTCACCTCTGTCTGTACCCACGTAGACAGGAATCACTGGTCACGTGGCGATTTTACACCTGGCTGCATGTGGGAGAAAGTGAGGGAAAGTTGCAAAATAACAATGGCTTCAATGATATAGAAATTTAATTCTTTCCTATTTTAAAGAAGTCACAGAGAGGCCGTCTGGGGCTGGTTTTATGAAAGCATCTAGTGTCCAGGCTCTTTCAAACTTACTTCTACACCATCTGCATGAGATTCACTATGTACTTTCCACTTTATGGTCTTACATGGCTGCTCCAGCTCCTGCCCTTACATCATCTTCCGGTTAGTGCAAATAATAAAGGAGAGGAGAAAGACACACCTCCTCGCCTTAACACTTTCTGGAAATCGTACATGAACTTCTGCTTATATCTCACTGGTCAGAACATAGTCACACAGACAATGGGGGCACCTAGCACTCTGCAGCACCATTGTAGTCCTCGATCTGAGGCATGTTTGCTGTGGCCGTCCTTACATTTGAGTTGATTTATGAATATATATGACGGCCTCATGCAAATAAGAGCAAACCTGGAGAAAATGTGGAACAGTTAGTAACAGTTAGAATCAGATAATTACAAAGGGAATGAGAGTAAAGCGGAACTTTTCAGAGATGAGTATATGAGATTCCTTGAATGGCATCACTTTGGATTTAGGAACAATTGGGCTTGGGAACCACCTTTGGAATCTTACATCCTCATAAAGGAGGGAGTGCCTATAGAACATTCTTTTTCCTGGTTAAAAATTTCAGGCGTGTCCCCTGTTCCTCCTTTACACTTCTGGATCAGTGTGCCATTCTGAAGTCTGACTTTCGACCCCACCCCATGATTTATCTCCCTAACTGATTTCCCAGTCCCAATCTACCCACACCTCTTCATTTTGTGCACAGATTACTCTTCCTGATTAGCTCACACCTCTGCTCAGAAACCTCCAGTGTTCCCCATTGCCTACCAAATAAACTCCTAATTTCTTCACCAGGTGTGCACACACCACGCCCCCCCACTCCGCAATTCTATTCCCATCAAATAAACCCTCTGGCTGTTTCCTTAACTAACCCAGTGTCTTGGCTTCTCTGGCCTCCATGTAAGCTGCTCTCATAGCTGGTATACCTTAAGAGGCTTTGTGTTTGCCTCTGCCACTGCAGCAGAAGACCAGGTCCTGGCTGGCTGAGGCAGGATGAGACACACGTGGAGCAGAAGCTCCCAGCAACCCACAGACTAGCAGCATCGCCGCAGCTGCCTCGTCGCACAGGCAGAGCTGGCCAGCGAGGCCCATCCCCAGCCAGCCCGCACGTATGTGAGAATAAATGCTTATTGTTGTCCGCCACTGCAATTTTATAAGTATTTATCATGTAATATTATCGTAGCAATAGCTAGCCCATCCACCTGACTAGATACCTCTCTCCTCATCAGAACCCCTGCAGTATTTTCAGTGCCTCTTGTATGAATCACTTCTACCTTCAGCAAGAATTAGGTTTGGATGTGAACACAACCCAGAGAAACAGTGGTTTAAACAAGACAGGAGTTTATTTCTCTCTCGTATGACGGTTGTGAAGTAGGTAAACTGTCCACAGCTGCCATAGGTGTGTGAACTGCAATTCAGCCCGAGCTCCTGGCCTAGGGCTGTGAAGCATATGAGGAAGAAGCACCGTTTTCTACTTTGCCCAACCCGAAGAAACATCTGTTTGTGTGCCTGCAGAGTGAAGGATGTGTGCCTGCTGTCTTTTTGTGTATTTCTTACTTAAAAAAAATTCAAGTATAAACTGTATTAGTCAGGGTTCTCCAGAGAAATGGATCAAATAGGATGTAGATATATAGAAGGAGATTTTTCAATAAGGGATTGGCTCACACATCACGGAGACTGAAAAGTCCCACAGTCTGCTGTCCGCGAGCTGGAGGCCCAAGAAAGCCAGTGGATGTAGTTCCAGTCCAAACCCCAAGGCCTGAGGACCAGGGGAGCCAGTGGTGTGGCTCCCAGCCTGAGTCCACAGGCCAGAGAAACAGGAGCACGATGTCTGATGTCCCAGGACAGGAGAAGATGAGTGTCCTAAGCAGAGAGCAAATTCGCCCTTCATCTGTCTTCTTGTTCTATGGAGGCCCTCTGGGGATTGGGTGATGCCCACCTACATTGGTGAGGGTGATCTCCTTTACTCAGTCTACCCATTCAAATGCTAATCTCTTCCAGAGACACCCTCACAGATACATCCAGAAATAATGTCCAGCTATCTGGACATCCCTTAGCCCAGTCAAGTTGTCACATAAAATTAACCATCACATAAACAAAAGTAGAGAGAATAATATAATGAACCCTCACGTATCCTTCTTCTAATTCCAACAATTATCAACTCAATGCCAATCTAGTTTCATCTATACCCCTCTCCCTGGGATATATCATTTAATATATCTGTAGAGCATCTGAAAATAAGGATTCGTTGTGTAAACACAACCACAATACCATTATTCCATCTAAAAACCCAATAATTCCCTAATATCATTAGTATCTAGTGTTTGCATTTCCCCAATTATTTTTATAGCTTATTTGTTCATCACATCTCATGAAAGTCTAAATGTTGCATTTGGTTGATATATCCCTTATGCCTCTATAGGACCCCCTCCATCTCCTTTTTTCCCTTTATAATTTTTTTTGAACACAATGTTTGTCCCATAAAGTTTCCATGATCTGGATTTTGCTAAGTGCACACTTATAGTATCTTTTAACATGTTTCTCTGTTTCCGGTGCTTCATATCAGTTGGAAATTAGACCTAGAGGTTTGGTTAGGCTCAGGTTCCATTTTCTGGAAGGACTACTTTATGAGTGGTGGTCTGTTCTTTTATCAGGAGGCAAATCATGTCCCATGTCTCTCTTTTGGTGATTTTAACAGCTGTTGATGGTCATTGTTTAGAACTATTGTTTCATTAAGATGGTACTCTCATTATAGCACTTCCTCATTTATTAGTCAATACTTCTATAAAGAGAAGCTTGCCTCATCCAATTTTTCATTATCCTGAAATGGAGCTCATAGAAGAAAAGGTAGGATAGATGCTTGATTCTGTCTATTTATCAGTTATTTATTATTATTTTTTTAATGGTTTCCTAGCATCCTCAGAATCAGCCCTGTTTTCTAAGAAAGCCATCCCTGCTTCCGTCCCTTTCCCCAGGGTAGAGTCACAGGACCCCACCTCCCTGCCAGGTGGTCTGGGATCTTCAGCATTTAACTTGGACAGCCAGGCGCTCAGACAATTTCCCTGTTACAATGGAGAGCGGGGGTTGTGGACCCTGGGTACCTGGCTGTGTTTCCTGTTGGCTCCACCTGTGTGAGGGCTGAGACATGCTCTTGGCACTTAGTGAGTACGCAAGGAGCACAGGAGTGACAGGTTCAGTCCCCGCTAGTCCTATCTGTCCCACCGCCCTATTTCCATTCAGCCAGGCTCTGAGCCGTCTCCTATGGCCTCACTCATCCCAAGCTTCTGCTGCTGCTGTTCCTTTCCCTTTCCTTCCTCTCCCTCTCTTCTTCTTCTTCCTTCCCTCCCCCTCTCCTCCTCCTCCTTTTTCTCCCCTTCTCTTTCCCTCCCCTTCCCCCATCTCCAGCTCCTTCTTCTGCATTCACTTCTGACTTTTGTTCCTTTTTTGCCTCCTTGACTCAATGCCTCCCCAGTTTTCTCAGCCTGTTGGAAATGGACCCAGCCTCTAGGGTCCTCTCCTTCCCTGCTCTATCCTGAAGGATTCCTTGAGTACTCAAGCCCACCCTGACTTCCATCTGACTCACCGTCATGCCTGGTTAAGCCCCTCTTAGATCCCTTTCTTTTCTTGTGTTTATGCCCAGATCCCCCCAAGTGATTGTCAGTGCCTGGGGCCATGCCTCTGTCCCCAGCAGGCTACATCTAGCTAGACCTCCTGCCTTGTTCAGCACAGAAGCTGTTGTGACACCAATCATGGGGGTGCATTGATTGAGTCACTGCTGTTGTGCACAGATTTTGAAAGCTGTGTCTACCTGTTGCCAACACAACCTGGAGAAGAGCAGGAATCTGGTCATCAGTCTTGGAACATTTCTGATGTCTACGTGACTGAAGAGGTGGATTTGTTTTCATCTGTTGACTAAACGGCAGTGATGGTCATAACCCAGATCTGATATTGGACTTCAAAGGAGCAGTTCTTGAAACAGATGCTTCTGGGCTCCAGAAACATGATGCTCTATAGAACCCTTTCTGCAGGTGGCCAGAGTGGAAACAAGAGAGTGAGGAATCAAAGTGTGGGCCAAGGTTCAAAATGACAGTGCTATTTCTACTTTATAGAGTCAAGTGTCTCCATTTTGGATCAGGAATTATAGACTGACCTTCACCTTTCATTTTTAATGTTTCTTCTTGAGTCCTACATGCTAAGTCTGCAAACATGCTCTAGGTATTGATTTTGGCAGTGGGTGGGAAGAACATAGAAAGAAAAAACCACGATGAATGAAATATTTCTATAAATCTTTCTATTCTTAGGAACCTGCTTTATTGTACGTCTGTGGACTTTATGTAATGGAAGGGGGAGTGAAAACAGTCATCCCAGCATAATGGGAAGAAAATGGGAAGTAGGACAGTACTAGGCTGTATGCTGGGAAAAATGGATTCTGGTTGTAACTCAGCCTTGAATTGTTCTGGCCTTGTTCAAAGCCCACTTCTGAGCCTCAGTTTCCTCATCTGTGTAACGAGGAGATGGGCAAGACAATAATCAAGTTTCATTCTTGGAGACGCTACTTTATCCATGCTTCTAGAATTCTCTGTATTATTTACAGAATCCATACCTATCTTCTCATTTGAGCCTCACAATAAACCTTTAATGCAGGTTATTATTACCCATATTAGACAGATGGGTGCATTGAGGCTGAGAGATGGTAGGTTTCATACAAATGAAGCTTGTCTTCCTGACGCACAGTGATTCCTTCTTAGCAGGAGGTGTAGGCCTGTGAGGGAATGTTGGTACATTGGTGAATGTCAGCATCTGCCTATTATGTTTCTCTGATGTGTGAATATGCAGGTATGAGGGGTATGGTTAGTAGGTGGATTTCCCTAGTTATAGTGATGGTCTGTTCCTTGATGATTGCTTTCGTCTGATGGATGTTCCATGTTGTGGTACAATGTCCACTGAACACATTAACTAGGCACTCATAAATAACAACAGGAGGGCAAGAGGTAGTGGGCAAGGAGAGATGGACAAGTAAAGGGGAAAGAACTAGGGCTGGAGAGCTAGGCACCATTCTATGTTCTCTACAAGCATGAAGTTACTTGGTCCTCACATCAATCCTATGAGGAAGGTTGCTATAATCATGCTCATTTTACAGCTATGGAAACTAAGGCCTGGAGAAGTTAAATAACTTATCCAAGCTAGTAAGTGGCAGAGCCAGAATGTGAAGCCAGGCAATCTGATTTTGGAGTGTGTACCCAAACTATTCTGCTGTCAAGGTCAGATTGGGCAGTCATGGCCTTTGTGAGCTACTCTGGTATAAAGTAAGCTAAAGAATGCCCACCCAAGGTGATGGGGACTAACAGAAATACACTAATATGTATAAAATAGATAACTAATAAGGACCTGCTGTATAAAAAATAAATAAAATTAAAAAATTAAAAAAAAAAAAGAATGTCTACCCAGGGACTTCCCTGGAGGTCCAGTGGTAGAGAATCTGCCTTCCAATGCAGGGGACACAGGTTCGATCCCTGGTCAGGGAAGTAAGATCCCACATGCCGCGGGGCAACTAAGCCCACGCACGTCAACTAGAGAGAGAAAACCCGCACTCCACAACTAGAGAGACAGAGAAGCCTGCGCTCCGCAGGGAAAGATCCTGCGTGTTACAGTGAAGATCCCGCATGTCACAACTAAGACCCGACGCAGCCAAAAATAAATAAAATTTAAAAAATAATTAATTAAATAAATGTTGATAAAAAAAGAATGCCCACCCAAAACTAGCCAGGTTGCAGAGGAATTGGCACACTATATATTGCTGGTGGCAATGAGTTTTATAAAGCTTTTAAAATGTGTGGCAGGCGACATAAAGTTTTCCATACTTGTCTATTTAAGAATGCCAGCCAATCCTAGAGGTTTACTCGAAGTTATAGTTCAACAAAAGCAACAAGCTAGAGGCATGAGAAAGTTCATTGTATGATCTGCAGTCATGGAAAACTGGGAGCAAATTAAGTGCCCAAGAACAGAGTATGATTAAGTAATTTCACAGTACATTCACTTGTTGAAATACTATGAAAACATTTAAAATGAAAATTAGGAAGATAATTATGTAGAAGGATGGGAAAATGTTTCTGATAAAACGTTAAGTTTAAAAAGCAGGGTAAAAAATATGCAGATTATGATGACAAAACCCATATATAAGCATACTGGCAAAGCCTGAAACAGAACAGGAAACAACTCTAGTAGTTAGGTGTTTCTTAAGTTCTTTTCATTTAAAATTTTTTTCATTAGTGGTGGCATTATGTTTATTCGACAGATAATGAAGAAAGGAAAGAGCTGGGCAGGAGTGGGTTGACAGGACTGTCAAAATAGGGGCCTGGAACTGTTGGTGTGTTCCTCCAGTTGCCTTCATTCTTGAGTTCTCTGAGGGCAGCAGAGGTGTTCGGGGTGGAGAAGAGGTCTGAGGGATATGCATGCACTGGGATCCTGCCCTGTTGTGCTCACTGGGAATATGGTAGGTGTCTTGGCAAAGCCAATCTGCTGTGTTCCCTTTGCTGTCTTCTTCTTCCCCTGACCTCACTTCTCCCATTCTTCAAGTTGCACTTAAAAGTCACTTTTCTGGAGTCAACTCCTACTGCCCTCCCTACCTCCCGCCTACTCAGCTAGGTGCTTCTCCTAGCTGTCCCCTTTCCCAGCACCCTATGCTGATACCCATGTCTTCCATTTCTGAGGCCCCTCTGGGCTGCAAGCGTTGGGGCCTCAAACACAACACAAGGTGTATTCACTGAATGGGCCTCCTTTTCCTTATCTCAAAAATGGAGGCAGGTTTGGTTGATTAGGTTTTTTCCAGCTCCACATACTGCAATTTTACCATCTAGTTTTCTCAGACTCATTAAATAAAGGAGCCACTGAAGACAAGTCTCAGTGTAGGATATGTCCTCTGTCTTTCTGCATGTGGATGCCAAGCAGACTCTGGTCTTGCTGAGGACTGTGAGCCTGGTCTGAGGGTTGTGCTGGGATTTCCACAGCAGGTGGGCTGAGTGTGTAGGAACTGGGTCTTAGCAGTCCGCCCGACAACTGGGCTGCGGGGTGAAGGCTCTTTGCTTCTGTCTTGCTTGTGCTTGGCAGGCCAGTCACAGGCCACGCGAGACACTGTGGCTGTGCCTCCACGTGTGAATCTGAGGAGCCTCCTAGCCCTGATGTCATATATGTGCCTCTGGGCTGTGGAAGTGGGCGTGTCTGTGCACATGGCTGGTTGTGCCTGTGTCCGAGTGGGGAGAATGGTGGTCGAATGGTTTTCTGGGTGAGCGTGCCTCTATAGAACGTGGGCACACACCTCAGTGTACGAGCGGTTTTCAATTTGGCAAATAAATGTTGTGAGCTTTGTGCTCTGCAGAAGCAACAAAGCAGTGCGAAGGCAAGGAGCCTGGGAGTGTACATATCTGCATTGTGTGTCCTCTCTGTGTGTCTCTGGGAATGCGTTCTTGGCACGTGTTTGGTTAACAAGGCTTTCGGTGTGTGCAGGTCTGTGTGGCAGTGCCTGGGTCCCGTGTGCCGCGCTTGCTCTCTTGCCAGCTCCACTTGTGCCCGCAGTCGGGCTCTGCACGTGGGCCAGCCTCCATGCGCACGTCCCCGAGTGACCCGGGAGCGCTGTGCAAGGACCTCCGGGTCGTGTGCACTTGGAGCGCTCGAGCCTGTCTCTCCTGACGCACGAAGGCACCTTCACATGTCTGGGTGCACGTCGCTCTCGGTGTGTGCACGTTCCGTGTGCACGCCGCCCGTGTCTGTGTGCTGGGCGCTCCACGCGCGCGCGTTCCGGCCTGCGGGCGACCAGGGACCCGCGCGGGGCTCCACGCGCCCCGCAGGGCTGACCCCCTTCCCGCGCCCGGCCACGGGCCACCGCGATTGGCCGCCCGCTCCCTCTCAGCCGTCACCCCTCCCGCCCCCCCCGCCCCCCCGCCACCCGCGCTCCCGCGGTCCCCGCTGTCCCCCGCGGTTCCGGCGAGGCCGCGCCGCGCTGCGCTCCGCTCCCATTGGCTGCGCGCGCCTTTGTGTGGCGGCAGCTGCGGCCCCAGCGCCTTTGAATGTCGAGAGGGGCCGGGAAGGGAGCCTTTCCATGGGCCATCTGTCTCCCCGCCAGCCGCCGCCCCACCGCCGCCCGCGCCCCGCGCTCCGCCTCCCGCCCCGGCGGCTCCCGCAGCCCCGCCGCCGCCCGCGCCCGCGCCCCGGAGCCGCGCCACAAAGGGCCCGCGCGCAGCCGCCGCCGCCGCCGCCGCCGCCGCGCGAGGAGCCAGGATGGTCCTGGTCCACGTCGGCTATTTCGTGCTTCCAGTGTTTGGCTCTGTGCGAAACAGAGGTATCGCTTTTTCCTTTCGGGGTCCGCTTCGGAGCGTGGATCGCCGCGGGCACCGGGGTGGGGGCGGGCGCCGAGGGCGGCGGAGGGCTCAGGGCACACCCGCGAGGACGCGGGGCGAGCGGTGGCTTCTCCCCTCTCCCTTTTGGGGAGACCCCCAGTGTGGAGGTGGCTGCCCTCGTGGGAGCTTTTGCAGTGAAGTTAGGATTTGGCGATTTGAGTCCATCCCTCCCTCCCTCCCCAGCCCCACTATTTATTCTTTGCGGCGGACGCGGTTCCCCCAAATCATAGCCCCTTCCCCCAATACCTAGCCCTGTGTGATCGAAGGACGGAGAGAGATACAGGACTGCGTGTGTGCGCGCGCGCGTGTTTGTGTGTGTAAGCGTACTTGGCTTCCTGTGATTTTTTTTTTTGAGGTGTGTGTGTGTTTCGTGTCATTTTTGTTTGTGTTTCTCCATCATTTGGTCGTTGATACCGATGGCTGGTTAGCTGGGACCTGGCATCTGCATCTCCCATCTGCCCTATGCCATGCCCCAGCCCCCGCATTCTCGTGGGCACTTGCACGATTTCCCGTCCCATCTCTTCCTCCCCTTTAACCCTTTTTGTGTATCGCCCTTGTGCTACTCCTCCCACCCCATGGTCTTTGTATGACAGTTGCATTTATGGGTTCAAGATGCTTGTGTGTGTGTGTGTGTGTGTGTATGCGAGTGTGTGCAAGTGTGTGCGCGCCTCGGAGAGTCAGACGTGCACTGCTGTGCACCCCTGGGCCGGGCCGAAGCGGGGTGCCGGCCCTTGGCTGTTGCGCTGTGTGTGAGGATGAGGTGGGACGCTGCCCCCAAGCCAGGCCTTTGCCCCGGGCAGGCGTTGACAAAGCAGCAGGCCGGCGCCGGCTTTGTTTTTAACTGTGATATATGGGGTGTGTTTGCACGGTCCCCTGCCCCACATCCCCTTTCCCTTACATTCTGCTACAACAATAGCTTGATTTTCCCCTCTTCTCCTCCCTTCACAT
This sequence comes from Delphinus delphis, assembly GCF_949987515.2. Lineage (NCBI taxonomy): Eukaryota > Metazoa > Chordata > Mammalia > Artiodactyla > Delphinidae > Delphinus > Delphinus delphis. The sequence goes on from NC_082695.1 coordinate 62,335,594, forward strand.
TTCTTCCATTTTCTTTTAATCAGAAACTCCCACCTCCCAAAGCAAATCCGAGATGCATTAGATTCATTATTATTTTTTTTTCTTTTTGTACTCTGCCTCTGGACTCACATTTCTCTTCTTGGAAATGTTTCTGCTATCCTCTCCCACTCCACGTCTGCTTAAATCCCTGCTGGCTGCGGCCCTCCCCCACTCCCCCTCCCTCAAGCTCAGAATGATGTCTTCCCTTTGCGGCCCCGGCTGCTCCACCAAGTCAGAGTGGGGGGTGGCGTCGCAAGCCGGCGCTTTAGTGCGCCCCAGGGGCCCGACTGGGCAGGAGAATGAAAGCCCAGCCCTCCTTCTTTCAGCCCAGCTGTCCCCAGACCCAGCCTGTCCCCAGAACCTAAAAGGCAAGGTTGGCCCCCTTAGGCCTGTTTGAACCACAGTTTTTTCGTGTGATGATAGAATGATGACATTCTGCATTTATCAAATCTTTTTTTTCTTCATTGTGTAGCTCAGTGAATGGTCAACTCGCTGCTGTGTGCGCTGTGACCCTTCTGCCTCCGCATTTAGCTGTATTGTGACACCCCTCTTAACCATCTCCTGTCTCCATCTGAGGAAGGCATTGCTATTTAAGCGGCAGTATCCCCTATCTCAGGCCAGCCTAGCAGTGGGGGGCGGTGGTGGAGTGGGTGTGTGAAGAATAGGAATGGGGGGGCTGGGTGAGATCTCCCTTGAAATGCCAACCCCTCCCCCAATACACAATTATATCTTATTACTTGGCATTTCCTCTTAAAACGGGTGTGGAACATTACACTAGGCAGAAATTCAAAAATGATTAAGAAGGATGTTGAGCCTGAAAGTATAATTATCCTGATTAAATCATTATCATCCTCATTAATACCACCAATCTCTAAATACCATTGCAGGATGCTGATTCCATGTTTTGAAATTCAAATTGCTCAGCTGCCTTTAAATTTTATTTTTAATACATGCCGCCCCCCCCCCAAAAAAAAAAACACCCAAGAAAACAAATTCTGCCAGTCAGTCAAAGTTTACTTTCATGGCAAACACGCCCATAGGAAATTCAAGGGCTGAGGGTTAATTGGGCTGTGAGTAAAATTTAGCACAATGCGATAAGAATTCATGACCTTCCGATAGAGGATACTAATGCTTAACTCAACAAGGTCCTAAACCACAATCTTCTTGTAAAACTATTAGATAGCTTGCCAGCTTAGATCTGTTCCTTTTAGTTTCCATTGTAGTAGTATAGGATGTAGGCCATTTCAGAATAGATGTAGAGAAATAACCATTTTTGTATCTCATCTTGTTTAGCCGAGTACATTGCACTGTAAATCCCTGTTAAGTGGATTCCTTTTGCCTTGGCTTGGAGGCTGTAGCACCCCATATCCCACTTACCTGGGTGGCCATCAGCTAGCTTCCTGGTAGCGCCCAGGCGTAAGTGAAGAGATTACATTTAGTCAGAGGCAAAAAATAATAAATATAGATATGAAAAATTTTGATGACATGACAGTTGCTGCTACTCTGAAAATTTGGTGTAGCAAGGTCCTTGACTTAAGGGGGAGCCATAGCCATGGTGTCTTAATTGTTTAATTGTACAATGTCAAGAGCATCTTTGGACATGCGCCCTGGCCCTCAGAGCTACCCCTTTAACAGCCGGCTCCCTTCTGCTGCCTCGTTGGCCAGACCTGCTTGAAAACTGAAACAAAACAGCAGCAATAAAGAATAAGGCCCCTACTTCAAGGGCCCTTCCAAAATAAAGTCCCAAGTGGCCTCCCCAGATTGCCATTTGGCAATCTGAAAAGAAAGAGAAGAGAAAAAAGAAAAGAAAAGAAAAAGGATCCCCAGCAAAATGGTTTTCCATTAAACAGGGATAGCGTGTTCTGCTGTGCTGAATTACTTCCTGTTCTTATTTTGTGGGTAATTTTTTCTGTATCAAATATCCTTTCGGTTGTGTATCTTTTTCACCTTTTCTTGTACTAAAACTAAAGCATGATCTGTATTTTTTTCCATCCCCCAGTTGACAATGTACAGCGCTCGGGTAGAGATGTTACCCTGCTGAAACGCACTGTGCTCGTGTAGCCGGGCCATCTGCTCGTTGTACGCTGCTTTTGTTCTGTTGCCCTTCCGAAGCATGGTGGGCCCAGCCTTTTTTTTTTTGTATCGTGTGCATGACGACATTGTTACACACAGAATCCACTAATACTAATATACAATCTCTCAATAAAGAACTAGTTTCCTATATTAACCTAGTGTGCTTTTTCTCTTGCTGTTTTCCCATTTATTGTTGTATCCTGCTGTAGATTTTCCCCCTTGCTTTTCTATCCCCACCCTCACCCACCCACCCACCACTCCCACCTCCCATTGTAAGATTTGAGTGAATGCCTTCTGGTTTTTTTTTTTTTTAACTTTTGTTTTGTTTTGTTTTGTTTTGTGGTACAGATATGGTGACTTTAATCTCATCTAGTCCATATCTTTCTACGGTAGATGTCTGGGGCAATGCGGGGGTGGGTCAGTTGTCCTGTCACACCAAAATAGCTCTACTGCATAGAAGGAACGCCTATCTTTGGCTACCTGTGTACCCACCCAATAGCCTCCACATTTCATCTCAGTTTCCAAGTTACATGGGCACTCAGTTTATGATGCTGGTGAAGAGATGGGGCTGTAACACTTAGGTTGAGAAAAGGGATACTGTTCTTAACTAGCAATCTTGTAGCATTTCAGACTCGCCTGAAAAACCCATTTTCAGTTGTGTTTTAACTTTTCTTTTTACTGTTTTATTGATTTACTGTCCTTATAAGTCATGCTGGGGGTGACATGTTACATGCAGTTGAAGCCATGATCTGGAATTTTAAAGTACCCTCTTCTGTGTGCATATTTAAATTGTTGGGACCTGTGATGTAAGTTTTGCATTGAGATCCTGCATAAGGAAGATGTTTGAAACAGAAACCAACTCAGACCACTCCCACATTCATCCCAGGGCCAGCAGCCTGACCTGTTACTGTAGGAATAAGAGGGTCTGTGCCCTCTGCAGGCTGTGAGCCATTTAAAGCTGATTACAGCCTAGTTTCCTGACAGCTGCCTCATCTGTGGCGGTAGTGCCCCTCTTGAGAAAGAAAGCCAGATCTCTGCCATTGTCAGAGTGTGTTGGGGGGATCAGGAAGGAAGTCATGACCTTACCCCAAATTGAATTGGAAGAAGAGCCCTTAAAATATGTCTTTTTCCCATAATTATATTTGAGGAGCCAGTGGAGAGGTATTTTTTCCCCAGAGTGGAACCCAAATTCAAGCATTTGTCAATTACACCTCTTCAATTTCAGCCCAGAACAAGCCTTGACAAATGAGGCGTTTTAGTCACCGAGGAAATTAGTTGATTAAAGAAATTCATGGTTCCTTCAAAGGGTCATCGTTCTGGAGCCGCTCTTCCTTGGACCAACGTGCTTCCTCCTCGCTCCTGTGGGCTGTCTCCCGGCCCGCCTCTGCCCCCTGCCAGCGTCCCTTTCCCGGGCAGGCGCACCCCTGCCTGACCACAGCGCTTCCTAGCCTTCTTTGTGGCTTGGTGCGGCTCTCCTCTCCCCCCATGGCTGCCCTTTCTGCTCTGGCCCTTTGTTCTCATGCTCTCTCCAGCCCAGAAGGGAAAGCTGAGCTGATTTACTGTGACACATGGACACACATGCAAGTTCCCAGCAGAGGCTCATGCTGTAGTTTTTATAAGAAGGGATATGCAGGTCTTCAAGGATTTTGTTTCTCCCTCTCCTTCTTCTCTCCTCATTTTATTTTGGTTTTCATGAAATGTTTAATTTTGTTCCTAGTTTGAGAAAGCAAAATAAACCATCTTCCAACCAACCTCAACGATAAGGAAAACTACCCCAACTCAGGTGATTGCCGTCATTTCTGTCCTAGAGAGCAGTAGTTCATTAGATTGCTATTAAGCAACTCTAAGATTTTATTTCTTTAAGGGAATGTTATGTATGTTGGAATTATTTGGTCAATACGTTTTGAGGATGGTTTAGTAACCTAGTAATAACAAAGAAAGTTAGTGGGTTAATGGGAAGTCATGTTTTAGCAATTTATCAAATGCATATGTTTTCATCCAGATTGTCAGAATAAACATATTTATCCTCTGACTGGATGATCCAGTCATTACAAAGCCATTGTACTTTATATCTACTCTCTCAGCCAACAGATGTGTACCTGTTTTAATAAAGTTTAACTCTAAAAGATTTTGGAAAAGCCTTCTGCTCCACAGATCCTACACTGAACTTTGTAACAAGATGGGACATAGTTCTTGTTTATGGCTTTTCCTTTTGAATAAGAGAACTTCTTTCCTGAAACTAGCATCAGATAAGGTCCACCTAATTGAGGAGCTTACTTGAATAATAGTTCTCATAAATCAGCAAATACTGTTAATCACTCAGGGTTAGGGGAAAAGACCACCAAGAGTCTCCATGCCCTAATATACTGATAACAGGGACTGGCCCACCTCTCACCTCTCTTCCTTTCGTAGTTTGCTCACTTCCTGCCCTACCCACTATGTCCTTCCCAACCCAGTATGTCCTTCCCATCTTTAAATGAGCAGCCTGCTGTGTCCATTGGAAACCTTAATGCTTTTCTGGGCTAGGGAAGCACCAGCTCTGTGCTGGATCCAAGTGCAATGGGAAACCCCTTTCCTGGCCAGGAGACACAGGCCCTTGACTCCGACTCAGGGAGTGACTTTGGATGTCTCAGTCCTAGCTGACCACGGTTGCTCAAATGTGCAAGACACTTGTGCCTTGGTTTCTCTTTGAATCTAAATAGCTCTTTAAAAATTCCTGGCTTAACATAATATGAAAGTGAATTAGTTTTTATTAGTATGGTATGGTTTGGCCACAGATGAACCAATATATTTCTAAGAGAATCAGAGGGGAAACTTACCTTAGAGAGGCTCAGATTTTCTGGATGATTTAAAAACTAAAAGCAAACATTCAGAACCCCACAGCCGAACCACTTGCAATGCCTGTATTTTCATGTGTTCAGTCATTCATTCATTCACTGACTCACTTGTTTGTTCATTTAGTTAATGAGTGTTCATTGAATTTCTACCTGGGGCCAAGTGAAGCAGTGTAGGACCTGGGTGCCTGCCCTCCTGAGGCTTCTGCTGAGGCTGGAAGATGAATGCTTAGGAAACCAGACGCTGAGATGTTCTGTGCCACAGCACCCGAACGGATGGCAAGAACATCCTGGCTTGAGGTGGGAAGAGCTTGGAGCAGTCCAGTGGTTGAGTCCTACTCCGGTCTTGACTGGGAAGGGTGAACTTAGGCCACTGCTCTGAGCATCATCTAAACAATGACTATCATTATACCTACCTGATAGGGTGTGTGGTGTGCAGACTTTTCAGAGGCACCTGGCACAGAGCAGGTGCCTCGGGCATGCTAGGTGGCTGCCCCCATCCCCCACCCCTGTAGGAATTTACTGGCCAAGGGATCAAATAAAGTCAGGGATGACTTGCTGAGGAAGTGGGGTTGAGATGTGCCTCAAAGGTTGGTATGTATACAGGAGGAAGAGAAGTGAGAGCTCCAGGTGGGGACCGAATGGAGTGAGACTTTGGCCAAGGTCAAGTGGCTCTGCTGATTTGCCAAGAACAGAGAGTGCTTATGAGGAGGTCTGTGTGTGTGTGTGTGTCTGGGTGTGTCTCGGGGTATGTGTGCAGACCTGTTGCCTTGCACATCTTCGGGAGGCACTGGGACCATTGTCCTGTCTTTGAATGGTTCTCCTGAGAGCACAACTCCAGGGGATAAGCAACATGAGATTGGGAGAAAAAGGGAGAAAAGGCTGGAAGATACTTTGAAGTCAGTTTCTGAAGACCTTTGGAAGCTCCGGCAGAGTTTGGACTTGCTCCTTTAGCCCCTGGGGGCTGTCTGGGGAGAGTGGTGCTTCAACAACTTCTTATTCTGGCAACTGATGACAGGGTGTGAGCCCAGGGGGCTGAGCCGGGGAGGAGGCCGTGGTGGCCATCCAGGGCTGTTGGAAGCCCAAACCAGGGCTCCAGGGGAGGAGGGCTTGCAAGAGGGGCCTTCCCATAGGAGGAGGTGAGCAGAACTGTGTCAATGGGGAGGGGCTCAGGGGCGGGAGGTCTGGGGGTGCCTGGGAAAATGTAAGACCCTGAAGACAAACAGGGAAGATGGGAGGAACAGTCAATTTGGGGGATAGGTTAGTTCAGTGTGCGGATAAATAGAATTTGAGGTGTAGAAAGTGGCAGAGGGAAGGGGACCACGAAAATGTCCTGAGATTTGAGACTTCTAGTACCCGGATGGAGTAGAAAATTAATTTTGATGATAAAAATGTATCATATTTACATGACACACCCTCAAAAAACTCTCCCTCCGTGCCTTGCTTGGCTATACAGATGCATCTTTAGTTATGCAGGTCACACTTTCAGCAACCTCTCTGCCGACACTGACCCCCTCAGGGAGCTGTGCCCCCATATGTCAGTTTGAACAACTTTTATCAAACTTTACCCTTCTTGAGGAGAACCCCAAGGCCGGCTGGCGGCAGGATCACTGCCTCCACAGGTTTGCAGAAAAGGTCGGCCCTCCCCACGTGAGGAGGATAGCAGAGTCGGGGAGAAGGATGGGGCAGGGGTTTGGCAGCTGGGGACGAGGGCAGGGCGTGAGAGGGGGGGCCTGGGCTCCGACTTCAGCATTCGTCCTGTCTGCAGAGAGTGAATTTTCCCTAACTCAAAGCTCTTTCTCTTCTGTTATCTTATTTCCTCCCCAACACAGCCTGGGAGGAGGTAATTGGGGGCCAGAGGAGGCAACTGAGGCCGATGGTGGGGAAAGTCCATCCCTGCCCGCCCCCAGCTAGGAAATGGCTGAGACAGAAGTGGATGCCAGGTGACTAGCTGGTCGGCTGTGGTTCCCTGCACTGCCTCCATGGCCTGTACACTGTTAGGAACCCTCTTGAAACCAAGACAAGCATTGGAAAGGAATCCCTGCTTTTCCTCCATGTCTGGGGGCAACAATTTGTCCGCATTGGGAGAGGCCTCTGTCCAGCTCGCGGACAGCCATGCTGTGAGGCAGGTCAAGTCCCCAACCTCGAGCTATCCTCCTGGAAGGGGAGGCTGAGAGCCAGGGAAGGTGCATAGTGGACCAGAGAGACCCCTGGGTAGGAAATGAGCAGAGGCTGGAGCCCCATGGTGAGTCCTTCAGCCTGCAGACTGGCTCGGAGGAGGCCTGGCCGGCTTAACTGGGGGACACTCTGCTCTGATCGCCACCTAAATAACCAGGTGTCACCCTTTGAGGACTTTGGCTCCCAAGTCATGAGCACGTTTCCCAAGCTTCCTTAGGTCATTGTGATGCCTTCGCAGATTCTATGTTATATCATCAAGTAGTAGAATCACATTTTGGAAAGTTTAGAAAATAGACCAAAAGGAAAAAAACCTCTTAGGAGTCCACCTCTGTGATCACTTAGTGAAAGGCCTTCCACATTTTTGTTCATACTCATATATGTCTTTTTTGTAGAGCTGTAAACAGTGATAGACACTTCTGCGTTCTCCAGTTTTTCAAATTTAACATATCGAAAGCCTTTTCGTGTTTTGCTAAGCTGTTTTCACCAGCGTCACTTTGAATGGCTTCACCAGATTCCACTTGAATGGTGGCTCCGCATTCAGGCTTGGTGGTCTATGAGGCACCCAACGGCCGTGGGTCACGGGCTACTCCTGCTGGTCTACCTGTGACCTCCCGCGGGCTGCTGTTTGGCCACTAGAGGGCAGGGGGTTAGTGGAATCTGACAGCTTCCAGGCCTCTCTGCTCACCATCAGCCCCTTCCATCAATGGGCCCAAAGAGGGGGAGGGAAGGGCAGGAAAGTGGGTGTGGGGAAGGAAGATTGGGATAAATCCTTCTGAGATCTGGGTTCTGGTCTTTGTTCTGCTACAAACCTCCACCGTGATCTTAAGCAAGTCAGCTTCCTTCATGGGGTCTCAGTTCCCCCATCAGTCAAATGGGGACGATGGGTCCATTGTTTCTGCCTTACAGGACTTGTCACGTGAAGTAATACACATGAAAAGAAGTAAGAAGCCAGCCAGAGACAACAGTAACAATAATGGCCCATTATTCAGGAGGTAGTGCTCAGACAGGCTGTGCAGGACGGTGGGCGCAGCCCTGCTTTGAGGCCGCTCTGCCAGTAACCCCCCTGCTCTGGGTCTGTACCTCCTATCTGCCAAAGGAGATAATTGCCCCTCATTGCCCCTTCCTGCTCTAGAAAACTGTGATTTCCTCTTGATGAGAATAACTTACATTTCCATTGTCTTTTGGCCTTTTCACTGGGCAGCAGCCATGCACTTTGGTGCTCAGTACATAGGCACCTGCCCTTCCACCGCCGCCCTCGGAGGGACGGGGGCGGGAGGGGGGCAGCAGTGACTCCTGGCAGCTCTGCCACGCGGTGAGCGCTCCCCCTGGGAGTCCTGAGCCTGGGGTCCCTCCTGCTTCCTGCTGCTGCTGCTCTGGTTTGGCCTCTGAGCAAGAACTTCCCTGGGGCATCATTGCTTCCTCTTGCCATCCTTTCCTTTAAACCTCCCCCTGAGGTATGCCACTTCAGGGCAGCAGGGGAGTCGGCCCTCCAGGAAGTCACCCACGTGGAAGGGCTCAGCTGCTCCTCCTGGGAGGTGGGGATGCAGTGGCGTGGAGGAGAGGAAGTGGCGGCTGCTGACTCAGCAGCAGCCTGCGGGTGGAGGGGGGGTGGAGGAGCTCTCTGAGGCTGGGAGGAAGTGAGGATTCAGCCAACACCTGTCTCAAGGAAGGGCAGGAAGCTTTGGAACAGCTGCTGCTCCTTCTGTGGGGCTGCGAGTGGGAGAGAAGGGGGTGGAGGCCCGCTCAAGGCTCCCCCTCCCCCCACAGCCTGTTTGCTCGGCCCCAGCGCTCCTCCCTGCATCTGCCAGGGCTTCCAGGCCACCCCCTCCCCATTGCTCAGGGGCCCCACCATGCTGCCTGCCCCCAGCACCATCGTGCTGCCTCCTAGAACACTTACTCTGAGGGTGCTCATGGGTGAATGCGTCCAGCCGCCCAGGGCTGGGGGCACTGGGCTTCCCTAAGCCAAGGGGTGGCCCTTCCTGTGGGGCCCTCAGTCTCCCTGGCACTCCCTGGAAGGGCAGCTGGCCTGGGCAGGCCTACTGCTCCGCCAACACGGCCCTGCCGACCAGCGCTGAGGGGTCCAATTCTGGGGATGGTGAGGCGGTGATGGAAAGACCTGGGTTCCCTCCTTCGAGGGCCGGTTCCCTCCTTCGAGGCTCCCTGCACTGCTGGTCACCCCTGGCCCAGCAGCATGTGTGCCTCACTCGGTACTGAGGGAGGGAGCCAGAAGAGGCAGCTGCACAGGGCTTTGGCCCTGGTTCAGCTGGTGGTGGCCAGAGCCCCTCGCGGACACCAGGGTGGGTAGGCCCAACCTTGGCTTCACCTTTGGTGGACTCACGTCCCTCGGGGCATAGGAGGGAGTCAGGCATGAAGAGGAGTTCAGTCAGCTGGTCCACAGGGAAGCTGGGCCTTGGAGGCGGCTCCTGCCTGACTGCTTTTGGGCGAGGGGAAACTGAGGCTCCCAGGCAGCGGTGCCAGGAAGCAGGGTGGCCGCAGAGCCACAGCCGGAGTTGGAGCGGGAGGGGAAGGGCGGTAGTAGGAGGCCCTGAGAGGGAGCTTGGGCCCTTTGGCACCTGAGGAATGCAGCCTTCTCCCCACCGGGAGGAATGGGGCTGCAGGAGGCGCGAGGGGAAGAGAGGCCACGTGGGCGTAAAGAGTGCAACAGCCATCAGCCCCCACCTGAGCAGGTGAGCTGGGAGTGTGATGACGTAGGCCGAGGAGGAACCCAGACATGAATGTGGGACGGTGTTTGCCCAGCCCATCCCCATCCCATCCTGAAGGGTCCCCACCAGCCCAAGCTTCCCGTAGGAGAGAGGTGGAGGAAAGAAGGAGTGAGAAGGTTACAGTGTAGGAGGAGGAAGTTAGAGACGCACTGTCTCATCACTGAGCCTCACTTCTCAGCAGGAAGCACCCATCTCTTGGGTACTTACTAAGTCTGTGCCGGTGCCTGCCTTGTGTTCGCCTGGGTGGGTGGGCCTGGCCTGGCTTGCCCACCAGACTAGACGGGAGACTGGACAGGTGTGCAACAGACAAAGGGCAGAACCCTTGACTTGGGTCAAAAAAAGGGCCTTGCCACACCACAGAATAAACACAGCATGGTTTTCAGTTTTCTTACTAAATTTGGAAAAAAGAAGATTTTTATATTAAACTAAGCAAGGAACTCTTATGCCACCAGTTACAAATTTTGCATGGACTTTTGAGTGAAAACATAGGGCTTTAATGACATATTTCATTCACGCACTCCAGGCCAGTCCATACCCCTACGACTGGGGGGCTGGGGTCATTTCACACCCCTCTGACATTTGGGCCCTCCTGGGGAAGAGTGTGAGGGGCACTCCTGGGTAATCCAAGGCTTTCTCTTTGCAGAAGTGGGAACCCAAGCCTGTCCAGAGGCTGGAGTAGCTAAGCCAGCTCCCAAGGGACCTGGTCAGGACTGCGACCGGGGCCCCTTGGCCCCGAGGGCCAGCGCTCTCCTCAGGTCTTGACTCTAGGCCAGCTGGAGGCGGCCCAAGCTCCAGTAACTCCAGCAGGATGGTCAAGGGGCATTTTGTGGGGGACAGGACTGGGCAAGGCTGAAGACAGCATAGGGTTTAACTGGGCAGAGGGAGAAGGGTGGCATTTCAACATGGTGGTCGATTCACATATATTCCTAGTCTGCAGAGCCAAGGCCAGGACTGGAAGCCACGGTCTGAGAGGAGAGGGCAGCAGACGAGACAACCCCATGAACTGGCGTGGGAGGAGGGCCTTCCTGTGGGGGGCACTCAGCAGAGGGCTGTCCATGGTACTGTAAGGACTCTTTTTTTTTTTTTACAGTGATAAAATATACATAGCATAAAAGTTGCCATTTTACCCATTTTATAGTGTACACTTCAGTGACATTGAGTACATCCGTCATGTTGTGCCACCATTACCACTCTCTACTTCCAAGACTTTTTCATTACCCCCAACAGAAACTCAGGGCCCCCTTGACCTTGAGGCCTGTTCCCAGGCAGGGCCAAGCTGTGCTTGCCGGGACCCCTCCAGGACGGTGGGGGAGATTAAGTGGTAGCAAGGAAAGCACAGCTTTTGGCCTCAGGGAGGGTTCAAGCCTGGTCTTGCCACCTGCTTTGGGTGACTTTGGACCTCTCTGAGCCTCAGTCTCTTCATCAGAAAAAAATGGAGATAATTGCTATTAATACTAGTGTCATGGGGAGGTGAGGGTGAAAGAGAGTTATGGTGCATTTAAAGTACAAGCACACGAACCTCTGGGAAGTGCTTAGCAAAAGATGGTCATTCTCAGCTCCTCACTCACCCCATCCCCTCTGAACACACATCCCTGTTTGTTTGGGCCTGGAACAGTCTAAGGGGTCCAAAGGGAGTGCAAAGGGAACAGACAAGAACTGGCATGTTTCAGCTTCACTGGGTAAGCAGTTACTGAGAATCTACTTTGGGCTGTGAGCAACCGAGGCACAGATAGCGTCTGGCCCACAGCCTAGCTGGGGAGACCCCCGAGTACCCCTGGAGTGGGGTGGAGAATGCAGACTGGGCTACACTGAGGGCCAGGCCGATGGTCATGCTGGCTGGAAAGCGTGGCCCAGCCTGGAGCAGCTGGCCAGGATTGGTGCCCGGGATGGGAAGTCACTGAGGGCTGGTAAGTCAGGAGGGCCTCCTGGAGAAGACAGAACTGGAGCTGCCCCCCACGGAGGGAGTGATCTGCAGCTTGCTGACTGGGGGAGCTATCAGGTCTGCCTGCCCCCTGGCGCCTCTCCCACACAGGCCCAGATCTGATCCAAGAGGTGAATGTTCAGAGTCCTGTGGCTGTTACCTTGTCTGATTTTTCTTTTTCTTTTCTGGAGCATCGGGCCCTCTCATTTCATTGTCATCCCACCCCCGCTAGTCCCCTTCTTCCCTGCTATCCCTCAGCCCCAGCCATTTCCCCTGTAATCCCCTGCCTCCTCCCACCCCTCTGCCTTGCTGGACCGCCTGAGTGCTCCCATGGGTCAACGTGCCACCCCCAGGGATGGCCACACAGAGTGGGATGCTGCCTGGGAGGAGCTGAGGGTTGGTGAACTCCTCTGAAGCGGGCAACCCTCTCAGGCACTGGTTCTTCTCCCTGCAGAATTGGGTACTATTCTTACCTGCCAGGCTGAGTGAGAGTCAAATGAGATGGTGGATAGAAAGCACCCACCATGACACCTGGCACAGAGCACGGGGCTACGCTTATTGTTATACATGGCTACCTGGTAGGTAGTTGCCACGTACATGACCCCCTGACTCCTCCTAGGAGGCACTTTGAATTTGGTAAGGGGAACAAAGCGTAGGGGAAAAACTTCTCTGAGCCTCAGTGTTCTCATCTGTAAAATTGGGACAATCCTAGTAACCCCTGCAACAGGGTTATAATGAGGCTCAGATTTGATCTTGGATTTGTTCAGCTGACCACACAGATGTGTACCTTGTGTCGGCATTCGACCAGGTACTGGAGGCATGAGGATAATAACAACAACATGAGCATCAGCAAATGCTCACATAGCACTTGCTCTGTGCCAGGCGCTGTCCTGAGCACTTTAACTGCCCTAGGGGTGTCGTCCCATGGGAAACAGACACTTGAACAATCAAGAAAGTATGGTTCAAGGTACATGCTGTGTCTCTCTCAGGAGAAGCTCAGGCTGAGCTGAGTCTTAAAAGATGCGTGGGGCTGACCAGGAGGAAAGGCGGGGGCAGGGTGTTGCAGGCAGAGGGGCTGCAGGGCACAGGGACTGCCAGGCGTAGGGCGGGTTGAGGAGCAGAGTACTGCAGAGGGGCCGTGGGAGGAGGCTAATGTCCTGTGGGGCAGCTGGGCCCTTGTCACTCCTAATTGTCAGCATATCAGTGTTGCCTGCTAATCAGCATTGCTGGTGGCTGATTGGCCTTTGTCAAGAATGAAGTGCACACAGTCTACGCGGTCCGGTATGAAATAAGGGCTGAGGGTGAGACCTGGGCGATGCCTTTGAAGGTCTAGAAAACAAACTGGAATCCTGACAGACCCCCAGAATAATAATAATGGGGCATTAATAATAATAATGTTATCATGTTCTATTGCTGAGATGGAGCAGTTCAGAGGAGGGGAAGGGGAGGGTAATGTGGTATCTGGGAGACCTGGAAAATGTGGGGATTGAGCTGACCCTTGAAGCAGGGGTCTGGGGCAGCATTTCCCAACACACTGTCCAACCAAATGCTGGGACCCCTTGAGCTGTTAAAAGCTGTTTGTGCAAAAGGTTATGTGTTCCAACAATTTGAAAAAATGCTACACACTATACCCCTGTCTTATATCTATTAGCTTATTAAAGGTTCTGATAAGTCCTGTAATAAAGAAACCCCTTTTGGTTCTGCTTCAGTAGGATTTACCCAAACTACCTGAACACAGAACTCTCTCTCTGTGTGTGTGTGTGTGTGTGTGTGACTCCTAGAAATACGTCTTGAACATGGAGCACAGTTTGGCAAATGCCGGCCTGGGAGCCAGGTCATCTAGCTCAAGACTGGCTAAAAAGCAACTCCTTATACTGAAGGGAAATGGAGACTGAGAAAAAGCCTGCAAAAGATGGCTCATCAGTAGGTGACTGCTTGTCTCAAAGTACCCACCCCTCCAGCGCAGTCTTCCTCCCAGGAGTGCCATCCTTGCCTACTCGAGAGGATTCTCTAAGATCAGAAGGTCGATGGGGAGCCGGTCACTCACTCCCAGTGCCACCCTTGCAGGCTAGCCGGGGAAGCTCTGCCAGCAGCCGGGGAGACGAGGTGGCCCTGGAGGGAGCTCCTGGCCACTGGAGGGAACCCCACTCTGCTCAGGACTTCCTCCCACCTTCTTATATTTATGATCTTGCCCAGGTTCCTCGGGTTGGGCTTTCTCCCTACCCACCTGTGAGCCCCTGTTCCCCTGAACCCACAGCTGCGTCTGACACACTGCACACGACCCGTCTAGCACGTGACGTGCACATAATCGTGCACCTGCATGCTCAGCCTGACACATGCCCATCTGTACACAGTCCCCGAGTCATACACATTTACACACTCGCACACAGGCCACACACCTGCGTGACGTCAGCAGTCCATTCATCGACACTCATAAATATCTGTACGCACAGAACATCACACAGTCACATGCACAGGTGACGATAGATGCACACAGCCTCTTGCTACTCACACATATGAGTATACACAGCGACACTGTGATACCCACGCACGTTATCTCTGGAGATACAACTTAAATGTCCGCTTCCCCTTCTTTCCACCGACATGTCTCCTGAACCCCATGAGGTGGACACCATCACTGGATTCACACAATTAATATTGCAACAAGCCTTGAGCCAGGATGACGCCACCGGGCTTGCGCATGGCCACGTGCCCCAGCAGAGCCTGTGGCCCCCAGTTGTCACCGACTTCAGGGCTCCACTGTCTCCATGAGCCCTTTTGTTGCAGCCTGGGAGGCGCAGTGGCCTGTGTGGGCTACTGAGGGGGCACCCTTTATTTGCCGTGGTCTCTGCTATAGCTGCCTGGTGATGGATGAGACAAACATCGCCCAGCTCCTTTGGGAGGCTATGTGGCCTGGGGGGCTTTGTGGAGGAGGTGGGCCTAGAGCTGGTGTTGAAGGCTGAGGTCGCTGTCAGTACGAGGTGAGAAAGCGGGGGGCACCCAGGTGGAAGGCCACGAGAGGGGAGCGGGGAGGGCTGAGCACGGCTGGTGGCCCCTCAACCCTGAGAACCCTGGCAGCGGTTATGAGGACAGTTTGGGCAGAGGTGGAAGAAGAAGCAGTGGGGCCAGGAAGCAGCCAGCAGCCCTGCTCGGCTGGGGTTTCCACCCGCCACGCTGGGTGCTGGTCCTGACACCTGGGAGACTCCTCAGCTGGTGCTCAGCCTCTGCGCGTGTGGCTGGGGGAATTAAACAGACGGTGCGGTGTGAACGGCGCTGCCCTGTTTTATAAAGTGCCCTAACAAGCTGGCGAGCCGGGCACACTCAGTCTTATTTACGGCTGCAGTTATTTCTCTGACATTGAGATTAATTTGACGACAGCTGATTATAAGCTCTTCTATCATCAGATGGGCCCACTACCTGGGAGGAGAGGAGGGCTGGATTTAATTTGTGAATACTGTGCTGGGTTCTGTTCCTGGAGTGTGTGCGGGAGTCTCAGCCATAAGTCACGGAAGGCACCAGCAGCACTGAGCCCAGAGGCCCGGGAGCTGCCCGATCCGGCCACGTGCTGGAGACGGATGTCCCGGCAGGTGGGCGGGTCTGTAGACCCATGGAGCCTGGCGGGATGCACGCCATCCGTGCTGCGAGAGAGATCTGGGGCATCACCTGGCCAAGGAGCCTTCAAACCCTAGAGTCTACACCAAGTAAGAATCACCTGGAACTTTGTTAAAACATGGATTTTTCCAGCCCTACAGAGTCACCGCCTCTGGGGGGTGGGGCTTTTGACTTCCCCAAGTCTGGCGTTTTCTCGGAGGAGACCTGCCTGGTACAGTCCTGCCTTGGGAGGCCTTGGTCTGTGGACAGGCTAAGTGGCCCCTCCAGTTTCCCCCTGCTCCAGGCGTGGCTTCCCTTCCCTGGGTGTCTGAAGAGAAAGACACAGGAGAAGGGCTGGCAAAAAATAGGCCGAGTGGAAAGCTAAGACGTTGGGTCTTGAGCAGAATGGTAAAATCGGCAAAGGCTGTCTCCTTCCTCCCATGGAGCCCCCAGCACTGTCATGCCTCAGCTGTGGGCCCCTCCTGCCGGGCAGGAGAGAAGCATCAGCTCATGAACGTCATGCTGGGGCTTACAGGCACCATCTCTCTGTCTCCTTATGTTGATCTTTGGGTTACCTTTTATTAAACCCCATTGAGAGATGAGAAAACCGAGGCAAGGTAAGAGGTGGTTTTAAATTTCATGGCCTAGAAACTGAGGCTGGGGTTTCAGTGCAGCTGGGTTACCTGGTCCCTTCTATGACCCAAGGCGGTATTCCTACCCCGGGGGCAGGGCTGCACACACCAGACTTTGCATCCCTCGGCAGACAGTGAATCTACGGGGTGTGTGGGGACCGGGTCCATGAGAACTCGAGGGGTTAAAGAGGTGCCCCCGCTCCTGAGCAGTCTTCCTCCCTGATGGGGGCTACATTCCTTGGGGCCCCTGGGCCAAATGCAACAGATCTTTCTCCACTCGTGGCCTGGCAGACCCTGTCACTGCAGGTCGGTGGGGGACATGGTTGTGGGGCAGGAGGGCCTGACTCACACACATGGCCCCTGACTGGCCTTGATGGAAGTGAGTGGCCCATGGGCAGCGACCTTGCCCCTTGCCTTTCCTTGCATTTCCTCGGCCTGTGCCAGGAGGCCAGCCTATGTCCTCTGCCTCCCAGGCCCTGGCCTTTCCTTCCCACCACTGACTCTCCTCTTGGCAGCCTTTGCAGGGCTCTGCTAGGCACTTTTGAGAATCCTTCAGGCCAAGCATCCCTGGTTCCTCCAGTGCCTTTGGTTCCATCCAGATGCTGAGTTTGATGAACTACAGCTGGTCAAAGTCCATAAAATGAGAAGGAAGCCAGTATGGACTCCATCAGATGCCCTCCCTTCGTTGAAAAATCTGCTTCCATTAACGTAGCCTAAGTTTGCATCAGATGTTTTGAGTACATGTCACCCTATTATTGAGCTTAATTCATGCAGACCTGAACTCTTGCATCTGATAACACCTGTTTGGAGACACTTATGTCTTCACCTAGTGGAGTCGGTTTATTGGGTAGGGTTTAGTTTGGCTCTGGTGCCAGAGACTCAAAATAAAGGTGGCTTAAAGGGGATACCAACTATCTCAATCAGCCTGGAGTTAGTGGTCCTGGGCAGGTGCTGATGTCAGGGACGCAGGCATCTCTTCTTCTTGCTCCACCCTCCCTGGGGTATGGCCCTTTTCTGCGTGTCCAGGACAGTTCACCCCATGTCCACTTTCTAAGCAGCAGGATGGAGGAAGAAGAGAAAGGGCAGGAAGAGCATGATATATTGCTGCCTGGCACCTCCACTTGTATCCCATTGGCCAGAACTTGGTCTCATGACCACACATGGCTGCAAAGGAGGCTGGGAAATGTAGTTTTTATTCTGGAAGGCCATGTGCCCAGCCAAATTTGAGGGTTCTATTACCATAGAAGGAGAAAACAGATATTGGGGGACAGCTCATCACCTCTGCCTCAGTTGGTTCTTAGTACCCACAGGTGAAGCCTTACATTGATCCTATTTAAAGACTGTCCTATGAGAGAAACTTACGGTCTCACAAGCAAACTCCTTGCCTCTGGAAATTAAAAAGAGACTGTCTGTGTCCACTCCTCTCAGTTTAGTGTTGTGGTGGATGGGGCTAACATGCCCGCCATGGCTTCACCTAACAGGCAAGGACCAGACACCAAGGCAGGAAGTGAGAAGCCACTGTCCAGGTTGGTGTCAAACCACTGACCTGTGTTGATAGGATGTGCTCACTCATTTATTTACAAATTCTCCTCATTGTCCTGGTGACTAGGTTGCATTTTCCATCTTGTCCACAAGAATACAGTAGAATGTGTGAGCTAAGAAGGAGATCATAACTGTGAGTGCCCAGCCAGGGTGTGGTGTACAGACCCTCAACAGAAGCTGTGTGTCCTCAGGCAAGGTATGTAACCTCTTGGAACTTTGTTTTCTCATCTGAGAAATGGGGATGTAGTCAAGACCCGCCCCTTGTTGTGGGCGAGATTCAGCAAGAGTCCACAGGCAGCACCGGTGCAATGTCTGGAGCAGGGATGGAAGCTGCCACAGCAGCAGGGTGGCCTGGGGGTCAAGAGCATAGGCTCCAGGTCAGGCTGCCAGGAGCGAGTGAGGCTAAGTACTCTCCGGAGAGCTTGTTTTTGTGAGGATTATGTGCGGTACGGACAGCGTTAGCACAGCACCTGGCAAGGGGTGGGCACTCCGTGAATGCTAGTTTGCTCCCTGCCCTCTTCCCTGCTGCCATGGGCAAGGGGTGTCACCCCATCCCTCCCCAGATGGTGGGTGGAGGTAGGGGGAGGACTCTGAGAATCAGAGCAGAAGTGACCGGCCAAGGAGACACGAGCTGCTGGCAGGCAGAGACCCAGGACTCTGGCCCCTCAGGCCAGGGTGGTGCCTACCGCCCCAGGCTCCTACCTCAGGTCCTCCGTGAGGGAGGGTGAGGGAAAGGAGGTTTGCTCTCCAGAGGCAGCAACCAGACATGGATATCCCATGTTGAGGGCCCACAGACCTGGGGGCTTGGCTGGACCCTGTCCACCAAGACCCAGCTCTCAGGGTGTTTACTGGAAGCCTGGAAAGGCAGGGCTGGAAGGGACCCCAGAGATATCCACCCCTTTCAACCAGCCCCATTTTGCAAAAACAGATACCCAGAGAGAGGAGGGTACATGGCCAAGGGCACTCAGCCAGGGTGGAGACCCATGCCCCACCCCCCACCCCCCACTCCTGGACCAGGAGAGGGGCCGCAAAGCTCCATGTTTCCCACTTTCTTTCTCTTCTCTTCATTCTGCTCCCAGTTATGAATCATGTCATTTCTTCCCAGTGCAGTCCTCCTGTCCAGTCTGTGGGAGGCCAGGGAGGCTCAGGCGTGTTAGCAGAGGCACCTTCAGGGACCAGGGACGACCTCTTAAGGGAGCAGCTGCGATGTGGAGGGAGCTTCGCAGGGTCAGGGATGGGGCTTGGGCTCTGATGTCAGTCCCGAGGCTCACTGGTGCGTGCTGTGGGCAAATGGGACCCGCTCCCAAGGTTAGGATGGAGATTAACCCACATAAGTTTGTAGACTATGCGGGGCCATTCAGATGCGAGGTTCTGTTCACTCAGGCTGAAAAGATGAGGTTCTCATACACAAAGCACAGGACAGGAAGGGCTGATGAGGGAGTGTAGGTGTCCAAATCCAACAGTGCTATTGACAATACAGGGTCTACTTATATCTTAGAGGCCAAACAGGAGAAACCTTTACAAGCATCTCAATAATTGGTTACGATATTTCCAGGGCGTTTGCCTGACGCTTCAGGGTTTCACAGAACACACCACTGCAATCAGTCAGTAAGCTCTAATGTGCATTTGTACATTTCCCGTCTCTGAAATTGAGATGTGATTTTTCTAGATACCCGTGCGACCCGGTTTAATTGCCTTTTAAAAATCTTTTGGGGGTTCATAAAGTGATGGTGCACTGTGCAATTGATGGCCTCTTAGAATTGAAATTTAGCATTCTTTTTAATGCTTCCCATTCACAAAGCTTTGGGGGCCACAGCTAAGTCTGTAAAACCCTCAAAGGCAAACTTCAGTGCCAAGTTTGTGATTCATGAGATCTCGGTTTCTTTCTCACCACAAACATCCCCCTTTATCTTGTTTTTAACATTTCACGACCCGTCACATCCAAGGACTCAGGAGGATAAACACATCCCGGAGGACCAGAAAGCAGCGAATCTGGAGATAGGAATCCTGGGACCTCTCTGAGCTTTGTTAAGCTCTCTGGGGCCCTTGGGCTCCTTGCTGGTCCAAGGGGAAGAGCATCCTTTCTGCTTCACTCTTCAGGGGCTGGTGAGGACCTCAGGGAAACTTGCTGTCTAAAAAGCTTTGCAAAGGACACATGTGCCCTAGAGTTAATATTCTAGAAAAAATGCTAACTTCCTTAACCTTCCCTCTCTCCCCAAACCAGCTGTCCAAGCCCTCTTCCTGGGCCTATCCGAGGACCACCAATCTTTTTTTTTTTTGCGGTACGCGGGCCTCTCACTGTTGTGGCCTCTCCCGTTGCGGAGCACAGGCTCCAGACGCGCACGCTCAGCGGCCATGGCTCACGGGCCAAGCCGCTCCGCGCCATGTGGAATCTTCCCGGACCGGGGCACGAACCCGTGTCCCCTGCATCGGCAGGCGGACTCTCAACCACTGCGCCACCAGGGAAGCCCTACCACCAATCTTCTAGACACACAGGTGACCCTTCTGGAATGCTGACCCCTCCTCCTCCCACTCCAGCAGCTGCAGTCTCCCAGTACCCTGAGATGTCCCTTCCTAGGGCCTCTGCCGCTCTTGCATTCGGTGCCTGCCTGGGCTCCCCCCTCCCTCTCTCCTCCCCGCCCCCACCCTGTGTACTCAGCTGCCCCCTCAAGACCTTCCCTAAGCCCAGCTTTGTACACATGATCCAAAGCCTTGCGTGGCCCCACTCTTCCTGCAGGAGCCCCTGTACCTAAATGCCCAGTACAGCCCCACCGCATGGGGGTCTCTGCCTGCCATGGATGATAAGGACGTGACGAGGATGCCACAGAAGGACCTCTGTGTTGGTGGAGGCGTGGCCAGGTGATGGCGGCTGCTGAGTCAAGGCCACGGGCTGGTCCTTGGCAGCGTTTTCATGGCCCTTGGCTCTAGGCCAGGACGAGGTTGGCTCAATGCAGGTCCAAATCTTTACCATTCCCCTCTCATTCTCTCCTCTATCTATTACCTAAATATTTATTAAGCCCCTACTCTGTGCCAGGAACTGTTGAGCCAGGATTCAGACCCAGGCAGGGGACCCCAGAATCTGTGCCGAAGTTGAAAAAAATTGCATTATCTTCCTTCCTTTCATTTGTTTCTTTATTCATTCACTCATCCCACAAATGTTGATTGAATGGCCCACCCTGTTCCAGGTATATTCCAGGCACTGAGGACACAACAGTGAACAAGACAGTCAGGACCCCTCCTCTGGATTTAGGGAGCTTACATTCTTGTGGGGGACGACGGCAGACAGCAAATACGTAAGCAGGTAAACAGACAGCATGTAGGAGGTGACAGGGGCTAGGGTGCAAAATAGCACAGGGTGAGGGGGCCAGTAATGCTGGGGCGGGGGTGGGGGAGAGGCAGGAGGTGCTCACTTTATGTCCACACTAAGGAAGAACCCTGTTGTCAGTGCCATGCTTACCAGAGCCTGAAACTTGAGGGCAGTGAGAGAGGGAACCCAGAGGATGTAATGGGGTGAATCTTGCCTCCCTTGTTGTGGGTGGGGCTGGCTGCTTCCTGCCTCCTGATCAGGACAGGGTGTCCACACTGCTGGTACCTGCTCTGTACCAGGTACCCTAGCAGCACAGTCCTCACACCTGGGAGGTAGAAACTGTCATTACCCCCATTTTACAGATGGGGAAGCTGAGGCAAAGAGAGGTCACCCAAGGTAACACAGCTGGTAGGGGTGGAGCCAGGATTCAGACCCAGGCAGGGGACCCCAGAGTCTGAGCTATGACTACTCTGCTACACTGACCTCTGTATGTCTGTGCTCCACCCCTGGGCCCAGTGGTTCTCTGAGCTCTGGGGCCAGATGGCTGCCTCCCCCACCCTCATCCCTCGGCAGGGGTGCTGACTGGTGGGTGTGGCACCCGGCATGGTGTTCCAAACCCTTCTCAGTGCACGTCTTGCTGTGGCTGTACACATGAGGAAACTGAGGCCCAGAGAGGGGAACTGACTTGATCAAACCATATACTAATTATGACCAAAGAGGTTCAAGGACTCTCCTCTCCCGCATTGTCCTCCCTTTGTCTGATATCTTTGCCCGGAAGCTTCAGGGCTCGTGGCAGGGCCATGGTTGGGGGTGGAAGGAGGTGGAAGCATGGTGGGTCTGTCCATATTCTGGGGACCATCTCTGAGGACAGGTGTGTGCGTGGATGTGCACGCACGTGTCTTTGTGTGCATGTGTGGGCACATGTGTGTATTGGTGTGTGCACATTCTGTGTATGAAGGTGTGTGCACATGCGTGCACATGTGTGTATATTCAGATTCCACCAAGGACTCCCATGAATCAAATCCGAGACACGGGAAGTTGAGGGTTGAGAGGGCACCCGGGGCCTCAGCGACCCCTTCCAGGGCTCTGCCACACCCCAGGCATTGCCACACTCAATGGCATTGCCATCTGCTCTCCTCACTGTGTCAGCTCTCCACCCCCTGACTCCCTGCCTCTGTTCTACACCTTGGTCACATCCGGTCATGGTGCAGGAGTCCGAGGTTTTACACTCAGGGAAAACTGAGACCCCCAGAGATTAGAGGGTTCCTTCAGAGTCAGATGCAGCCCGTTGGAAAGGCAACATTCTTTGCCTTTGAGCTGCAGCGTTGACTCTGAGTAGCTCTCTTATCTGTCATCAGGGTTACCTGGGGAGCTTGCAAAGATCCGTATTCCCAGACCTCAAGGCAGAGCTAACTTTCTGAAATAGGAATCTACGTCTATAAAAATACGGATTTGTGAATTTTAAATACAAGCTAAATACAAGCTGGTGGTTTTGCCATTAAAGAGGAAAGACGCGGGGCTTCCCTGGTGGCGCAGTGGTTGAGAGTCCGCCTGCCGATGCAGGGGACGCGGGTTCGTGCCCCAGTCTGGGAAGATCCCACATGCCGCGGAGCGGCTGGGTCCGTGAGCCATGGCTGCTGAGCCTGCGCGTCCGGAGCCTGTGCTCCGCAACGGGAGAGGCCACAGCAGTGAGAGGCCCGCGTACCGCAAAAAAAAAAAAAAAAAAAAAAAGAGGAAAGATGCGCATGTGCGGAAAGTGTAAGCAGCATGGAAGACTCACCGCTGAACACCTTCTCTCCGACCTCGCCTTTGCCCCCAGGCCCCTCCCCAGAGGCAATGACTGTAATGCTCACCTTTGATATAGTAGCAAGCGCTGCACTAGACGTCACACACGCACATGTGTATTGTGTTGAACAGAACGCGTATGTCTCTGCCTTCATGCGGCTTTATGGTCTAGTGGAGGCGACTGGGAATAAACAAATGACCCACAAATACATGCATAATCATGAAGTGTGACAAGGACCAGGCATGATCAGAATGGAGTGTTGGGGGCAGAATAGCAGGAACAACCTCATTTTCGTGGGTTGTGCTGGAGGAGGTGGTGGGATGGAATGAGGCTTCCCGATCTCCTGTCCAGAATCTCAGCTGATTCTGAAGGATCCCTCAGTGGGGCTGGCCAGGGCGGGCCGGGGGAGGCGGGGAGGCTCTCAGGACCCTCTCCACTCACTTCTCACTCGATGTCTGGGGTACAGAGAGGAGCAAGACCCCTCCTGACATTTGGGAGTCACCATCCAGTTAGGGAGACAGGACATCACCCATGATAAGGATTGTACTGGTTTCCTAAGGTGGTCGTGACACATAAGCGGGGGTCTTGAAACAATAGAGATTTATTGCCTCACAGTTCTGGAGGCTGAGAGACTGAAATCAAGTGTTGGCAGGGCCGTGGTTCCTCTGAAGGCTCTGGGGAAGGATCTTTCCTTTCCAGCTTCCGGTGGTTGCTTGCAATCCTTGCCTTGCAGACCCATCACTCCAATCTCTGCCTGTGTCATCACGTGGTGCTCTTCCTGTGTGTCTCTCTGTCTCCACGTGGCCTTTTTATAAGGACATCAGTCATTGGATTAGGACCCACACTAATCCAGATGACCTCATCTTAACTGGGTCACATCTGCAAAGACCATATTTCCAAATAAGGTGCAGGGGGTTGGGACTTCAACATATTTTTTTGCGGGACACAACTCAATCCACAACAAGGATGAGACACGTAGGCCCAGGGAGCGGGACAGCCTATGATGGCTGCAAGGATTCAGGGAAGGTCTCCAGGGTTTGAGGGTCCAGGTACATGGGGAGGAGGACTGAGAATGAGCAAGTGAATGGGTAAAAGACCGCAGAGGCAGGAATGCACAATGCACACACAGCCATAGGGAAGAGGCTCCCAGGATCTGCTCAGAGCTGCCTTCTAGAACTGTGAGTTCAGTAAAATGAGGCTTCAGCGCATCCTAAAGGGAACCCATTTGTTTCTCCCCTACAGGAAGTGATGGGGGCCCTGGGTGTTCTCAGCCTTCGCCTGTGACCTTCCTTCCCCCTGGCTCTGGCTTTCAGGTGTGGTGGCTGCAGAAAGAGGAGTGACTGCCACCTGGTCTCCTGGGATGAGCTAACACATGTCCGCAAAGCTCATAGCCTCTGGCTCTTGATGACATGCTCCAAACACCCAAGACTGTCCATTCCTCCTATTCTTATGCCCACACCAACCAGCTTCTTTTTCCATCCCTTTTCTTTTAAATTAATTTTATTTATTTATTTATTTATTTTTGGCTGCATTGGGTCTTCGTTGCTGTGTGCGGGCTTTCTCTAGTTGCGGCGAGCGAAGGTTACTCTTTGTTGCAGTGTGTGGGCTTCTCATTGCGGTGGCTTCTCTTGCTGTGGAGCACGGGCTCTAGGCGCGCAGGCTTCAGTAGCTGTGGCACACAGGCTCAGTAGTTGTGGCTCACGGGCTTAGTTGCTTCATGGCATGTGGGATCTTCCCAGACCAGGGATCGAACCCGTGTCCCCTGCTTTGGCAGGTGGATTCTTAGCCACTGCGCCATGAGGGAAGTCCTCCATCCCTTTTATTCTCACACTGAGGGAGAAACCTGTGTGTGAGATGACCCACCCTGTTGTCATTGTATCCCCAGTGTCTAGAGAGGGTCTGCTCGGAGCACATATGCAAAGAGATATTCTTTGACTTAAAGAAAAGCCACAATGAGATGAGAGCATCCTGATAGTCACACGCTTAGATCTTGTCCCTGCAGAGACCCAGCTCCCCCAGCCCTTCACACACACTGCTGTGTCAGGAGGACTGCACCCAGGTCCTACCACTGCCACTGAGCTGAGCTGATGCTTGGGAGAGGCACCTCCCCTTCCTGGGCCTCAGTAACCCTCCTTGTAGTATGGAGGTGGTAGTACCCACTTCGCAGGGCTTACATGTGAATAGCTGTCACGAAGCTAGAATTGAGCAAATTATTTCAGCCCGACCATCTGCACTCCTGCTTTGTAATCTGAGCCCTACGCCAGGCTGGGTAATGCAGGGTGGGCCAGGCAGGCTGCACCCTGCCTGAGGAGGGGATGGATCATGTGTAAGGAGTTCACAAAATGAGAAACACTACAAGGGGGTGTGGTGCAGGGAGCTCTGAGAAGGCATGACTAGGATTTCAGTTGGCTCCAGGGTCAGTGGAGTCCTCCTGAGGAGGTGGCCTATGAAGAGGAGTTAGCCAGGCAGAGAGTGGGAGAAGAATTCTCAGCAGAGGGAATAGTGTCTTGGAAGCCAGAGCTCACGGCCTGTCCTAGAAATAGAGGGCAATCTGGTGTGGTTGGAACAAAGAGAGCAAAGGGTATGTGAGAACTGAGGCCAGAGAGACCAGATGGACTCCAGTGGAAGGGCCATTGTATTAGTTAGCATTCTATTTGGTTTAGTATATACAGTTTATTTCTCTCACTTGTCTAGAGGAAGTCTGGCAGGAATAATCCAGGGCTGGTGTGGTGCCCCATAGTGTCAGGGACCCAGGTTCTTACTAATTGCTCTGCCATTCTTGACTTCCATTCCCAAAGTCACTCATAGCCCAAGACAGCTGCTAAAGCTCCAGCCTTTGTGTCTGCATTCCAGCAAATACTAAGGAGGAAGGGATGGGGATGCTTCCTCAAATTAAGACACTTCCTAGAAGTTGCACACACCATTTCCATTTAAATCCTATTGGACAGATTTTAGTCACGTAGTCACACTTAACCTCAAGGGAAACTGGGGAAGTGTCTTTATTCCAGACAGCCGTGGGCCAGCTAAGAATGAGGGGCTCTGTTGTTACGGAAAGAGAGGAAGTTGGATATTGGGGATAACTCATGGCCTCCACCATAGTCACCATGTTTAGTATTTCAGTTGATGAGGGCACTCTAGGTCCAGAATATCACAAGATGCATCATGAATCCATGTGCTGGCTCCACATGGGAGGAGGAGGGGTCGTGTGTTTATGACTAGCCCTGGAGGAACTGAAGCTGTTCTACAGACAGTGGACTAGGTTGGTGGTCAGTCCCAACTGGAAAAATGGTCTTCCTGCTTCGGTGGGAGCCCGGGGTTCCTTGGGAAAATACAGGTGGAGTTCCAAACAACTTGTTTACAAACTCTTGAGACCAGGTGGCTTGTGTCCTTTTCTCGAAGACATTTCCATGGCAATCCCTGCTTTCCAGCCTGGCCTTCCTCTTCTCTCTCTTGGGACCAAAGCGCCAGGCAGCAGCAGGCGAAAGGTCCCTGCGTTAGGACAGTTGTGAGGGCTCCCCTGGGGGACAGGAGGCGGGGGTGTGGTGGGAGAAGACTGCCTTGCCCGCTGGGCTGCCTCTCCCAGACACACGAGGCGGGGTGTGGAATTCCGCATGGGGTGGGGCCAGGCAGGGTCAGGCATGGGAGCGGCTGGGAGGGAGCTGAATGCTGTCCAGCCTTGGGGTGTTCAAGCTGTGCTTGGGGACCCCTGGGGTCTGTGGAGCTGTAGAGGAGGGCTGTGGAGAGCTCAGGGGCTGGGCTTCGGCCCCGCAGCAGGCGACTTCCCATCATCTTTCAAAGTGGGCTCCCACAGACATTTCGTTTGAAGGAAGGTCTCTGTAACTAGAGAACGTTGGACTCTGGCCGGCCGCGCAGTGAGCAGCTGATGGGAGAAGGGCAGGAAGAGGACAGAGACTCGCCTGAGATCCACATCACTCGCTGTTGCCCCACGGTAGAGCGGCGGCCTGGGTGCCAGGCCTGAGACTCTGCAGGTGCGAGCTGGGAGGCTCTGGAGGCCGCTGTCCTCCGCCCCAGCTGGCTCGTGGGGGAACAAATTTCTGACCTTCCCCAGACCTCAGTCTTGTGCACTGGTGAATGAGGGGGTTGGGTGAGATGCTCTTGAAGATCCTTTTTAGCTCAAATTTCCACAATCCTATTATCTACTTCATGCCCCGTTTCCCCACTTAAAGAAATTAAGAAATAGGGCAGCATTGAAGATAATAGCTCACTTATGGCCCCGAAGGATTTCAAAGGGGTTTACAGTGTGCGAACAAAATGCTGCTCAAGTTCAGCTGTGGTTGGCCTGCCCTCGGCCCTGCTCCCACCCTCTCCCCGCTTGGAAATGGGGGTGTGGAGGGGAGGCCCCAGGCTCTCGGTCCAAGGTGACAGGGGGGTCAGGGGGCAGTGGCTTTGCCTCCAAGGCCATTCTTTTCTCCACCAGGCCGTGCAGCGCACCCTGTAAGCCCTTGGGATGGATTCTTGAGGAGGCCAGGTTTTCCCATCAAGTTTTTGTGAAAAAATTTCACAAAATTTGTGGGTTTCTACCCACAATTTTTTAGGCCTGGGTTTTCTTAACTTAGAGCCAGCTGGGCGAGTCCCTTAGGGCGCTCCTAAAAGGAATAAGAGAATTTTCCCACGAAGCTTGCCTTCCAGGAGTGGGTGGGGGCTGGTGCAAGTGGAGGGTTGCTCGGCTCCAGGGGCTTGGCCCACTCACTAGGACTGCCTACGGCTCCGTCCTCTGTCTCTTCCTTGTGACTCGTGTCCTGTTCTTGAAAACACTGAACGCAGCCCAGAAGCAGCCCAATTAGTGGTGGTACAGCCACGTCTCACTCACGTGAACCAGGGAGAGCCTCAAAGCTTTGCGACTTACAGACACAGGGTCACGTGGCCTTGGCCAATGAAACTTTGGGAACTTGCTTCGGTGAACAAATAAGAGGGATCTGTGATAACCACACCAAGTTCAATGGTACGTAAGTCGGTGTGTTCGAAGTGCTTGACAAGTTCTTCTTTCCGATAGTCCCCCTCTGGTCCTTTTCCTTAAATTACCGAAGCTCAGCACATCAGAGCCCAAAGGACTTCAGAGAGGTTTTTGCCCAGCTCCTGCATTTCACAGAGGTGGAGGTTGAGTCTCGAAGGGGAAAATCACAGGATGAGATAAGTAGCAAAGGGCAAGCCAGACCCCAGGGCTCTTATGCAGAGCCCACAGAGATCTTTCCACACCTGCAGAAAAAGCGCAGAGTTAAACCGAGGTTGACCTCTCCTGCACCCAGGATGGGGATCACGAGGACCTGGGCTTTTTGCTCAATTGTTCATTGTATCCCCAGTGCCTGGCCCAGGGCTGACATAGAGCTAGTGCTCAATAGGTATTCATTGACCAAATAAATAGGAATTACAACACATTCTACATCAGAAGGGTTTAAATAGTTGTGGCTTTGCTGTGCTGTCAGCCAAGAAAATCCCTTATCCTCTGGGCTTTGAATGTGGCCTCGAAGATGAACACTTAATTCTTCTATCTCCTTTGGCCACAGAGGAAGCAAAAGCCAAGTCTTCTATCCTAGCAGAAAAGGTGGCTCTTTTCTAGGTGTTAAAAAGATTGAAAGGAACACACTGCAGTCCCCCAGCCAGATTGTCTCTTTGCAAAGTTTTCACGGGAACCGTGCCAGCCCTGAAGTGGTACCTTTGCCTGGCTTCTCTCAGCGCCTTAGCTGCTCCCCGACTTGCGGCGCCCATGAATCAGGGTTCACCTTTGCTCTCTGGGTCCCTGATTCATGTGGGGAGACCAGGTGGTCAAGTTGAAGCCCAGCCCTCTTTGGGGGGGGTCAAGGAATTATGCCTTTCATTGCCACAATGAGCTGACCTTGAGGGCAGGGAACATGCCTCTGTGTCTTGGGTCTCCTTGGACTTTCTGGGCGGAGTTGAAGAGGTCACATGAAGTAGCTGAGGCCACCAGTGAGAGGGTGACCTCTAGACTCACCTCTCAGAGGGCCTGAAGCCCAGGCTCTTCTCCATGAACTGCTTCCCTAAGACAAGAGATCTTCCAGGACCTTCTTGTGCTCTCCACCCTGTACCCATGAACTTCTTCCCCAACCAGAAGTTTGTTTGGTCAAAAATCCTCAAGGATTACTGAAAGTGTGTTTTGGCGTGGTCTAGCAAAGCTTCAGAGAAAAAGCTGTGAGGACATAGAATACACACTCTAACGTGACCTCAGGGAAGCTCACTTTTTGGGGTCCCTAGAGGGCCCTTGGGGATGCCCCCTCACACATAGGTGAGGTGACCACCCAGGCCTGTGAGTTCAGGTCATCTCCACCCCTCATTGTAAGATGTCCTCCTCCATCTACTGCTCAGTGCCTAGATTTTAGGATTGGTTTACAATTGGATTTTGTTTTCTTCAGAACAGGCCAAAGGAGAGGCTGGAGGTACCATGGAGTCTCCTTTGGTGGTTTCAAAAGGTTGCACTTGGCTGCCTCTGACAACCTGAGCTGGCTGGGGGGCCCCCAGAGCATAGAAACGCCAGAAGAACAAAGGCCAGTGGATCCCTCTTTGCACCTCACTGGGCTGCAGGCTGGAGACTCAGGAGGCTCATTGGTGTCCTGGGCGTTCGGGGTGTTTCAGGAGGTGAGAAAGCGCCCTGGTCCAGGATTCAGGACAGCTGGGCTCTCTGGTTCCTGCTACGTCCCTCCCAGGCTCTTGGGGGTCTGTTTCTGTCTCTGACAAGAGAAGACTGGCTGGGTTGAGGGTCTCTGGGACTCCGCTTGCTTCTAATGCCCTGCAAGTCTCTAGTTCTTCCAGGTACTCCTGCTTTATCGCCTTCCCCTGCTTCTCCTGCCATGTTCTCTCCAGGCAGTTTCCTGCCTTCTCATCAGAGGAGAGGGAGGGGAATTTCTCTTTGCAACCAGACCTGGGTGAGAGCGGAAGGGGCTTGGATAACAGGTGGGCTGAGCCTAGGCCTTGAGGCTCCAATGTGGACTCTTCCAGAACCCGTCTCCTGTCTGTGTTACCCACCCCGTACCCCTGACTCAGGGTCACGTAGGGTCAAGAGTCCGGGAGTTCTGTTTTGGGATGACCGATGTCTGTCTCCAGAAGTCTCTGGAGGAGACTTTTCTATGCTAAGTGAACACATGTAGTTGTCTCTTCACAAGGATGTGGGCCCTTGATATGCAGGGCTCCAAGCTTAAAATCTGGCTGGATAACTTCTCTTTTGTGACCTCGGACATCTCACTTCACCCTGGGCTTCCACAACCTCATTCAGTAATGGGGAGGTCTAACTCCGTGGCTAGATTGTCCTGAGAGTGCAGGGTGTGGGCAAGGGATAGAAACAATGGCAAAAGAGGTATAAAGCAAGGGGGTCGCCCTGAAGGAAGTCAAAATTATTTGCAAAGGAAATGTCATACCTTGTGACCAAACAAAGGGGGATCAGTACACACTGGGGTCTAACTAAGAGATAACTCTTGTGACAAAGACTTAAGCCCTCTGGAAGGTTAGGGGGGATGAGCCGGGAACAACTGACAGTGTTACCACCTCCTTGCTCCCCAGGCCCAGCCCAGCCCGGAGGACATCTGGTTCTTCCCAAGTGCCCCTCAGACGCTGTAGTTCATTTTATGAGAAGCCCCTGAGACCTTGGTGAGGGTGATGGAGAGTTGTTCCCTGGTTTCCTTACGCTCTGAGTAAATGGACTACCCAGCAATGCCTTCTGGGGGAGAACTTGATAGCACAGTGATATCATTGATATCAATGATATGTTGACAGCACAATGGTTATTAAACCCTGGAGTCCTGACTGAGAAGAAGCGTCAGATTTCTGAAAAGCTTCTAGACTGGGAGGACGGTATTTCTGAAAAGCTTCTAGACTGGGAGGACGGTATTTCTTTCCGCAAGGGCTAAAGTGCAGCTCTGCCTTGAGACCGTTCTCTACCTTTCCTTGTCCTGAGATTAGGTCAGATTCATTCATTCACTCATGTATTCATTTACTTACACACACATGGATTGTCCACTATCTGTCAGGCGCTGTGGCTAAGGGCTAGGGAAACAAGAGCAAACAAAGCCGTCTTGGAGAGTGAAAATGCAAGTCTAGCAGAAGGCTTTCTGTGTCCTGCTGGAGAGAATGGATTTGCTGGAACTGGCTTAGGGCCCAGTCCTCCTGTTGGGCTTCTGGGATTCACACCAAGAGGAAATTCATCATATACTTAATTTCCAAGAAAAAGGAAATAAATCACCAAGCAAAACAACACTGTGGGCCTTATAAAGCAAACACAACAGGAAGACACTGGGGTTGGGTGGATGAAAGACTCCTTCCAGGCTGCCCTGCTGGGGGATGCAGAATCTCTCCTTACAGATGCCGAGTTTTGGGGATTTTCCAAGGACCTTTTGGGATTTAGCTTCCTATTCAACTGATTCAACCCTCTCCAGATGTACGGTAGGCCAGATGACCCCTGACGTCTCCATCTGCTTTAAAATTCAGCAGTTCGGGGATTTTCAGGATCTGAGCTCCAATTGGAGGATTGTATTAATGTTCAGCTTGGGTGGTGGGGAACAACTTGTCCAGGGTAGGACCTGGAAAGGAAGCGGGCTCCTGCGTGGAAGAAAAGTGGCTCTCTGTGCCATGCGTCTGAGCCAAAGCCTTGTGCTGATCCTTTCTGAGGCAGGGTAGACTTGTTCTTGAACGACAGATGGGTCTACTGGACCCATACTTCGGCAATTTCAATGAAAATGTGGGCCTTAAAACTTACATTGCATAAACCTTCCAGCATGGAGCAAGATGTGTTTGTACAACCTTTGGCAGCACACTCTACCCAACTGGGCTTGGTTTTTTCCCCACCAGCAGCCTGTGACTTTGTGCTTCTGTCACTACCAGACCCCAGCTCCACTGAACAGCAGATTAGAGGTAGGCTTCTCAAGCCTTCTTGAGCATCAGCTTGTCTTCAGTGCTTTAAACAAAGCAGACTGCTGGGCTCTCTTGGTATCTATTGCAGCTGGTCTGGGCAGGGCAGGCATCTGTATATTTTAGCCAACTCCCTGCTTGATGTTGATGCCTGGGTTGAGAACTTGCGGCCAATAAGTCTCCAATTGTGGTCCCCTCAGCAGTGATCTCACCAGGGGAGCACGTTGAACATGCAGGTTCCTGGGCCCCTTCCCCAGAGCTACTGAACGAGAATCTACATGGTAATTCGGATGCACACAAATGGTGGAGAAGCACTGCGCCAGGGCCTGTCTTCTCCCCTGGACCTCTACACACCCTTGTGCTCGTGCAAAGAAATCCTTCCCAGTTGAAGTTTATTGGAAGTTCACTGAGGGGTCATCCCTGGAGACGTAGGTTATGCCTGTCTGGTGTTGGCTGAAACTGATTTGGGGCATGAGGTCCTGAACAGAGAACAGATAATGTTGGTTAGATCATTCACTCTCCCCAATCTGCCTCCTTTCTCCCCCATATCCTGCCCAAATCACCACCTGAACCCCAGGGCCACTGGGTGGGAAAGCGAGACTTTTGGGACAGGACCTAGTCATGGGATAGAGGAGCAGGGAGAAGCCCATGAGTGTCCCCAGCTTCCTTGGGGGCCAGGGGGACCCGGGTCACCTTGGTCACAGTTTGGCGCGAGCTTTGTCCCTGGTGCCCTCTGCTGTCCAGGAGAAGACAGCTGACCTTCTCCTGAGGTGACTTGGGTCTGCAGTCCTGTTCCCTTCAGGGCAACTCCACGGAGCTGAGTCTTTTCAGGCACACAGGGGTCATGAAGCGCTAACCATGGACCGAGGCCTGGCTATGAATAAAGAAGCCGTCAGCCTCTGCTGAGAGTCTAGTACAGTCTGGAGAGAGAATGCTTGGGTTCAAACCCCCGCTCTGCCGTTCACCAGCCGAACGACCTTGGGCAAGTCACTGAACCTCTTTGAATCTCCATGTCCTCATGTTTGTTTACTCATATCCATTCAGCCAATAGCTGTTTATTAAATACCTACTCACAGTGAGCTGGACTTGGCCACATGTCATTTCTGAGAACTGGATACAGAGCCCTGGACAGGCCATGTCAGGAGGTGTCCTGGGGAATAGATAGAGTTTTTTAGGGCAGAACAAGGGAGTGTCTACACAGGAGTGCGCCATGGGGGCAGTGCTGGTGGGCTGGACTGTCTGCCATGTCCAGGGGTGCTCTAGAACCCACCAGGTCTTGCATGGGGTCCTTCAGAGCACGCTGATCAGGGTGACAGCATAGTTTTCTGGAGGGAGCCTGGCTGGAGAATGGGGAGCTAAGTTTAATGCTGACCCCACTACTCACTTGCTGTGTATCCCTAGACAAGTCACTTCATTTCTTCATGCCGCAGTGCTGGGAGCCATAAGCCTGCCACTGTCCCTCCCAGAAGCCCATGTGGGGACCCAGAAAAATAGTACACAGGACACTATACTAGAAAGCATGCTCTTTGACATCGAGAGTATCGTTGTCATCTCCACCATCCCCGTGTGGGCCACTTGTGTGAGCTCACTCTCACTCACTCCACATTCTAGCTTGTCTTGTCCTGGAGGAGAGGGCCACCAGCTATTGAACTAGCCCATGTCACCATGGCAACAGGAAGACAGAGCCTTGGGAGGGGCCGGCTTGAGGGGTTAGGGGTCTCCTGTTAGGACTTGGTGGAGGGGAGACAGGGCTGGGGAGCAAGCCATCTCTTGCTCTGGCTATAGGAACCAAGGGTTCTGCTGCCTCTGGCTGAGCTGTTTTATCCATACTTGTTAAAACCTGAAAGGGACAAAATCTGTGTGTTTCCTTTATTCTAACCACACTGCAGTGCTGTTATGTAAGGACTGTGTGGTGTCCAGGAAGCCTTGGGGCACAGAGAAAAGGAGATTTCTCACCTCTGCACCCTCCACCTCTCCCTTCTTTTCCCATAGCCTCCCAACTGCACCACCGGCTCTCTTGTGTGTGTGTGTGTGTGTGTGTGTGTGTGTGTGTGTGTGTGTAGGAGGATATGCCTTCTCATCACAAACACTAGCCTGAGCAGAAGAGCCCTCGGCCGCTCCCTTGGGCCCTGCAAGGCTGTGGTCTCCTCTAGGGGCCTCCAGGGCCACAAGCTTGATGCCAAGGCTCTGGGTCTGGTGTGGCTCGCGCTCAGTCTTGGGGGAGGGGGAAGCCAGCCAGAGCCTGGGGATAATAACAGCTCACATTTCCTCAGAGCTTCAACAGAGCTTTCTAAGCTTCCATTATTACTTTCATCCTGACAAGCACCTGTGAAGACGGCTGGCCCACTAGGCAGGTGAGGAAAGTGAGGCCCAGGGGGGCTGAGGGACTGTGGGGAGTGGCCAGTGGGGGGCTCTGTCCAGGCCTCCTGACTCCCCAGCGGACCATCATGTCGTGGCTGGGAGGACGGGCCGAACTGGTTGCATGCCACAGAGCTTGTCACAGCAATGTTGCTTCTTTCTGTTGCTGACTCAGTTGACAGTGACGTGACAAAAGAGAGCACAGTGCCGGGGACACGGAGGGCTTAATAAACCACTGCTGATGCCAAAGATGGGGCTGAGCACTGCTGCAGTGGCTCCTGGGCTCCAGGACCGCCTGCAGTGACTGCCCAAGCAGCCACCTGTGTACCCAGCCCTCTGGGTTCTTCCCCGGACTGGACCCTCCTCGGGATCCGGGCCGTAGGAGGAGCTGTTATCTGCATCGCGCATGTGGGAAGCTGGGCCCAGAGCGGCCTCAGCCCCCAGCCCCGTGGCCTTGAGCGCCCCTGGCAGCTGCCTGCTTTCCTGAAGCAGACGGACAGTTCCTCCCATAAAAGCAATGTGTGGTGCCCATGCTGCGTTTCCCATGGCAAACTCAGGCCCCTCATGTTTCTAATTACTCCTGGTGTGCTTTTCTCCCCTCCGCGTGAGCGTGGCCACGCTGGGGCACTCTTGCCGTCCTGGTCCCCCTCCTCCCCTCCCCACCAAGTGTCCCCGGATGGAGCCCTTCTCACAAACAAGAAAACTGGGGCCCAGGCAGCTTGTGCACCAGCCAGGCAGCTTTTTTAAAATTGTTGTATTATCGGGCTTCCCTGGTGGCACAGTGGTTGAGAGTCCACCTGCCGATGCAGGGGACACGGGTTCGTGCCCCGGTCTGGGAGGATCCCACATGCCGAGGAGCGGCTGGGCCCGTGAGCCATGGCCGCTGAGCCTGCGCATCCGGAGCCTGTGCTCCGCAACGGGAGAGGCCACAGCGGTGAGAGGCCCGCGTACCACAAAAAAGAAAAAAAAATGTTGTATTTTAATTAATTAATTAGCTAATTAATTATTTTTATTGTGGTAAAATACACATAATATAAAATTTACCATCTTAACCATTTTGAGTGCACAGTTCAGTGGCATTAACTATTCACGTTGTTGTGCAACCATCACCACATTCGTCTCCAGAGTTTTTCATCTTCCCGAACCGAAACTGTTCCCAATAGACAGTAACTCCCAGCCCCTTCTCCCCCCGCCCTAGCTACCTCTATTCTACTTTCTGTCTCCATGAGTCTGTCTACCGAGGAACCCCGCATAAGTGGAATCGTACAGTATTCGTCTTTTTGTGACTGGCTTCTTTCACTTAATGTCTTCAAGTTTCTTCCAGGTTTTACCATGTGTCAGAATTTCCTTCCCCAGACAGGAAAAGGAAGTTTTATGCCTTTTCTTTTGCTCTAATTCTTTGGTTTTTAAACAAAGAAAGAAACAAAGCAATGGAATCTTCCTCCAGCTATTTT
Organism: Delphinus delphis; assembly: GCF_949987515.2. NCBI lineage: Eukaryota > Metazoa > Chordata > Mammalia > Artiodactyla > Delphinidae > Delphinus > Delphinus delphis. Next base: position 62,370,885 of record NC_082695.1, read on the forward strand.
CTTTCCCGAATAAAATCTTACCTGGAGACCTAGTAAGTAAGGTACAGAAAGCAGAGGTGCTCTGGCTGAACAAGGGAGAGAACAGGGGACCCTACAGCCTGACCTTGGCCTCCCTGGAGATCCTTTCCAGGAGCTCCCGGGCACACCACAGGGCTTCTGCCCCTGCTGGACCTGCATGTCCCACACAGGGGGTGACAATTTGATTGACGGTGGGCCCGCATGCTGGCACTGGGGACCTGGGCTCCCTCCTGCCTCCTCTGCTTTCCTCCTAACTGCCTCTTCATGTCTCTGGGCCCCAGCCAGGACCCCAGGACTCTTCCAACACAAGTGAAGAACCAGAGAAAGTTAAAGACCTCGTTTGCCTGGGGGATTTGGAGTTTCTTCTTGCAAACCTCCCCAGGCTGGGTTTATCTGCATCTGTCTGTCTGAGTCTCTTCCGGGACCTGGTGGAAGCCCCCTGCCTCCCCTCCCCTCCGACCCCCACTCACCTCTCGTATCTTCCCATTTCTCCCTGCCCTCAGAGTCTTCGAGCTCCTTCCAGGCTGCCGCGGCCCCATTCTGTTCTGCTCCCACTGGCCTCATCTATATATTGGCTCTAGACAGTTCCTTTCCTTTTCCCCAAATATTACGTGTCCTGAGTTCCATTTCCTTAGCATCTTGTGAGTATTAATTAGCTGCAGTACTAACTGCAATATTAGTTGCTGCGTGAGTTTAAGCGCTCTGGGGAGTTCTACGTTTGTCAGATGACTCTTGGTTCCTTGCAGTTTTATGTGAGGTCCAGAGCACACAGAATTTCAGACCCCATGAGAGGCAAGGTGGGGGCAATATTTTGGGATGGGAGCAGCACGTGGAGTAGAATGAATACATCTTGGACATCCCGAAGTCCATCACGGCAACCAGTGACTCTGCTACATCGTATGGCTGTGTACTACACTCTAGGTCCTGGGGTGCAGGGCTAACAACCAAACAGGCTTAGACTCTGCCCTCAATGAGAGTGTGGTTTGGGGCAAGTCATTTCATTTCCTTTTGCTTCTGTTTCCTTATCTGAAAATGGGGTGGTAATCTCTCCTAGGGCTGTACGGGGATTAAGTGAGACGCAGCACGTGGAGTGCTTTGGAGGGACGGGCACAGTCTGTCACAGCCATGGTCACTCTGAGTATTGCCCTCACCTGTGGCTGAGGGGACTACAGGCTCCTGTATGTACTGCTGTTAGGCTCCCGGCTTCAAACAGCAAAGCTGTCACCTGTGCTTCCTATCTACTTTGTCCTTTCTAAAATGAACATACAATAGGGGTGGAACTGATATTAGCTGGGTACCTCCTCTGTGTCAGAATCTCTGTGAGGCAAGCATTAGCATGCCGACTGTAGCGACAAGGATACTGAGGTTCGGGGTGGCTCAGAGCATACCCAGGACAGTGTGGTCAGGACGTGGCAGAGGCCACAGTCAGGCCCAGCCTGCCCAGTATTGAACTTTGTTCCTGGCAGGTGAAGAGGAGGAGCACAGGCATGAAGGAAACAGTAGATGCAGCCCCTTGGTGGGGGGGCGTCTTTTGAAGCTTCCCATTTGGGGGACCTCACCTGTGCACTGGAATATTAGACCAGAATTTGTGGAATGTTGCAAAATCATGGCCCTGTGACTTGAAAAGGAATTTCTTTTGAGGCTTCAATCCAGTTCCTCTGAAGTAATTCAGCAAGCACCAGTTAAGAATCTTTTAAGTGCAGGGGTTGGGAGAGACTCAAAGATGCGCAACCTACTCCTGCCCCTGCGAGCATCTAGGCTACTGGGAGGAGGCGGCAGGACACTGGATATGCACTAAGAGAAGTTCAAGTGTGGCCATCGCATCCGAAGTTCAAGTCAGCATGTGATCTGACAATGGATTATTTTAAACTGTGAATATATTTATAGGGACGATCTTAAGAAGATATAGACTGTATCACATTTTATTACATCTTTAGTAGATAACTTTTAATGAAAAGAAGAATGTTTCATAAAACTGAGACTGGAAATTTGACTTATAGTTAATGTCATCCCTCCCTCCCTCCTTCCCTCTTTCCTTCCCTCTCTCTTTCCCTCCCTCCCTCCCTTCCACAGGTATTTATTGGAACTTGCTATATGCTAGACACACAATGAATGGTATATTTAGGTTGTGACGTTCAGGACACCATGTCTAGGGCAAAAGGTACAAGAAGGTGCGACTTGGCCTCTGTGAGGAAGATCTGGGGCAGGAGGACAGCTAGTAGGTGATGGTGAGCTGCATTAGGGAGGTGGCACGGGAATGGAGAGGCAGCGTGGGTTCAAGAGGCTTTTGGGAAGAGGGTGGTGGGTCTTGGCAGCTGAAGAATCTCAGTAGCTGAGAGATGAGGCCAGTGGAAGATGGCCTTGGGGTTTCATTTTAGCTAACTGCTTTCCCAGATCCCAGTGCAGACTTCATTAATGCTCCACGGGGCCCCCAGCCATTTATCAATTAGTATTGAGGGAGCAAGTTTGAAGGTGCGGTGTTTGAAAGTGAGATGAGGACTCCACACATTCCCTTGGGCCACCTAGCTCTAGTCTACACAGTACCACACAATAGCTTCTCCCTTTGCCCATACTACAGATGAGAAAACTGAGGCTGGGTGTCTGCAGAAGGCCACAGAGCAGTTAGGGTCGGCACCAGGCCTAGCAGTCAGACTCCTGGGGCACAGCCTGTAGAACATTTGTCCCTCTGAACACGTTCTGTGGGAGGGGTAGGGTGAAAATTGTGGCCTTTTGCATCTCTTTCTCTAAATCACCACCCAGACTGGAAAGGCTTCAGGGAACCTGGGGGCAAGCTCTGAGGTGACTTTGCTGCCGGGTGTCTAACTTCCCTCCCCATCCCCTTCCCCTAGCACTGCTCAGGTGGATAAACAGCTGAAACTGACCATATGTCAAGTGGAGGTGACACCATGCACCTCAGATTGGGACTTGAACCCATGTGCGGGGACTCGAACCCAGCCTAAACCCACGGTCTTCCAACTGAGATCACACACCTGGTTTCAGGGCTTAATGAAGCTCAGGTTCTTGATGTCTCACTGCAGAAAGAATTCAGTGACAGACAAAGTGATGGGTAAGAAGTGGATTTATTTAGAGAGAAACACACTCCACAGACAGTGTGGGCCATCTCGGAAGGTGAGAAAGGCACCAGGGTATGGGGTTGTCAGTTTTTATAGGGGCGGGTAATTTCATAGGCTAATGAGTGGGAGGAGTATTCCAGCTATTTGGGGAAGGGGCGGGGATTTCTAGGAACTGGGCCACCGCCCACTTTTTGATCATTATGGTTGGCCTTGAAACTGTTGTGGTGCCTGTGGGTGTGTCATTTACCTTGCTGATGTGATATACTGAGGCTCAAGGTCTAGTGGAAGTCAACTTTCCGCCATCTTGGACCCATTTGGTTCTAATCAATTTATGTCATGTCCTCAGGCTACATCATTCTTTCAAAGGTTGTGCCCTGCCTCCTGTCTTGTTTCAGAGGGACCCTGGTGCCTGTACAAGGCTCATTTGCTCCTCATTAGGACTGGAGTGGGGAGGGGAATGGGGCACCAAAGGGCAGCAGCAGCATCTGGTCCCCAGGACCCATGGGCGTGGCGGAGGCAGTGAAGGAAAGAGGAGGCTTTGGGGCCTCATATCCCTGCTGGAAGCCTAGTCCCCCTGCCCTACGTCCCCCTGCCCTACACTGTGATAAGGGGGACCTGGAAATGCAAAGTCCCTGGCAAGTCACTCAGCCAAGGAAAACACTCTTATCTTCCTTTTGGGGGGCATCTAGTCCAGACGATTTTAAGCTTGTTGACCCCGCTTGTCCCCACTTTGACAAACACGATACCCTCTCCTTTAAACTTAACTTGAAATTTGAGAGAACAAATCAGTCTCATAGGACAAAGTGCTGGTTTCTTTTCAGGCCTCATCCCTCCAGATTCTGAGATGCCTCTTCCTATTTATCTCCCATAACACCCCTCCCCCCGCCCCAATAATCCATTTTACATGTGAGGGAATGAAACTAGAGAGGTTGAGTGACCTGCCTGAGGTCACACAGTAATTTGGCCTCTGGGCCTGGACAACAGCACTGGTCTTCATCTTCTCCTGAGCTGTCTCTTTTCACCAGGCCCCCAGGGCAAGGTTCCTCCTTTAGGCCGCCTTCCAGATTCTTCTCCTTGCCCAGTGTCCTCCCTGTTAACTGCAAAAGTCTGGCCTTTCTAGGGGTGGCCACAGTTTGAGCAGCCACCCTGGGGAGCTAATGAGCTTTCTCAACCTACAGGATATAACTCAGGACACAGAAGGGGAGGAGGAGCTTGATGCAAAGCATCTGTTTCAGGGTTGCTTCAAGATGGTGCCCTGTGAGTAGCTACTGAGCAAACTGCAGAAGGGGCTGTTCCGCCCCAGGGGTCCTTGGCCCACGGGGAAGTTCCTGCCACTGATGCCAAAACCTCAGTTTCTGTGCACTAATGCCACATCGAATGTTGGAGACAGAGTTTTGGGTGAAGTAGAAAAAGGTAGCTTTATTGCTTTTTGCCAGGCAAAGGGGGACACAGTGGACTCCTGCCCACGAAAACTGTGTCCCAGCCCAGGAAGATTTGGTGAGGAGTTTTATAACAAGAGTTCAAGGGTGGGGCTGCTGATAAAATCAGGGTGTGTGCAGGGCCTGCACTCCTTTAATCTGGTAATCTTTTGATGAGCTTCTCTGGTTCCTTTAATCTGGCCTCAGGTGGTGTTCTCTGGAATGAAGAATGCTGACATCTTCCATTTGTTGGGGGTTTTAGTTCTGTAAAGAGCTTAAAGGTATTGTTATGTGTATCTCTTCAGGGGGAACGAGGACCCTGTTCCAAGGCTGCACTATTGTTTCTTGGCTGTTCCTGCCTTGTCTCTGCATCTCCTCCCTTCCCTGATCAGCAACTGTTTGAATCTGCCCTTTGGAACTCAGGGAAGATCATGGAGGCTGGAGTCTGTTCCCTACAAACAAGAAACGGGGGACAGAAAGGCTTCCATGCCCAGGAACCCCACAGGGTCCTGCTTGGTTTCACCTCTAAGTCTGCTTGCTGACCTCATCTCAAATGGAACTGGAATGTGAGGGAAGAAGAGATAAGGGTCCAAAGGCAAAGGCCACCCCCACCCTGAAATTCCTCCTGACCACTGATCTCAAATTCTCTTCATCCAGAATCTGTGCTTGCTACAGCTTTTTAAAAATAGCTCACTCCCAGCCACCCCTTCCCTGCAGGGGGCAGAGTGGAAGAGCCTTGAACCTCGCCTCTCTCTCTACCCCACACCTCTGGGCCTCAGTTTCCTCCCCTGTAAAATAGAAGAGTGGGGCTGGAGGGTGTCTCCACTGCCTTCAGCTCTACCAGTCCCTCACTCAGTGACTCCCAAGGAGATGAAGAGGCCATCATCGGAAGTATGGGGAACGCTCAAGAGACCTGTGTGCACCCGCACCTGCCCTTGGGCAGGGCTGCCCTTGGGCGGGGCTGCGGTCTCAGGGCTGCCCTTGGGCAGGGCTCTGGTCTCAGGGTTCCCCTCCTGACCAACCTGTGGCCAATCTGGTGCTGCCAGGGATGGGACCGAAGGTGGGCCCCGGAGAAGCCTGTCCCCTGCGCAGCCTTCCTTCTTCCCCTGCTGACCAGGGTAGGGGTGAGCAGGGACATCCACTGGGTGAGGCCCAAAAGACCTTGCCTCAGGTTTCACTGAGAGGGAAGTAAAGGTAGTGATGACGGTGACAGCCACACATCACGACCAGTAGCAGTGTCATGCTGATAATGGGCGCTGCGTGGAGTGTACGCCTGCCGGGCACTGTTCTCAGAGCTTTACCATTGTGAACTCGGGCCCCAGGGGACTGTCATTCCTCAGGCCGGATGCTTCTGAACGTGCTGCCCATTGCTGGGTGCTGGCGAATCTCCTGTGGGTGGGAGCTGGGAGTTGGTGACTTCTGAGGTCCCCCACTCCAAGTACCTGGGGTCCTGGAGCTCTGAACCCCGCCTGGTACCTGGAGCTAGTGCGGAGCTAGTGCTTGTGAGTGGCGCCCACTAGCTAAGGGGAAACTGGGGAGGGGGGCTGGAGGGAGTGTGATGGGAACCTGACCCAGGAGGCAGCTCTGCCTTCCAGCCTCTGTTCAGAGAAAGCCCAGAGACAGGCCCTTGGTGGAGAAGGAAGGAAAGGGACAGAGTGAGATTTACACAGGACGTAACCCAGCCAGCTTGGATTTCTTTCTCTCTGAAACAACTCGTAGAGAACATCTTTGACTCCTGGGTTTCTCTGGCCATGTGTGGGAGTGTGGTGAAGCCTTGGGCTTGACACGTCACTGGGTCTCAGTCTCCCCGTCTGTAAAAAGGGGACAGTACTATCACTCTGCCCTCCCCATAGAATGCTGGAAGGGAGGCCAAGCTGGTCAGAACTCACTGCCAGGCCAGGCATGTGCTCTGCCGTCCGCTGCTGCCACCGGGTTTCCATCCACACTTGGCCGCTCTGGCTTTTGTCTCTGGGGAGCCTGGCTCTCCCATCTCAGGCTACAAGGGCAGGGCCAGCCCCGGGAACCAGTGACCTGTGTCAGGCAATGCTGTGCTTTTCTGCCCCGCCCTCCTTCCCCAGGCTGCCCCTCGCCCAGAGCTCCCTGGGCTCTGACTGCATCAAGGTTTGGCCCCTCTCAGGGTCCTCCCAGTTCCAGAGAGGCCTCCTGGAGGGGAAAAATATCCTTTAAGACTCTCAGGAGCAAAACTCTTGTGGTGGAATTTCGGGTGCCACCGGTGAGAAGGAGTTTTTGGAGAAATGCACTTTTCTCTGGCTCAGCCGCAGGGTTCAGCTCAGGCTCCGGCAGTGCCTCGCCTTCCCTCAGGCCTCGTGGCTGAGGTGCTCCCGAAGGGCCCTGTAGCTCAGCTTCAGAGGCGCTGGAAAACAGCTGCAGGGACTGTGCAGGCCTCAGCGCAGCCTCAGTCTGTACAGCCGGCCGGCTCTGGGAGGGCTGGTTTTGAAATAAGAGGCTGCAAGGATTTCAAAGGCAAGTTTTGGCATCTGAGCAGTGGGGTCCCTGGCATCACGGATCCTTCCTGGACCGCTACCTTCCCCTCCTGGGAGGGGCAGGCCCCAGGGAGGCAGAGGTCCCTCAGGCCGCAGCTGGAGAGGAAGACAGACGCTGCAGTCAGGGCCTCACCCCGCAGGCTCTGTCTGGCTTCAGATTTACTGCACAGCTCAGAGCCCTGGGCTGGGCCCCTGCTGGGGCTGGGTGTCTGCAAAGCTGTGGCTTTTCAAGATGAGATGAGAATTTTTTTTTTTTTCCAAAGAGGAATTCCACCCCTTGTATGTCATTTAATGTTTTAAAATTAATACATTCACCTAGCGTCAGTCTCTTGTTTCCCCATTGTTTATTTTGCCTACTGCTGAAGGTAAGATCCTACCCACCCGTGAATCCCAGCAGGCTCTGCGGACAGTTGCATATCTTAAGTTTCCAGCGTTTCCAACCACCCTCCATCTATAGTCCATCTCCTCTGATGCCACCACAGCCCTGGGAGGTATGATTTCCTCTGTGTGCAGGGAAAGGAAGAGGCTCACGGAGCTTCAGTGCTGGCCGGCAGACCCGGGAGAGCCTGACATATCTCACTCTCCCCGCCCCAGGTCTGGAAACTCACGCACACTCCTACCTGCTGGGCCAGCTTGGCCGGGGCAGGGGACACAACCCGTGCCCTCCTTCCTCTCACCGTGCTGGGCCAGGATCAGGCCAGGCTGGGATAGGAGCGGTGGGTGAGACAGACTCGGGCCGGACGATGGCTGCCCAAGAGGGAGACACGGTCAGACGCCGTCCAGCTTTGGGAGGCAGTTGGTGTTGGGGGCTGAGGACAGAGGGTCGGCCCGAGATAGTGTCGAAATCAAATATCCAAAATGTTAAAAACATAATTCTCCTACAAATACATAGTGAGATTTATTCAGGTCATTAATGAGGGAACCAGCAGGGTGATATACACACACACATAACATATACATGCACGTGTTAATGGGAGAAAAAAGAAGGCTGAAATAACATCTCTAAATTAGAGATAAAACTGGTATTCTCCATGGGACGAAAGTCGTTTGCACCCATATCAGGTCCCTAATGATAATGTCTAACTTTACAGTGATTAGACTACCGATAGTAAGTAGTTAAGTCAGATAAAGTTATAGTTCCCTAGAAAGTCACATGACTCTTAGGCAGACCTATTAGACAGCGTTCTAGTATGACTTGGAAAGGACGCACAGTCTTCTTTTTGCGGTATTTCAAAATTGTAGATATTTTTCCTTTACGGCAGACAGAAACAGAAGGTGGAACTGAGGGACTGGAGCCGGAGAAGGCCCGAGACGGAGGTGGCAGGGCAGGTTTTTACCGTCCAGGGCTTCTACCCTTTCTTTGGACCCAGCCCCGCTCTCCCACCATCTAGAGCCCCACTCTGGTTATTAGAACAACCTGGGCATTTTATGATGGACATAAGTCTCGGGAGACTGGGGATGCCAAGAGCTCACCTGGGGCTCCCATAGGTGCCCAGTCTCCCCAGGGACCTGCAGGCTGGTGTGTATGTGCGTATGCGTGGGATCCTACTTCCTTTCATCACAGAGACTTTCTCCTTCAGGGCTGTGCCCAGAACTGGGGCTTGAGGACCTCTTCTTTCTCGGTCCCTATTTTCCATCCTCTCCCCAATCCATTGCTCTTTCTTTGAATTTTTCCCACGGACATATTACCCTTCCTTCCCCCGCCCCACCACAGAGACCCACACACAACACCTCCTATATAAGTAGACACGGTCACTTAGGTGCCCTGTGAGGCAGCACAACCCCCAGGAGAGAGGCGGCCCACCTCTGCCTTCTACTCCTTTCCACTTGGGACCAAGGCTAGCCCCTTCTGCGCCTTTGCATGAATTAGAAAATGGCTCCCCCACTGCTGGCAGTTGCAGCGGGTGCCAGGGCACACGTGGCTGCTTCACCCCCTTGCAAGATATCTCTGTGCCTGGTACAGATGGCACGTCTACATATAGTGACCCCACTCCCTCCTCCTCGGAGACTTCCAGAGGAGTCTCCAGGGCTCCCTGCACCTTCTTGGTTGGTGCACCTTTTGAAGTCCCAACGGGGAGACAGTCCAGCCCACACTGGCATATGTTCCCTGAGATCCTACTCACCACACTGGCGCCAGCTCTGTTCTCTTAGGCTGGAGACTATGGTTGCCCGGGTGATGTGATGTCGGGGACCAGGAGAACTCATCCTACCCCACCAATTACAACTTCTTCCTGAACTCTAAATTAAATTGCAGAGAAATGAGAGTAACATGGTGTGTTTTCTTGGGAGATGAAAGAAGTGACGTATCTTCACAATTGGGTATAAATGACTGTTGACAGACTGTCTGGTCTGGAGGGCTCTAAGAAGATTCTGTGCATGTGTGTGTGTGTGTGTGTGTGTGTGTGTGTGTGTGTGTGTGTGCAGGGAGGGGTCTGCAGAGGAAGTGCTGTACAAGGACATTGAGACTGAGACTGGGATTTTTCCAGGTTGGCTCTGCTGACCCTACTGGACCCTACTGCCCCTAGAGCCTCTAGATCCCCAGGTTTAGAGAACTGCTCCTCTCTGATGATGGCTGGAAGGAAGACGAGACTTGTTTTAAAATGCACAGAGAGAAAATCTAAATACAAGTCGCACAGCCCCTCAGGGGAACGTGTCAGCTCTCACCCTCTGGCGTGTGAGCGGAGCACCCACCACCTCCTCCTAGAGCTTCTCTACTGCCACCCAGCCCCCAGTCTCTCACTCCACTCTTGCAGTTTTGGCAGGACCTCCTGGAAGTAATTAATTAATAAATCAGTGTTTGCTTTCCTCTTGGAAAAGTGATCCCCCCCCCCCCCCCGCCCCATAAGTAATAAGTGTTTCAGCTGATCCCAGCGAGGAGTCTGGGGCTGGAGGAGTTGCTGTTATTAACACGTGCCAAGAAGACTGTAATATTGTCTCTATAACATGAGCGGATGGGGCTAGATGGACCTCATGGTGGTGTCTGCCAGCCCCGACACTCTGGCTCACTGGACACCCCTCCTCACAGGAGGGAGCGTCCCTGCCATCTGGGCCTGCCTCTCAGTTGTTTTGCCAAAAAGAGGTGTTGGGGTCTACCCACAGCCCTGTGGGGCCTTGGCAGCAAACGTCTTGGCCCATCAGTTCAGGGGGAAAGTTCTCACGGGTGAGAAGGAAACGGATAACCATGGTGCAGGGTTTTTCCTTCTTCTCCTGGCTGCCTCAGTGCCCACACTGGCGAAACAACTGAAATAAGAGGCTTTCCCATCCTTGCATGAGGATCTGGAGGCTCTGACCCCCTAGCTGCTCTTTAAAGCATTGATGAGCCTTATCGTCATAATCACCGTCACCTCTGGCATTTGTGTAATCTGATAGTCTACCAAGTAGCACCACATATGCAGTCATCCTATTAGAGGCACAAACTCCCACTAAGATGGGGTTGTGGCAGATGTAACCATCATTGTTTAATAGGAAGCAGTAGCTCAGAGAGGTTAATGTCAGTTTTCTTCTAGGGCCAGTAAGTACTGGGGCCTGCACTAGAATTCAGGTCTCTTTCTATGGTATCTTTTTTTTTTCTTAACATCTTTATTGGAGTATAATTGCTTTACAATGGTGTGTTAGTTTCTGCTTTATAACAAAGTGAATCTGTTATACATATACATATGTTCCCATATCTCTTCCCTGTTGCGTCTCCCTCCCTCCCACCCTCCCTATCCCACCCCTCCAGGCGGTCACAAAGCACCGAGCTGATCTCCCTGTGCTATGCGACTGCTTCCCACTAGCTATCTACCTTACATTTGGTAGTGTATATATGTCCATGCCGCTCTCTCACTTTGTCACAGCTTACCCTTCCCCCTCCCCATATCCTCAAGTCCATTCTCTAGTAGGTCTATGTCTTTATTCCCGTCTTACCCCTAGGTTCTTCATGATGTTTTTTTTTTTTTTCTTAGATTCCATATATATATGTTAGCATCTTTCTATGGTATCTTTTGTCTTGATCTCAGATCCATCCATCTTCCATCCATCCATCCATCCAACCACCTAACCATCCATCCATCCATCCAGCCAGCCACTTAACCATCCATCCATCCATCCACTCAATAGATAATTACAAAAAGCCCATTTCATGCCAAGCATGTAGTAGTGGTAGAGTAGTAAACAAAAACAGACCTGCTCCCTGCCCTTAGTTGCTGCCAGTTAAGTGCAGATTCTCTTCTCTGTAGATAGAAAGATCCAGGGTGTGGAGTGGGAGTCTGGACATGAAGCTCTCAGAGGAAGATCTTGTTTCCTTTCCTACATTTCATCCTTCCTTCTGTTCACAGCAGATTGGATTTAGGTCATTTTGGGAGCCCTCCAGCTTCTGATTTCTAGAACCTTTGGCAGGTGAGCAGGCTTTGGGTGGTAGAGGAGCAGCTAAACGCTAACAGAGAGGAAGAAAGACAGATGTTTATGGGCACCACTTGGCGCTGGCACGGACCAGGCACTCTGCAAACACAGCTTATTTCTCACCACCTCCTTGAGAGTGGACCAGTCAGGGAGACAGTGGTACCTGGTGGTCTCCTGCAGTGATATCCTGCCTTGTTATCATAGGGCCCCGGTCTGGCCAGCTCAGCAGACAAATTTCCTGTTGCCCTGTGGTTCTCACCTTCAGTGTCCAGCCGAGGCACATGTGAAAAAAGACAGATAACCAGGCGCCATCTCTAGAGAGTCCCATGGTGGGCGTGAGAGGTTAACACAAGGCCCTGTGTTAAAATAAGCCGCTCCCCTGACCCCAATGCCATGCTTCCAGTGCAGCGTTCCCGGGCCACTTGGGGATGGGAAGACAGCTTTCCTCAGGACCGTCGACATCTTTGGAAGTGAATCCAGTATGAAAACAGCAGTTAGCTCTGGGACAGGGAATCTGTACAGAACTTGCAGGATTCCAGGACTTGTAGGGGAGAAATTTGTCCAAATTTCAGTGCCAAAGTCCCCTTGAGGCTGTACAAAACGTGGAAACTCCTTGCTTCCAATTCCACTTGAGTCTAGGTCTAGAAGGTGGACAGTGAGGACAGCATCACAGAAGTGGGGGTGGTCCGGAGCCAAGCAAGAGGGTGGATGGACCGTGCAAGGGCCCACCAGTGGGAGCAGACAGAAATCCAGGCAACTTCCACAGAGGCAGCCAAGGCTGAGGGAGAGCCTTCCACTCTCCAGTCCTCCTATCGAGGACTTCTGAAACCCCAGGCTCAGGGCCCCAAAAGCAGACTCTTGAAGCCAAAGGTGACCTTAGGTGTTGTCTAGTTACAGGGACAGCCAATGTGGGGCACGCAGGATGCTAGCCTGCCTCCGGGACAGGGGACAGATATCTGAATTGACCATGGCAGCTTTCCCCCCAAGCCTGGAGGCAGTGCCACAATTCTTCTTAACCCAGCACTGCAGGCCAGGACGTTCTAAGATCCTAGCTGGCATGTGAGTTCCATACAAGCGTCTTTGCCATTCTCCATCTAGATTAAGTCCCCCACTTGACACATGAAGAACATGTGGCCGGGGGAGGGAGAGAGGCTTGCTCAGTGGTTAATAGAATTATTGCTGGGAGGTGAAAGGAGGTAGCTGCGTAGCAAGGTGGCCTTGTTGAGGGGTGCTTGGGTCCTGGCTTGGTAAGTTTGACATATCCTGTGTGTATCCCATCACAATTTACCACTCACTGTTATGTTACAGGCTTGGACCTTTTTAAACCCACTGCTTTCTGGATGCATTTAGTCCTGGGACCCTTTTGTGCCATAGAAACCACTCAATCCTGCGGAACAGTTTGTTTCTGAAACACACTTTGGGACCTGCAGGATGAGCAGAAAGAGATGAGGTGGCAAGACGCCCGCACTCGGCTTTCAGGGTCTGCCTCAGGCGTGATGGAGGGCATGGGAAGCAGGGGTTGGGCGCTATGCAAACCTGCCCTTGGTCGGGGTCTGTGTGGTCCTTGGCCTTTATGGCTTCTTTTCACTCTGGTGTTTTAGGCTTCTCAGGTGGGGAGTGTGTGTGTGTGGGGGGGGCGTGGTGGGGGCATGAACGAGCCTATCAAATCCTAGCCAACAAGAAAAAGCAGCTCTTTTGGAAGGTGGTTTTAGGGAAAAAAAGAAAGTTCCATTTCCCAGAGTGAGGAGTAAACCTAGAGAACTGCAAGAGACATGTTTGCGTGGAGAGGTAGGTATGAGTGAAAATGTAACACCCCACGCAGGGTGGTCAAAAACAGATCTAAGAACACAGGGGCGAAAAAAAAGAAAAGAAAAAAAAGACACAGAACACTGAAACAGCTATCATGGAGCTCATGTACTTAACTCTGGGGCCCAGTTTCTTGGATTTCTTTCGTAGTTTATATAGTTTATAGTCCACAATGGATTGGAAACAACCAATGGGAAGAGGGAAGACAGGCTCGGGGAAGGAATGGGGACAGAGTCATCCCGTCCCATTACTCACCGTTAGGTGATTCTCATCCCAGGGAAGTAGGGAGGGGTGCAATGTATTTAGTCACTGTTTAAGGAGCTGGGAAAGCTAAGTGTGTGAGCATTTAGGAAAGGTTTCCATACTAAACGACGGGGATTAAATGGATAAGTTTCTGTTACGGGGCAAATTCACTTATATGAATCTTTCTCAACAAGGCTGATAAATGAAACATCACTGCAAGTTCTAAACACTCTAGATAAATTCCTGTGGGCCACATTAAGAGACAGACACATCGTGTGTTATAAGAAACAAAGCATGTCGGAGTCATCGGGATCAAGCCCTTTGTTCTGTAGGCACAGACGCGGGGGGCAGGGAGCCCCCAGTCAGAGGTGCTCAGGTGCTGGAGGCAGGAGTAGTCTGAGGCTCCCCTGTCTCCCTCAGCCAATGAGGCCCTCAGCCTTCCCTCGAAGCTCCAGACCCTGTGACTCACTTTCCTTTTCCTGCCGCACCCTCACCTCCCCAGAGTGGAGCTGGCACAGGGCTGGGGCCTCGTGGGGCTTCGGGGGTCTCTCCGGGAAACGACTGCATCAGTCGTCACTCGTCTGACAGCAGATGACAGCGGTTGGAGCTGGGTCACTGCCTCTGTGTCCTCAGGAGGTGTGGCTGGTTCCATAGAAGCTCTGGCACGTATATTCTATTTTCAGTGGAACTTGAATGTAAAGCATGTGGACCTCAAGCTTTCTGTGAAACGAACACTAACCCTTCTCTGAGTGATGGAAATAGGCCAGTTTCTTCTCTGCTTCCCCCCACCCCACCCCCGTACAGGACAACAAGTCCATCTGCACCAGCCACGGGTGCTGATGGTGTGTGGAATTGAAGACTAAGGAGGAACAAAGGGAACACGGGGAGAGCGGAGCTCGGAATTGCAGACTGGCCTGTTGCTCCGCTTCTGAGCTGGGAGCCCTGGGGCTTGGTAGTTCATTTCCCTCACCTGTAGGAGGGGGGACATGGAGCCTCACAGGGCCACAGGAATCAACGGAGACAATGAATGTAAATCATTTAGGAAGGCTTCAGTGAACGGGAGGGAGGGGATCTTCATTGACTTGAACCACCACCATTTATGAAAGCGTCACTGAAACTCTTGAAAGCAATGCGCACAGTGGAAATACTTCACGTTTCATAATGGTCTGAAAGTGTGCTGGACTGGGTTTGAATCGAGCTCAGCTTTCACCAGCTGGTGGCTGCCCATGGGGGCTCCTAGCTCACAGGGCTGAGGACAAGACAGTGCCAGTCAAGGCTCCCTAGATGGGGACCACCACTTCTCTGTTCATTTTTCCAGTTTACTCTTCACAGGCGCTTCCTCGGGGGTTGCATTCACACAAATTGTCTTGTTTAGTCTTGAGGCAGCGCCGTCATGAACTTGCAGCATGTCTGCGGTGCATCAGTGGGAAGGACGTTGCGGCTCAAGGAGGAGCACAGAGCCTGGCTCCTGCACTCTCTCACTTCAAGGTGGACAAGGCACCAAGAAATGGCCCTGGGTTATGAATTCTGGTATTTGTCTAGAGGGATGCCCACGGTACCATCCTGACAACATCTGGTTAAGTTTGAGAGAGCTTCTCTGTATGAATCCTCCCAGCCCTTATTCTGGGTGGCGGAGGGCAGGGCTGGGCCATGGCCTGGGAAGCTGACCAGGCTGCGTCTGACCAGGTGACATCCTCCTTCTTGTCAACAGTGGAGGGTGGACCCCAGGCTGTACTGTTATCCCTCCCTTTCTCCCTCCCTCCCAGGGTTTTAGAAACCCAGTCTTCAATGCTGGGAGGCTTTCTCCCCTTTCCTCTGCAGCCTCATACTCTGCATGGGCCGGGGCCCCCTCCTCTGTCCGCCAAGCAGGACTAGACCTGGACCCTAGGGTTTAACTCATCAAAGCTGAGGTCTCAGACCTGTTGTCTCTTCACTTCCAATGCTTCTTAAACCTTGATGTATCCTCCAGGTTCTAGAACCTTCTACCCAGGGAAGTCATGTCCCTATCCCCAGGGGCATTAGCTACTGTGCAGAGGTCAGTAGGGAGACAGATGGTCCAGTAAGTAGAAAGGACCGTGGAGTCATGGTGTGGGGAGCCTGGAAGTCACGAGAACTCATCTTGCCCACACGGGCTCTGGAGTCTGCAGACCAGGGTTCAAAGCCTGTCTTTGCTTCTTACTAGCTGTGCAGTTACTTAACCCCTCTGAGTCTTGGTTGATATGAGGCTTGGAAGAGATCAGATGCCCACTGCCTGGCAGGGATCCAGGTGGCTCCAGTGGGGCTGGCTGCTGGGAAGCAGGGAGAGCTTGTCTCAGGAGCCCCAACCTTCCTCTTTGGCTTCCTGCTCCCCGGGGAGGCGGGGTACACTCCCTGCTCCAAACCAGACCCTCACTGATTTCCTTCCTCCAGAAAGGTGCAAATGACTAGGGGTGGTGAGACAGATGGGGGCCCTCCTACAGAGAACAGAATTTAAGCAGGGTGAAAACATGAACCTAAAGTGATCAAGTTTGTGCCTGCTTTCACTGTGGAAGCACAATCTGTCTGGGGCACCTGCGAGAGCCCCGGCCTGGCTATCGAAGTTGTGTCCCAGCCCCTGCGTTAGCTCACAACCCAAGACTGAGACAGCTCTCCTCCCAGCCTGCCAGGTGTTCCCGACATTGGATTGTTCACTCCTGGGAAGGCCATGCCTCTCCCCCTCCCTCCCAAATAGTCTGCTGACCGATACTCAAGTGATCCTCCAAGACCTTTGATTCTGTGGGTAGTGGAGGAGGTTTCTGCGAGACTCATTGATCAAATGGAACGCAGTTTCAGCTGGTTTGAAGTGTATTCATAACAAGCTAACTACCTTGGTGGGGTTTTCCTACTCACTTCTAATTTGGGTTTAATAGGCCTCTCCACAACCTACCCTAAATCCAAACAAACAGGAATCCAAGGAGGCAGAGCTGTCCCTTCACGTCCCCGGTACTGCACACGGACAACCATGGGTCCTAATAAATGGCCCCATGGTTGTTTCTGCAGGACCAAAGGCCTCTGAATCAACAATGGAAGATTCCAGTGTATTTTATTATAGGCTAGTTCTTTGAAAACAAGCCCCTAGTAGAGGATGCAGGGTAACTTTGTGAAGTTGCAACATTCAATTAACATGAACTTTCATATATGTGTGGCTTTGTGCCAAATGTGCTACAAATCCCGTGCAAAGCCTCCCTTACCTTGTGGAGAGGGCTACCTTCGGGCCATAGTATCTTAACTGCCAGAAACTCAGAAATGTCATTTCCCCTGTTGGAACTCAAGCTGACACTTAATATTGGTCAAGACTAGCTAGACTCGCATTTTACAGACCTTTAGGGCAGATGGGCTCAGAGATGGAAGGTGGACCGGCTACTATCAACACCCAGCTTGCTATTGCTTTTACCTGCACCTCCCAGGAAGGGTGCAGGGGTCCTGGAGCCCCACTTCTCCAGAGGTCTGTGTGACGATCTCCACTGCTGCCGGCTTGCCCTGTGCCCGGGGCTTCTCCACTTTGGCACTCTTGACATTTGCGTCTGGATAATTCTTTACTGTGGGGGCCATCCTGGCCTCTCTCCACTAGATGTCCGCCCCACGCCCCCTCCCCACCCCGCCCCATTTTGTGACAATCAAAACTACCTCAGCCTTACTACCTTAGCTAATTCGCCCCACTTGAGAACTGCTGCTTTACACGGGTCATCTCATGTAATCCTTAGAGGAGCCAACTTTATCATCATCCCCACCCTACAGATGAACTCTCTGAGGCTGAGTGAGTTAAGTAACTTATCTGCAGTTAGTAAATGGCAGAGCCGGGTCTCAAACCCAAGTCTGTCTGACACCAAAGTCCATGATTTTACCCTGATTCCTGCCACAGAGGATGACATCTAGGTCACACACTGAAGCTCCAAGGAGCCCTGGATCTCATCTGGTGTTCGTGCCCAAGCTGGGGTTTTCACAGAAGTGAGCTAGTAGGCAGCACTCAACGCAAGGGTCCCAGCCCTGAATTCTCTGACGTCAGAGGCTGTCCGGGGCCAGGTGGGGATGGGAAGTAGCTGGGAGGTAAACCTGCTTTCCGTCTGCAACAGGTTGGCTGGAGGGGTTTGTACTGATATCTATAGTCACGGTCTGTTGCATACTGTCACCCGACACCCAGTGGCTGAGAATATGATCATTTATTGTAGCTCACGATTCTCCGGGACACCTGAATAGTTCGCCTGGCCTCATGGCAGCTCAGCAGGTCTCATGCATGTGTGGTTTCCTGCTCTTGGGTTGGGTTGTCTCGGCTTTGTTCTATGCTGTCTCATCATCCAGCAGGTTAGCTCAGGCTTGCAAGCATCTGAGAGAGAGAGACAGACAGAGGAATTGTGCAAGGTTCTCTGAGGCCCAAGCTTGCAACTGGAACAGCCAATTTTGCCGCCTTCTGTTGGCCAAAACAAGTCACAAAGCCAGCCCAGATTCTAGAATGAGGAAATCTAGAATTTCCTCTTACTGGGAGTGGCCGCAATGTCACACTGTGTGGGAGTGGAGATGGGGAGGGGCAGCTGAGGCCGTCTTTGTCTTCCTCCTCTCCTGGTGCTCAGCTGGTATCTGGCTGGCTTCCGGCTGGCATCCGGCTCAGTGTCTGCAGCCCCAGGCCCATTAGTGAGAGAGGGAGGGGAATGCTAGCAGGTTCAGGCTTCTGCAGAGATTCTAGCTGCCTGCATGCACTTCTCAGGATGGTGAGCTCCTTGGGGATATGGACTTTGTTCACCCCTGAGTTCTAAGAATCTAGCATGTACCTGGCACACAGTAGGTTCTCAGCTAATAGTTGTTACATATGAAATTAATTCAGTGACTTTTCCTCAACTCAATTCAACATAACTTGATTTCACTGGTCTTTATTAAGTACCTACTACCTGTTGAGCTCAACCCTACTTAATCCAAGAGAGTCAGAAGGCTGTCCAGTTCTCAGCCTGGCCGTTAGGACCATGACCAAAGGTCGGCATGATTGATGGGGGATCCAGAGAAAGGATCCAGACAGCCTTAGAAGTGCTGCCTTTGCAAACCGCACCCTTGTGACGGCCTGGGCCATCCAAGGAAGGGCGTGGTGGCTGCCAGGGGCTCTGGAAGCTCTTCCCAGCCTTGGCACCATGTGGATTGGGTGGATTTTCTGCTGCTTTTCCAAAAGGCTCAGTTTAGTCAAATCCAACAGGTGTCTCAGCAGCCTGCTGGCTTCCCTTTTCCTTTCAAAGCCTGAGAGCTCTGGGAGGGAAATCTGAGACTGTAATTGAGATTCCCTGCAATGCTGTCTGTGTAAGGCTGGCTGGGAGAGGAGAAGCCTTTCAAAACTTATTAGAAACAGGAAGCTGCCTTCTGCCAGGAGTCACGGAGGTTCGCCTCAGAGGTGTCCTTCTTTCCTGCCCTCCAGCTTGGAAGAGGAAGGAACGCACATTAATTAGAGGTCACACCTCTCCCTCATCTCTACCTGCAGCCTTTCCCAAGGTCAGGAGTGGGGCCTGTGGGTGGGAGGTCAAGTGGGACTTCTTCCAGATCAGAGAATAGTCAGACCAGTGTGTGTGGTTTCTCAGTGGTGACCAAGAGCAGAGATCACCATGACAGACTTAGGGAGGGGGGTGTGTGTGTGTGTGTGTCATGGGGAGGAGGCAGTGTGTGCAGTGTGTGTGTGTGTGGTCATGGGGAGGAGGGAGTGTGTGTGTGTGAGTGTGTGTGTGTGTGTGTGGTCATGAGGAGGAGGGAGTGTTTTTGTGTGTGGGGGGGTCATGGTGACGAGGCAGTTGTGTGTGTGTGTGTGTGTTTGTGTGGTCATGGGAAGGTGGCAGTGTATGTGTGTGTCTGTGTATGGTCATGGAGTGGAGGCAGTGTGTGTGTGTGTGTGTGTGTGTGTATGTGTGGTCCTGGGGAGGAGGCAGTGTGTGTGGAGTGTGTGTCTGTGTGTGGTCATGGTGAGCAGGCAGTGTGTGTGTGTTTGTGTGGTCATGGGGAGGAGGCAGTGTGTGTGGAGTGTGTGTGTGTGTGTCAACGGGAGGAGGGTGTGTGTGTATGTATGCATGTGTGTCTGTGGTCATGGGGAGGAGTCAGTGTGTGAGTGTGTGTGTATGTCACCATGGGGAGGAGTCAGTGTGTGAGTGTGTGTGTGTGTCGCCATGGGGATGAGGCAGTGTTTGTGTGTGTGTGTCTGTGTGTGTGGACATGGGTTGGAGACAGTGTGTTTGGAGTGTGTGTGTGTGTGTGTGTGTGTGTGTGTGTGTGTGTTTGGTCATGGGTGGAAGCATTGTGTGTATGTATGGTTACAGGGCAGTGGCATTGTTTGTATGTGTGTGTGTGTCATGGGGAGGAGGCCCTGGGTGTGGTGTGGGTTTGTGTGGTTATGGGGAGGAGGCAGTGTGTGTGGAGTGTGTGTGTGTGTCATCATGGTGGGGCAGTGTGTGTATGTGTGTGTGGTCATGGGGAGTACGATGTGTGAGTGTGTGTGTCTGTGTGGTCATGGGGAGGATGCAGTGTGTGCGTGTGTTTGTGTAGTCATGGGGAGGAGGAAGTGTGTGTGGAGTGTTTGTGTGTCTGGTCATGGGAGGAGGCAGTGTGTGTGTCTGTGTGTGTGTGGTCATGCGGTGGAGGCAGTGTGTGTGGTCATGGGGAGTAGGGTACGTGTGTGTGTGTGTCTAGTCCTGGGGAGGATGAGATATGTGTGGAGTGTGTGTGTGTGTGTGTGTGTGTGTGTGTGTGTTGTCACGGGGATGAGGCAGTGTGTGTGTGTGTTTGTGTGGTTCATGGGGAGGAGTGTGTTTGTGTGTGTGATGGGGTGGAAGCAGTGTGTGTGGAGTGTGTGTGTGTGTGTGTGTGTGTGTGTGTGTGTGTGTCATAGGGAGGAGGTCGGGCGGGGAGGAAGGAGGCAGGTAGAGGGAAGAACAAATACCAGGAGAGCCGGTATCATTTGTCAAGTGCCTATCTGGTGGCCTGAGCCTTTGCTAGAAGCTGTGGATGGTCCAGCAGAATAAACCCAGCCGCCTGCCCCCAAGGTGCCCATCACTGTTGAGGCCATGAATCTGGCACAGGGGAGACCACTGGCCAGCCATGATGGACAGTGTCCTATGAAGTGTCAGATGGTGTGGCCGGGACTTCAGGGTAGCAGGGACACAGAGGAGGGATGTCAGGGAAAGTTCGAGGAAGAGGATGGTTTGGGCTGGAATGGCACTGTGCGCTTGTGGGCCTTGAATTGCAGGGGGTCCACTTGCTGTTGAACTGAGAGCCCACAGTCCAGCCCCCAGGGTCTCTGGAGACTAGTGGCCTTAATGCTGCTACCATCAAGGGGTCTGCTGCCTGAGACAGGAGAGGCCGAATATCCCGAATGCTGTGACTCCTCCCTCCTCCACTCCGCGCTCCTGGGCATGTGGCTGCTTGCTGTCCTTTCTCTCTCTGGCTTCTGTCCTTCCTCCTTGGATCCCCATCTCACACTAGACAGACATGTTACCAACATCTAGTAGCTGCACAGGACACACGTGTAGGGCAGTGGTCCTGAAATGGCACGTGCTTAAGCAGCTCCAGGGAGTTCTTGTTGAGGTGTGGGCTCCTGGGAATGGCTCCAGAGATGCTGGCTCAGCAAACCTACCACAGGGCCTGGGAACCTGCATTTAACAAAGTCCCCAGGAGGACCTGAGAAACTGCTTCGCTGTTTTATGATTGTGCAATACCTTCAACTACAGGGTTTTCCTAGAATTCTCTTCTGCCCTATGGGGTTGGTTGAGTAGGGATACCTGTGCCCATTTTCTGGATGGGAACAATGGAGCCCGAGAGGAGAAGCACTGCCCAGTGTCACACAGGCAGTAAGTAGGTAGTGGAACTCGGGTGCACTTTTCCATCAAACACCCCCCACTAGACTGGATCAGGCAGTGAGGCCTCCTGGGAATGTGTATACTTGAACGGGGGTTGGGGGGGGCGGTGGGCAGGGAAGGGAAGGCATGTGACTCCCCGGGGAGACCTATTTTATCTGATTAACTAATGTGGATGGGTAGGCGTTGATAGGAAGGAAGAGAAGGGGGCAGCAATGAAAGGCAGGGTCAGTTGACGATGACAGTGTCCAGTGTGGCCTGCGGCCTGTCCTGGAGGCAGGTATTGGCTTCTTCCTCTCTTACTTCCGGGAAGGCCACCAGAGTCCCTGGAGTCGTAGACTGTTCAAAAGGAAGGCATCTCATTTTATAGGTGAGGATGTGGAGATGCAGATCAGGGAATTAACTCACCCGAGGCCACGCCCTGGTTAACGACATCTCAGGACACATGCTCAGATTCTGTGTTTCAGATTCAAGAGCGGCTCATCCAGTGTCGGGGTGCTTTCCTCCTTCCTGTCCAGGCCCCACTCTTATTCTTCTTACCGGTCTCTGACCGTTACTCTCATTTTCTCTCGAATTCCCTGATACTGACCCCTCACATTCTACACTGTGTTTGGCTTCTCCAAAGCACTGTTGGGTACACCTTCTTGGAAGGTTATTGGGACAAGAGACCTCACTCCGTTTTACATATAGAGAAACTGAGGCTTTTGGGTTAGTGAGGAGCAGATATAGGCCCAGACTCAGTGTTCTGGACTTCAGGCCCCTGGAATGCTGGGCACTATGGCTCTTAGACAGGGCACCCCCAAGCTCAGGTGGGACCCTCATCCCACTGCCTACCCTCAGCGGGCTTCATTTCTTGTGGTTGCATGTCCTGGCCTTGCTCTTTCACTCCAGCCCTGACTTTTGAGAATGGGCCGGGTATTTCTCCCGTCTCATCAGCTTCTCTCCTCTGAGCCTTTTACTCTGACCACGTCTTTGTACTTGGACTTGGCCAGTGTCTGCATGGAGGGCAGGGATGTGATTGCTCACTTCTCTGGGTCCCTCAGAAGAGGGATGGGCCACCCAGCAGGTTCCTGGCTCTGACTTTATTAAGGACTCTGCCAGCTTCTTCCTGGCCTGCTAGAGGAGTGCTTATACGGCCTCCATCCCTCTCTGACTCAGATCAAATGGGGACCTTCCGTCTCTTCATGGGCAATTTGTTAGATTGTGTGACCCACAGAAATAGGGAAAAACATGGCCTGTATAGTGTTGTTTCTAGGCAGTTGGAACACCGCCCCTATACGTGTGGTCCCCAGCTGTATGGAGCATCCCTGTGTCTGTTAGTGTGGTGGCCTGAGTCTGCCAGGGCTGCTCTGTCATCTCCCTAGGTCTGAACACAGTCTAGATTGTGCCAGCTTGTCAGCAGCCCTGACACTATGCTTGTGAGGCGAAATCCTGCCCCTCTACCATTTGCATTTTTCCCTCCTTGGTCTTCTGTTGAATAAAATATGCTGGTTAGGGGCTCAGGATTAGGCTTGGAGGCATTTACGATCCCCACCCCACCCTGGGATTATTGGGGAGAGCAGGTTTTGGGTGGGCAGGTGGAAGGTGTGTGTGGGGGGGGATGGGCTACAGGGAGGCTGAAGCCGTTAGAGGCAAAGATGGTCACCATCAAAGCTAAGCCTTGTACCGGAAATGCTGGAAGGTCAGACATCCCCACAAGGCCAGGAGGGGCGCATTGTGTAGGCTGAGAGTCCCAGTACCATGTCCCAGGGACATGAGCCTAGAACCCAGGGGAAGACAAGGGTGCAGGAAGACTGGGCCTAGGCCCCCAGGGGCCTGCTCGGTCCTGCTCAGAGGCGAGGGCAAAGCCTGCTACCAGGCCCTGTCTGAGAGCGAGGACCTGGGAAGTGGGTCCATTTCCCAGGGAGCCACTTCAGCTGCCACAGTGGCCCAGGCCTGGCCTGGGGCCTCCCAGTTGCTCTATAGGCCACACAAAACTCAGCAGATCAGCAGATTCCAGCCGAGGTGGTCCAAGGTCACCATGAAGCAGCGTTCCTCCCCCGCCGCCACTTCTCCAACCACCGGGGGTCACTCAAGGACATTTTTTCCTTATTGTGGAATTTTCCAGATCTCAGTGTCACTTAATTAGGAATGAAGATTCTTTGTATTTAAATTCTATAATGGATCCAGGAGCACGAGAGCAAAAAGGACCTAAGCAAGTGCCTCATCCCCTTCTGAATGGGAAAGTGACTGGCCTGGGGTCACCGTGTTACTCAGTGCAGCAGGGCCTGGCCCACACCTGGGTCAGACGACAGTGAAGGCGCACGTGAAGGGAGCTGGGTCTCACCCCGTCCCCTGATCTTCCCACTAAACCCTCTTTAACAAATGTCAGCCACCAGCAGGGCTGCCCTTTAAGTGACAAATCATGGCATCAGCCTAGTGGAGCTTCCTGGCACCTGGGACCTTAGAGTTGAGGAGGCCGTGGAGGTGTTGCCTCCTGCAGTCCTCAGATAGGGCAGGAAGACCCATGCAGGGTCCAGGAGTCCAGCTGATGACAAGCATCTCCTGCCAAAGTGGGGGGCTTTACACTGTGGGAACAGCCATCTGCTTTTATTTACTCTATGCTGGGCGGGGGTGGGGGAGGCTCTCAGTAAGATCTATTTACACAGAAAAGAAATCGGAAACCATAAATCTGATGCAAACTCAGAAAACCTCTTCTTGCTACCCAACAAGAGGCTTTGGGCTGAACTTTGTCTCAGAAATGTCTCCCACATCATGTGTGAGGCAATCCAGTCTTCCCTCTTCCATTAAAAAAAAAAAAACAATACACTGAACATATTTAAACTGTACAATCTGATGGGTTTGGACATATGTATATACCTGTGAAATCATCTCTTCCCTGTTGGTTAGCTCTTCTTGATCACTTATTAATTCATTTATTAGATCAGGTACTTATTGAGCATGTACTATATGCTATGGGCTGTTAAACAATTTTACATTCAGTTAGAACCTGCCTTCCTCTAAATTCTACTCCCCAACCCCAGCTTCACTAGGGTTGCCAGATAAAATACAGGATGTTCAGTTAAATTAGAATCACAGACAAACAACGAATGGATTTTTAAATAAATATGTCCCCAATATTGCATTCTTATACTAAAAAATCATCCATTGTTTATCTGAAATTCTGATTTAACTGAGTAGCCTGTATTTTTGTTTGCTAACTGGCAGCCCTAAGCTCTACCCACTTGAGCTGTATAGAATTCACGTGTGTTCTCTGTCCTGAGACGGCCCTTCTGGTGTTTGAAGGTGGGTCCCAGTGCTCCCATGTGCTTTGAACCTTCCTGGTGTTCAGAGCGCCGGAGAGCGCTTGCCCTGGTCTCAGTGACATGAGTCTAATTATTGATATTAAGAATATGTGACCCTTTTCCAGTCAAGTCCCATGACTCCTGTTGAGCTCATCACACTCAAAAACTCATGGCTCACGTTCACTTTGGTGCCATCAGGCAGGCCTCCCCTCCAGCCCTCAGGCAGAGGTTTTGAACAAAGCCTTGGCTTCTCCATCTATGCTGGTGAGATTTCATCTTGTTGGTTTATTCATGCTTCTAGGCCATTGGAATCTCATGGAAGCCAGAGTCTGTCACCTAGCAAAAGGTCCATCCCTCCCAGGTTAGAATATATTCAAACCTGATAAATCTGACAGTAGATCTTCAGTCAAGTAACTGGTGAAAATGTGGACAGGCCATGCCTAAGCACAGATGCCCAAAGAGTGCCCTGGAGAGAGCCCCCCCCCCCGCCCCCTCCTCCTCCTGTCTTCCCTTCCTGTAGGTTGACAATAACGCTCATTGGACCAGCTCATCCGAGTGTAGTATCTATTACCCACATGACAGTTCCTATTTTTATCTACAAACATTTCATAACAGTCTAATTCAATTTTCTCACTCATTCATTTCAGTGGATACTTACTGCATGCTTCCTTGTGCAACCTGTCAGGTGCCTGGTGAAAATCAGATCCATTACACTCTGGGGTTCTTCATCTCCCAGCCCAGGTGACCCCATCACAAAAGCTCATTCTTTAGGGAACTTGCTGGTTCCTGGTGATTATCAGTCCCCTCTTGTTCCCCCTTCCCTTTTTAAGTCATCACAAACTATTTTAAAATCCATTAAAAATTTGTCAAGATGTTTTATATTCTAATTTAAAATTTCTGGATTTCATCTTTTTTCCCTGTGGGAAAATTTAAACACAATTTACAGTCTGAAACATCTGTAAATTGTGGGGTCCCACAGTAGTTCCTTGTTTGTGCTGCTCTGTAATTTAATGTTGTTGGAAGATGTAGTTCAGTGAATGGGCTGAGTGGCTCCCTGACTCTTTTGAACTTAATCCAATGAATTCTCACTAATTTGAGGGACATAGGTCAAGGACAGGAGAAAGGGTGGTGGAAGGAGAGTAACAGATATTAAACACTTATTTTGTGTCAGACATGCAATGCATTCAGTATTCATTATATTATTTCACTCGCACTAAACTTGATGAAGTAGAGCCCCATTTTTGAGTTGGAGAAACTGAGGCTGAGAAGTTCAGAGACGTTAAGGGAGGTGCTCAAGGTCACACAGCTGGAATGGCTATGTGATACATGCAGAATTCACATCTGGCTTTGTTTAGCTTCGAAGTCTGTGTTCTTTCTACTGTCTTGCAGAGCTAAGCTTTACTTTAAGTCTAATATGGCAAAACCCATTTTTTTGTGTGGGGGGGATGAGGTTCATCGTAGAATTCCTTCTGATGTAAGAGCTGATTCAGCAAATGAGTTTGTTGTTTTGGAACCCATCTACTTTGTATAGTATGGCGGACTGGGTTGCTGTTCTCTGGGACACAGAAATTGAGAGACTTATTGAGTGTCCCGTGACGGAATTTTTAGCTGAGAGGTGAGCTAGCCTTCAGCTCTGAGGCTCCCCAGCAGTAGGAGTGCCTGTGGCCAGGGACGTAGTCGGAGCAGCTGCTGGGAGGCACGGAGCTCTGTGAGCCGATGCGCTGACTCCTGGAAGGCGGCCTGGCTGGAGTGTGCATGGCAGTGGAGGCCCGACAGGCAGAGGGGCCAGCGAGGGCCAGAATAGTGGTCCAGGCGGGGACAATGGGGACAACGAGAGCAACAGACACAGCTGAGGTCGTGGGAGGGGGCCGTAGTTGTAGAGGTGACGGGAACCACAGAAGTGGGTGAGGGAGTGGACAGAAAGGGTGGAGGAGAGAGAGTCAGGGAGAAACCATTGGAAGGTTCCCAGGACCCAGCCATGGGTCCCAGTGAGTTCTGTACGCCCCCAGGGTGGAGGAACAGGTGGGAAGGAAGGGAAAACGATTTGGATGAATTGAGTCTGAAGTGTACATGGGACACCCAGACAAAGAGCTTCTTACGGTCTGAGCTGGCGGGAGAGATTCTGGGTTTACTGTTGTGAGGGCGGATGTGTCATACAGTTATTTGTGTGCACGACCTCCCCTGCAATAAACTTCCCTGCAGAACCGATGTTCCCTTCCCCCCTCCCAGGTGAGCTGCTCCCTGGGGCTGTGCACATGTGTGCACCCTTGTACACGCATCCACACTCAGAACACATGCACTCACATATGTGTACATAGCCATACACCCTTACACACTCACCCACACACTCACGTACACACCCACACATTTGTGCCTCTTTACACACTCAGCCCACACTTTCCTCACACATTCACACACACAGTGTACACCCTCGCGCACATCCACACCCACTTTCCTCTCAGACACACTTACACGCTCCCATTGAACACACGCTCACACACAAGCACACACACATATCGTGTACACCCTCAACCACTCACGCACTCCTGCAATCCATTTACACACCCATCATCTTGACACACTCACCCTCACTCATTCACTTGCCCCCATTCGTACACTCACTCGCACACGGCTGCCCTTACTCGTCCCACCCCCACCCACGAGCTGCTCCTGCTGCGTTAAGCCGGCCCCTCCTCGTCCACCCCCAGCGCCGCGCTCCACAGTCAGGGGGCCCCACGTGGGGTGGCTCCCAACCCCTAACTGCCACCAACCCCGCGGGCTCTTGGCTAGGGTGCTGGCAGGGGCTGGCTGACTGAGGCCGATCCCCTGGGGGACTTGCAGCCCTTCTGTCCTTCCTAATTCCAGGCTTCCAGGAAACACGAGACAGGGTGCCGTTGGAGTGGAATGAAGGGTCGGAATGAGAGTTCGTCGTGAGCCTCTTGTCTGGCTCGTTGGACATGAGACGCCTGACTTGCCTGGGTCACCCTGCCCTTGGTGGCAGGTTAGGGACTAGAGCACCAAGATCTGGGGCAGGGGGCTCTCAGTGCGCCCTGGCTGACAAGGGTGACCAGAGAAGGATCAGAGGTGAGCCCAAGTTCTGAGGTTGGCCACAGGGCCCCCCCTCGGCAATGAGGTCACATGTCGGGGCCCTTATGCTCCCGTCCTGTCCCATGGGAGTTGCCTCCCTGGCGCAGGGCGTGGCTGGCACCCGGGCCTGGACAGCTCCAGGCACTGACTTGCCCAGCCCGGAATCCTGATGCTGATGGGGACACCCAGGGGTACGGTAGGCAGAGCGGGGCTGTCTTTCCTGACATCATCCTCGTCTGTCCCCGAACAGCCTAGTTTCCCTTTAAAAATGACTATTTATGGAGCTCTTATTTAAGAGTTATCTAAAACCTTCTAGCACTTTTCTTTTGCCCCTGCCTCTACCACCTCTTGGGGGGACATGAGGACTATAAACCGCATCCTGCCGCATGCAGTTGGGCTTCCTTTGATTTGCTCGAATTCCCCTGTGTTTGAGATCTATTTGAAGTACGGGGATCGGTGACAAGGGCTGCTGCCTCCCTTTCCAGGGCACATGCGACCTTCACCCCACAGGGTGGGAGACCAGCTCTGGCCCAGGCCTCAGCGGCAGACCCACCCAGCCCTTTGGAGGTACAAGCCCCCCCCCCCAAACCAGTCTCCGGACATCCCCCCCAAGCTCTGCGGCCGACAGCTGGCGTGGGGATTAGCTCTTTCTTTCTTGCTCACCTGTGCTTCCTCTTTAGTACATATTTGTCTTTATTATTATTATATGGCTTTATTTCTTCGTTATAAAATCATGTAACGATAACTTTGGGAAATACCATTCCTAATCCCATTATTCAACAGGACATGCCTAACCTGTTGGCACTTCCCTCTAGATATTCTCTCTGGGCAGATGAGGTCTCGTTTAGTTTAGTTTTGTTTTTTAAGTTGAAGGTTAATCCCTTATATTGCAGATGCCATTTCCAGACCTGCGGCTCTAGCCGTGGCTTACATGGGGAAAAAAAATGAATCACAGCTGCTATTCATAGTTGGATTTTTAAAATTAAGAGCAGGGAAGCACTTGCTGGGAGCTGGCACTGGGCTTGATGCCTTGAGGCATGTCAGGTAATTTCTGCCTAGAAGGAGCATACATTCCGCTTGAAGTGATAAGATCCACGCGGTGGGGGCGGGCGGGGGGAAAGTTGGGTGACATCACAGGTATTGTGTCATCACAAATGTCACAGGCTGCTTGAGAGAGCCCTGCCTACTGAGAAGCACAGAGATTGATGGTGTCTTCAGGAATCCAGGGTGGCGAAGGCCCAGTGGGGTGGGCAGAGAAGCCCTTCCGGAAGAGGTGGGGTTGTGGCTGAGGTTTGAAGTCTTTGCAGATGGCTGTTCGGGGAGGGGCTGTATTTCAGATTGGGGAAACAGCCTGGGGAGATGTTTGGAGGTGAGAAATCTCCAGCATGTCTGGAGGCCTGGAAGTAGCTGGACAGGCAGAGGTAGTAGGCTGGAGGCAGATGTGAAGGGTAGCATCTGCCCCGGAAGGAGTAGGGAACCATGGAGGTGCCTGACAAAGATGCTACCACAGAGGCTGCTGATTCAGGGGAAGGTGGGCAGGAGGAGTCTCAGGTCTGCTTTAAGGAGCAGTGAAGAGGCCGCAGGAGATGGAGGGGGCATCTGCCAAGGAGCAGCCTTGCCTTGCCATCCCTGGCCCAACCTCCCTTCCACCCAGAGCCAGAGCTGATCTTGGGCCAATGTGACTGGCATCTATAATGACAGCCTGGAGCGTAGAACGCATATAGAAGTGGAACACTCAGCACACAGACCGACTTCCTAGCTTCAAATTCCAGGTCTATCCCATTAAAGCCCACCAACCAAGACCACCAAGAATATACCCGTGGCCACACAA
The DNA here is from genome assembly GCF_949987515.2 of Delphinus delphis. Lineage (NCBI taxonomy): Eukaryota > Metazoa > Chordata > Mammalia > Artiodactyla > Delphinidae > Delphinus > Delphinus delphis. The sequence goes on from NC_082695.1 coordinate 62,400,362, forward strand.
AGTCAGGCGTATCAGCCTGATGCAGCAAGGGCGGGCGCACGCCATGGGAAACTGCGGGGCACCTCAACAGGGGGCATTAAAGAAGGGGCGCTTATGGAGTTTGGGGGCTAATTATAGCACGGTCTTGGTCAGAGCTGCTAAACTAGGGCCTTGCCGGAACAGTCAGAAGTCATATCTTTAGAACACACAAGCCTATTTGGAACTGCTGTCAGATCAGTTTGTCTGTGGTCTTATCTTGGAACATATGGGTGTGAATGAGCTGCTGTCAAAAGAATTTGAGCTTAGATAGTCTGTGCTGTGCCATTTAACTGTTTTATGAGTCACTGCACAGGCCTTTTTGCAAATTGTGGTTTCTGTTTCAAGTCTCAGTTCTCTACTTACTGCCTAGATGCCCTCAGAGCCATTTCCTACTTCAGGTTTGTCTGTGGGCATGCTATGTGCCCTTGCTCTACCTAGGTTTCCTCCCTGAGTAAGAGGGGATAATAACAGTAGCTACACCATGGAGTCCTGAGGATTACAGGAGTCAATATGTGTAAAGCATCTGATAGTGCCTGGCACACAGTGGGTCCAATATAAATGTGAGCCATCATTATAACCACAAGCCTTTGAGATTGAGAAAAAGAATGTTGACGGCTCCACTGCCCCCAAAGAAAAGGTAGCCTGCAAGGTTTTCTTCCACTTAAGGGGGGAAAAAAGGACACATTGATATGAGATACTTTGACCGAACAGGATGGTGTTCTAGGAAGCAGCCACCACAATCTAGAATAAACAAGCTTCTTTGACTGGTGTCATCTTCTGAGAAGGCGGGAAGGCAGGGGATCAAAGGATGCTTTGAGGTTTGGGGCACATCTACAGGGAAAAGTGGTGACACACTCTTCCTTGCTTTAGTCAAGGACAGAACAGGAGGGAAGGTACTCAAGCACTGACACTACAAGTTTGGATTTCATAGAGAAAGACTAGTTTGACTCTGGGTCGTTAAGTATCAGGGTGTGGGCGCTAAGAGGCTGTGGACTCCTGGCCACATCTGAGTAGGGTGCAAATTGTGGTGCAGTGGTGGGACTTCTGTACTGGGCATTAGGTGGCCTGGGTCCCAGCACAGAACTGCTTCTAGTAGCCCAGGGGTGGCTTTCTGCAACTCATCCCTCACCCTGCGTCTTAGCCTTCCCAATTATAAATGAAGGATTTGGAGGGCCTTTCGGAGTCTTTGCTTTCTTCACTTCAAGGCATCCTGGAGATCATGGTCATTCTTTCTCATGACTGTACAATGTTCCCTGAACACACAGTTCACTATTGATGGACATTTGGTTGTTTCAGTCTTCTGCACTTCTTATGAGAAACGGTGCACATATCTTTATATGTATGTGTTTACCTGTAGGATACCAGGTGGAGTTGCCTGCTGACAAGGGGTGTGCATTTGTGATTTTCATGGCCAGTGCCAGAGAACTCTCCACAGAGGTTGCACCGAATTAGAACCCTACTGCCAAGTGTGGGCCCTGCCACCACTGATTCGGTGAGGGTGGGGGTGGGGAGGTCTTGATGATCTCTCCAATACACCTTCTACCTCTAAGATTACACGTCAGGGTCCTGCTCTGCTCCTGCTCCACTTCTTAAGGCCCCAGATGCTTAGCTGGGCTTGGCTTCATGCTCCTCTCCTTGCACCATGCTTTTCTGCTCTCCAGCTGGTCCCAGTGAAAGAGAGAGAATGAGAATGATTGAATGAGAGAGAGTTCTAGGTGCTCAATGTCTCACCTGTGACATGCCAGCAACTGTCATCATGCTAACTTCTGTGTCCACACACCTGGCTCCCCACAGCCAGGGTGGAGGTTGGCGAGGAGGCAGCCAGCCAGCTGTGTGTGTTATGGTGAAGGTCAGAGCCCCTTAGGCCGTGAGACTGAAGGGCAAACTCACAGTCCAGTGTTCTGCATACCGCCTTCAGGATCGACATCATGGTTCATTAGCTTCACGAGACTCCTGATTCTTGGTGGAATTTTACCCTAGGGAGGTGCTGGGGCCTAGATCTTGCTTGTGACCTGGAGCCCTGCCTGGAAACACTCAAAGCTGTCACTAGTAACCGTCCATGGGCTTAGCTCGAGGGAGGGCCTCCCTGACAGACAAACAAGCGGAAATCCATCACAGAGGAAGTGTAAACAGACCCAGAGAGTGGAAGTGCCACTGTCCCCCAGTTTTCATCATTGACGTGGCACATGGTGAACTCGCTTTCTGCATCCTTTCTTCAATTGTCCAGGCTGATAAAAGTGGTCAGCAAGTAATCCCTTGATTTTCTACATGTGCCTTTGTAATGTTTGCAGGACCGCCCCCCCGGGGTCCCCTCTGTACACACTCATTAATTAAACATCTCCTGGGCACCACTGTGTGCCAGGTGCTGGCTGTGTGTAGGTGGCAGCTGACCAAGACCCTGCCTCTACCCTGGGGAAGTTGCTAAGACAAGGCTCCTTGTGACAAACATGGGGTGGAAAGCGACAAGTGTCATAGACAAGACATGCAACACATGCCTGATGGTTTCAGGCACCCTCCTCTCCTACTTAGTGGCAGCTTTCTTACTTTGCCTTCCCCAAGCATCCAATAATTTTGAGAGTTTAAGGAAGGGAGAGAACCAGAGTAGAAAGGAGAGGACCGCTCCATGGAGGAGGTGGGGTGAGGCCTGGCAGGAGAGAGCCGCCGCTCTAGCATTTGCTGGTTTAACACGGTCACTGGCAAGTTGCTTTGGGCTGGGTGAGTTTGAAAGACGTAGTGACATTGGCTGGAGAAAGGAAAGAGACACATTTCCTAGAGGCCCCTGTATTAGGCCTTTGCTGATGAGGTGATGCCATGCGGCCATGATTAATAGGACATGTATTTCTGGGTCAGTTGATTATTTCTCACCCTTGCAGTAAGAGGGGTTGCATGGAGTCATTTGCATTTTCCTACCAAATCCCCTTTGCTACTGATCCATTCATTTCAACACACCTTTGTTAAGTACCGACTGTGTGCCAGAAATGAACTAGACCACGGAAGTCTTGCCTCATGGAGTTGACATTCTATGTGTGTCTTCAACTCTGAGCAAGTACCTATCCCGGGGAGGGTCACTTGTATCTTCGTGAAGGATTCCGAAGGGGTGGAGCTCTACTGGTGGAATCTCAGGCATGGGTCAGATATTTAGGACTGTTCACCCAATATGAAGAAAAGTTGGAGGGTGTTCAAGGAAACCAGATTCAATCAAGTAACTGGATGTGCCCTTATGATGACCTTGGCCTGGGCCATGTGTGTATGTGACCTTTGCCTCTCCTTGGTCCCTTTCTCCTGGACCCTTGGATGCCCTTTGGGAGGGGAGGGTCTAGGGCACCACGGTGTCCAGCACCCTGGAGTGGCATCCAGGATGCCAGGCTCCCTGGGCTAAAAGCCTCTTGTCAGCAGAGTAATTGGATCTGACTTGCAGCAGGCAGGAAGCAGAGGTATTCAAGTCAGTTATGCTATTTTTAAACGCCCTCTCTTCCCCAAGTGCAGATCTCAAGCTCAGCAGGAGAGAACGGCTCATCTCATCTCAGAGCCTTGGGAATCAAAGCGCAGTCCCTGCCCCCAAGCTTGAGTCTGCCCACCCCCATTCTTCAAAATCAGATCTCACACTGGGCAGCTGTCCATGAACCCTGCCACGCCCGTGTGTCCTGGGTGGGGAAAGTGTGGACTCCAGGGGCCTCAGGGCTGTGGAGACACATCCTGGTCTGGGCTGACTGTTCAGCTGGCAGGAGACAAGCCAGCAGCCCTGGTCTCTTGGTTGCCTGGTAGCCTCAGAGACTCACCACTAAGCTTGCTGGCAAACATGTCCCTGCCTGTCTGCCACTGTCTTTGACTCTCAGAGCAGCTCATAGCTGCCTGTCAGGCTCTGAAGACAGCGGGAGTCAGAGCAGAGAGCAGGCACCCTCCTGCCAAACCTCCCTCTGGGAGCTGAGCCCTGTCCTGCATGCAGCTCAGGGTGTGGAGAGGGCTCCCGGGAGGCCGGCGCTCAGTCATGCTGCCCGGGAGGCTGCCTCGTTTGTCTGCAGCTTCTCGTTCGCCGCGCTCCTCTCCCCAGCTCCCCCAGCTGCGGGGTCTCTGAGACACATGTTGGCTGTGAAATGTTCCCCCTCCAGGGCATGCAGGGCAGACAGGAATGGCAATTGCCAGAGGGACTGACCACCCCGCACTCTCGGAGGAGGACAGGCCACCTCTGCAGGAGCTGTCATGGAAGTGGAGACACTGCCAGCAACCAACATGGAGTGCACGCCTTCCATGCTCCAGACGTCACACCTGCGGGCTAGGTGTCACTGTGCCCTGTTACAGATGAAGCCACAGAAGCCCAAAGTGTAGCCCCTGGCCAAGGTCACTGGCAGGTCCTCCCTGTGTCTCTGACAAGTATTCTCAACTCCCCCACTCCCCACAGAATTCCTGAGGCCTTGGGCTGCTTCAAATGAGGGATGCCTCACGTTCAACACCTCCCTCTCTTTCAGAAGCTGAAGGTGTTCTTGGCCTTCCCACCTTAGCCAGGGGGAGCTAGGCTCCTTGGCACTCTGCTAAAGCTTGCGGCTTCGGGTGACAGGTCTTGAACTCAGTTTTCAAAATTGTTTGGTTAAAACGTTGCAAACTGGGAAGACTGCCAAGGCCTCTTCTCTCCGGAGTGGAATTAGAATAAGGCAGCTGCCTGACCCTGTCCAATGGCCCTGATTCCCAAGTTCACACCGCAAGCACCTTTTGTAAAGCAGCTTCACAGGAACCCAGCTTATCCTGAAGTAGATATGTGATGACATCCGAGGAGTCCTAGAAAGACCCTTTCCACCGCAGAGTACACCTGCTGTGGGTGTCAGACAGGCCTGAACTCACCGCTATAGGGCCTCCCCATGCTTTCTCAGCAGATCTGAGTTATAGTTTCAGATTGGGGGTGGTGGACGCTCTGTGGAGCAGAGAAGCTCTACAGAACTGAGCCCAAATCCACCTTGAGTTAGCCCTGCCACCTGGGAGGTGTGACAGCAAGGTGTTTACTTTCTTTGCACTTCAGCCTGCTTGTCTTTTAAGTGGGGAGAGACAAAGAGTTGAAATTTGGGGAGAGGAGTGGGAGACAGTTGTGGGAGGTCCTGGGAACCTGGGATGAAGGAGGGGGGAGGATGAGAAAGGGGGACAGAACAACCTTGAAGATTGACCACCTTTCCTATTTTGCTATATGGACATTTTTTATTATTTTATTTTTAAAACTACTCTGTATTTTAACAACCACAAAATATATGCACGTGGTACAAAGGTCAAATGGCACAAAATGATGTATACAAACATATAAAACCCCATGCCCCTACCTCTTCTGCCCCCAGCCACCCAAGGTTTCTCCTCGTGGGGAACCACCGTTGCCAGGCCTCATGGATCCTTCCAGAAACCATCTGAGTATTTGCTTTTGCTGCACGTGTGCTGAAATCTAAACCACACAATGTAATGCAAACTGTTACAGCATCCTCCGGTTCTTCCCATCTACGTGCTTGTTGTAACATCTTTGATACTAGGTCTCATTGTGTGTAAGTCACTTTATACAATTTTCAAGGTGTTTTACCCCAGCGTATCTCAAATGAATCCAGGACAATCCTGGAGGTAGAGATGGCAATATCCTTATGCCCATTTTGAAGGTTGGGAAGTGGAGATTCAGAGAGGCTAGGCTACTTGCCTAAGGCCACACAGCGAGTGAGTGATTAAGACCCATTTAAATGCAACTTGCCTTTCCCTTGAGGGAAAATACTTCACTCCTCCATATTGTGTTGGGTATAGAGCAGGTATTTAACAAAAAATAATTGACCTGGTAAACCTGGACTGTGTGTAGGCACAGCCAACAGGCAGGCCTGAGTAATCCCAGCAGGCCATGGGGCAGGTTGTGGATACATGTGTACACTCACATACACTCAACACCCACACGGCCCCCACCCCACACCGCCAGACTCGGGAAGGGCACCCAGCACGTGGAGTCCCTTGCCCTGGTGGAGAGGGAGAGGTGCATTGGTAGCTGGGGAGGGTCTCTTGAGAGGTCATGTTAGGTTTGGTGGGGGCCAGCTTGCCTCCAATAAACATCTTCATTTCATCCACCACAGCCTTACAAACGGGGACTGTGGATGGGATCAGGGCTTGACCGGAGCTACAAGTCCCACGAGGCCTCTGAAGAACCTGGCGACTGGCCTTTATTCTCGGCTCTTAGATACCCCGCTAGCTTCGGAGGACAGCTTCAGAGGACTGGAGCCCCAGAGATGCAGGCTGGTGCCATTTCAGGGCCTGGGAGAGTCCCCGCGTCTCTTCAAAGTGCCCCCACCCCAGGCCTGGATGACCTCGGCCAGAGATTGACATCGGTTAAATGCCCATGGGAGACCTAACCTAAAATTACCAGCAATTTGCCTAAGGAGCCCCCCTCCCCCGCTCCTCAGTGTATTTGGCCCTTTATTGAGAACATACTTTGATGGTGCCGACAGTGAAAGAAAGACAGGTTTGGAATCAGAAAACCAGGCTCCAAACTCCCAGCGCTGGGCCAAATGATGTGGGGTGAGTCTGCCTAACCCTCTGAGCCTCAATTCCTTCATCTCTAAAATGTGGGGCTGGCTGCATTTGGGAAATGCTTTGTAAGAGGTGACATGCTGCACTGACATTACACGGAGCATCACAGAGGCACCCGTGTGGGGTTCCTGAGGGACCTGGAGCACCTGGGGTGGAGGAAAGACAAGCGGGGAAGCAGAAAACAGTGCCTGAAGCCCTGGAAAAGGGCACTAGCCCTGGGTGGAAAGTCAGGACGCCCAGTGCTGTACCAGCTGGCTACTCAGGGCTGGGGATTGTCCTCAGCCCTTTTGACTTTGCTGTTGGCATTTCCCCTGCTAATTAACATGTCATGGGGGTGGAGAGAAAGAAGAACTCAAAGCAATTGATTTGTTATTTGCTGGCGCATCTGGGAAAAGGCTGGGTGTGGGAGGTCAAAACAGGCTAAAAATCAGTGCTTCACGTTCTCAAGGAAACGCACGGCTCTGTGGGTTTCAATTCTCTGTTGCCAGCGCTGATGAAAGCTCTAGGAAATCGAGGTTCAACTGCAAACTCTGGACAGAGTAGAAGGCGGGTGGTGGGGAGGAGGAGAGGCATTTAAAGCTCTTCTGGCTTTGTCAGGAGAAGGGTGATTCGGGGACCTGGCTGGTGCTGAGGGAGCCGATTAATAAGTCATCTATCGAATGAACCCATCCATCCATCCATTCATCCATTCATTCACCAAGTGTGCACTGAGCACCCAGATTCCATCTAGCCCTTTCCTGAGGGTGCTCTAAGTGTTGCAGGGAGAGAAGACAAGGCTTTTGCCCTGTAAGTATCCAGACTCACATTCAAAACAATCACAGGATAATAAAAAATTGAGTCTCCACCTCAATAAATGGCAACAGCATCTGTATCAGTTTGCATTTTTTCTGCATGATAACCATTCCAAAGCTTGGCTTTAAGACAACAACCATCTATTCAGCTCACAGTTTAGTGGGTTGATAATTTGGGTTGGGCTCAGCTGGGAGTTCTTTTGGTCTTACAGGGTTCACTTATATTTTTACGATCAGCTGGGACAGACTGATCTGAGATGGCCTCAGCTGGGAACTTATCTCAGCTTCACATGGTCGCTCATCCTCCAGTGGGTTAGCCTGGGCTTGGTCATATGGAGTCTGAATGAGAGTGGAAACGGCAAGGTCTTTTGAGGACCAGGCTCAGAACTGGCATGATGCCACTTCCACTACGTTGGTCAAAATCAGTCCAGTCATACGGTGAAGCCCAGATTCAAGAGGTGGGGAAATAGATTCCGCCTCTTGGTGGGAGGGGCTACAAAGTCACCTTGCAAGGGATGTGCATACCAGGAGGGAAGGATTGGGGCCACTTTTGCAAACTGTTAACACACCATCCTTCTAGTTGCTCAGGACAAAAGATCTGGAGACCTTGTCCTCTGTCTCTCATGTTCCATGTCCAATCCATCCAAATCTGGTCACCTCTACCCTTGACATATGTTTTGCATCTGACTGCCTCTTTTTCTCTCTGCCCCATTCCCACCCTTGTCCAAGGAACAACCATTTCTTTCTTGGTCTCTGCTTCTGCCCTTTTGTCCCTGTAGCCTGTTCTCAATATGGTGGCCAGAGGGAGTCAAATTTTTTCACTTCTCTGCTCAGACACCCTCCTTTGGCTTCTAATCTCACTCAGAGTAAAAGCCAACATCCTATAATGGCCAGTGAGGTCCTGCATGATCTCAATATTTATTGAGCCCCCAATGTTTATCTCACCTAAACTCCTACCACTCTCCCCTATCTCACTCTGCTTCAACCACACTGGCCTCCTGATGTTCCTCAAAATGCCAGGCACACTGTCACCACAGGACCTTTGCACTTGCAGTTCTGTCTGCCTGGAAAACTCTTCTCCTGATATCTTCATGCTCCTTCAGCTCTTTATGGAAGAGTCACCTTCTCAGTGAAGGCTCATCTGGCCATCCTATCTAAAAATTAACCCCCCGCCTACTCATCCTCCTTCCCTGTTGGTTTTCTCCTTAGCTCTTATCATCATCAATAAATGACATATTTTCTTATATAGCTACTTACTGTCTAGACCAGCACTGTCCAGTGGAAATACAATGTAAGAAATATAAAATTTAAAATTTTCTAACAGTTACATTTTTAAAAGTATGGAATTTATTTTAATAATATACATTATTTAATTCAATATATCCCAAACTTATCATTTCAACATATAAGTAATTTGCAAAGTTTTTAGTATTTTTTACATGTTTTTGTTGGTACTAAACCTTTGAAGTCTGGTGCTTATTTTACACTGACAGCCTTTATCAATTTGGACTAGCCACATTTCCCATGGTGACCACACAGGGCAGTGCAGGACTAGATCACAGTCCCATGAGGGCACACATTTTTGACTGTTATTCACAGCTAATCCCAGCATTAGAACAGTGCCTGGCAAGTAATAGGCATGCAGTAAATATTTGGTGAGTGGATAAGTCAATTTAAAGTCAAATGCAACTGGCCCATCAAATGCATGTGGCCAGACAGCATTAGACCCAGAAAAGGCCTGTTATCTGGCTGTCTTCATCCTTAGGGCTGCAGGGGCAGAGCTGTGAAGGAGATAAAGTCAGTCTTTCTCTCCCAGGCATGCCACCTCATTCAGCATCTCCATGATTTTTCCATTCTTTCTGGACAGAGAGAAAGCCTTGCAAGTTCATCCACACCCAACATTAAGGACTTAATGTGCTACCCTCTTGCGGACGTTTGTATCTTAAAAGCAGGAGTGAGAGAGAGTAGCGCTTAATCCAAAGCAATGACTCCTTCCTGGAGAATTTTTACCTCCAGTGGGAATGTTATTACTGGCCCATGACTATCTCTCGTGTCCTAAGTTCACCCCAGGAGCAGGAGGCCAGCCAGGGTGCTTCCGTTGACAGGGAGGTCTCGGGTGGTGGTTGGTTGCTGGGTGTCCTGGCCACTGTCCTCTGCCTACCATTTCACTGTAGACTGTGTCTGGGGCTTGAGGGGGAGAGGGAGGTCTTGGAAGAAGTAGGTCTTCCCTGAGCCTGTTCTCTGCAGCCAGCCCAGTGCAGGGTGAGAAGCGCTTGTCCTCTGTAAGACACTTTCACAGCTGGCATCGTATAGTCGCCCTGTCAGGTGGCCAGGTGAGCCTCTATGCACTCATTTTGCATATCAGTAAGCTCAGTGAAGAGCTAGGAAGTGAAGCGCCTCAGCAGCTCTCCTGAGGCACAGTCTTGGCCTGTGGGGACTCTTGGTCCAACTGGGGGGACCTGGCCAAAGGGACATTGGCCTGGGATGATACCTACGCAGGACACCAGGCGATGAGCCGAGTGGACATGGGCACAGCCAGACATGGCCTGCCTGGGGTGGGGAACGGTCATGCTGGTGGAAGCAGATGCCATCACCAAGCCAGGGCCAACAGAGTGCCCTGAGGTGACACGAGAAGGGCCTTTGCTGTTTTAGGCATCTGGGGCCTGCTAGTTCTGAGATGGTGACAGCGTGGTCTTTTCCAGGCATCGTCTCCCTCCCGCACTCCTCTCTCTTCCTTCTCTCCCTTTAGACGTCCCCCTTCCTGTTCTCTCCTACAGCCACCCTCCTGCCTTCCTTTCTCCTCTCTCATATATTTCAATCAACATCCTCCCTCACTCCCTCCTCCCCCCCCGCCCCTGTCACACATGCACACACACACACACACACACACACACACACACACACACTGCATCCCAGGGTGCCAGACCGAGGTGCCCATGGGCAGTAACAGTTGGGAATCTAATTTAATTGCCTCTGGCTCCCTCTGAAAGCAGGTTCACCCCACCCGCTGGTGGAATTTAATTTCAGGGCATGGGGAGGCCAGGAGCTCCCCACACCCTGTGCCTAGACTCACCGGCTGCCATCTGAAATCCCACCATCAGGACTTCATGATGTGACCTTGCTAAAACACAACTGCTCCTGGGGGAAGCCATCGTTGCACGTCTGTCATTGCCCATCACAGTGAGTGGGCCCTGAGAGCCAGGCTGGCAGCAGGGCGGAGGAGGCATGGGAGAACACGGAGTCAGAGGAACAGAACCCTCCTTGGGGAAGCGGGAGGCCGAGGAATGATGTTACCCTCAGTCCTGCCCACAGTATTCCTAGGGCTGGGCCTTCGTGTGGGTGTAACCTGTGTGCTGCAAATCTCAACAGAGCCCTAGTCGAAGTGGCTTTCTGAACTTGGTCTGCCTGTTTTGGACACCAGGCAATGCTAATGTGAGACGGGCCAAGGTAGCCGCCCTGACACTTCTTGAAAGTTGTTGAGGCTTGTTTTTTTTTTTTTTTTAAATTTACTTGAGTCGTTATCAAGAATATTAGAAGATTATCTAAACTCATGACCTAGGATGAAGTACATATGGCTTACAAGAAAGCTAACCAGTGCCGTCAACAGTGCAGACCCCTCCTTCCTTGGCCAGGAATGGCAGGAGGCTTTCTGTTCTGGGTTTGAAAGTACTTCTTCTTCTGGGTTCGTTGGTTGTAATTCACACTGACCACCTGGTATGCTGGGCCACCCCAGTCCACGTTGGATTTGCAACTGGATCCCTAGACTCGTTGAAAGAATTCCTAGTCTTTCTGTCTGCAGCGTCTCCCACATCAGTCTTTCTGCGTTACACTTTATTTCCTTGAGTCACATTTGTTCCTCTGCTACCATGAAACCCCCCAGTGCTGAAATGCTGGGAGCCAGCTGTTTTGCACACTCCCAAGGCTTTTAGCAAGATGCTACTTCCTACATGTTCAACAGTTCATTTCCCTCCTTCTCTCCCACCCTCCCTCCCTCCCCCCTTCCTTCCTTCCTTCCTTCCTTCCTTCCATGAGTTCTTACTACGTATTAAGATCTGTGCCAAGCACTAGGAATACAGGTGCATGAGATAGAGCCAGGTCCTGCCTTCATGGGGTGAGGTCTTCTGACCATAGATACCTTCTACAAAATGCCCTTTTATGACTATAGTGGAAATGTTTTCATTGAGCTCCTTGGCATTAGATAGAAAAAAGGATTTTCTGGGATGGAAGATGCACAGAAGATGGTCCCATTGCCTACAGGCGCTTTCCTCTTCCGTAATTGCATCCTGTCTCTAGCTGACCTCCCGCTCCTGGGCTCCCTTCCCTTAACCCTGGTTTGCAACCACAACTGGAGAACTGGTCCTTCGCTGCTTGCTGGAAGTTTGCTGTTTAATTGTCTCATGCCCATGAGCAAGTAGGCTTCCTTAGGATGGCAAGTTCCCTCCCAACAGTGCTTTGAGAGCCAGGAATTCAGTTCCTCAGAAGAAGCTGAGCTTTTCATTAGAGATCAAAGGCTGGCCCTGGGGAAGCATTCACAAAGTGGCTGTAAAGAATCCCTCTGGTCATATCACTTCCTTTCTAGGCCGTTTGTTCCCATTGGTCAGGGAACCAAACTATGCAGAGGGAGGAAAGCAGACCTCTGGCAGCCAAGAAACTGAGCCAGGGAATAGGCTTCTTTGGGGTGGTCAACTGGAGCAAAAGAGGTTAATTCGATTTACCTGGAGTGAGGAAAAGAGCCAGAAAGAGCAGTCTAGGAAGCGGGGGTCTGGGCGGATGACCCACTTTCCACATTCTTCGTCTCTGATTCCTCTGGGTCGCACTCAAGTAGTTAGCTCACGTGGTACACCACAGCCCTGGTCCTGCCATTCAGACATCCCACAATTTGCCCCCTCCTCCTTCTCTTCTGTATCACCTCTCCAACCGTCCTGCATCTGAGTGGTTCACAAAGGATGCATTACCTAGCAACATGAAACTTGAACGTGTCCCATGAAACTTGCAACATGAAACTTGAACACTGGAGAAGTTAGTGGGGGCTACTGGGAGGCTCAGAATATGCAAGAAACAAAGTTCTGAGCTGTATCAGTGCAGACAGAGGCTCCTGGGGCCATGTGGAGTAGAAGAAGGAGTCTCTCTTTGGACACCTGCCTGTGGGTTTCTTCTCCTCCTTGCATCTGCAGGCTTGGGCCCTGAGTACTCGGGTGTGCTCTCTGCTTGCCGCCATGTTCCTTCCTCCTTTCTCCATCACCCAGACAAGCTTTTCTGTGCTTTCAAAGACCAGTTTGGCCTAACTATGCTCAGGCAGCGGGTAGATGTTGCAGTGAATTTGCATCATCTCATGGCGGGCACAGAAGGGACCCTGGAGGTGCTCCAGGCCATCTCCCCTCCAGTGTTCACACTTCTCTTCTGGCAGCTAGCCAGCCTCTGCATGGACACGACCAGTGATGAGGAACTTTGGAGGACAAAGTGAATTCTAAGAAATGTCTTCCTTATGTTGACCCAGATCTACTAGAAAGAGCTAATCCCTTTGCCTGCAGCTATTACCTGACCCCAAGTCTCCTCTTTGCTTCTCAACACCCAGATTCTTCAGTTATTCCTCCTCTTAGACAACTCAAGTCCCCTCCCAACCCTGGTCTCCTCACCAGACTCCACTTCATCCCTGTCCATGTTAACACAAGGTGCCCAGAATTTGTGCCAAGACCCCAGAATTCTCCTCCCTCCCTCTTTATCAGTTAAACCCTATGAATTGTAGGACCTAAAGCTTTTCACAGGACTTCCAGGGACCCTGCAGGAGTTGCCTGTGACAGGAGCACCCAACTGTGCTGGAAAGACCTTGGTCTACTCCATTAAAGTTGGGGCTTGTACTTGGCATTTTCTTAGGCCAGGGAAGAGGCCTGGGGCTGCTGGTCAATGTGGACTGGGCTGAACCTACGTGATGTCAGTCACCACGGCCATTTCCCAGCATCTCTCACAGCAGAGATTCAGACTGCTTCCCCATGGGCACCAGCAGCTGGTCCCTCGTTATCTCATGGTTACTAGGAAGGAAAGGCTTCCTCCTGGGGGAGCTTGGGATGGGGATGGGCATGGTGAGGGGAGGTGGGGCCACCAGGGCCTGGGCAGGCAGGTTCCTCTCTGGGGTAGCATGTGTGGATGGGTGTGGGCATATGAGGAGCTGGGCGCTGGGCAGGGGGACTCTGAAATGCAGCACAGGGTGGAGCACACTGCACTGGAACTCAGGAGGCCTGGACTCCAGTCCCAACTCAGCCATAACGACCTGGAAGACCTCGGACAAGCCACCCCCCATTTTCCAGCCTCCTCGGGGTTCTCATCCTGTAGATCAAAGGCTGTATGATCTCTTAGCCTCATTTAGCTTGAATATTCAATGATTCCATGAAGAACTGCATTTCCTTGCTAGCTAATAACCTAATACTTAACTTTTCTAAGATAACGAAGGTCTTTTTTCCTTCCTTCATCCTTTCCTCCCTCTCTTCTTCGCGCCTCCCCGCCTCTTTCTCTTTCCTTCTCTCTTCCATTCTCTCACTTTCTTGCATTCTCTCTCCCTCCATTCTTGGAAGTTTCCTTAATCCTTCTAAGAACAAAGGACATTTACTGCATGGTATTTGTCCTGAAATCACTCACTTTACAGCTGATTATTGGAGATAAAATTTGTCCAGAAATAAAATGCCAAGTATAATAGGCAAATGCCACAAATCTGATGGAGAGAAGAGTTTCATCCACTGGGAGATTCCATCGCAGAGTTAACACCTGCCCTGGGTGGTCGAGGATGGACAGAATGCAACAGCCCTGGGAGGTAGGGTATGGGGCCAGGGGGCAGGTAAGACCCCTGGGAGTCCAGGAGAGGTGAGAGGGAAGGTCACAGGGAGCAGTGAGAGAGAGACAGGCCAGAAGGGGTGTTTGCAAGGGATGGAACACTCAGAACTGGCTTTAGGATGATGTGGCAGCCATTGGAAGATGGATTTAGAAGTTCAGCACTGGTCTACTCTGCCTCTCCCTGCTTTGGGCTCAGTTCCGGTGCTGGACATGGGACAGAACACACAGGCTTGTCCCAACAGGAGGTGGGGCAGGAGACCTGGGTCTGGCCTGGCCTGCTGGGGGACTCCGGGGGCAGTCACAGCACTCAGTGCGCAAGGTCTTCCTATTCTTCTTACTTGGCTTCCCCGCGAGCAAGAGGAGAGGCCAGGCCAGGAGATGCCTGTGGCCGCTTCAGCGGAGAGATGTTAGCAGGTGTGTAGCACCAGGTGCATCATTGTGGGTCACGGTCTCGGAAACTGAGGCCCAGACAAGTCCAGTGTCCCGCCTGGTCTGACAGCGAGGGGAAGCACCCAGGCCTTTAAGACGGAGCCCTTACGCCAGGTGACTCTGCCTGGCTCTGAAAGCCTCTTTGGTAGCAGAGGCCTTCCTCCCTGGCCTCTTGTGGGCAGAAATCTGCTTTCAAAAAGCTGGTTTTCTTTGCTGCTTGAGAGCTGGCTTTTCAGAGAGGAGTAGACTCTGACTCCAGCCCAGCTTCAAGGAAGTGCTCAGCAGAGACAGGTATCAGCCTCCTGTCCCTGCTGGCTGGCTGCCCTCCATCCCGGGGGGGCCTTTGGGAGGGACTGTCTTTGGCCCTCCCCTCCTTTGTGACACTGCTGTGGGCCCCGCCCTCCTGTTCTGCCCCCACCTCTAAGGGAGAGTGATGTGGGTCAGTGACCTGAGGACAGTGGGAATCTGACACCTGGGAACTGGCCTGGGGAGGACGGGACCTGCCAGCTTCCCTGGAAATGCGGGAAGGTTTGGTTCCCATCCTATTCTCCCAGGGTCCTGCATCCCTGGGAGGAATGGGAGACGTTCGGCCTGGTTGGCCCGTGGGTGTGCAACCTTGTCCCTGAGGCCCCTGCTGGCAGGAGGCAGTTATCCTGGGGCACTGGGGTGGGAGGCAGGCCTCCCCTGGTCCTTGCCCCCAGCACTGCCTACTCTTCTCCTTCCCTCTTCACCTGAGGGTTTGAAGGCATTGCCTCTCAGCCCTGGAGTCTGAAGGATGAAAGCCACGTTACCCTGAGGTGACCAAGTTGGTGCAGATTAGAATACAGCTAGAATATTCCTCCAGCTCAGGATGCTGCCTGCTCCTGAGAAGCCTATCAGGCCACATGGATCTGCTGTCTCCACCGACATTTCTGGCTTTCTGACTTGTTGGCCTGGCTCTTCTCAGCTCCCACCCAGGCCCAGCTCTGAGGCTCCTCTGGCCCCCTTGTCTCCATCCCCATTGTCCCCAGGAAACCTGGACCAGCCCAGCGTGTCCTCTGGGTGTCCAGGCCCCGTTTCTGCCCTGCTCTCCTCCTCAGCAGGGCCCCTCACTTTATCAAGCCTTCTAGTTCCCTGGCTCTGCCCCTCCCTCTCATTGACAATTGGCTTTCAGGAAAGACCTCAGTTCAAATCTCTGCTCTGTCATTTACCAGATGAGTGTCCATGAACCTTCCAGAGACTCGAGACCTCTGTCACTGTCCTCTCCACCCACCTTGCCCACAGCCTTTGGCCCCCACGTCCTCCGCTTCTCTTTTACCTTCCCTTCCTCATGGGGCTGTGTGGTTTCTGCTGTTCCGCCCCCTCTCCAGCTGCCAGCCGCTTTGGCTCCCTGCCCATGAGGCACGAATCAGCCACCAGCTCTTGTGGAGCACCTGCGTGTGCCAGGTGGCCATCAGGCAAGCCCCAGCACAGTGGCCTCCCCCTGCCCCAGCCCTGCCTTGCTTAGGCCCCAGGGGAGCACTCCTGCTTGAAGGTGCTGCCAGCTAGCTCTCAGGGGGTCCTCCCAGCTAGCTCTCAGGGGGGTCCTATAGCATCAATCTCCAGAATTCTAAGGTGCACATGTTTTTCTACACATTTCTGAAACTAATTTGTGTCTTACACTCGCTGTGTTTCTTTAATGTGGTGTTTTTTTTTTTTAAAAAATGTAACCCCTCTTTCTCCTCACTCCCTAACAATGTTATTTAGTTCATGATGAATCCTCCAATTGATGGCATTTCAGTCCTGGGGAAATAAGACAAATGGATAATATATTCAAGGACACCTGGAGATTATTTTTTTAACCCAAAGGAGTAACTCTAATGGGAAAAATTGTAGGTTGTTTGTCGATGAGGGCATTTTGGGCTGTGTTACTCAGCTGTCACTGGTCACTGGCTTGTCATGGGCCCGACTAGTCTACCCTAAGAACTTCACTCCTCTGGTCTTAGAGACTGAACACAGCAGCTGCTACTTTCACAGACCCTACAGCACACAGGGTTGGGGTGAGTCAGGGGCCCCAGAATGGATGTCTCCTGCCTTTAATGTCCTTCTGAGCAGAGCTGATGAGACTGAGAACCCTCTGGGGATGGAGATGACAGGGGAGAGGGGGCACAAAGTCCCAGAACAGAAGTCAAAGGACTTTCGCAGGTAGAAATTGCCTGAAATACTATGAGACATATAGACACTTTTGTTCACTTTTCTCTTGCTGCCCATCCAGGAGAGAGGGCAGCTGCTCTCACTGCCCAGTGCATCAGTTGGAGGGCACAGGTTCCAGGAGAGTGGAAACCTCTCCAGGGTGGTGGTCGGTCCTCTCCCTAATGGACCTCCATAGAAACCGGAAGGGCCTCCCTCACAGGGTGGGCGCCCTCCTGGCAGGAGGGGCTTGTGGGAGGGAGGCAGCTGCTGCTCCTGGTGGTCGGAGAGGCTCCACCAGCCCCCGAGGGGGAGGACGCTGGCCTGCTCTGCCTGCTCAGTCCCTGTGCACTGCAGCTTTAAAACCTTGAGCTCACCTGGGCCTACTTGCCACTCTCTTTCCCTCTCGATTTCAAATCAGCTGGCCTTCAACCAGCCCCAGTGCGTCAGTCGCCTGGAGCCACTGCTTTTCCCTCAGTCCCTCCAGCAGTCAGCCAACCAGGTATTTACTGAGTGCCAGCTCCAGGGAGGTGCGTGGGGATCCAGAAACAGCAAGACAGGAAGCTCAGCCAGCTGGGGGCGGTGAGTGTGAAGAAGCAGCTCAAGGTAGCTACTGCCAGGTGCCAAATGAGTGGTAGTGACAGGGCCTTCTACAGGAATGCAGAGGAGGAAGGCGTCCCTGGGGGCTGGCAGGCAGGGGAGGCATTTTTTGAGTTGCTGAGAGATGACCTTTAAAGACAGGGAAGGCAGCAACCAGCATGAGCAATGGCCCCGCGGTGGGAATGTGCTGGAGTGTCTGGAGATCTGATGTCGGGGAGGGCTTGGGCGGTGGAGATCAGGGGCATGGAGCTTGAGGATCAGGCTAAGGGGTGTGCATCTCACCAGTAAGCAGTGGGGACGCCCCCTCTGAAGGCAGACCAGTTAGCAAACTTGCCTAAGATTCTTTGCTCTATGTACGGAGTTGGTCTTTTTCTTTTGGGCTGCATTGTCCAACACGGAAGCCGCTAACCACAAGTGGCCATCCGAACTAAGGTGTGTTGTAAGTGCCAGATGTACACTGGATTTTGAAGACTTAATATGAAAAAAAGCCCAGTGTAAAATATCTCAATAATTTTTTTATATTGAGTACATGTTGAAACAATATTTTGGATATACTGAGTTATATAACATATACTATTAAAATTAAATTCACCTGTCTCTTTTTACTTCTTTAAAGGTGGCTACTAGAAAATTTACAATTACATATGTGGCTCACATTGTAATTTAATAGGCAGTGTTGGATAGGAGTCTTTACAGTATCCTTTTTTTATAAACCCCCTTCCCTTCTTCTGCAGTCATGCCTGTCTTTCACTTTGGTAGCTTTCGACAGCTCTCCTTTCCCTTCTTGTCCTCCTTCGTTTGGTCACGTGGACCTTCTCCTCCTTTTTTTACGGTATGATAGATGGTGGTGAGGGAGAAGGGGGAATCCAGAGCCTGCTTGCTCAGGCTACAGCCCCTGGACTCATGGAAGCCAGAATTCACCAGGCAGAGGAGGCCCTACTGATCTGGAATGCTGGTGGGAATTAAGGTTCTAGATCATTCTTTTCTGGCTCACTTGCAGTGAGCCAGAAATGCATTTTATTTCCATTTTGTTTTGCAAATATTTATTTTTAAAAGATTAAAAAAATCTATCAATGGCCTGCATGTCATTTACAAAGTCAGATAGCTCCAATATAAGACACATTTAGTAAAACAGCAATTGTCTGCCCCTTGCCCTCCCCACCCTAGTCCCACCACTAGAAGCTCAACATTTCCAACTCTTCTTCGAGTATTTACTTCCTGAAGTATATAAATTACTAAGTAAATTTCTAAATAAATTCTTTTACTGCTCTTTGTTGATTTTTCAATTTTGACATTGTCTGTTTTCTTCTTCTTATGGAAGAAATGTCCTTTTCTGTTCTAAAATAGTTTATTAATGCTTGTGTTATTAATATATAAATACTGTTCACTGCTGAACCAAGTAGTATGTAACAATTACACTTTCTGAACAATTTTTTCTCTTCCTAGAGGTAATAATTGTCTGCTTTCTGGGACATTTTTACAAATTCTTACCAAATGCTCTACAAAATTGGAAAATTCCTTCAAATACTATTTTCATGTGGCCAAATCTGACGGTAATGTTATATTTTTGATCCACCCCCAGCTACCCCTCAGAGCGCCCTCCCTCCTCCCCGCCTTGAAATGATTGCTGGAGGCCCTGTACAGCCATGTGCTTGGGAAAGCCCCCGCTTCCAGGTGTCACCCCCTGTTTCTTTGCTCCTTTCTTTTGGTTTGCATCAGTAGTTCTTTGAGAAAGGGTGTGAGAAGATTAATTATTTTGAGACCCTCCATGGTTGAAAATGACGTTATTCTACTCTCACGCTTGATTAATAGTTTGGCTGGGCACAGAATTCTAGATTGAACATCTTCCCCCGACACCCCTTCGGCACCTTGAAAGCAGTTGCTCTACTGTTTTCAAGCTTCCAATGTTGCCCTTGAAAAATCTGGTGCTATCCTGCTCCCAGACCCTTCGAATGGGACCAGTTTGCTTTCTCTCTGGAAGGTGTCAGAATCATCTCTCTGCCCCACTGCTTGGACATTTCCCAGGGAGATGCCTTGGTGTGTGGTTCTTCTCCCCCCTCCCCCCATTTTGCTGGGCACTCAGAGGGCCTTTTCTATCCAGAAGCTGACCGTCAGTTCTGGGAAATACTTTAAATAATTTTTTTCCACAATTTTCTCCATTCTTTCTCTCTTACTAGAAAACTGTGGAATCTTCTGACTGCATCCTTCAACGCGGGTATCTTTTTCCTCAACTCCTTGTTTTCTTGTTCTGCTTCCTGGGAAATCTCCCCAGCGTTATCTTCCAACCCTTCTGCTGAATTTCAGATTTCACCTCTTATATTTTTAATTTCCAAGAGCTCTCTTGTTTTTTCATTGCTCCTTTTAAAGGAGCTTGTTGTTGTCTCATGGACCCGACATCATTTTTCTAAGGATATTAATTCAAGTGTTTTGAAGTTTATTTTTTTCGGATCCTTGCATGACTTCTGTTTCTCTGAGTTTATTTTATTTTATTTTAATTTAGTATATTCTTTCTCTCTTTTCACTTTGTAATCTTCCTCAAGGGACTGGGCATCCTTGGCTGTCTGCTCATATTGAAGAGTAGATCACTAGTAACTTCCAGAATCTCTGTGTGTGTGTATCGATATGGACCTTTCAACTTATGGGCTTTATTATGGAGTCGCCAGCGGGGGACTCAACCATTTTACGGGGTACTCCCAACCAGAAGGAACTGTAGAGCTATTTCTGGGGCCAGTTTCCAACCTGGGGCTGTGGGGTTGCAGGGGAGGGGCACCTGAGTGGCAGCACCCTCTGAACCAAGAGGCAGAAGGGAGCAGGGGTTTCCAGAGTTCCATGTATAAGACTTTCGCTTAACCCCCCCGTTTGAGCATGGTGCTGCACCCCTGTCCTCCTCTACTGGAGCCTTTCTGGCTCAGTTTCCCTGCAAAATGCCAGGGCGAGGGAGCGGCAGTCACTGCCCTGCATGGGAGAGGGGAGATGCCCTGGGCAGAACTGCTCCTCATAGAGACTGGCCACCAGCCTCCCTGTTCTCAGCGCCGCCATCTCTCCTGCCACCACAGGAGTTGTCCTGACCCTTCCAGCACGTGTGGCAAGATCTGTCCGCTTCTCGTTGACTGCGCCTTCATTAGGCGCTTGGTTTCCAATTCCTCAGCTCTGCTAATTGCTCCATCTGCTTTCTACCTTCCAAAAATCTGTTGACATTTGTTGCCTGCTGATGTCACCTCTCCTGTTCTCTCTGTCCTTGTCTGTTTATTTTCTCTTTATGCCTTTGCTCTCATTTCAGTGGGGTTTGGGAAGGAGCAGATATATGTTGAACCTGTCGTGTTTAGCAGGAAGCCTCTGTAAAGCTTCCTGAGGTGCCAAGTTCACTTCCTTCCTTATTAAAGGACTCCAACGCCGAGAGCTGGATCTTTGCTTATGGAAAATTTGTAAGGCTTTGTCATCATCAAGGTCAATGTTATTTAGAAGGTAGTGGAGACTAGATTAAATGCAGCGTTGAGCCCAGCTTATTGCTGGAAATCTTTGCGTTTAAATAAATTATAATATTATAACAAATTATTTCATTCTTACTTAAAAACTTTGTGGGATTAGATTTTTTATTTTTCTTAAAATTGCATGGAAAACAACTTCTGGTTGTTTTCTCTTTGGAAATTTGGGCTCCCTGTCGGCTGGGTCCTGGCTAGCCAAGTCTTCAGTAGAGTTCAGAGCTTGACTAGGCTGGACTAAATGTTCTCTGGGCATCGATTTAAAAAGGTAGTAGGATCAATAAGGTTGCATGGGAGAAATTTAAGAAAGCCAAACTGCCTCCAGGGACCTTAAAATTCCTTTAACAAGTGTGTTCATTTAAAAGAGGATGCTTATCTATTTATTAAACAAAATACTCCCCCCACTCTCCAACACATACTGCACAGAGCCTTTACTAGGGAGCACTGCTGACCATTTGTATACAAAAGTGATGACACTGTTGTGTTCTAATGAAGGTCTTGAGTTTCGCCAGCTACAGGTTGGGGGTAGGGGGAGATGGGGTCTGTGGGAGAGGGGAGCAGGGCTGGTCCTCATGGAGTCTTTGTCATTGCTTCTCCAGGTGCCCCATTTCAAAGGTCTCAGCATCCTCACGCTACCTCCTGCCGCCACTTCCATCTGGGCCCCCCCCAGCCGCAGCAGCTCGCTCCCGACTTCCCCCTGGCCCACCCGGTGCAGTCGCAGCCGGGCCTCAGCGCCCACATGGCCCCGGCCCACCAGCACAGCGGCGCCCTGCATCAGTCGCTGACCCCGCTGCCCACCCTGCAGTTCCAGGACGTCACAGGTCCCTCCTTCCTACCTCAGGCCCTGCACCAGCAATACCTCCTGCAGCAGCAGCTCCTGGAAGCTCAGCACCGCAGGCTCCTCTCGCACCCCAGGTGTGTGTGCTACCTGGGCAGGGGCTGGGCGGGGCGGGGCGGGGGCAGGACCCAGCGCTGGACCCCTGGCTTCTACCCTGCCAGGCTTGGCCAGCAGTCAGTCACCAAATGAGTCTCTGCGTAGGAGGCAGATTTTGCTCCACTTAGAGGCATTTGTTTCGGGCAGTGAGCGCTGCCTTAACCTGATACGGGTTCCCTCTGTTGTTAGTGTGTGTCCCTGTCATATCGCCCAGGTAACTGGCCAGGAGCTGGGTAAGTGGTGGGCTAGGATGCTCACAGTGGACTTTTCAATGCTGTGGGAGACTAGACTAGGGGACCCCTCACGTCCCCTCAAACTTCATGGTCACCAGATTCTAACATTGGAGGTCCCTAAGGGATACCTCAGGACAGGGCTGGGTCAGCCCTGCCCTCAGAGAGCCAACAGTCTGGTTGGAGAGACCAGCTATGAAACAAGTGCAGAGTAAAATGAGACAATACTAATCAAATGGGGCTGAAGTAGCTGTGGGATCCTGGGCAAGTCACTTCACCTCTCTGAGCCTCAACTGTTAAGAGAAGGAGCTGTACAAGTTAAGTGGTTCTCAAACATTTTTGTCTCAGGACCCTTTTTACACTCTTAAAAGTTACTGAGGATTACAGCAAGCTCCTGTTTATGTGGGTTATGACTCTTGATACTTACCCTATTAGAAATTAAAACAGAAATTTAAAAATACTTATTAATTCATTTAAAAATAACAATAGCAAAGGTATATGTTAACACCAATAATATGTTTTTCAAAAAATAACCGTATTTTTTGCATCTAAATCAGTGAAAAGAGTGACTTTTTAAAAATACATATGTACAAATCTTTTTCATGCCTGGCTTAATAGAAGATGGCTGTGTTCTCAAGTCTTCTTCTGCTCTCAAATGTGGCAGAATCACATGTCATGTAGTTTCTAGAAAATTCCACTGTTCACTTGTGAGAGAATGAGAGTGAAAAAGCAAATAACATGATAGTACTATTATGAAATTCATTTTGACCTCGTAAACCCCATGAAGGGGTCTCAGGGACTGCCAGGGTTGCTTGGAGCACACTTTGAGCACCTCTGGACCTGATGATCCTTAAGGCCCCAAGCATCCATGTCTGTAGAGGTTGGGGTGCCTGGGACAGAAGGTGAGTGCTGTAGGAGGTCAGAGGAAAGAGAGGTCACCATGATCTGGAGTGTTCAGGGAGGCCTTCCTGGAGGAGGTGGCTTTGCCCTGGGCCATGAAAACTGGGAAGAGTGTGGAGAGGGTGGAGGAGAGGAGAAGAGCATGGTGGGAGCAGAGGGGGTGCACAGAGGTGGGAGAGCCTACAGGAGGCCGGTCTGTGTGTCCTGAATACATCCCACCAAGAACAGAGGGGAGCAGTAGGAGAAGGAGCAGAGAATCTGGAGAGACCGGGTGAGACAGCTGATCTGCAGTAGTCACACCCAGGGAGAGGCTCAGTACAGCGGGAATTTCTGAGTTATTGGCTGCTGCCCAGGAATGGGACGAGGGCTGAAGGCCGCTGCTCCACACACAGGCTGTGGGCTGGGGCTGCTGAGCACTCCTGGGGGCTGGGCTGGCCCTGGGCAGCCCTGACGCCTGGATTCCTCCTTCCCTTCCGGGGCAGGCGGAGTCAGGAGCGAGTGTCTGTCCACCCTCACCGCCTCCACCCCAGCTTCGACTTCGGCCACCAACTACAGACACCTCAGCCCAGGTACTTGGCTGAGGGCACTGACTGGTGAGTGGGGTCCCTGGAGGAGGGAGGGAGGAGGGTCTTGTCTGATCCACGGAGCTCCTGTTTCCTTCACTTCAATGATGCCGGAGTCCTAGTCTTCAAGCCCCAGCTTTTGCCCTGTCCACCCTCAGGGCCAGATGGCCCCCAAGGTCCTGGTTCCAGCAATGAGCTCAGATGTGGCTACGGGCCATCATGTGCCCAGCCTTGGGCTCAGTGTTCATGGTACTGCAGGGGAGGATGGGACAGGAATGCAAAGCATTTCCCAAGCTCAGGGAGTGCTGTGAACCAGTGGTCCCTGGGAAGGGGGCGGAAAGGAGAATCTCAGGAGCTAGCATGGTCAGGGAAGGCTTCCTGGAGGGGGTGGGCCTTGAGGAGTCCAGAGAGAAGTGCCAGGGCATGCCAGCCAGGCAAAACAGGCTCATGGAGATAGAGCCAGCTGGGTTGGAGGCAAGGACTGGGGAGATTGGCTGGGGAGAGGTTGAGGGCTTGGTTGTGGTGTCTTTGTAGGCAGCGGGCCCCTGTGACGTCTTCCCACAGACTCCTGCACTCAGGGCAGAGGGCTTTGTTGCCCTGGGATGCATCATTGCTTTGTTTTGGACACTTGGTCCCACCCTACTCACAGGTTCTAGCTCAGGGGTGGGCTGACCTAAACTAGGGCTGGATCTAAACACCTGAACACTTGAAAAAGATGTGTAGTTCACTACAGTATTTAGAGGTAAAGAGCATCATGCCTTCAACTTATTTTTAAATAGTTTAGGGAAAAAAATCCACAGAGAACTCTGTGTGTGTGTTTGTATGTATGGATGTATACGTGGAGAGAGAGAAGGAAATAGAAATGCAGTAAGGTAGTAAAATTTTAACATTTGGGGAATCTGAGTGAAGAGTATCCAGGAAGTTTTTGCAACTTTGAGGTAAAAAAGTGTGTGTGTGTGTGTGTGTCTGTTTTAAAGAATGTAAAAACGAACAAAAAACCTCAACGGGAAGGGATGGGCTATTTAAAAAACAGACGTGCCTTCGTGTCATTACTCAGCCATTTAGTCAGGCAAACTGGTGTGGGCAAGGGTTGCTTTGGAAACAGCCTAGGACCAGACACCCAGGAATGGTTCAAAAGGGTAGTTCTGGTTGACTGGACGCTAAAGGTGCTTCTAGGTGCAGGAAATGGTTGATTTAAAAGGTTCCGTGTCTCCAGCTCTTAGTAGTTCTCAGGTTTTCTCTGTTAGATTTAACGCTCTCCTAAAACATAGATTGCACCACGGCCAGCTTCAGCCCAGACTTTTTCTAATTAGCAGATTCAAATTAGGAAGATTTAATTGTTGTTTGGATGAAATTCTGTCCCTCAGCAGGCAAGTCAATCCAGTTTAATTCTCTTCAGCACACAGAGCACCTGGGGTCCTTGTGTACGGCTGAGGGATCTGAACAAGGTCCAGCGTGGCAAGTGGGAGGGGATAGGAGACGCGGTGAGGCGGGTGCTGCTGAGATGCGGGAGGCGCGGTGCGGGTTAGGCCGCCGACTTGCTTTATTTGGCCAAATCTCATATGCTCCTCACTCATTTCTGTCGCTCTGCATTCCTGACCCCTGCTTGCCTGGAGAAACAGAGAGGCGGGGGCCCTGAAAGGCTGGCCTGTGCTCCAGCAGGGGACGCTGGGAGGGCCCTGGGCTGAGTCCCGCGCCGGGTCCACCCGGGGCCATTTCTGCCTGTCCTGTCCCCACTTCCCAAGTAGGAGTCCCTTTCTCCTCCCTGTAATTAGCTCTGCTCCAGCAAGGGCCATCCAAGTGGTGACGAGGGGCTTTTCATCCCACCCCTCTTTTCCAGGGAGGCCTCTTCTGCCAGGAGATGTGAGGTCTGGAAATTAGATGACAGGAAATGCATTGTAGGAGGGGCTTCGCTCACCCTCTGCAAGGATCCCTGGGAGGGAGGAGGTGGGGAGTGTGTCTGCGCACCACCCCTTTCCTTTAGAGAATCATCAGAAACCACTGACTTCTGCCCTAGTCATTCCAGGAATTGGCATGCCCCAATAGCTCTCGTCCAGCCCCAGGCCTGAGGCTGCCTGGCCCTCCCCCCCTTACTTTAGGAGATTCTAGCCCTACCCAAGCAGCTGTGTGCACTGAGCATCCTAGCCTGGGAGTGTGTGGGAGCAGCAGGCCTTGGAGGATAAATCCTCCCCAATCTCCCCTTTCTGGCCTGGGCCCGATAACTTGACCCTGACCTTGAGCCCTGCTCCAGTGTCTCTGTCCTCATCGTGCTCCTTTGACTCAGTCCACAGTTCTGACTCTGCCCCCAGTGCAGATGGCAGCCTGCATGGCCACACAGCCCTAGCCCTGCCTGGGCACCTCGGAGAGGCGGGTAGGGGTGAGAGCTTCCTACCATCCTTCCCCTGCAAGCAGCTCGGCCTCAGCAAAGGAGCCCTGTTCGAGGATCCTGGGTTTGGGAAGGGATTTTTGATGAGATGATAAAAGGGGATCCCAGAGCCCACTCAGGCCCAACCTGGGCAGATCACCTCTCTCATCTGAGGGCTGAGGTGTCTTTTGCCTCTCCACTCAGCATTCCTAGAATTGGAGGGATTCTGTTCCCAGTTCCTCGGGACTTTGCTTTTGGTAGAATTCCCTGAACATCTTTCTGCTACTTTGAATCTGTTGGATTCCCTGGGACTGCTGGGCAGGTGCTAAGAGTCAGAGTTTCTGCCACGTGAGGTGCCCCGGGGAACTCCTTTCCCCGAGGCAGGTCATGGGGTGAGCCCAGGCGAGGATCGGAAACCCTGGAGCCCCTAACTGGCTAGCCTGGGGCCATGGATAAGGCACTGGCCTTCTTCAGGCCTCTGCTGGGCCTGCAAAAGTGAGGGACTGGACTAACAGAATTCCTAAGTTTGCTTCCAACTGGCTCCAAGAGTTACCTCATGTCCCAAGTGACAGACTCATCAGGAGTTGTTCCAGGGATGTGGGCTAATATATAGAAGAAATGTAGGAATATATATATATGTCATACTGTATAGACATCACAGCTGGAAGCAGAAATTCCTTTAATGCTCCTCATATTAAAAAAAAAAGGTAGGGCTTCCCTGGTGGTGCAGTGGTTGAGAGTCCGCCTGCCGATGCAGGGGACGCGGGTTTGTGTCCCGGTCTGGGAAGATCCCACATGCCGCGGAGCGGCTAGGCCCGTGAGCCATGGCTGCTGAGCCTGCGCATCCGGAGCCTGTGCTCCGCAATGGGAGAGGCAGCAACAGTGAGAGGCCCGCGTACCGAAAAAAAAAAAAAAAAAGTATTTGTTGAATCAGGCTTTTTTTCCTGTAGTTTCCCCTCATCTGGATTTTGCTGGTTATGCTCTGGAGGTGTCACCTCAGACGCCCCTTGGTTTGCTAAACTCACTATACACTGGCACCCATGTTGCGACTTGAGCAGATACAGCTTCAACTTGCATTTTCTGGCAAAAAACACTTCATACGAGGTGCTGTGTTCTTCCAGCAGATAGCTGGTTGTCTCTCCTGTGTGATGTTAGTAGCAATTGATAATCTTTGCCCAGATCCTTTATTTCTTTAGGGGATGAAAGAATGTGACAAATAATTCAATCATTCCTTATTCATTTATTAGCTAGAAAACTTTCATAAAGAGCAATTTTCCTTCATCCACGATTTGGTTACCCTGCAGTACAGTTAACAGAGGAAAGGCAGGATGAATGTTTGGTTCTTCCCCTTTATATTTTATTTTATTTTACTTTTTGCGGTACGCGGGCCTCTCACTGTTGTGGCCTCTCCCGTTGCGGAGCACAGGCTCCGGACGCGCAGGCTCAGCGGCCATGGCTCACGGGCCCAGCCGCTCCACAGCATCCTCCCAGACCGGGGCACGAACCCATGTCCCATGCATTGGCAGGCGGACTCTCAACCGCTGCGCCACCAGGGAAGCCCCTTCCCCTTTATTTATTAGTTTTCAAAATGAAGCATTGGTTCCCTAGCATCCTTCAATGGGGACCAGTTTTCTTTAGCATCATTTCATTCTCACGGATTTGAACCTATTTGATGTATTTTAGTCTATTGCAGTTACACTCATTGATACAAAATGCCCAAAGTCTGCCAGTGGGAGCCTCTCCAGGATGGTTCCCGAATCCTTTTGACTTGACCTTGATAACTTCCTTGCTTTTAGTTATGACAAGATGTTTCAATCTCATGTTGCACTTTTTTTTTTTTCTGTCTCAGACCAGAACTTAGCCATTTTCCAAGGAACACTGGATCCTTTTCAGTTGATTGATTTTTAAGTGAAATGAGTTTCCTGTATGGTGAGGAGCAGGGGCGGTGGTCCAGGAGAGCTTTCCTGCCTCACAGGTGCAGGTCCCTCTCCTATTATTTTCTCAAAGTGGTTAAAGTATGGCCTCTGCCCCCCTCCACTCTATCTGGAGCTGTCTTTCCTTTGCTCTGTATCCGTGACCGGCTTATCTGGATTCCTCTTTCAGCATTTCTCTCAGGGACGGGCTTTGGTGCACTAGTCTCAAGTAGTGTGAGGCCCAGACTATACCGGTCCCTTCGATCTAGCAGAGCCCTTCCTTCTCCGAGTCTCGGCTCCCTTCGCCGTAAAGAGAGGGGCGGGGCTTCTCCGAGTCTCGGCTCCCTTCGCCGTAAAGAGAGGGGCGGGGCTGGGCGAGACTGAACCCCTTGCAGCTCCGGCAGTTTGTGACTCTGATTCTACTCGACGGGCTTGATGTCTGAGGTCCCTTCTGCAACCCGATGGCCGGATCACCTGTGCTTCACCGTGGCTGTGTCCCTGCAGGGATCTCAGTGTGGACACCGGCTTGAGTCCCGCTCAGTTCCAGGTGCGGCCCATGCCCCAGCACTATCAGCATTACCTAGCGACTCCTCGAATGCACCACTTTCCCCGAAACTCCTCCTCCACGCAGATGGTGAGTGAGAGGCTCTGCCAGGAAACTGACTCCCTTGCTGCCTGTTGGTGCCAATGGTGGGCTGAGGCCTGTGGCTCCCTTGTGTCCTGCCCGGCTGTGTCCTGAGCACAGGCAGGTCAGCCGCTCCCCTCCCCTCCCAGCTCCTATTCCCAACTGGGCTTGAAGGGAAAAGAAAGCAAAGCTGCTGGACGAGAAGCCAGCGCTGCTGAAAGGAGGTGGGGCACTGGGGGTGGGGCAAGGGGCCCTGTGGCAGGCCCTGGTCTGGAGGGGTGGGAGGTGGAGTGAGGGAGGGTGGGGGGAAGGCTCAGGGCTAAGAGCAAGCAGCGTAGTCCCTGGACCCCACGTGACCTCATTTAGTTAATTTATTGGGTCAGCTTCTCCCGGGGCTTTGGTTTTACTTATCCGTGAAATGGGATGAACATGCCTGGTATGGGGAACACAGGAGACCCCAGAAGTGGCCCCTGAGGCTGCCTGCTGATCTGGTGCTGCCTTGTGCAGAGGGCTGGCCTTCAGCGCTGCAGGGTGTGGCGACTGTGGTGGGGTTTGGGGCCTTTGCGTACCTGGCATCCCGAGCTGTGTGGAATGAAGGTGAAGATAGTCCACTAAAGCAGCGAAAGGCTGATTGAAAACCTTATTTCCAGACAGCTTCTTCATGCTGCTGCCCTAGAGCATAATTCGGCCCTTCCAGCCCTTGCCTTTGCCCTTTAACCACTCAGCACCTCAGTCTCCTCATGTGTAAAATGGGAGGCTTGGATGAATAATCCCAGAATCCTTGTCAGCTCGGAAGTTCTAAGATTCGCCTTAAGAAGCACCATCTCCTAAGAATAACAGCTAGTGGTTATTGAGCACTCGCTGCATACCAGGCACCGTTCTAATCACTAGCCTCGCAAAAACACCACACGGAAGGTTTTATCCCTGTTTTACAGATTGGCAAACTGAGGCATAGAAAGATTAAGTCCAGGATCGTGCAGGAGTAAGCTGAGGAGCTCTGACTCACAGCTGGAGACAGGGTGAGGGTCAGGGTGAGGTGAGTGAGGCAGGGCCGTGCAAGGAAAGGATCAGAGCCTGTTCTGATTTAAAATTTTGATAGTTTGTTCATTATGGATTCTTTGCATTAATTTTGATTTTAAAATACTACATTAAAGTATTATTTATCTTGGTTACTGAGTCATTCGGTGCCTCCTTAAATTTTGTGCCCTCACTTGCCCCACCCTGTTCTGGGCAGTACAGAGCAGAGGGGAAGGGAGTGAACTTTGCCATCCGACTGCCTGGGTTTGAAACCATGGTTCTGTCACTTACTTCATCCGCTTGTGTCTCACTTACCCTATCAGCAAAATGGGAATAGTAATTGCACCCAGGTTACAGGTCAGGTGAGATGATTCAATTAATCGTTTGAAGGGCTTAACAGTGCCTGCCATGAAATAAATGCCCAGTCAGGTTAGTTGTTACTTTACTGATTTTGTTATTCTTTCTGGGGCTGGTTCGGCCCAGGCTTGGTTCTTGATGAGGACAGGGGGACACAGGAGGAGGAAAGACAGCGCTTCCAAACACCGCAGCATCTCAGGGGTGCGCTGATTGGCTACAGGAGGGGGAGTCAGAAGCTGGGCTCTTGGAGCCTGGAATCCTGTCTGAGGCGTTTTCTCCCCAACAGGTCGTCCATGAAATCCGAAACTACCCTTACCCTCAGCTTCACTTCCTTGCTCTCCAGGGACTGAATGCCAGCAGACACACCTCCGCTGTGCGGGACAGCTATGAGGTACGCCCTGCCCCTCTGTCTGGGGACCCTCCCGTCAGCCTGGCTCCCGCTGGCTTGGTGGAGATGCCACTGTCCCCTCTCCCTCCCCTGCGGGTGGGGAGGGCATGGGTGGTAGGCGTAGCCTCAGGGTTGAGAGTAGGAGAGAGAAAAAGAGTGAGTAGAGATCTCGCAGTCTTTGAGCATTTGACAATTCTTCCCATCGACGTGAATGCTCTGCAGGTCTCTCAGTGCCCCTCCTCCTTATCATGAGTGCATGCGTGTGTTTGCACGTGCAGAATGCACACATCCACATGTTCTCTCTTTGTAGGAGCTGCTGCAGCTCGAGGATAGGTTGGGAAATGTGACTCGGGGAGCTGTACAGAACACCATTGAGAGGTTCACCTTCCCCCACAAGTACAAGAAGGTGAGCCAACCAGCAGGTCAGCCTGCATAGTTGGGGTTGGGGTGGGTACGATCTAGTTGACCCTGGCCCAGCTTTCCACCGAGGGGCACGGTCCGAACTCTAGAAGCTTTTGCTCTGGCTAGATGCTCTGAAGCTCTGCTACCTTCCCAGGGTCTCCTCCCTTGCTTCTGCCAGGTGTGACCAGGAAGGGAGCTGGGTATGTGTGTGTGCATGTGGACTTGTGAGTGGGTGTACAGAGAGATGAATGTTTGTATCTGAATGAGGAGGGCCAAGGGAGCACCTGCACTGCAGGCTAAGGTTTACCTTAGAAAAGATTCCAAGTCCAATCTCACATGTGGACAAACAGGCGGCTAAGGCTTCAGGGCGTAGGTTTCCAGTCCTTGGTGAGCATCAGGTTTGCGTGGGCTGCTTTTAAAGCCGCAGATTCACAGGCTCTACCCTAAGCCTGTGGAGGAAGACTCTCCAGGAAGACTCTGGAGTAGGACTGGAGTCCAGGAATTGGAGTTAAATTAAAAAAAAAAATTCAAGTAAATAAGAAATTTGGAAGTAACCAATCTGTCTTTCAATAAGTAAATGGGTACGGAAACTTTGGTAGATCCATACAATGGAATATTATTCCATGATTTAAAAAAATAAGCTATTAAGCCATGAATAGACGTGATGCAGAAAATATGTATTAAATGCATATTAGTAAGTGAAAGAAGCTGACTTGAAAAGGCTGCATACTGTATGATTCCAAATACACAGCATTCTAGAAAAGGTAAGAGTAGACGGTAAAAAGATCCATTGTTGCCAGGGGCTTTAGGAGAGGGATAGGCAAATGAATAGGTGGATGATAGGGGACTTTTAGGGCAGTGAAACTATTTTTTATGCTACTATAATGGTGGACATGACATGCCATTATGCATTTGTTAAACCCTTAGAACCCTAACGTAAATTAATGGACTTTATTAATAATGATGTATCACTCCTGGTGCATCAGTTGTAACAAATGTACCACACTAGTGCAAGATATTAATAGGGGAAACTCTGTGAGTTTTGAGAGGGGAAGGGAGGGAACACACTGTATTTTCTGCTGAGTTTTCGAATAAACTAACACTGCTCTATGAAATAAAGTCTGCCATGAAAACAGGTAAATAAATACTTTTTTTTTTTGTGGTACACGGGCCTCTCACTGTTGTGGCCTCTCCCGTTGCGGAGCACAGGCTCCGGACGCACAGGCTCAGCAGCCATGGCTCATGGGCCCAGCCGCTCCGTGGCATGTGGGATCTTCCCAGATCGGGGCACGAACCCGTGTCCCCCGCATCGGGAGGCACACTCTCAACCACTGTGCCACCAGGGAAGCCCAATACTTTTTAAAATTTAGGAATTAAAAGCTTGAGAAGCACTGAGAAACTTGGAGCAGGAAAATGCTCATGGTGGTCAAGCCGGAGCCCATCTTCACCCCCTCAGGAGGCCACAGGCTGCAGTGGCTGTGAGCACTAGGTGTTGGAAACAGACGGGGCCAGTTTTGAATTTCAGTTTTACTGCTGTCTTTGGGCTGCTATAACAAAATGCCTTCTACTTGGTGGCTTAAACAACAGACATTTATTTCTGACAGTTTTGGAGGCTGGGAAGTCCAAGACCAAGGCACTGGCAGATTTGGTTCTTGGTGAGGGCTCTCTTCCAGGCTGGCAGACGTCTGACTTCTTGCTGTGTCCTCACATGGCAGAGAGGAAGCTCTGGTGTCTTTTTCCCTTCTTATAAGGGCACCAATCCCATCATGGGGGACCTACCTTCATGACCTCACCTAGACCTAATTACCACCCAGAGACCCCATCTCCATCACATTGGGGAGGGGTGGTTAGGGCTTCAACATATGAATTTGGGGGGAGGGGGACAAACACTCAGTCCCTAAACACCACTTACAGCTGTGTAACTCCGGACAGCTTACTTGGCTTTTCTGGCCCTTCCCTTGCCCTTTTTCATGCAAAATGGGAAAGATATGTTAGTAGCTGCCATAGGGGGACTCTGGGGACTCAGTGGGACAGCGCATATACACAGCTTAGCACGGTGCCCAGTACCTGGTGACTGCTCTCACCTTGATTCTAGGCTTGCCCAGGTACCCATGGTGTCAATGTCAAAGACCATGAACCTTGGTCTATGCTCCTCATGGAGGCACTGGATTTACCCATCAGTGATTCCAATCAACATTTACTGACACATCTATTATGTGTCAGTCATGGATAGTATGTTAATAGAGGAAACAACAGTATTTCAGTAATTAAGTGTGTCATCTGCATGGAGAAAATGATCATTCTCTGGAGGGAGAGCTTGAAGCTTCTGGAGAAGGATGTGGAAGGGAGTGAGGTACGTTCAGGAGCCCGGGAACAACTTCTACCTTCCTGACCAGGGTGGGCTCACTCCTGCCAGAGATGCACACTTCAGCTGTCATTACTTCAACAGGCCGAGAGGAGATAAGGAAAAGAACTAATGCTAAGAATGAAAAGGGAAAATGGACTGAACCAATGACATAAAGAGTTGAGCTAAAAAAATTATGGGAATAAAAGGAGACTTAGGGGGATAAAATATTATAAAAACAGGAATAAGAAGAATTAAAAATGCAAAGTGATAGCATTTAAGATCCCCCAAAATATAAAAAAAAAATTTAAAAATTTAAACTGAGAGTAAAATAATACAAAACAAAAAAGGATATTTTAAAATAGCAATGATATGATAAGAATAAATAAAAATATAGTCAAAAAGAAAATATAAAAAAACAAGAATTAGGAAAAGATATGAAAATTACATACAAATTTAATGTCAATATCATCAAAGTGAAAACAGAACGTTAATGAAAATGAGAAGGTATGGGCAAAAGGGACAGTTCCCACATAAGGTTCTGTGTGGGAACCTTTAAAATACATATTAAATTAAAAATGCTGAAGAAACTTATAGTTAAAATAAAAGTTACATAGATAATGAAAAGAGAAGACAAAAACTGGAAGACCTAAAAGATTAAAAATACAAAGGAAGAAATAGGATAAGATTTGAAAAGAGACAATATAGTTTAAAGAAATATAGATTAGATATAGTAAAACAAGGTAGGACTATCAAGTTAAAATTGTTAACTATAAAAAGGAAATCCTGAATAATGATGGGAAAAAACAATAGAAAATAGTCTCAATGGTATTTTTTATGGAATTCCCTTTTCTCAAAGGGCCAACTAAAAGAAGGTCACTCCACCAGCAAACACGGCTGGGTTCTTGGGCAGGCAGATCATCATGACTCCATTCATACTCCAAACCCATGACAATTATATGGGACTATGGATGTAATTCTGATTTTCTGGTTAAGGGTAAACTTATTGCAGTAGGGTGTATAGGGCACAGGGAGGCTGAGAGCAGAAGGTATAGATTTTCTTGTATGTTCTAATAAGGTTACACAATTCCCCAGACTACTTCAGACTCCGGGGCTGAGGACCAGGGACCAGACTGGGGAGACCTGGCATTTAGGCCTGGCCCGAAGGTCATAGTCACTCTCTGGGTGATCGTTATCTTGTGACTCTTCAGATTTCTCTTGGCAAGATGACCTTTAAGTCTGCTTATCCCTGGAGAGGGGGGAAAAGGTTTAGTTTTCTTCCCATGGGTATTATCAGAATGTTTCACTGCATAGCATGGAGATGGGAACAAGAAAGTGGGCTGATTCCATTCACTGATTACATTCCTTCCTCCCCAGAATATTTTTTTAAGCACCAGTGATGTGCCTTGTACTTGACCAAGTGTGGGGCAGTATCTAAAGAAGGGTGAGCCATGGTCCACACCATCCAAGAGCTTGGAACTTTCTACATAGTAGTTAACTATCTTCAAATAATTAGCAAAGAATTTAAAACAGGACAATTAAAGTCAACAAGTATAAACTGAGTGCTTGCATGATGTCTAACATGATATTAGAACTAGCGCTTACCTTTTTAAAACTTAATACCTTTTTAAAAAAATTAATACCTTTTTAAAACTTAATACCTTTTTAAACTTAATACCTTTTTAAAACTTAATACCTTTTTAAAAACTTAATACCTTTTTAAAAAAATTGAAGTATAGTTGATTTACAATGTTGTGTTAGTTTCCGGTGTACAGTGGAACTAGTGCCTATTTTAACGGAAATTTCTGGACAGGCAGAGAGATCAAACAACATAGAATAAGTGTGGTACAAATTATAGGAGGTAATGCCCAGTTGAGGAAATCTGCCTTCGTCTAGTAATGAAAGAAAAAGTGAATAGACATTAGTTCAGAGAAAGAGAGGAAGGAAGGAAGGAAGGGAGGGAGGAAGGGAAAAAAGAGTGAATGGATGGAAGGATGGATGGATGGATAGATGAAGCATGCTGAACCTGAAAGTGGAGGGAGAAGTCTGGAGGCAAGGATATAGTTTGGAAAGGATGTAAGGAGGAGTGGACAGCATGAGGGGACTAGAAAAGAGGAAGCTGTTTATGCACAAGCCATAGTTTTCCAAAGATTGGTTCATTAGGTACTCAATTCCTTTCTAAACTCTACGCCTCTAGGACAGTATAAAGTTTAGACCTGGACATAAGTTGCCTGGAACAACAAAAACTGCTTGGCCTCTTCCGCTGCTCCGCTCCTGCACTCTGTATCCTGAAGCAAGGAGGGGGCATGGGGAGGAGGCGGGGAGAAGGGTCTGGGAAGCGCACAGAAGTCTGGGTGTTACTTCAGAACTTAAAAAGTGACTGACTCGGGCTTCCCTGGTGGCGCAGTGGTTGAGAGTCCGCCTGCCGATGCAGGGGATGCGGGTTCGTGCCCCGGTCCGGGAAGATCCCACATGCCGCGGAGCAGCTGGGCCCGTGAGCCATGGCTGCTGAGCCTGCGCGTCCGGAGCCTGTGCTCCGCAACGGGAGAGGCTACAACAGTGAGAGGCCCGTGTACTGCAAAAAAAAAAAAAAAGTGACTGACTCACAGGGAAAGGAGGCTGAAAGGGAGGGGGCAGCTGTGGATGAAAGACAGGGGCCTCCAGGTGAGTCGGTGCTCTTCCTCTGCTTCACACAGCGAAGACCCCAGGATGGCAAGGGCAAGAAGGAAGAGGGGGAGGAGTCAGACACAGATGAGAAATGCACGATCTGTCTGTCTCTGCTGGAAGATGGAGAAGATGTGAGGTAGGAGCCCCGCCTTTTGAGTCCCCCCTCTTCCTTCATGGGGATTGGTGATCAGTCCTGCACCGTGTGTCAGGGGTGCTTGTTTGCCTGTGCACGTGTGTGAACGTGCCAAGTGTGCACAGTGTGCTCTGTGGTTGTCCTAGGAAGGTGGGGTGTGGAACATTCTAGATGTGTGGTGCCCATGGTGTGGACTCCCGGACACAAAGCTAGGAGAACAGAGAGACATTTGGCCTGAATGGATCTCACACAAAGTCCTGGCTTCATTTCAGGTTGATCTGGAGGGCCAGGAGGAGGAGGGCCTTGGGGCTTTCCTTCCTGTCCTGAATTCCCATCCTAGCCACAGCCTTACTCCGTGGCAGAGCCCCCAGAACCTTCTTTGGCCAGGCCCCCAGTGGTCCTGGGTGTGAGTCTCCTCATTCCCCGAGTAGAGCCAGTGTCCCTTGGCTCCTGGCACAGCCCGGGGCCCTTCTCCTTGACCATTCCTCCGACTTACCCTCCTCTCTTCCAGGCGCCTACCCTGTATGCATCTCTTTCACCAACTGTGTGTGGACCAGTGGCTCGCCATGAGCAAGAAATGCCCCATCTGCCGAGTGGACATTGAGACACAACTGGGAGCTGACAGCTGAGGGAGGAATTAGCCAGTGGACACCCCATTTTCCTTCACCAGGTCCCCCCACGGCCATAGCCCTTGCAGCCAAACTTTGCCTTCTGAGCCATTTGATGTAGAGGAAAAGCCTGCAAGCACATTTTGTGGAAAGAGGAGTTGGTGGTATCCGTGTCTGAGGAAAGGAGGGGGTGGGGGAGGCCCACCTGTCCAGAGTGGTGACTGCCCCGTCCGTCCGTCCATGTCCATCCACCTGCTTTGCGGGAGGGAGGGAGCTGGCAGTGCCCGGAGCAGGGGTGGGAAGGGGGGGCCCATGCTGCTGAGAATCTAGATGTGATCCTGCAGGTCCTAGCTGATAGCCCGGCCCCTCAATCCTGTCCTTTGAAGGATTGTATATATACCTCTTGACCACGTAGAAACCATGTAGGGGTCTCTAGCTAATTCTGTGGATGGCAGCCAGAGCATGTTAGCTTAAGAAAAATGTTGTGTGTGGTGCTCTAGTCATCTGTGGTGGACATGTCGCTGTTACCGAATCCGCACCAAATAGTTCTCATTGAGTTTCTTGTTTTGGTGCCTGACTGAACCAACCAACGACAGCCCGAATCTTCCCGTCTTTACGAGAGAAAAGGAAAAAGGAATCAAAGGTGAAGAAAAAAGCCAAATCCTGTTTACGGTGAAAAAGGATGATTTTTTTTCACCCAGGTTGGGAGGCGGGAGGGGGTTCTCGTTTTGTTTTTGTTTTCTCTTGGCTTTTGTTTTTCTCATGTTTACAGTGCACGGAGCGTGGAGGGGCGTCCAGGAAAGAGGAGGACTGGAAAAGGAGCAGATGGGGACTTAGATGGGCCTCGGAGGGGCTCAGCCGGGGTTGGGAAGGCAGCATTTGAGTAGGCGAAGGGGAGAGGTCTGTCTTGAAGGAGGGCTCCCCACTTCCAGAGCCCATCTACTTAGCTCCAACCATCCCCCCCCTCCCCCCAGTTCCACATTGAACCAGGAGGCGTCAGCTTTCAGCCAGAGCTGCCCCAGGTTCCTCGGAGCCAGGATACCCCTGCTCACGCCAGCTTCTTCCTTTTGGCTGTGCTTATGCCCTGTCGCAAAGAGGCCATTTGGCCACTGCCTCTCGAATGCAAAAAATTAACCAGATGCTAAAGGTAAAGTAGCATAGGTGATGGACACCTGGTCTTGGCCAAAGTGCTCTCAGCTAGCGCGCAAGGGCTGAGGTCAAACACCGTGGACCTCGAGAAGGACCTTGAGCTTCCTTTGGAATGTCTCAAATCCTGATGAAGTCCCTCAGAGATGGCCCTGGCCCGGAGACCACCTTGGCTGGGTTTGGGAGGCCCTGTGTTCCTAGCCTCTGGCTCTTTCTCTTTACTAACCTTGGGCAAGTCCCTTTCTTTCTCTGTGCCTCAGTTTCCTTCTCCTTACAGTGGGGAGAAACAACAGTGCATCCCCATTTCCACCTCTTCTACCTCACCTAGATGTTGTGAGGATTAACACTCTCTGCCCAACGCATTCTGTGCTCTCTCCTGGGAACTTCCGTGGGGTTTAGGGATGGGGGTGGTGGGAGACAAGACCTGGAAGTTCCAAGTGACACCATACAGTGTGTTTTTCTGAACCACTCCATAATTTTTCTGAATCTCAAAGGGAGCAGAGAGATGGGAGGACAAGAGGATGGAGATGCGAAAGTCCACCAAATTCCAACCCCAACCCAACTTTCTTTGTCCATCTGTGGAAAACACCAGCTCAGCTAGAATTCTGCTCTCTTCCTTTGGCTCTCCTGCTCACTCCTTCTCTCTTGCATTTGCACTGCCCTCAAAGCCTCCCCCTCCCCTCACCCCTTGCCCCAGTCTCAATGCCTTTATATCAGTAAGAGAAGACTAAGGGGAACAGGATACTTATCACATATATGAAGAAATTCCATAAGGTTAAGAAAATTTGAGTCTGCATTGTTGCTTACCAAGGGTAAAACCAGGACCAATGGGTAAAAATGATGGGGAGGCAGATTTTGGCTTGAGGTAGAACCTTCTAGTACATGTGGAGCTGTCAGGTGGAGGGATGGCTGCTCTGGACACCTGCAGGCAGAGAGTGGGGGGTCATGGCTTCTGGAAGGAGGGTTACTCAAGGATCACACTCAGCCCAAGACCATCCGTACCGAGTACCTGCCAGTGCAGGTTCTGGAGGAGACAACAGCCAGGGAGACGACATCCCTGGCCTCCAGGAGCTTACAGTCCAGTTGAGGAGCTAAGGCAATAGTGCGCAAAGGGCGGCTAGTCTGATCCGAGGTTAATGGCACGAGCATTATACTGTCCCATTCAGTGGTTGCAGTGTGTGAACAGTGTCTCCTGGGCCAACGGCTGGAGAGCCCGTGAGTGGTTAAGTACTTGTCAGGATTTTGGAGAGAGCTAGTTACTAGCAGCCCCAGGAAGTTGGGAACTCTCCTTACCCTGCTTTGACCCAGAGGTAGGCAGGGTGGTCCAGGGAAGGTCACTCCCCACTTAGTCTCAGTCCTTTGTTCTTCTCTCCCAGGCTGGCTTGCAAGGCCAGCAGGTGGTGGGTTGGTGGGGAGGCCGGAGGGAACGGGAGCTGGTGTCTGGCTTCCGTCTTGGCTCTTGACTGACAAAGTGGGCAGCTCTAGAACCTGCCTCCTTCTCTCTGGGCCTCAGTTTCCTCAGCTGCACACAAAGAGGTTGGATTGGATGCTTGCTAAATTTCCTTCCAACAATCACATTCTCTGATCCTCCCTAACATCAACACATTTTTCAAGGTGGGAGAGCTCTGTGCCCACCAAGCTGTTGACAACAACCTTCCCCGAAGGCACTAATGCCTGTATCATAGGCTGAGAGTGGGATGGGTCCCCTCCTCCCCCCAGTTCTCTGCAGGCTCCCTGAGTGCCCCGGGCTAACGTTAGCCAGTGAGTGGGGTGAAGGTCACCCAGAGGGGAGAGGTCAGCTCTGACTTTGCGGGTAGATCCTGGAGCCCCCCATGCCCATCTCTCTGGGGCCCTCCTACCTTGCAGGTGGGCACCTCCCAGCCACCCGCTTCCTCAGCAGGCAGCCAGGCGGGGTGAGAAGAGAGGAGAGGGGTCTGTGCTTCCCCTCCCTCGACGTCCGGGAGCCTGGGAAGACTGGAGAACAGGCAGGCTTTGGCTTCAGCCCGCTGTCGTCCTTCGGCCCCTTCTTGACTGAGACGCATGAGTGCCTTCTGGGGCGAGAGCTGCCCCAGGATTCCAGTTGGGCCTCCTGCCGCATTGCAGCCCTGGCCGCAGCGGGTCGCCAAGGACGCCAATCTTCGAAACCCACAAACCCAGGCCACCTGGCGCGGCGGGGGCGGAGCCTGGGCTCCTCCTCCAGCTGGGCCCCCGGCCCAGCCCTCGCCCCCTACCCGTGGCGGGACTCAAGCTCCTCTTCTGCAAATGTTTCCAGCCTCCGTGCAAGTATTCTTAACTCTTTACGCCTAATGAACAAGCACAGTTTTTTCAACGGTGAAGAAAAAGCACCAGATTTTTTTTTCCTGAAGAAATCCCCCAAGCCCCCGCCTACCGGCGGGACAGACACTCCCCGCGTGGGGCTGTAGCAACGTCTGTCAGGTCCCCCCCTCGTGTTTCATCTCCTGCGCGCGCGTAGAGCAAATGCTAGAGCGATTTCAGCTGATAGAAAAACAAAAATGAAAAAAAAAAAAAACACAAAAAACAAAAAACATGGCACGTTGCTAGTTTACAGGGTTTTGTGAGTTTAAATGCCTTATATTTAACAATCATAATTTATGACTAACTTGTAGATATCGTGGGTTCTTATTTAATTATTTTTATAGTTGTTTTGCATTTTTAATTATAATTTATTTATTTAGAAAGGATACTAATTTTTTTTATTACTCCTATTACCTCATTTTGGCGTTGTTTCTGGGAGTGGAATGCTTTGCATGCATTGGTACGATGACAAACAACTACGAATACAAAAAAAAAAAAAACTTAAATAAAATTCCGCGAACTTTATTTCGTCCAGACTATCAGGGTGTGTGATTGCAAGCTGTCCTACTGTGGTGCTGGCCTCTTTGGATACATTCCATACGAAATGCAAACCTTTGATTCTGTATGCTGTGATCCTAGTGAAAAACTCCAATATAGTGACTGTATTTAGCACATATATAAATATAATTTGCACTCGTCAGCAGACTGGGGTAAGCCTTTCACTTGCTATCCTTGCCCGTTCTCCTCAACCCCCCATCATTAGCCTGTTTCTTTTCTCCTTCTCCCTGTTTCCACACCTCAGGCCACCCTGCCCCCATCCTCTGAGGAAGGTCCGGGGGCACTCTCTCCACCTGCGCTGCAAATCTCTCTGGTTCCAGAACTGGGTCCTTTGGACATTACCAGCAGGAGCATCTGAGAGCCAAAAGCCTGATTTGTTAGAACGAGCTCCGAACCGGGGGTCAGGAGGCTTGGGTTTTCAGCAGCTCTTCTGCAAACTTCCCCGTGACCTTGAGCAAGTCCCTTGGCCTCCCTGAGTCTCAGTTTTCTGGGCTGGGGTGAGGAAGGTGAACTGGAGGGTTTCTC
This sequence comes from Delphinus delphis, assembly GCF_949987515.2. Lineage (NCBI taxonomy): Eukaryota > Metazoa > Chordata > Mammalia > Artiodactyla > Delphinidae > Delphinus > Delphinus delphis. The sequence goes on from NC_082695.1 coordinate 62,441,180, forward strand.
TAGGGTCCCTCAGACTTGGATAGAATATGACACAGAGCCGGTGGGAGCCCACCACGCTGTGCTCCCTCATCCTCTTAGGAGAGAAGAAAGGGAGGGTACAGGGAAGGAGAGGTGAGGAGAGGAAGAGAGTGGACTGAGAATTTATCCAGCGGATTTGCTCAAAGGAGAAACCTGGAAGGATGTCTGTCCTTTTACATGCAGCGAGATGGGTGGACACATCCCTGGACATGTGCTTTCACAGGTTTAGTGGTCATTTGGAGAGTGAGCTAAAATCCGTGTCTTCTTAGATATGGGGACGGGGTTGGCAGACTATAAGCCCCAGACTATGGCATTTGGCATTGGCACCCCCATCCTACCCTCTCCAGGAGGCTTTGTTGCTGAGGCATTGCCCTTGACAGCAGATTGGGGCACAGATTTTGGACCCATGGTCTCTCCTCCCAGCATCTCCTTCACCCTCTGCCATTGCTCCAAGGGGGCTGTGGGCAGGAGGGAGTGCTGTGGAGAATGGGTGTGGGCCTCCAATCTCACTGCCCCCCAGGAGGAGTGGGAGGGGAGAGTTTGAGGAAGCAGTAGCTTCAAAGCCTGGCACAGCGGTGAGCCCAGCAGTTTTTGAGCCAAAAGGAAAGCGGAGGTCCCTGTCCCCAGGGGCAGCCTCTGAGCTGCTCCGACTCTGCATGTCAGCCTCATCCCGCCTCGCCGCCTCCCGTTTCTTTCCAGCTCATCCTTCCCTCTTGCCTCTTGACATCACTGCCTTTGCGTGGTGGAGAAATCCACCCTCCACATGAGGCCCCTGGGTCGGTGCTGATTGGGAAGGGAGCGGAGGCCCAGATTCACCACGCTGCCAGGCCAGGCTTGTAAGAGTGGCTGGGCCGTGCAGGGTGCCTAAGCCCCTACTTTGCTCTGGCTGGACTGTGGGTCCCTTTCCCTGGGCCTCCGGCCTGCTGCCTGCCCAGCTTCCCCTCTGCCTCCACCCTGGAGCCGTGCTTACCTGCTTTCTGTGAAGGCAGGCTGTGGAGTTGCCCACTGGTGCATAACCACCACACTGCCGGGTCTGGCGGACGCTGCCCCTTGGCAGGGGGCCTGGCGGACGCTGCCCCTTGGCAGGGCTCCTGGACAGACATGCCTTATGCTGCTCTGTGGGGTCGGAGTGGGAAGTGCCCTTTGCCCTGGCTGGCCTGTCCCCCGCCCTTCCTCACCCCAGCCTTCCCCTTCCCCAGCCCCACCCCTGGCCTTGTCAGTGGCTCATGTCTCAGCTCTGGAGCCAGCGACACCAGGCCCTCGAGGGGGTAATTTGGTTGCCCCTGGTAAGTGAAAGGATTATCCTCAGTGTTGATTGTCCTTTTTTGTAATCCTCCTGCTGTTCTGTTCTGTTGTGCTGTGCAACATTTTGCTACATAGACTATTTTATAGCAGAAAGCTAGAAGAATATTTATTATGAATATTAAAGCAATAGTGCATCAATGAAAAGGCGGAGACATTAGGAATTGTGTAAATGCTTAGATTCACTTTTGGTGGATTTTTTGTACTTTATTTATAACTAATAAAAATGAACTGCATTGCTAACTACACCTCACTCGTGGAGGGTGCTTATTTCTGTGCACACCCAGGAAACGTCCAGAGAAAGCCGCTCGCAGACCTGTGTTCATCCAGGACACGGGGCAGTGTCTGTTGTCTCCTCATCCTCTCCCTGTGCTTCACCTGTTTCCCTTCTCCCTCCCCGCCCCTTCAGCCTCCCCACTTCTCCCCCTCCCAACTCCCTTCCTCTCCCTCCTCCTCCTCTCTTATCTATTATTTTCTTTTACCTCTTTATCTCTCAAAGAACCTGTTCTATTCTGTGAAGAATCATCTCATTAACCTGTTTCCTGAACTTTATGGATCTTAAAGCGGAAAGTTCCCATTTTTGATCAATTTCAAATGTAACCGCTCGTGTTTTGAACTGGAGACTCCTCAGTTTCTCCATAGGAGAGAAGGGATTTGATTTTTGAAAGTTGGAGTGGATTTTTTATTCCTTCCTAAGAGCCCAAAGTCAGACACTCTTTGTGGTGTCTAGAGTCTATTCTCAGAAAAGTGTGGGTCAGTGGACTGGAAGATGGCTTTCTCTCATAAACTGCAAGCAGAACCCATATTAATGAACTTTTTTTTTTTTAAGTCAGAGACTTTATTTTTCAGAACAGTTTTAGGTGTACAGAAAATTGAAAATAAAGAGAGTTCCCATATGTTCTCTCATGGCCACCCAGTTTCCCCTGTAATTAACATCTTGCCTTGGTTAGATGCATTTGCTAGAGTGGAGGGGCCGATATTGATACATTATTATTAACTAAAGTCCATGGTTTTCGTTAGGTTAATGAATGTTCAGAATCCCCAGTTCTCCTTCGAGTGAGATGATCCAAAATGCTGTCTGTTGTTTTCCACCCAGTTCCACCTGTGTCTCTTCCTTCGGGAACCATAGCTTCTTAGTCCTTGCCCCGCCACTAGCCAGCCATGTGGACACTCCCCGTCCCCGGTTTGCCAAATATAAGCATGAGGATGGCAGACCAGGCTCCTTCCCCCAACATCTCCCCGGACTACCTCTGTTGTCCTTGTCTACTTAATCTCTGTTGGGTCATGGCCTTCTGGGGCTGGGGGAGTGGCTCTCTTTCCTCGGATTTTTTGCCTATCCAACACGTGGGCCAACGGGCAGCCTTGCGCGTCTCCACCCCTCTCCCACCTCCTATCTCAGTGCCCAGGAGGACAGACTTCTCAGAAATTACCCAAGCTCTGCCTGTGACTCGTAGTCTCCATAACCCTCAGGAGGTCGAGGAGGACAGAGTCCAGCTGTGGTTGTCAGGGCTCTCCAGGGAACCAGAACCAATGGGACTGATATGATATATAGTATATACCATATGTATATTATATATGTGGAGATTTATTTTGAGGAAGAATGGGCTCACATGATTCTGGAGGCTGAGCTGTCCCATGAACTGCCCTCTGCAAGCTGGAGACCCAGTACAGCAAACAGTATAATTCAGTCTGAGTCCAGAAGGCCTGAGAGCTAGGGAACGGTGGGGAAAATCCCAGTCCCGCTGGTAGGAGGAGACCGATGTCCAGCTCAAGCAGACAGGCAGGAAGGGGATACTTTCTCCATTCCTCTGCTTTTGGCTCTATCCAGACCCTCCAGGTATTAGATGAGGCCCACGCACACAGGGGAGGGCTGGTTACTTTACTGAGTCCAGCAGTTCAAATGCTCATCTCACCTGAAACACCCTCAAAGACACACCCAGAAATCATGTTTAATCTGGGCGCCCCGTGGCCAGTCAAGGTGACCCAGCAAGTTAACCTGCACCTTGTCCTCGCTTCACTCCCAGGCCTCCCCATCTGCTGCACCCCAGCAGACACTGCGTGGCCCCAAGATGACACCTGGCCTCTGGCCCTTTCTTCTCCCCCACACTCTCCATTACCTGGAGGCAGAAAACCAGAGCCTTCCCCGCCAGGCACTGTCCTTTCCGCACTCCCCTTTGCCCTGCAAAGCCTCACCTGCAAGCAGGGTTCCTTCCCGCGGGGCCTGCACTTCTTGAGCACTTTCTGTCCCAGAACCCTCCCTGCCCCCAACCAGCCGCAGCTGAAGTTCTTCCACCTTTACATACCTCGAGCTTCCAGCTAACATTTCATTTGAGGAGAACCCCTGCCCTTGGACTTCCTGTGGCACCTGTTAGCTGTGTGACTTTGGGCAAGTTACTTACACTCTCTGTGCTTCTGTTTCTTCATCTATGAAGTGGGGATAACAATAGCACCTGCCTCATAGGTCTTTCTGAGGATTTAATGAGCTCACGTGTGTAAGGCACTGTCTGGAATATCGTCAGCACTCTATAAATATTAGCCATGTAGACGATGGTGATGGTGATGTTGTTTTGTTTTTTGTTAAATCCCTGCCTTCCATAGTATTTCTCCTCTTGTCCTTCTCTCCATCTCCTTTTCCTGGAGAGTTTCCCAGGCCCCATCCATGTCTGCTCTTCCCCTCTGGCCATTCCACACCATGGTCAGCCACTGGTAATTGTCTATCCAGTAGGAGGGCTGGTGACTGAGGCCTCAACACCAAGACACCAGGAATCGCGGCTCCATTAAAAGTCTTTTCCACGTTCAGCTGGAGATTCTAGAAGAAAAGCCACATTGAGTCCTCAAGGCTGGAAGCATCTTCCCTCCAGCTCATTAGCAACACTGCCTCCCACCCCCTCCACCATCCCAGGGTCCAAAGTTCCCCTTTTAAATTTGGGGTAAAATGTTCTTTCCTCCATTAAAAAGTCATTCACTCAGGCCCATCATGTCAAATCTCCTCTCCTCTAGGCTCCGCTACTCCCTTTGTCCAGGGCTGAGGTCCCCCACCTGTCCCTGGAAGCTTTATCTTGCCCTCACTCAGGGCATTTGGTGTCTGTGGGTGAGTGATGCTTGGTGCTGCGCTCTGTCAAGTGGCTGGGACTAATGGGGGCACCTGTTCAGGACAGACACACAACACCAAGGGTCCTCAGGAAGTGGGGCACCCGTAGGACTTCTGACCTCATGCCATTGGAGCCCACGTAATCAGAATTCAAGAAGGGGTGTATCTGAACTGGGCTGAGTGTACTTATATCAAAATCTTGGAAGAAAAGTGTTGTTCAGCCAAAGAGCTGAGAAAATAAGATGGAAGGCTTTTGTGTAACCTGCTTAAGAGCAAGTGTTTCTTAGACGCTGGTGCAACAGCTCCTGTGGAAGTAGCTTGTGCTAACTGCGAATGAGTCTTTTTTCTTTAATGTGGACCTCCGGGATATTTATTTGGAAGTACTTTGTTTGTATTTGTAGCATTACATTTAAGGTTCTCTCCAAATGTTCTTTAATGCTGACTTATCTCTAAATCAAGGGAGGAAAGATCACACTGATATAAAACCTTGGCACTCAAGAAGCCATCCTTTCAAAAAATCTTTTGTTTTCTTCACCCAGAGCCCTGGTGAGGGGGTTGGTCTTGGCTGGAGGAGAGGTGGCATCCAGGGTCACCTGCCATGGTTGACCACCCCAGTGATGACCAGGGGCCATGTCGGCAGCAGGGGCCTTAGGGTGAGAGGGGTTCAGGAGGGACCTTCCCAAGAGAAGGGTATGTCATCATCTTCCCCATGGCTGGTTGCTGGGTCTCAGCCTTGGAATTCGGACTGTTGGGGTACAGAGCTTTGTGGGGGCTTTGGGTAGAAGATTGTCTTTCTTCTAGGGCCAGGGCTGAGGGTGAGGCAAGAGAGATGCCCTGGGTGCAATGTTTAAGGAAGCCCCAGCTTCGGGTGCCAGCCCTGGCTTTGCACAAGCCTGAGGTCTAGCGCCTCCCTCAAGTTTGCACCCTGGGCGCCCTGCTTGTTCCTCCCAATCCCAGTTTTCCTTTCTGCCCTGCCAAAAGGGGGATTCCTGTGCCGGCTTGCAAGGAAGAGGCAGGAATTGAGAGGTAAAGCCCAGCCCAGAGGCAGACGGCGTGAGATTTTGAGTGACCCCTCCCCTGGGGGCTTCTCACGGGTGTCTGGAACCCCTTCCTCAGGGCAGAGGGCAGGCTTGGGGGCAGCAGAAGGTGGGAGCAGAGGGCAGCAGGGACTCCTCCTTTCTCTACCCTTCTCCCCAACACCCTGGTAAGTGGGTCTCCCTCGACCTTTGCCTGCAGCCTGGGTGGAGGAAGGAGAAGTGTAGGGCCCCAAGGGAAGGCAGTGCCAGCGCAGAGACGCAGGGCTGTGGGGATGGGACCTGACACACGTGGATTCTGCAAGACTCCCCGCTCCACCGATGTGCATGTCTCCCCCACCTCCGCAGAGCGTGAAGGGCGTCAAACAGCCGAGTGCAAGTGCAGCTTTGCCCCTGTGGGACCCTTGGTGAGTCAGAGGCCTGCTCTGGTCCTCAGTTCCCGCCCCTTCAAAGCAGGGAGGCTAGACTGGTCTGGTCTGTTTTTTGTCGTTGTTGTTTGTTTGTTTGCTTTAGTGTCCACACCTAAGTGATGATATACCATATTTGTTTTCTCTGTCTGACTTTTTTTACTGACCATTATACCCTCCAAGCCTGGGGCCTCAGAACAGGGTGGGAGGGAGGGGTGGACGGTGGTGAGGAGACTTAAGAGCACAGGAACAGCCCCAGAGGAGGCACAGCAGAGGGTATGGTGGGTGTGGCCTTGCTGGAGGGTAACATGCTGGATGCAGATCTGTGGGCAACCGACCCAGGTCCCGAGAACTTGGGGAACGAGGCAGGTGGAGGGGTGCCCTGTGTGAGATGAAGTGCACCCGGATGAACGGAAGGCATAACAGTTTCGAAGGGGCTTTCACAGCAGTAGTTTCATCTGATCTTAACAAGTCCCCTGAGGGGAAGCAGAGGAGGCAGGGAAGGTAAGGGATGGAAAGAAAGTTGACTCAGGTCATGGAGTATGTCCCCAAACCAGACCTGCCCTATCCCAGTAAGAGTGAGCCAACATTGATTGAGCACATCAGCAACTGACAAAACAAGGGGCTTTTCCCATCCAATCTTGGCTGTTCCACAAGACAATAGATGATGCATTCCATAGTGAGACTGAGTGGCACTTGCCAGAGGACACGGCAGAATGCGATTTTAACTTTGAACTGAGTCTCGTCCTCCAGGTATGACAGAGGATGGAGAGCCTGAGAAAGGGGCCATGGATACGAGGGCAGGATTTTCAGAAAGAGCTGAGGGTGGGCTGGGAGTATCCCTCCCTTCCTCTCTCCCTCCCTTCCTTTCTTCCTTCCTTCCTTCCTTCCTTCCTTCCATTTGGCTGCCCTTTGCCCAAGGCTAGTGACTGGGGTTTCAGTGGGGCTATTTGGAGAAAGGGATGTGTCCAGAGAAATCGTGTGGATGAGGGATGGGCTGACCGGCCACTGACGGCAGAGACAAGTGGTCTGAATGCCCAGAGTTTGTCAGAGCAAAGGATGCCAGAAGACATCCTATTGGGTGTCTTAGATCCTAAGCAAGACAGAGTGGGGGTGGTGGGGGTGGTGAAGGGCCTGAGATGGAACCCACACAAGTGCTCATGGGAGGAAGGCTCCAAACAGCTGCCAGTCCAGAAAGGACACTGACCACAGTAGCGCCCCCAAGAGGAAGCTGTCCTCGTCACCTCTCTTCCCTGCCCCCCAGGGGTGGGAAACCGGGGTCAGCTAGAGCGGGGAGCAGGGGTAAAAGGGCAAGGTGGGGACAAGAGGTGAGGCTGACCCCACACTCATACACACATACACACCTGTGTGCACATCGACACACCCACACGCTCGCTCTTCACTCACTCTCGTTACCACTTGTGATAGGACCGAACTGGGGGACGGGAGGAGGCTCAACTCTGAGTGGAATGTTTTGGCCTTTGTATTGGAGACACACATTTAAATTACAGAACTGAGATGGACTTTGTGACTTTAAGGTGGTTGTTGGACGTTTTATTACCTATGAGAGTCCAGAAGAGTTATGAGGCTTGCCTTAATTTTCATCCAGGGACGAGGGAAGAACCGGCTCCAGAAAAAGATACAAATAAAGCTATTTAATGATTACTTCTCTCCCACCCCACCCCAGCCCCCTTAAGTCCTGCTTGTTTAACATGATGGACAAACCCTTCAGTGCAGGCGCTGAATTAACTGTCTGCATTTTAACTCACGTAGTCCTCATAGTAGCCTACAAGGTTGGTATTATCATTCTTCCTATTTGACAGATGAGGAAACTGAGGTCTGAGAGATGAGGCAATGTGCTCAAGCTCTCCCAGCAGGGAAAAGGAAGAGCTGGGACTCAAGACTGCTTCTTGCTGCCTCCGGGCCTGTGCTTACTGCCACAGCCTCTCTCCAAGGGTCTCCGAGAGCTCAGAGCCATGAAGCCTCGCCAAGTTTACACCTGTCTGGGCTAGAGGGTCCATGATGACACAGCAGAAATCCTGGTACTGGGTACCTCCTACAGGAAGTCTTCCTGGCCTGATGCACCTTTCTGCTCAGTCCCACCCCTGCCTCCGCAGGAAAATCAGAAGTCAGGGGCTGAGTTGTACTGCACTCCAGCTGTGATTGTTGATCAGGATGTGTGTGTGTGTGTGTGTGTGTACGTGCACATCTGTGCATGCACATGAGTATATGGTTCTCTTGCTGCCTCTCCATCAGGGTCACATCCCCTTTGAGGGCAGAGACCACATCTTTATTTTGTTCCAGTCCCTTCTCAGCTTTCAGTCCACATTGCCCACAGCAAGCCATAGTTCTAAACACCACCGATGCCCTCCTCCCCTCCAAGCCCGGGTGCAGCAGGGACCAGGCAGTTCCAGGCACTGTTCCAGGCACCTTCTTCCCCCTATTCCCCGCACCCTATCACCTGCTTAGGTCTCCGGCTCTCAACTGTGTTATCACTGGCTGGGGCAGCCAGCCAGTACTTGGCAATGCGTCCTTTGTAAAGTGACAGAAAGACTCGTGTACCTGTTCACAGGGTCATAAATCCTTCCAGCTAAAATTCTTCCTCCTGTTGTTTTTCTCTGTTTGCCCCTGGATTTATTGAAACTGGGAAAAAGGATGCATATCTAAGTGAGCAGATGCCCAGATGAGTCCTTTGCAGGGTGTGGTTGGTAATAATTTAATTAGCCCAGCTTTTCTGGGAAAACAGTGTTAATTAGTTTTTGCTTAAAATACATCATCTTGATGGCCTCTTCTTCCCCACTTCTATCCCCTGGGTGAAGCCCCAATTTCCCATCCACACCTGGCAGCAAGCTTCAGCCTGGTCACTGCTATTATTGAAAAAGAAAATGCAAAAAGTTATTTTTGTGCAGCAACGGATTATGACACAGGTTGATGGATTCATCTGGATCCAGGAGACCCGAGAGGGTGTAGGACCCCACGAGCCGTTGCCCACAATGGCCTCTGAAGGACCATGGAGCTCTGGCCCCCAGTCCCAGCTCCAGGAGGCTTTCGGGAAAGGACTGCTGAAAGCCAAGGTGGGGGGGAGCGGGTGTGGTTGGGACAAGTTGGTGGGAAGGGGGAGCGAGGGCCTCTAGCCCTCATACGGAAGGGAAGAGGTCTCTCCAGGTGAGCCCGTCGCCCCGCTTCTGGTCCAGCCACCTGCCGCAGGTGAAGATGGTGGCCACGCCGGTGCTGGTGTTGGTGACCTCCACCTTCTCCACCAGCCAGCCGGAGCTGTAGCCGCTGCTGTCGTGCTCCAGCCGCACCTTGCGCAGCTCGCCCAGCTCCAGCGTCTCCAGGAAGAAGTGGTCGGTGCTGCCCCTCTCGAACAGGTTGCGCATCTTCTGCTTCAGCTCCCGCTTGCCCGTGTCGCCGTTGGCCCCAAAGATGGTCACGAAGACGTTGGCATCGGTGCCCGCCCCTGGCTCATAGCCCGTCGTCACGATGACCTCGTACTTGACCAGCACCAGGCTCTGGACCTTGCTGGCGAAGCTCTCCGTGGTCTTGGTGACCTCGAAAACCTTGAAGTACTTCCTCTTCCTCTTGAGGGGGATGAGGCAGTCGCAGTTGAAGAAGTACCTGGAAGCGGGGGGAGTCGGGGAGGTTAGTGCACACCAGCCAAGGCTCACGCGCTCCCCCAGGACCCTGGGCATCCACAAGTGGTTCCTTCCCCAGGTGACAGGATCTTAGGGCGGGAAGTGTCTGCATTAAAATGTGAAGATGGGTCTCGTTTATCTGAAAGTTGACAGTGAGTGACATCTTCATAATTTTAGTTGCTCCTTGATTTTCCTTTTCCTTTTCCCCTCACACTCCACATCCGATCCACCAGCAATTCCCATTGACCCCATCTTCACAATAGGCCCAGAATCAGCCCACTTGAAAAAGTATGCGCTATCTCACTCTCCGCCCTGCTGCCCCCTCATCCACGTCACCACCACCTTTGACCTGGAACGTGTCAGCTTCCTAACTGGTCTGCCTGCTTCTCGCTACTTATCGTGACTCCTCTCCACAGCCTCCAAGTGATCCTGTGGAGATGTAAGCCCAAGAATGTCGTCCTTCTGCTCAGAGCCCTCCACCGGCTTCCCAGAATAAATAAAAATCACCACCTTACAAAGGCCTGCAAGACCTTACATGATCCGACCCTCCTCCCAGCGTTTACCTTTCTGACTTGCTGTCTGCCTTTCTCTAAGCTCACTCCACGCCAACCAGGCTGATTCCCTTGCCCCTTCAAAGGGACCGATGAATGATTTTACCCAGTGTTGTCACCTTCAGAGGCGCTATGGGATCCAGAACAACGATCTCAGGCAAAGCCAAGTGGAAAAGTAGCTATGAAATGTGTGCTCCCAAAACCCTCGCACTTGGCTGAGTTGAACTATGAGTGTGTGTGTGTGTTGCACGTGCATACACATACACGCATGTGCTCATGGACAACATAGTACAAAGGGGTGCACAGTACTTCAGTACAAAGTATTGAAGAAGCTACCACAAACAGAAGCAAGTCCAGGGCCAAGAGAAATGGTCTTGGACCAAAAAGTCCCTTCTTTACACCCTCCCCCCGCCACAATGTTAGCCTCTGGGTAATGACAGTGAGTCCAATAATTACCAAGAAAGAAGTCAGAGGGCACGGTGAGAAAACACTGCATAGGGTGTAAGGGGGCCTGGGGTCTGCCCCAGCCCTGCCACCTACTACCTATGTGACTTTGATTTTCCCATCGGCAGTGCTAGAGGTTTGGACTGAACAACTGCCATGGTTTTTTTCCCATCCAAATCGCTTTGGAAGTAACAGCTTTGGAAATAAGCAATCCTGGCACTGGCTAATGATTTCAGGAACACAGCCCTGAAAGGGCGTGCCCAGTGGTGCAAAATCAATTTTTAGATGAAAATACATAACAGCAAAAAGAACTTGGTTTTCTGCTTGCTCACTAAATGCCTGGACTTTGCATTCGTGCATCTCATCAACTCCCACAACAACCCTGAGTCATACGTAGACTTCGTCTTCCCATTTCACAGAAAGGAAATGAAGGCTTGGAGAAGAGAAGTCACTGCACAAGTTGACACAGAGCTGGGGCCCAGAGACAGCCTGCCTGGCCACCTGACGAGCCAGCCATTTAAAGACACTTCACAAGAAATCATTACTCTGTCTCGAGATCTCTCTGCCCCCAACTCGTCACTTGATAAATCTAGATTGTTGTTACATACCATACTTTCTAAGAGGGAGATATAATCTCATTCTTTGCTTAAACATTCACTTAAAATGTATTTCTTTATGCAAATGCCCACTAATATACATAATTCTATATAAATGCAAAAATCCTGTGATCATATGGGTGTTCTTCTAAATGCATTCTTTTTCTTTTCCTTTTTGCTTGGCTCTATCTCCTTTTTCTCTTTCCGTACCCCTCCTGCATCTCGCCTTCACCTCAGATAACCCATGTACCAGCTGTAGATGTATCTTGCCAAATTTCCCTCCATTTCACCCAACCCTGCACAGACCCACATAGACACAGACACATTCGGGACATCAGTGTTCCCTTTACAAAATGGCAGCATATAATGCATTCTTTCCCATATCTTACTTTTCTCACTCAACAATACTTCCTGGGAATTGATCCAAGTCTTCTGGTACATATTTAAATCGTTCTCTTTTTTTTAATAAATTTATTTTTTTATTTTTGGCTGCATTGGGTCTTCGTTGCTGCACTCGGGCTTTCTCTAGTTGCAGCGAGTGGGGGCTATGCCTCATCGCAGTGCGTGGGCTTCTCACTGCAGTGACTTCTCGTTGAGAAGCACAAGCTCTAGGCACGTGGGCTTTGGCAGTTGTGTCTCACGGGCTCCAGAGCGCAGGCTCAGTAGTTGTGGTGCACAGGCTTTGTTGCTCCACGGCATGTGGGATCTTCCTGGACCAGGGCTCGAACCTGTGTTCCCTGCATTGGCAAGCAGATTCTTTTTTTTTTTTTTTTTTTTTTGCTGTATGTGGGCCTCTCACTGTTGTGGCCTCTCCCATTGCGGAGCACAGGCTCCGAACGCGCAGGCTCAGCGGCCATGGCTCACGGGCCCAGCTGCTCTGCGGCATGTGGGATCTTCCCGGACCGGGGCACGAATCCGTGTCCCCTGCATCGGCAGGCGGACTCTCAACCACTGCGCCACCAGGGAAGCCCAGCAGGCAGATTCTTAACCACTGCACCACCAGGGAAACCTAATTTGTTGTTTTTAATGGCTGAAAACTATTCACTGGTGTAGTTATAAGGAAATGTTTCCTAATAGACGTAATTATAAGATCACCAAAATGTGGGACCTCAGGGCTTTGTGGAGTTAAGACTCCAGCTGCAGAAGAACATGCCAGGCTGTTCCCACTGGCAATGGGGGTAGGGTCATGGGCGACAATAAAGGCAAGGCAGAGAATAACAAACAAAAACATGAACATGCTAAAAAAACCAAGTAGAATATGATCACACTTCTGTGAACAGTGTGTGTGTGTGAGACATTAGAAATATGCCAGAGAGAACAGGGTCACCAAATGCTCAAGATGGCCATCTCTGATGGGTAGGGCTTTAGAGAATTTTTACTTTGTTTTACTCACTTTTTTTGCCTTATTTGAATTTTAAAATGATTATGTATTATATATGATAATGGGATAAAACAACGATTCTACTTTGGGTTTTACAAAAAGAAACAAAAGCCTCTCTGTGTGTCCTTCCACCGAGGTCCTGAGGATATTAGTGACGAAACAGAGCTGGTCAGAAACGCTGAAGAAGAAGAGTCAGGACTGGAATCGGTTGGAACATAAAAATTTGAGATTGTTGTGTTTATGAGATTAAATTAATTTGTATTTCATGGAAATCCAAATATTATGGTCCAACATGCTGGTTAGGAAGGAAATGTGGATCCAAATACAGTGCTAGTTAAGTGGTCTTTACACAGTAGAATTTAAATGTGTTCTAGAACGGTGACACGAAAATAGCCGCAATGATGGAACACCCCTGTACTGTCCCCTCTCTGTATAGAGGTGATATTTTGTTGGGGGGAGGTTCTCATACACCAGGAATCACAGGTTGAGACCAGCGCAGGTAGGTAGGCTGGAGTATGACTTCTGAGAGCCCTCCAGGCTGGAACCCCTGCCATCCTTCCCCTCCCACCAGACTCTAGAGGGCATCCAGCTCTCTTCCCTGAGAGGTGCTGGGTTATGGCCTGAGGCTACACGGCTGATCCGTGACAGCTCTAGCATCTGGGTGTCTGCACTCCCTGCACCCACTTCCCTTTGGGAAGATCCCCACCCCATGGACATCCCTCCCTCCCCTACCAGCCCAAGCACCATGCTGACAAAAGGCCACACTCTTGAGAATGTAGGAAAAGATGCTTCCCTGGGAGTGGCAGATTCTTTCCACTGGATGAAAAATCCTATAACGGCCCCAGGACTGTGGGATGGGAAGTTCTTCACCCCCTTCCTCCTGACGCTAGAAGGTGCCGAGTGGTGCTGAGATCCTTGGCTCTCTCTCTCACAGCCAACACTGTGGATTTAAAGCTAACTCAGGTGGTGACTTATTATTGTATTGTATTGTTTTGTTTATTTGGGGCATTTGCAGAGGCGCAGTATCAGCAGCCACGCTCCTTTCCGTAGGGAGACAGTTCAAGTTGCAGAAGGGGCTTTGACCTGGCCCTGGCTCGCTGGGTGAGCTGGAACTCTTCCAGACCCCTGTATCCCACCTCTCAAGTCCTTGTCAGTATTGCTCTTACAGGATTTACTGTTGTAAATTAATTGCTCTTTTCTCAAAAAGAGCAATAAATAACATTGCAATAAATAACATTGCAGCCTGAGAGGGAAGCTGCTATGAGCTGAGTTCTCTCCTCCCAAATTCACATGTTGAGGCCCCTAACCCCCAAAGTGATGGTATTTGGAGATGGGGGCTTTGGGAGGTAATCAGGTTTTGATGAGGTCCTGAGGGTGGGGACTCATGATGGGATTAGTGCCCTTATATGAAGAGGAAGAGATGCCAGATCTCCCTCTCCCTTTCTCTGCCATGCGAGTACACAGTGAGCTAGGAAGAGAGGCCTCATAAGAACCCAACCCTGCTGGCACCCTGATTTCTGACTTCCAGACTCCAGAACTGTGAGAAAAGAATGCCTGTTGTTTGCGCCACCCAGTCTGTAGATTCAGTTATGGCAGCCTGGGATGGCTAAGACGGAAGTTCAAATGTGAGAACCTTTCCTGCTTAATTCCCAAACTGGAAGCTTGGTCAGAGGCAGCCAAGTCCAGGGAGCCTGCAGGTGGCAGGTCTAATGTGGACAGACATTTCTCTGAGAAGCTGGGCTCCTGAAGACTGGAGCCTGAAGCTGGGACCCGCCTGGTCAGGCAGGGCTGCTGCTTCTGTCCCATGCGCTTCTTGTGAAAGGCGTTGCCAGGAGCAGGGCCAGGCCGGGAGGGGCACGAGGGGAGCTCGGGTGGGGGGGGCCGGCAGTGGTTCTGGGGGGATGTCCAGCTGCCTTAGCTGCTGTCTGGGCCTACCCTCCCCGAGGCATGCGCTGCCCTTGCTCATCTCCCGGTTCCTTCTTAGTGTCTTTCCTGCCTCCCAGAGCCTCAGGGCTCTTTCTGTCTTCCAACGTGGTTACCAAGTGGTATTAATTAGAAAAACTGATGGCTGTGAACTGTTACCCAGGTAACTAAGACCCTTAATCCTGCAGAAATGCCTGACTTCCCAGAAGGCCTTGGTGGGGGAAATGTAAATCTCCTTATCTGGGGTCCTCAGGGCCCGTGGGCCATGGGATTACTCCAGCTGGTCTCTACTCTGCCCACAGGAATGACGGGCTTTCACTCTGACTGTGGAGCAGCAGGCTTCAAAGCTGTATCTCTTTATCATTATACAGTGATCATGGGGGAAGGGAAGGAGAGACTCAGCCGTCTGGCCCTGTCTGACTGGCTCTTCTTTCCTTCCAGAGAAGCATCACTGGAGCACCCAAGGTCATCCAGTCTAGTCCCCTGCCTCTGGGGTAAGCCTCTGGTTCAGAAAGCTCCAGAACCAGTGTAGCTGCCTCTTCCCTTCCTGCCTCATACGCCTCCTGAGTGAGGTGACCTCAGCCTCAAAGGGGACACCTCACACCCTGCCATCTGGTCTGGCCACAGACCCTCCCCGCTGAGGGCGTGGCCCTTCCTGGAGAAGAGGGCAGAGGCCCAGGACATACACGTTGCCGTACTCCATCTCGGTGATGGTGATGGTCTTGACGTGCCAGACCAGCTCTCTCTTGGGGATGAACCGGTCCTCCCTGGCGAGGTGGCCCACGCAGAGGGAGGCAATGTCTCCCAGATAGACGCTGTCAAACTCAAATATGTCCGTGGTCCCCCTGCAGGATGCAAAGATATGGTCAGTGAGAACTGCCCATGCCCACTGAAGGAAGTAAGCATTTACTGAGTGCCAACTGTATCCTAAGCACTGGTCTGAAGAACAGAGATAGAATAGCAAGCAAGACCTGATGTCAGGTCTCCACTGCTTAAGGGTTCAGTCTAGTTTCGGAACAAGACAATCATAACCATTAAAAAGCCCTTCTGGCTACTTGGTCCAATCAATGATTGGTAATACCGAATGGTGTTGGAGGTGGGTGAGGTCCTGGGCCTTGGACATTGGGTTGAAGAGGGTGATGAGATTCAGAGAGCAGAGGCGGGGGAAGGGAAGAGTCCTCTGATGTCGATCTGACTTGGCAAAGTCAAGGGATGGGAACAGTGGGATTGGAGGTGCAGACATTTCTCGGGGGAGTGATGACTTGGCTAGGTTCACTGAGGGCGAGGGCAGTGGAAAAGAAGGGGGAGGGGCAGTCTGCGTGTGGGGGGGGGTCAGCTCTGACCATCCCCACTCAGAGGGGTTTGAATAGAAGGTACAGTGGGGTTATGGCAGGGGGAGACTTTATGTAGGCAATTCTGGACAGAGCGGGGAGATGAAGGGGGCTTCTGAGCAGTTCAGAGGTGGCTCAGACGTGCAGGAGGCGGTGAGAGCCTCCGGTGTGTGGCAGGCAGCCGGGAGTGCTGAGCAGAGGCACCTGTTACACGAGACCCAATTTTGATTTTCCTATAAAGCATCTTAGAGGCTCTCCCCTCCCTCCCTCCTAAAAGTCTACGCTGTCTTACATGATCCTTCTGCATTCTTATGGGTGAATGTCTCCCTTTTCAACTAGAAGGGACTCCTCATCTGCAGGGACACAGGATAATATCTGTGTGATTCCTGGTCCTGCCGCAGAGTGGGCTTGCTTTAATTAATTAACTGATTTTTGTTGTAGTTTTCCATTAACTTTTTAAAAATTGAAATACATTTGACATATACTGTTGTGTAAACTTAAGGTGTACAACATGTTACTTGGAAACATTTATATATTGTACTGTGATTGACATTGTAGCCATAATTAGCACTTCTATCATATTACAAAATTATCCCTTCTTTCTAGTAGTTGGAATAATATAGATTCTAGTCTCTTAGAGGGGGCTCTCTTTAAATGAGAGTCCCCTCTCTTCCCTCTTCTAAATCTCCTTGTTTCATCCCTTGGAGCTCGAATGGGATTGGCACACAGTAGGCATTCAATAAATTCTTGCTGGTTAGGCCCATTTGTATATTTATGGCCCCCACTAAAAGGGTTGGTTCTTGGGGTCCCTCTCTTACCCACCCCACCCATCCGCATTCCCCTGTGGGCACCCCTCTTCCTACTTCCTAAACGCCCGCTGTCTAGAAGAATTTTCCACGAGAAACTCTTTGGATCGGTTCTTCCTGCCCTCCAGGATGAGCCAGACGTTCTCCCTGGTTTCGCCTCCGTTGCCGGTTTCTATGATGATCTCATAGGCTGTGGTGGAAAAGGTGGGAGAGAGTCAGCAGAGGAGAAGCAGCACCCACCATCAGAGCAGGAGCAAACTGGCCACTCCTTGCAGGTCCTACATCTGGTCTTAGATCACAGCCTTAAGGGGGTTGGGGTGGGGCGCAGGTTAAAATCGCTACAACTGAGGCACTGTAAATAGAACCTGCCTCAATTTGGGGTCTAGAGTGGTGTCCTCATTTTATCTATAGTAGCAATCTGTTTGCCTGGCAAGCATGGGAGCCACTGGGAGTGAAGGGCCAAACGCCTCTGCCTCCAGGATCCATGAGATTAGGATGAGTTTTCGGAGAGACGCTGGGGCCTGGTTCTCAGGGATGGAAGATTCTGTGAGATGCAAAGTGGAGCTGGTGTGTAAAGAGAAGGGAGGAGAGGCGGGGCCCAGCTACAGAAAGGGGAGGGGAAGATCCAGTTGCCTCGAACTTTCTGTAGCAAGCAGTCTCATTCCCTGTCTTGTCTCAGCTCTCACTCTGGTGTCGTGCTCAGCATCACGACCTCCCTCCCCCACAGTTCCCACAAGCATGTCAGCATTTGCCAAGTGTCAGGACTGGACTAGACTCTGGGCGACACTAGAACTCATCTCTAGCCCCAGACAGAAACACCGACTGCACCACAGGACAGAATAACCTTAAACGAAGGGCCAAAATAGCATGGGAGGGAGGGTAAAGCAGGCTCCCATTACCTCTCAAACCTCACCTTCCAGTACTTTCTCCCTTGCTCGCTCTGCTCAGCCTCCGTGCCGTTCCAGAACAGGAGGCACACTCCGGCCTCAGAGCTCTGCCTTGAGCATGTCCCCTTTCTCTCCCCACCCCCACCCATGTTGGCTTGACTCACTCCCTCCCCTCCTTCCTCCCTACTCAGATGTCACCTTCTCACAGAGTCTGCCAGACCACCCAAACCACACTTCCTGCCTGATTTCCCCAGCGCCTGCCCTACTGAGCTCTGTTATCTTCTCTTATCACCTAGTACCTTCTAACATGCTAAGGAGTTTACTGATTATTTTACCGTTTATTGTATTCCCCCCTCCCACTTGAATGTAAGCTCCATGAGGGCAGGGGTCTTCATTTTGCTCACTTATAGATCCCAAGAGCTCAGAACAGTGCCTGGCACATAGGCACTCAAATAAATATTTGTTGAGTGAACAATGAACGATTGGGCTGATCGCAGTAAGCTTCATGAAGAAGATGGCGTATGAGCTTGGTCTTGAAAAAGAGCCATGATTATGATCAGCGGAAAACCGAGGGATGCTCTAGGAGGAGGGAGCAGCGTAAGCAAGGATACTGAGGGGCATGAGAGGGGCTTGAAATCCACATGATCCAGCCCCACTCCCCAGGGACCAGGCTGGGATGGAGCTGGCACACGGGAGGACACAATATTTGTCTGGAGGTTTCCCTGTGCATGCAGCTCTTGCTGCAGTAAGTGAATCACTGAGGATTTGGGATTCTGGATCCAAAGGGATAGTTTGATCTCTGTGCTTTTATCTCAGAGATGTGATAAAGACAATTAGAAGGGATGGCTGTGCCTACAGCTCCATGTAACGTCAATCCCGGCCTCTCAGCAAACTGTTGCCTTTGTGGCTCCTCTCAAGTCACAGGTAGAATGAATCAGGGCAAAAATGCCCACGATAGGGGAAGAGACCCACAGCACAAGCCCTGGAAGAAGAGCGAGGCTCTGCAGGCCCGACCGCTCACAGCCCAAGGACGTGAAATGGCTGTGCCACTGCCCACGGCTCGAAGCCATTGCAGGGAGGGCGTGGTCCCACTGCCATTCTGCTTCCTCAGCAGCCGGTAAAGTATTTCTGCAAACCAGACACCTGTGAATTCAAAGTGGATCCTGAGCATTGTAGAGGAAATGGCTTGTCAGAGCCCAGGAGAGGAGGCAGAGAGCGCTAGGAACCTACTTGCTCTCTACGATCAACTCAAGTGGAACATTCGAGAAGCAGTGCATGTGGACCATAAGCAATCCTCTCCTCATGGCCCCGGGGAGAAGGTAGAGAAGGAAGGTGTGTAAGTGAGGACATTTACACAGATTAGAAACAAATGCGGCCAGCTGCATCAACGGTCTCTCAATCAGCATATGTCCACCTTGGAAAGTCATTTCATCAATGGCTTGATAAAAATGTGGAAGGCATGACTCTCAGTTTTGTTTATAGGTTGCTGGGAGGAAAGGACAGAGGAGGACCAGGGACCTGAAAGAGTGGGGCCGGTAGGAGCCCAGCCTAGGAGGGGTCCGTATGAGGCTCACCCTGGGGCCAACACCCATACAGGACCAGCCCGGCTGGAGAAAGTGGCTCAGCAGCCACCGTGCGAGTCACTCACACGAAGGGGCCATCAGCAAAGCCATTGAATGTGGTGAATGTGGTTCAGGTGGCAGGAGAGGAGAGAGATCTGGCCACACTTGACATCTTGCCTGGGCTCTGGGCGTGGCACCCTCAGAGGGAGATGAACCAGCAACCCAGGATGCACCGAGAGGATCCAACATCCCATCAGGTGAGCAGCTCCTGAACAGACAGGTGTTTGCCTTGAGGCCAGGACTGCAGGGGCACCTGATTCCATGCAGTAGCACCAGAGGACGCCTGGGCATCTGGTGGGCGTCAGGACCTTACTGCTCCACGTCGCCTTCCCCACCTCATGTTGTCAGGACCCTTCTCTGGCGAGCTCCTACCATGTGGTTTGCATGGGGTTGAGAGTCCCGGGCCTGGAGAGTCAGAATTATTCCCTAAGAGACGCTCTCTTCCCTTCCACCGAAGCTGTTGTGTTAGAAGGCAGTGGGGTTGTGGGTACCAGCTGCCATCTTCTCATGATGTAGAGAAAGAAACAGTTAAGAGGAAAAGGGGGACAAAGACATACTAAAACCATTGTAGCCTCTGGAGACAGCCAAGTTCCAGCCAGCTCCACCTGAAACTTCCAAGTTCTGGGAACCAATATGCTCCCTTTCTGCTGGAGCCAGCTTACGGGTGGGGTTCAGGCACATACAACCAAGGGTCCTGACCACTCCTGAAATTTTCTGTTTGACCCCATCCCATTGGGACTGCCAAAGGATAGAAACTTCAAGAACGTAAATATAAAGATGAATTTTTTTAAAACAGAGCTGCCTTGTGGAGCAGTGCGTCTTCCATCCTTGGGGAGTTGGCCATCAAGTTGGACTGTATTTGGGCTGGAAATGTTGCAGATAAGGCTGACTGAGCAGCCCTAAAAGGCTTCAAGTGCGGGTGGATAAGAAGGAGGAGGGCTGTAAAGAGGGAGACATTGGTCTTGTTGGAGGATGTTCCAGAGAGAGAGATATTTTTGTCCTCCCAGGTGTGCATGTGTGTATGCATGTGTGTGTGTGTGTGTGTGCATGCATGAGGGTGTGCATGTATGTGTGTGTGCTGTGTGCATGTGTATGCACATATGAGCATGTGATCCTACTGTTCAGGACTTAGCCTGGAGTGATTACAACAAAATCTCGAGTGAGATTCCGACATCAGTATTATTTGAAGGTTGCCAATGATTTTCAGCTTTGCCTGCACATTGGAATCACCTGCAGAGACAGATGCCTGCAGAGGATGGGGAGCAGCTTCAGGAATCGCTAACAAGAGTTGGAGGTGGGGCTTCCCTGGCGGCGCAGTGGTTGAGAGTCCGCCTGCCAATGCAGGGGGCACGGGTTTGAGCCCTGGTCCGGGAAGATCCCACATGCCGTGGAGTGGCTGGGCCCGTGAGCCACAACTACTGAGCCTGTGCATCTGGAGCCTGTGCTCCGCAACAAGAAAGGCCGCGACAGTGAGAGGCCCGCGCACCGTGATGAAGAGTGGCCCCCGCTCACCACAAGTAGAGAAAGCCCGCGCACAGAAACGAAGACCCAACACGGCCAAAAATAAATAAATAAATAAACTTATATTAAAAAAAAAAAACAAAGAGTTGGAGGTGAAGGCAGAAAACAGGAAGCTAAACAAGGTGGGGCAATGGATCAGTCTGGAGTACCAGCCAGGCCCAATTAGGCTGCGGTGGTGCGATGAGTCGTGGTCTAGCAATCAGGATATATGAGTCCTAATGGCTAGGCCTTAGACATGTCACTTCACCTTTCTGGTTTTTGGTTTTCCTTACCTATGATATAGAGGGGTGAAGTTGCCCCCTATCTAGCTCATAGGGTGGGAGTGGGGCGGCGAGGACCCGGTGAGAGCAGGGGATGTGTGGAATGCTTTCACACGCGTGAAGCTCTGTTCAAGTATGAGAGCATATTTACTCTCACAAGTCAAGTGCCCAGAGGTGCCCCTGGGGACACAGACACAGAATGTAAGTGCCACGAGGGCAGGGTCTCTGCTTTATTCATTAGTGTGTCCCCAGAACCCACGTGTCCCCAGAACCCACACTAGGCCGTGGCACTTAGTAGGTTTTCAATAAGTATTTGCCAAGTGGTTAAATAAAATTAGCTGAGGGTTGAAATGATTGGCTTGAACTGCGGCCCTGGCTCTCCCCAGGATAAGCCTCCATCTTAGGACACGGGTGTCACTGTCTCTCCCCCTGTGGGCAGCCTAGAAGGCGCCACTCTGCCCTCTGCAGGCTCCTAGTAAAGACGGACTGATCCAGGCCGTCTCCTGGGCTCCGTGTCCCTGCCCTCCCATCTCTAGCCCACACACATCCTTCTGGAAATAATGCAAGTGATGCTTCCCCTCTGCCCATCTCCCTGCCAACCCAAATCCCGTAGGTCTTAGCAGCTGTTTGGCAGGAAATCTGGGAA
Source organism: Delphinus delphis (assembly GCF_949987515.2). Taxonomy (NCBI): domain Eukaryota; kingdom Metazoa; phylum Chordata; class Mammalia; order Artiodactyla; family Delphinidae; genus Delphinus; species Delphinus delphis. The sequence continues at coordinate 62,462,635 of NC_082695.1, forward strand.
GGAAGCTCAGTGGTTATTCTCACAGCCTGACGAATCTCTTCTCCCCTGAACACCAATGGCCCAAGGAGCCTCTATTGCTTGTGTTGGCATTTGTATATTAGCCTCTCCCTCTAATGAGATTGTGAGGCTCTAAGGAAAACGACCGACTGCATCTTCTTCCATTTGCTGAGCACTAACGACTTGTGTACCTACTAAGCCCCAAAGCCTAGAGAGCTGCAGAGGGCTACAAACATGAGTGATTTTGTCCTTGACCTTTGGGAGCTTACAGCTGTGTAGGGAGAACTGCACATGGACAAAGGTCCATACAAATAAACTGGAAATCACAAAGCAGTGTGCGTCACACTTAGCATCTAAAATAAAACTGGGTCCCCAGTAACTTCTCAGTAAGTGCGATTACAGAAGCTGAGAGTTCACCCTCTGGATTAGGGCAGGAATTCCCATGCAGTAAAGCTGATAGATGAGTAGTTGGCCCTTGTTTGAATGCTACCAGGGACATCAGTGTTCACTGCCTCTCGAAGTAGCTAAGTCCATCATTGGGTAGTTTTGATGGCATGGTGGAGAAGGTTGAGTGGCTTTCCACCAAGGATCCACGCTTCCCTTGCCACGTGGTGTACAGTGCTTGCCAGGGAGTGACTGTCCAGCCAGGTATGGCATTACCCAGATGCCTTTACATCTAGGTGGAGCTGCATGACTAATAGAATGTGAGTTAATATGTTAAGGTAGGGGAGTGTGCCTTCTCCATGCTCTCTTTTCCCTCTGCAAGAAATGTGGGAGTCACGTGTTGAAAATGGCAGACAGATGAGAAGAGCTTGGGTCCCTGAATCACAGTGTGGAAGGCCTCTTAATCAAACACTCACACTGGACAGTTTATTATGTGAGTGAGAAACAAATTTTGTTGTATTTAGCCATTGAGATTTGGGGGTTTATGTCTTCATGCAGCTAGTGTTACCTTAATAACTAAGGTTGGAAGATCCTTTCTTCACGCTCTGCTACTGATAAGCCTTTGTCAAATCTGTTGGATGCAGATACTAGCATCTGTATTAAAGAAACACTTCCCTGGTCCTGGATGGCCATCCACCTCATGGACCAATTACTCTTTCCCTTTAAACATCCCCTGAGGAAGGAACCAAAGAGAAAGTGGTTGGTGGAGAAGCTGGCTGCCCTGCACATTCTGTTTCCAGGAAGGCTTGATTTGGTGGCTGTTGTCACAGACATCAGTTGGAGAGAGTCCATGACAGAAAAATAAACCAGAGGGAGCATCACATCAAACTGCCCAGCCCAGCCCTCAGGGCAGAGTAAGCTTATACCCTGTGGGTTTTCCTCTACCTAATTAGTCCCTGTGATTTGGGGCCATGAGCTGGTACCAGTATCTGGGCTGTTCCAGGTCCACGAAACAACATTTAGCGTGCTTACTTATGCACCTCTCTAATATTATTTCCTTCATTGGGCATCTGATTCCCCTGCAGCTGTAAGAGCTCCTTCTTTAGATTTTCCAACATTGTTCCCACCTCCCTCCTGAGCTAACTCTCGTTTAACTGAAGATTCAGCCCAGGCTGAATCGAAGCAGGGCCCACCGGTCTCCACACGTACTGGTCTCCTCCAGCTCGTCGTGGATCTCATTGTTGGCACAGGCAAAGTCACGGACTGTCTGCCTGTCGCCCTCATTCTTGGAGAACCAGCAGTCACATTGGAAACGGAAGGTCTCATCGCGGGAATTGTCCTTCACGTCGACATAGCTCAGGTGCCAGCCAGGAAATATCCCTGTAGGAAAGAGACATGGGAGCTGGGAGCTGAACGTGCTCTCCCTCCCCTATCAGACTTCCATTCCCCCTGCCCACTGGCTGTGTGGCCCTGGACAAGTTCTCTGTCCTCCTGGGCCTTTGTCTTCTTGTTGATGAAATGAAGGGTTGGGTTAGATTATCTCTGAGACACTTCTAGCCCAGAGACTATAATTCTCTTTGCAAAATCCTTAACTTGGGTTCATGAACTCTTAGAGGGTCGTGTATGTCCTTTAATATGTATATGTCCATAGTATGTCCATAAGGCAACCCTACAAGGAAGGCATGTATATATTCTAGTCTCACATCTTGCCTTCTCGTGCCACTTGGGGTTGTGGGGGCAGTCCCACTGTCCCCACCAAAAAGCCATTCTCTAGGATCAGACACTGCTCAAAGCAACAACTCTAGATCTTGCCATTGGTCTCAAGGGTTATAAACACAAAGAGACACACAAAGGTGGACACACACTTCCAGTCGCCCAGTCTGCAGGGAGTAGATATTAAGGCTCATGGACAGAGCACACATATTGGCAGTCCTAGCATAGCTTCATTCCCAGTGTAAAAAGTACTTCATATGTTTTAAAACATAGATCTTTACTGAAAGTGGAAAACAGCAAGTCCTAAAACAAGTTAAATTTTAAAATAGTTCTGTCGAGTTAAAAAGTGGTGAGTTATTTTATCAACAAAATTTTTTTGGCATGCATATTTTAAGTTTTATTTAAATTCAAAATGTAAATAACAAATGGTTAGTAATAAATGGAAATAACAGAATCCGAAGCAAGATATCTGGATTCATACCCAGAGCTGCCATATACATGCTATGTGACCTCGGGCAAGTTACTTCACCTCCCTGTTCCTCATCTTTTCAGAATTACATAGAATATAAGTTCAAAAAGATTAAGAAATGATGTAAAATATTTGAGTAGTAACAGTCTGGGTATTCGTTTATGTGGATAAATGTGGGCATCAAACTGCTCGAGTGTTTACATTCACCTTACATACACTTAAGGTGCTTTATTTTAAAATGTCAGTATTTATGATAAACTTTTTAAAACTCAATAAATATATTTACTTTCCTGCATTAGGGCCAGTTCCATCTGTAAGTTTGTAAATTGGTTGCTTTCTGAGATGATTCCTGATACTATCATACACTAATTCAACTGCTTAATAAGGCTCGAAGTATTCAGTCTAGAGATGGTGCATGTCAGACCCATGGAAGCAGTCCTACCAGGCTTCGAGAGCGGAACATAGGAAGGAAGAGGGAGTGAAGAGGGAGGCAGAGGAAGAGAAGACAAATCGTTTGTCCTGGTGGAAGATGTCCCAGTGGAAGACATTCTTTGCTCTCCCCCAATCCCCTACCGTGTGTGTGTGTGTGTGTGTGTGTGTGTGTGTGTGTGTGTGTGTGTGAGAATATGAATGAGGTGATTCCCTGTCCAGGCCTTACCCAAATCAACTACAACAGGATCTCTGGAGTGTGACCCAGGCATCAACAGTCGTTAAAGCTTCCCAGGTGATTCCAATGTGTAGCCAAGGCTGAGAACTTGAGCCTGCACGGCAATTACCTGGAGGACTTTGTTAAAACAGATAACTGGGCCCCACCCCCAGAGATTCTGATTCAGTTAGGTTTGTAGTGGCGTCCTGGGGTCCAAGAATTTCTTTCTCTAACCAGTTCTCGGGTGCTCCTGGTTCTGCTGGTCCCAGAGCCACACCTTGGCTTAATGTATCAGAGTCATCTCTTCTCCAGGATGATGGTCTTTCTATGATATCATGGCAACAATGATCAATGGGAATCAATGAGAATTTTGTGTTAGTGTGTGCATAAGTGTGTGTGAGTGTTAGTGGAGGGGGATGACATTAACCGGAGAGGTGGGTCATCATGAGATCACTTCTGTTGCTGGAATGCACTCTTCACCCTGCTGTACGTCCTGGGCAGGTTTCACTCCTGAATTACACTTCCTGAGCTCCGGGCAGGGTGGTGACAGAGGAAAACAGTGAGCTCATGGGAAGGGTGGATTCTGGGCTGGCTTTGACTTTATTCACAGGCAATTCAGTGCCCCAGTGTGTGGTTGAAGACAACCAGAGGAGGAGCCTACCTGGCCCGGGTTGCCCTGGTGCTTCTTGGCAGGTTGCTCCCTTCCCTCCTCATCCCCCTTTCCTCTCTCCTCTGAAAGCATGGCATTGTCTCACCCCATCTCCAGTTCTCTTTCCAAGTTTGATTCTGCAAAGAAACTTCTTCCATGGTAAATAGCAGGCTAACCCCAACCATTCTGAGATAAAGAAGCTTCATTCTCAGCCTCATGCTCACTGCTTATTTAGTTGCCTTGTTTTGGAAATGTTGAATGTGATTAACAGGGATCCTACTACAACTTTCTAGACTAATAACCTATCAAACATGGGAACAGGCAGCCCTGGGCAGGCTGATGCCATGTGGCTGGGTTCTGCTGGTGAAGGCACCAGAGAAGTTGACAGACCGACAGTTATAGCATGGCTAGTTGTGTGGCCAGCACTACCTGGATGGTCTCCACCATAGACCAATAGGGAACCATCTGAATTGCACCATTAGAGAATCCATTTCTTTACAAAGTCTCCTCTTTTAGAGTCCTACTTTATTTTTTTACACAAATATAGCAAACACCCCACACTGCCTGACATCTTACCTTTTCACTTACAATCTATATCAGCACATAAATATCTGCCCATCATTTTTCATAGTTGCATGGTATTCCATTGTATGCACACAAAAGAAATTTTCTACCTTGTTCTTATTGATGGATAATTAGTTGCTAACCAGACTTTTACTTCTATATGCAATGGTATAATTACTATCCTTCTACATGCATCATAGTGATCTTTTAAAATCATGAATCGGATTTTGTGGCTTCTCCATGGAAAACCCTTCAATGGCTTCCCAGCACTCTCAGAATAAAATACAAACAGCTCACTAGCAACTCTAAGAATCGACATGACTTTGTCCCTTTCCATTCTGATTTCATTTCATACTACTTGCAATTTTACTTACTATATTCACTTACACTGGCCTTTTAGTGCCTTAATATATGAAATCCAGTCTTGCCTTGGAAACTTTGCATATACTTTTTGGTCTGCCTGGAAAAATATACCCCAGGCTCTGAATGCCCATAGTGTTTCATCACTGAGGCGTCAGATCAAATGTCCTGTCTTTGGGAAGACCTTTCCTAACCACACTATTTGCAGAGGTTTCCTCATCCTCAATTACTTGCCATCACATCAACATATACCCATTTCACAATCTGAAATAATTTTGTTTTTATTTCCTTGCACATTTTCTATATATTGTCTGTCTTTTACTAGGTTGTAAGCCCCATGAAAGCAGGGGTCTTGCCTGATATATCCACCACTATATTTTAGTGCCTAGAGCAATGCTTATAGCACATTATTCAACAAATGTTTATTGAATGAGTGAGTGTGCACTATTAGTGAATAGGGAAGAACGAGGAAGAAGGAAACTGGTGGTAACATTCTGTGAGTGGAGGGGGAAAATAATTCAAAGCCCCACCAGGGAGCAGAGGCCTGCCCTAGTAGAATTGATTGTTTTATCCCAAATGTCCTAAGGTTTACTATAAGAAAAAAGCTTAAAAACTGAATGAGCATGGGGTCCCAATCTTTCCAGCCAAGAGAGGGCAGATTCTGAGTGGGAGACAGACTGACTGCTACATGCTTCCTGGATTTCATCATGCCATCTACTACCTGCGATTCCTCAGTGGCCTTCCATACCTGATGGGAAAAAAGGGCCCAATTCTGTGTTTTCATATGTAGGGCTTTCTTCACCCTGTCTCCATACACTTCATTCCTTACCTCAATAAGGAAGACCCCCCTAATGCAAATCCTCCACCCTACTTAGATAGATTTATTCAGCACCACTTTAGCATTTCCTTCCTCTTCATTAAGGATCCAAGCTATTTCCCTGCCCTAAATTCCCACCTATCCTCTGGACAACTTAGGCCCCACCTCCTCCATGAAACCCTCCAAACTCCCCAGTCCCATAGCATTCATCATCTGTCCATTCACTTGGCTATGAACACAGATGGCTTGGGAAATCTTTTCTATTGAGGTCATGAACATGAACTAACTCTTTTATGGTGATTTTATGTTGTATGTCTGACTTCTCCAGTTAGATTTTAAGGTGTGGGAACCATGTCTTATGACTTCTTGATTGCATCACAGGGATATTGACTTAATGCTCAATAAACATAGAATTGATAAATTATATTTACTTTCTAACCTAACTCTCAGGTTTTTTTTTTTTTTTTTTTGGTCAAGCTAAGGTCCATATGGGTAAACAAAATTTCTTAAACAAGATAAACAGATGATTTGAAATGAGTTATGGAACCATCACAGTCCTAGCTATTAAAGAATACAAGAATCTAGCTATTATTCTTCCACAAACACTTTCACATGTACATCATCCAAACTAGGATGCCCAGAATGACACACATGGATTTGGCAAATCTGGACTGCATTCTCAGCATACCCACCATACTGAATGTATTATCATATCTCCATGCCTCAGTTTCCTTACTTGAGCAATGTGACTGGGTTAAAATACGTGATTTCTGTGGTCCTTTATATTTCTATGAATTTATATTATTCAAAAGAAAATATATAAATTCATTCTGTGATTTCATCAGAGTTTTCAGAGGAAGCAAGCAAGAAGAACAAGATGAATTAGAAAATAAACACTCTGTTATAATTTGTTCAGTGTTGTAAAAGCTATCTGGGTGATTGGAATTAAGGAGAAGAATTAATCATTTATCTTGATTTTCATTTATGAACTATATTTCATGGTAATCAAATAGCCTGAGGGACAATTTTATACAGAAGAATTCTAGCTAATAAGTGGATAAGAAATAACAATTAGAAAATCATTTGTAACCCTAACTGATCGTCACTGGGAGAAGCCATTAGATGAAGAGTGATGGGGGGAAATTTACAATGGAGGAATCAAGTAGACAGCCCCTGGATCCACCATTAGATGTGAGCATCAGTGAGACTGAGACAGCTGTGATGTAATATGAAGGACACAGGTCCCATTTTAAAGTAGCCTTGATACCACCTACAAGGCATTCTTGCCAAAGAATGTTGAACCTGAAGCTAATCAAGCCTTTAGAGCTGACCTCCAGATTGTAGGAAATATGGGGAATAAGGAAGCAATGATACCAAGAAGAAGCAAACAGGCAGGTCTGGAGTGTGGAAATTTTATAGATCATTGGGCCCAGTTCCTTCAACAGTCAATGGCATGAAAAAATAAAGGGATTAGGTATGGCTCTTCATTAAAGGAGGCTAAAGAAGCATAACAACTAAATATGCTGTGTGGACCTTGTTTGCATCCTGATTCACATAAAACCAAAAGTACGAAGACATTTTTTATGTTATTAAGGAAATTTGCATATGGAGTGGAAATTGGATGACATAAATAAATCATTGTTAAGTGTGATAATGGCATTGAGAAAATATCTACTTTTAAAAGAGAAGCATACTAAATATGTTTGGGCGAAATGACATGAGGTTTAGGATTTGATTTTATATCTTTCAGCAAACAAAAAGAAGCCAAAAAAGAAAAAAAAGGGTAAAGCAGGTATGACAAATCATGTGTTGAATCCATGTGATGGGTATGTGGAAGTTCATTATACATATATAGCTGTCTTGACTTATATTAATATTTAAACTTTCATCTCTGGAAGATAAAGTTACTATAAAGAAAAAGTTAGGCACAGAACCTTGTTCCTCTCCTGACCCTAGTATCCCAACCACTTGGGCTCAGTGAAGACACAAAAATCTTTCTTTCCCTGCCGATGATAGGATCCTGCTTTCAGATCCGAAGTCTGGTTGGAAAGGAGAAGGCCATTTCTCTGCTTACAAAGGGAAGAGATTAACATCAATGACTTGGGATTTCTTTAGGTTCAAGAGCCATGACGGGGCCAAAGGCAATCAGTCTTGGGCTATCCAAGGGAGGCATCAAGTTCTTTGAAGAGCCAAAGTAGTAGCAAAAACAATCGTTAGTATGGCTTAGAGCTGTCCAAGGTGCTGAACTGCCTCCCTTTTCTTTCAAGGTTTTGACAGTGGTGAGACAAATTTGAATGCAGAGTTTTTGCATAGAAGAAAAATGCAGTTTTTTTCCTTGAGAAAACTGAGAAAGTCTAGATATGTGCATAGTGTCTAAGGAGTGGGGACAGCCATTATTAGAGGACCTACTGATGACCCTGAGGTTCATGGCCAGTACTCAGTTTTTGAAAGTACTAAGACACAAGGAAAAATTCTGATTTGGGAGAAATGTGCGTTCCCTGTTGTGGAGGCATAAAAAGACAGGAATGATCAGAGGGACTGAAACAGAGGTATAAATAAATTCTATATTAAGTTCCTACTATATTACAGGCAGTGTGATAGGCATTAGGGAAAGAGCAATGAATATGACAATGGTACTTATGGAGCTGATAAGTAAGGGAGACAGAGGCTAAGCATGTAGTTACAAATATAATGACTATTCTGGGGGACGATTTAAGTAAGGTAAGGCAATAGGAAGAACTTACAGTGAGGAGGTTAGTACATAAGAGAGTTTGTTAATCATAAACAGGGAGATGTAATCATGGCAGGGTGCATGTTTGGAGTTAGGTCACAAGGCAGAAGTCTCAGGGGCTGGAATTCAATGTCAAGCACATAGTAGAAACAGAAGCTAGTCTGATGCCTTTTAGTTCTAGATTCTTCCACTTTTTCCTGCTTAGAAGAATAGTTGGTTTCTGAGCCCCAGTTACCACTGAACTGCCTGCAGGGCTATGGAGACCCTAGCTGCAAAAGTTAAGAGCAATGTTTGTCAAGCAGATCCCAACTTGACACCACCTTGAGAATTATAGCTCTGGACAACCTCACTGTACTTTAAGCTGCTGCAGTTAACCTTGCTGACTTCAGGCTCTCTGATGGGACTTCACTCTGATATGGTGCATTTTATCTTGGCGCAATGGCTTGAATATTTTTCTATTCAGCAGCAAATCCTGAGGCAGATATTTTGCTGCAGAGAGGTGATTGAATTGGAGCCCTCAGGAAGTCTACACTATTCCCTGGAAGGGCCTCTTCCTTACTGTATTCAATTCTTAGGGCTGCTGTAACAAATTACCACAAACTTGGTGGCTTAAAAAAAAAAGAAACTTATTCTCTCACCACCATGGAGGCTACAAGCCTGAAAACAAGGTGTCAGTGGGGACATGATCCTTTTGAAGACTCCAAGAAAGAATCCTCCTGGCCTCTTCCTAGCTCTGGGTAGCTCCTGGCAATCCCTGGCATTCAATGTCTTTGAGCTGTGTTCTCTATTTCCGGTCTCTGCCTCTATCTTCACGTGGATTTCTCCATATGTCTCTTTGTGTCCTCTCATCTTCTTATAGGAAGAGAAGTCATTGGATTTAGGAACCACCCTAAATCCAGGATGATTTCATCTCAAAATCCTTAACTAATAAAGGCCCTATTTGCAATTAAGGTCACTTTCTGAGGTTCTAGATGGCCAAGAATTCAGGGGAAATATTTGACCCACTAAATCTGCCTTTGGAGAATTACAAATGCTTTGAAGGAGTGTCTGATAGAATGTGCTACATCTGGAGCTTCTCAAACACAGAGAGGAGAAAGATATTTCCCTGGGAGTCCAGAAAAGGATGGCATTTGGAGTCATCCATTTAGGCTTAAGAAGCTGCTACAAGCTGACGTTTGACATGAATTTAGTTATTTGTTCACATAATTATTAAATAGCTACTAAGTGCAAGGCACTGAGAATTCAAAGTTGAATCAAACAAGTTAGAGACCTACTGTTTAGAGATTCAAAATCTGCCAGTCGTAATTGGCAAGGCAATTACAATTCAGCACAGTAAGCGCTATGAATAGAGTTATAAACAGAACAGTTCGGGAGCATCGAGTAAGGAGCATCTAATTTCATTTCATGTAAAAAGTGGTAGTTAATCTGGAGTTTGAAGGATGCATTAGAATTTATCAGGGGAAGAGAATTTCAGGTGAAAACTCATCTCTTAGGTATCTATTTATGAATAACTGTTAGCTTGGCCAAAGATGTAAGTTATTTCATGCCACGTAAAATTTAAACAAGGGCTGGCCTCGAAGTTCAGAGAGCTAGGAAAGAGAAGAGAGTGAAGAAAAGAGAAAACCTTTTTAATGGAAGTTCATCTTAGAGATTTCTCATTGTTGCAAATTCATGTGTACCACGCCATTCACTGGATGGACTGGAACAGTCAGGAATAAAAAGGCAATTCCACTTTATAAAAAGGACAAGAAAACAGAGAGGGTGAAGCTAGGTGAGAAAGTTTCCCTGACAATTTGTGTGTGTGTGGGGGGAGGAGTACTTAAGAGGCAGTGATGAACATTTTTGTCTTATAAACATGAATCCATAAATGACAGAAGGCTCTTTATCTTCCCCCTCCTTTTCCCTTGTTACAGTGATTTAAATGTTTGGCTGCATAAAAAAATTTCTCATCAAGGGATTCTGGGAATTTGCTAGGGAGAAATAAACATTTTCAATAGTTTAAATTGCTTTGCTATTTGAAAACAAATGTGTTTTCATATTTCCTTTATTAAATTTATGCCCAGGAAACTATGGCATCATGAACCAACACACCACTTCTTGGGATTTCATGACCAGTGAACGATCCTCAACATTACATAGTTCCTCAGACAGGGTCCATCTCCCCAGACACATTCCCCTTTGGAAGTAAAAAAATGTTAAGGCAATCCATTTTCCTCCTCTTTTCTTCCTCCTTCTCCTCTTCCTTCCCTTCTATTATCTAACCTCAGGTTAGAATTCTCAGGAATCTGCTCTCGGCCACTTTTGTTTTTCTCAAGCTGCACTTCCTCCACAAATGCTCTTATCACTCTCATGGCTTCAGTAATGTCTCTGTACTAACAACTCTTAGATCAGTATCTCCCAGCTAGTTTTCCTCCTGAGCTCCAGACCCCACTGTTACTAGCTATCACCTCTTAGATGTCTTCCAGACCTTTAAATTAAACATATCAAGATGAAGAAACTCCTCAAGCATCCTCACCATTCTTGCTCAAGTCTCCTTCTTAGCCAGACCTTTAATAAGCTTTCTGCCTTAAATATTTCTCAAATCTTTCTACATTTTCTCCATTCCCCACTGCTACCATCATTGTGCAAAGCATCATTATCTCCCATCATCTCTTAGCCAGTCTTTTGAAGTTTGTTTTCTTTTCCATTTAACCTATCCCCCACAGATACTATGGTAATCTTCCCCATGTGACTACTGTTCTGAGATCCTTTGATGGCTTCTCAGGACAATTAGGATAAAGACCCAATCCTTGACATGGCTTATAATAACTTGCACAGCCTGATTCCAGTCTAGTTTCTGGCTCCCAACCCCGTTCCCTATTTTGTAGTCATTCTGAACTCTTCTTTCATTTCTGGAACATATCAATATTTTTTATATTTCAGGACTTTTATGTTTTCTATTCATTCTGCCTCAAACATGCTTCATTTTTGGTAAACACCACACCTAACCAAATGTCTATTCCTATCAATACTTCAGGTCTTAGCTTAAATATCACCTTTTCAAAGATAGATCCAGTTGAACCTTATTATTTGTGTATTATGCATATTTACAAATTAACCTACTTGCTAAAATTTATTTGTAACCCTAAAATCAATACTCACAGTGTTTTCACAGTTATTCATGGACATGTGCAGAGTGGTAAAAAAAAATTTGAGCTGTCTGATGCACATGTTGCCAGCTGAGGTTAAACAAGACGGTGCTCTGCCTCCTTGTTTTAGCTCTCACACTATGAATAAGTGTCCTTTGTTTGGTCTATTTAGTACTATGGTTTTTTATTTTTACATTTTTATGCTTTTTGTTGGTAATTTTGCTGTTTTAAATGTCCCCCAAGCATAGTGCTAGAGAGCTGTCTAGTGTTTCTAAGTGCAACAAGGCTGTGATGTGCCTTACAAAGAAAATAGATTTGTCACTTAATGTTCCTTTAGGCATGAGTTATAGTCTTGATGACCATGAGTTCACTGTTAATAAATCAAGAACTCCTAGAGAAATGGAAATAAAAACAAAAATAACAAATGGGACCTAATGAATCTTAAAAGCTTTTGCACAGCAAAGGAAACCATAAACAAGACCAAAAGACAACCCTCAGAATGGGAGAAAATATTTGCAAATGAATCAACAAACAAAGGATTAATCTCCAAAATTTACAAGCAGCTCATGCAGCTCAATAACAAAAAAACAAACAACCCAATCCAAAAATGGGCAGAAGACCTAAATAGACATTTCTCCAAAGAAGATGTACAGATGTCTAACAAACACATGAAAGGATGTTCAGCATCACTAATCATTAGAGAAATGCAAATCAAAACTTCAGTGAGGTATCACCTCACACCAGTCAGAATGGCCATCATCAAAAAATCTACAAACAGTAAATGCTGGAGAGGGTGTGGAGAAAAGGGAACCCTCTTGCACTGTTGGTGGGAATGTGAATTGATACAGCCACTATGGAGAACAGTATGGAGGTTCCTTAAAAAACTACAAATAGAACTACCATACGATGCATCAATCCTACTACTGGGCATATACCCTGAGAAAACCATAATTCAAAAAGAGTCATGTACCAAAATGTTCATCGCATCTCTATTTACAATAGCCAGGACATGGAAGCAACCTAAGTGTCCATCAACAGAAGAATGGATAAAGAAGATGTGACACATATATACAATGGAATATTACTCAGCCATAAAAAGAAACGAAATTGAGATATTTGTAGTGAGGTGGATAGACCTAGAGTCTATCATACAGAGTGAAGTAAGTCAGAAGGAGAAAAACAAATACCGTATGCTAACACATATATATGGAATCTAAGAAAAAAAAAAACGTCATGAAGAACCTAGGGGTAAGACGGGAATAAAGACACAGACCTACTAGAGCATGGACTTGAGGATATGGGGAGGGGGGAGGGTAAGCTGTGACAAAGTGAGAGAGTGGCATGGACTACGAAACGTAAAATAGATAGCTAGTGGGAAGCAGCCACATAGCACAGGGAGATCAGCTAGGTGGTTTGTGACCACCTAGAGGGGTGGGATAGGGAGGGTGGGAGGGAGGGAGATGCAACAGGGAAGAGATATGGGAACATATGTATATGTATAACTGATTCACTTTGTTATAAAGCAGAAACTAACACACCATTGTAAAGCAATTATACTCCAATAAAGATGTTAAAAAAATTAATCAAGAATATATATTAGATGAGGTGTCTTTAAACAGGAACACACATAAAACAAAGTTATGTATTGACTGGTTGATGAAAATGCTGTGACCAGAGGCCTGCAGGAACCTAATCTTGTATTTTCCCTAGGAGCAGTGGTTCAGTGTTTGCAGCAACTTTAGAGTGCAAAACTATTGTGGATAATGAGAATTGGTTACATTTGATTTATTGACTGAAATCAATATAAAAACTTGTTAGGACTTGTTAGGAATCATTAGGACTACAGTAGTAGAGGAACTGAAAGGCTCATGTTGTCTGGGAAGAGGACATGTCAGGTAGGAGGAGAAAAACAAGAAAGGGGGAAACATAGGCATCACTACAGGCAAACATTATCCCTGACTCCTGGAATGCTACTGCTTGACTCTCTGGAACATTTTTCTGAAATATGTGTGCCTTTGCTTTCCTAGGTAGTTTGGAAGGAGGGATACCACACGGAGCAGGAATGCCTAAGAGGACTCTGGAAAGTCTGTGATGAGAAACAGATGGGGATGGAAGGAGAAGGCAGACTTGAAGGTGTGGTAGCAACAGGAGAAGTCATCCAAGGAACAAAGAACCAGTAGGGTTTCAGATATTTAGTCAGGTGGAGTTAGATAAGATGGAGTTGAAGACAGCAGCCTTTGAAGACAGGAAACAGAGATGAACTTTGATCTTGGATCAGCAATTATCTGTCTTTTATTGCTGTGAACTGAGGATGAGACGTATGGTAAGTTGAACCATTTTGGCAAGCTGAGGGAAGTCTATAACAGTCCAGTCTGAAAATAGTCAGCCTCAAAAGTGGGAACCCTAGAAACAGGTGGCAGAGTCCAGAATTGAGAGACGCCAGAGAGAAGTCAGTACCCTGGACAGCTACACAGCTCCAAAGGCTATAGCGTGTTTACCCAGAACTGTGGTATTTAACACGGGCATCCTCAGTCTTTCTGGTCATCCCCTCCACCCTCACAACCCTGTGAGTGAAACCTTCATATTAAAAATGGCCCTGACACTGTCTTCCCTTCTTGGAAAGGGGATGGAGGTCATCATGGTCTACATGAAGTTCTACCCTGCCCAGTTCTCTGACCTGACCAGGAAGTGATCAGGGAGCCCCTTGACCTCTGATCCCATCATGTGGTTGAACCCTAAGGGGATTGTTCAGACTGGCTGGGAATAATATTTCTTCCTTCTCAAGGTTCTAGTCCCTTTGCTTCTCTGTTGCTTCTGAGATAGGGGCTGTGGAAGAACAGAATTAAAGGCCCTGGTATTTCTCAGCTCTGTCCTGGGAGTGGGGGAGGGGGTGGAGTCTCAACTAAGCTAAGATTTAGTGAGTCTCCACTGTGCCACAGGCACCTTTGTAGGCAGTTATGAAAATAAATATGAATGAGCCGTGGCCCCTGATCTCAAGAGTAATGCCTTGCCAGGGTGTGTTGGCAGTCCAGAGATAAAATGTACTTCTTTCTGATTAGGACAGGGGCACACTTCCCAGGAATATACTTCCTAAACTATGGTTTGCCTCTGGCATGGACACTGCAACAGGAAACTGTATGCATGGATATTAGGGTAGACAAACCCCATCCCCACCCACCCTCATCAATCTGGTCTGTCGAAACACTCTAATTAGGCTTGTGGTGACACACACATTGGGGCTCAGCGCTTTTACTGAGCCCCTGGTATCTTGCTCAAACACTGAAGTGATTGTCTTGACTAAGTGATCCATCTGTGGCATGGCGTGGGCAGCGGCTCATCTTGATCTTATGAACTGTCTGGGGCAGGAGATGATCTTAATAATTCGGCTCTTGTTGTTAAGCCAGACTTTCGACCACTGGCCAACCTTCTACTAGTTCTAAAACAATCATAATGGATGATGAGAGAGTGAGAAAGAATTCAGGGATCTTTGTTTTGTTTCCTTATTGGGAAAGAGTAGAGATTCATTAGGGATATTTTGAGAATATTTTGCAAGTATGTTTCTTTCCATAGACGTATAATGACACTGAATGAACAGGAGAGGAATAAGCATCCCCTTCCACTTTTCTGGAGAAGTCATCCTCCCCCTGTACCCTGACAATAAATATGTATGGGGGAGAAGGGAGGTAGAAGAAGCTGTCCTCATCTCCTCCTCTTCTTTTTTGACCTGTTGGCACAGTGGCTGGTGAGGGTGCAGAATGGAACTGGCAGGATGGGCTGGTATCCCAGAACAGGCATCAGAAGACCTGAATTTGAGTTTTGGCTGTGTCTCTTTCTTTCTGTGTGATTCTGAGTAAGTTGTTCAAACTTCGCAGGGCCTCAATATTTCTTGGTTGTAGAAAAGAGAGATAATTCAGTGCTTTTGTTGCAGGAATTCACAAGATTGTTGTAAGGGTCAAATGTTTGTATCTTTCATATTTAAGAGAGCACTAGGACCATAGTGAATGCTGTAAATGTTCGCTCAATGAATGACTGCATGCGTACACTGAGATTTGAAAACTGAGGGCTGTGCAAATCTTCATTAGATTATTGCTCTGAAGACTGAGTATTTTCTCTGTGCTTAATAAGAGCTTATCCCATGTTATTGAAAAAATTTTACTGTTTAACCCATGTTAAAGCTGCCAAGTTGGGCTTCATCGGATACCATGACAGACATATTGGTCCTCTGTCAGGATTTGGAAGAAGTAAGGACAAATACAACACTCAGGACGCCTCTGGGCCACTCATGGGGGAAACTCAGGAAAGACTGGAGAAGGATTTGAGTGAATAGCTTTGTTGAGGCCAGTTTCAATGGAAGACAAGAGGGTGAGTT
Source organism: Delphinus delphis (assembly GCF_949987515.2). Classification (NCBI taxonomy): domain Eukaryota; kingdom Metazoa; phylum Chordata; class Mammalia; order Artiodactyla; family Delphinidae; genus Delphinus; species Delphinus delphis. The sequence goes on from NC_082695.1 coordinate 62,478,462, forward strand.
AGAACACACAAATTAAGAAAGTAATGTGTCTCAAGGAGGTGAAATTTAGTATTTAACAACTCTTTTCTAATTATATAATGTGTAACATAAAGACCCAAAGCCAGAAAAAAGTGTTCAGAGTGGCCTGAAGACAACAAAAGGATAATGAAAAAATTCAGCACAATTACAGATATGATAAAGTATTCCTTAGGTATTTTGAAGTTAAAAATAAATGTCTTGCTTGGCTTATAGTCTATCCCATCATTCATATTTATAAGTGAATTTGACTAATTTTAGACTAGCTATTATAAATAAACAAACATAATCCTTTATAGAAAATCCATGGGAAGAGAATTTGGTGATGTAGCCCTTCTTTTCTTAATTTTTATATCTGAACTAAGTAGAATTAATGCCCCAACATAACAGAAAATTAAGAGCTACTCAACAACCCGAAGGGCAGGGGGAAACAGGAGGAACTAAAATTTGCCCAGAACCATTGGCTGTTCTAACTGATGGAACGGTCAGAATGGTGGCAATCGGGCCTCCCTGGTGGCGCAGTGGTTAAGAATCCGCCTGCCAGTGCAGGGGAAACAGGTTCAAGCCCTGGTCCGGGAAGATCCCACATGCCGCGGAGCAACTAAGCCCGTGCGCCACAACTACTAAGCCTGCGCTCTAGAGCCCACGAGCCACAACTACTGAGCCCACGTGGCACAACTACTGAAGCCCGCGTGCCTAGAGCCTGTGCTCTGCAACAACATAAGCCACTGCAATGAGAAGCCTGCGCACTCCAATGAAGAGTAGCCCCTATTCGCCGCAACTAGAGAAAGCCTGCGCTCAGCAACAAAGACCCAACGCAGCCAAAAATAAATAAATTAAAAAAAAATGGTGGCAATCAACTGCTTTCGGTTCCCTGTCACCCTGGGGTAGAAGGATCCACGTGCTGCCAGGGAGATGGGGTGGGGCTCAGGTGGAGAGCTGAGGCCTGCCCTCCCTCCCACCCTGACCTTGAGCCTGAGCTACCTTTGTTGTCATGCCAGACCCTCAGCTTGCAGAGGTGGCCCAGGCTCAGCATGTCGGAAAAGTTGAACGTGTCGGTGCTGTTCCGCTCGAACTTGTTCCAGTTGGCAGACTGCTTCAGGGCCAGGGTCCCGCTGTCCCCATTCTCCCCAAAGATGATGATGAACACATTGGCATCGGTGCCCGCTCCTGGGGTGCACAAGACAAGGGCTCTGGGTGCTGGACTTTGTGAATCATAGCTCTCTTGTTCTGGCCTCACTCTCGGGATCCTGGGAGGAGCCAGGGGGGCACATGGGCAAGTTCAGAGTCATCGAGGCCAGGGGTGAGGTCGGAAAGGGCTGGTCAGTGTCATAGGGCTCCCAGGTCTACAACTCTATCCTTCGTCTCACCTCTGTGGCTTATAAATGCTGTTGGGTTAACTGGGATCCTGGTTACCAAGTATGAATGGTTTGGTACAAGAACTCACCTAGTTTGGGGGAAATACACCCATACTTAAACATGTGCCGTGTAGACTGGCTTTACAGTTTAGAAATAAACTCCCTCCTGTAAAATGTGAAAGTTCCTTGTTCCCAAATCTGCCTCTGGTTGACATTCTACACTAGAGCTTCACATCATTTGCTTAAGCCAAATAGAGGTATTGACCCCAGCTGAAAAGAAAAGGCTTCTGGGAGAGGTCACTCCTTGAAGATTTTCAGATACACACCCTGTGGTTAAAAATGTAGTTATTGTTTTCTGAGAGCACATCATGAAGGGATGAGGGACTCGAAAACTGTGAACACTTGGAACTTTAAGCGAAGAGAGTGAAGGCTTCACTCTGAGGAGGAAAGGAAGAAGGGAGGTGCCAAAAAAACTTTGCCAGCTGTCCTGACCCATCATGTATGCCGGAGATGCTGCATTTCTTTGGCTGAATGCTTCTCTGTTGAAATGTAAGCTACCAGGGCCAACAAGGGGCTCTCTCACCAGCCATTTATAAGTAGTGTGAGTGAGTTTGCCAGATTCCTTGCACCAGCTGCTGGGGAACAGGCTTGGTATAGGGGAGGGGAGGCAGGAGGCATTGCTTTCCTCTCAGCTGCTGGCCTTTGAGCACACTTGTACTTTTGCTTGGAAGGCCCCTCCTCTGCTGTCCCCTCTGCCTCACCGGCTTCTGTTTGTCTTTATGGGCCAGACTTTGGCACCACCTCTGGGAAGCAGTTCCATGACCCTTGCCTCTGATCTCAGGCTGGGTAAGGTGCCCTCCTCTGGGTTCCCAGCACCTGTGCCAACTTCTGTCACAGCCTCACTGTCTTTGCTGCCCTCGAATGTCAGTCACACACGGGCTCAGGGACTTATCCCATCCTAAGACCCCAGGCCAAAGCTGGCACACAGCAGATGGCGGCCAAGCACAGGGATGTGGGAAGGAACCCAGGGGCATCCAA